>NW_026262701.1:10639073-11839073 GCF_021869535.1 Mytilus californianus | reverse complement strand
TGAACATTTTTTGTGTATCTGTATTCTATGTTTCTACAACAAAGATATTCATAATATTCTCTTGTAACATACATTGTTGGATTGGATATATAAATTTCATTTACACACCTTGAATTTGTGAAACTGGTATAAAATATGTGTGTATAAATTTGCACGGAAATCATGGAAATTACTTTTGTTGAATGGATGTTTTTGCACAACTGTTGAACAGGTAAGTAATCTATCTCTTTTATTATCAATATTAAACACGGAAAAGTATTTTTAAAAACTATATCTAGTATATGTGTGTAAACTATTTCACTGTTTTGAGTAAATACCGGTTTGGCAATAATATTATGAACTTTAAATGTTTGAATTAGGCATTTCGTTGCTATAAATAGTACAGGGAAAAACCTATATAATATATAAACATAAACCAGCTGTTTATACATTGAGTTCACACTTTTTCTGTCTACATATATTAATATCATCACATAACTACGTGTTACTACACTTCGTATTACTTCATTACAACAACTTGCACATAATATAACATACAACAAAAAAATACATTGTTTCCAAAATCGTGTATATACATACACGTATGTCAATTTTGAAAAACGTTGTACATATGTTAACTCTTTTAGTTTGAGCTTTATATTTTCCATATTTTTAAAATTTTTATATTTTTGATAAGATAAAATTATTTACATTGAGATGATTGTTTTCATTTATTATATTCGTATTAGATGTTCAAGTTTTCCCTGTATTTTGTTTCTTTTGCATTTTGTTTGCTTATTTATTCTTACCGGGTACTTACAGTTGGTTTTTGTCGAGCCCTCGACTTTTGTCGAAAAAGCGAGACATAGCGATCCTACATTCCGTCAGCGTCGTCGTCGTCGGCGGTGTCCACAAATATTCACTCTGTGGTTAAAGTTTTTGAAATTTTAATAATTTTCTTAAACTATCATGGATTTCTACCAAACTTGGACAGAAGCTTGTTTATGATCACAAGATAGTATCCAGAAGTAAATTTTGTAAAAATAAAGTTCCATTTTTTCCGTATTTTACTTATAAATGGACTTAGTTTTTCTGCCGGGAAATATTACATTCACTCTGTGGTTAAAGTTTTTTAAATTTTAATAACTTTCTTAAACTATCCTGGGTTTATACCAAACTTGGACAGAAGCTTGTTTATGATCATAAGATAGTATCCAGAAGTAAATTTTGTAAAAAAATAAATCCATTTTTTCCTTATTTTACTTTTAAATGGACTTAGATTTCCTGCCAGGAAACAACACATTCACTCTGTGGTTAAAGTTTTTTAAATTTTAATAACTTTCTTATACTATTTTGGATTTGTACCAAACTTGGACAGAAGCTTGTTTATGATCAAAAGCTAGTATCTAGAAGGACATTTTGTTTTCTTCCAGTTAACATTACATTCAGTCTGCAGTTCAAGTTTTAAAACATTTATTAGATTCATAAACTATCCTTGATTTTTACCAAACTTGGACAGAAGCTTCTTACAATCAATTAGATATAGGAAGATGTTGTATGAGTGCCAATGAGACAACTCTCCATAAAGATAGTATTAAGTGGAATATTTTTATTGATTTACTTCCTCATTTTTGTTGAGCCTGCAATTAACAGAAAAAGTAGGCGAGACACTGGGTTCCACGGAACCCTTACAAATTTTTATCTTAGTTAGCCAAATGTTATCATATTTTTTTTCAGCCAGCAGGATATGTAGATGTAAAGGTGACAGTTGATGGCCATGAAGTATCATGCCCAACTAAGTTTTCCTACCTTTCAGCAGATACACCAACTATTGGCACTATGTCACCAACGATTTTTGAGGTTTTAGGTAAGTCGCTTTTGTACCGTAGAAAGGAGGTAGTAAACCTTAGTTTGGGAAAATAACTCCTTAAATTGATAATATGTTTTTTATAGTAAGTTTCTTCAATGCTTTAAAAGCATGCATGTGAAACAGAATAAAAATATTAGAATAAAAATCTTAGAAGCTTAGAATATATTTATAGAATAAGATGACGCAAACCCACCAGTGACCAAGAGTTATGTACCTTACAAAGGTCAACTCCTTTGAACAAACCAGTGACCAAGAGTTATGTACCTTACAAAGGTCAACTCCTTTGAAGAGACATGTTCTATAGAGGATAAAAAATCAATGAATTAATCCATATTATGTAGCCCCTTTATATTGTTATTACATGTATCAGTAAATGATTCTTTTTACACTGTCTTGGAAATATTTGTGTATCCAATAGATAAATACTTTAGTAGTTACTGAACTGTTTTTATCAACAGTTTGTACAATTTTTCTTTGATCTCAGTGCCTAATATTTGTTAAAATTATTGATTGTACTACATAATTGCATGACAAAGTGAGAATGCACAAGCTGTTTTACCACTTATAAATTTTATTTTTTTTTTATTTAGGTGGTGGTATTCTTACCATTTCTGTTTCAAACTTTGCTTCCAATGGCACATTGAAAATAGGATCAACAGATGTTCCCATAGCAACCATAAATGGCACACACATCACCGCTGTGATGCCGTCACTTCCTCCTGGGACATATGAAGTTTTGGTATTTAATGAGAGTAATGGAGCTGGAGTTCACAGGTAACATTACTGTGCCTATCCCTGGCGTCAGCCTTGCCAAGAAGCTTTGCCAATTTAAGAATGGCCAACAACATTTTGTTTTCAAATTTACAATTTAAAATTTATTTTTAAAAACATATTCTAAAGGGGCAGTATTTCTATGATGAGGAAAAGAGGAAGATATTGTTAAACTGAGATTCCATTTAGCAGACAAAAGACTGTCATATTTAATATCTGCTTTTTCATTAGTCTGTATTATATATGTTTTAAAAATATTTGAGATAAAATTAAATGTTGTAATTATTTTCTAAGAAATGAACTTCAATAAAACATTTAACTTATTGCACAAGATATGTCTAATAGATAAATCACAATAATTGGCTTATTCATGGTTCAGAAAAATTAGATTTTTGATAGGGGGATATATTCAGATGCAGATAATGTAACTGGATATTTCAGAAAATCAACCAATTTCTACACCATGTTATGAGTACCTCCATTTAACTTTTTATCTCATTAAAGCAATTTATTTAAATAATTCTCCCCCCTCAAAAAAAATAACCAAAAAAGTTAAGTTATTGTTCTATAAGCCAAAGAAAGAACCCTCTCTCTCTCTCTTTCTCTCTCTATATATAATTATGTCCAAGTTTAAATTGAAAACAACATTCAAACCTATGATTGCGTTGGATAAAAACCGCAATTTTTATACTTGGCATGCAAAACAAATTTCTTGGTAGAGGGGTCTAAATACAGCACAAACAACATTTTCCAAAAGACCTAAAAAGTGAAAAAGTATATTTTAACAAAACACATTTGACTAGCAGGTCAAACAACAGATGTTCTTAAATCCTGCTGACTGCCATTGGCGATTGCCAAATAAAAGGATCACCAGATGTAACAAAATGGATCTTAACTATTAATTTAATACCAAACAGAAAACAATAAACTTGCGGAAAAGATGGTATACCGCAAACAAAAGGTGCAAAAATTAGTACACCATATCCGGATTTCAACAATTAATGTCTCTTCAGTGATGTTGGAAATCGAAACGGTATTTGGAAGGCCATAAAATTTACCTCAATTTAGGATAGACTCTTGAATTTTGAAGAGTCGAAATAGGATGAAAGGATCATATAAACCTGAAGGCAAATATAATACAAGCCCAAACTAAAAATTATAAACAAGTCTAAATTGAAAACAACGTTCAAACTATGATTGCATTGGATAAAAACCGCAATTTTTATACGTGTGCATGCAAAACAAATTTCATGGTAGAGGGGTGTAAATACAACACAAACAACATTTTCCAAAAAACCTAAAAAGTGAAAAAGTATAATTTAATATATATATATATCAATATCGTTCTCTAGATAATGCCTAGTTCATGTAAGATACATATTCTATTTTGGAGTCAGTGTTCATTGATTGCTTTATCTTTACAAATAAAGATAACATTATTTCTATGAAGCATTTCCTGAAATTGTAATAATTAAAATTCACATTTTTATACACCATTGAAAAATTGCTATATTAAATGAACACAATTTTTTTTTAATTTATAGTAAGTTACTTGATCAAATATTTGCAAAATCCAGGCAAACCAGGAGAGATAATGTTGTTTGTTGAATGTTTAGATTAAAAGTTTTATTGACTTCTTTTAGTGATGGTTCTCGCCCCTCCATACAGTACCAGCTGTCTATAACTAATGTGTTTCCTCGCTACGGGTCAATGTATGGGGGTACAAGACTGACATTGACTGGACAAGGTTTTAGTGCTGAAACTCCTAAAGACAAAATAGCAGTGTCCATTGGAAGTCATAACTGTGGTGTAGAGTCTGTTAGCAGCTCACAAATTGTATGTTTGATTGATGAAACAGCTGCTGTCATAAAGATTAATAACCAAGGAGTACATCCACGTATGTATACTTTCTGTTAGCAGTTCACAATTTGTTTGTTTGATTGATGTCTTTTTCTATTCTGTCATAAAAGAAAACCAGAGCATGGCAAAAAAATTTGACATCAAAAATAATATTCTGACAATTAAGATGTGGAATTTAAAAAAATTCCCAGTTTGGGGAAAAGTTTGCATTTGCTAAGAATTAAAGATACTCTGAAACAAAACTAAATACTGGATTGATAATTACTCTCTTCTAGCCGTTTTCCATTGCAAATTGCTTTTGCCTGTAGCCAAAAAAAAGTAAAACTGAAGGAGCCAAATACCAATTTTGTTGTTACAGACTGATTTGTATAAGCATATATTTTTTATGTATTTTTTATATTCTTAAAACAATAGATTGGGGTATTGGATACCAATGGAATCCCCTTGTGGGGTATTTGGAGGCAGGTGACATTGTTGAATGGACATGGACAAGCCAACCATGGATTCTTACATTCACCCATCGTATAGAGCAGACAAAGAGTGAATCATCTACAGATAGAGCTTCTGATGGATTTATCAGCAGTACAAAAGGAACATACAATGGTTAGTTTGTGATTGATATATCTTAGTTAAGTATCCAATCATTTTTTTATTTTATATGATTTCCACCTTGTTAAAACCAGCAAAATCCATTATTGCTTTATGTTGGTGTAAGAAGTCAGACATAATAATGTCAACAATGATTGTGCAACTTTTCAGTTCTTGTCAGTTCTTTATTCTTAATATCAAAGGTTTTTGTCTCGCCCTGGACGAAAGTCGTGGAAAGTGAGACATTGGTGTTGCTTTTCAGGCTGCGGAGATGATGGGGTCAATAATTGTTAAGTTTTTTGCTTAAGTCAGTTTGATAGGAACTACTGGTGATAAATCAATGATATTTTCTATAAAGTTGCATTACTATTAGTACATATCAGTTTGATGACTATTTTGAGGCCCTGCCCCTAGGTCAAGGTCCAGCGATTTTCAATTAATAAGTAATTTTCAATGATAAGTTTTCTGCTTAAGTCAAAAAGAGCAAATAATGTAAACAAATTGAATGGAGTTTTGAGTAACAGTATATGATTTGTACTTGCCATTCTGGTTATTTAAACTCTGCATGCCATATATCAACAGATCCTCTGTCCTCTTTTGGTACTGTTCGTGCTTTGACTTTGGTTGATCTGGGTAAAAATTAAGACTAAGAATTGGCATTTCAAGCTCCTCCAATCAGCATCCAGCTTTTATGAGGAAGAACATGACTGCTGAGCTTGGAATCAGAATTTTTACAGACTGTAAACCTGTTAGCAAGCATTATGTAAGTTTGGGTAAGCATGTCAGTCTATGTGAAATCAAGGATTATATTCCAACCTAATCATGAGCATGCTTTCATCATGAGTATAGTTGAAAGCTGTACATATAACTATCATACATCCAACAAATGCCTAAGGCATGTGCGACTTGAAGTCATTTGTTTTATGCCTCTTGAATTGAAAAATAGTTCCAAATTTTCTAGATACATTCCAGTAAATGTATAATGTGAGGGTACCCAAATTGCACCTATTTTGACAGTTTTTTCACCTACATTTATTTATGATCCAGACAAAAGTTTCCATTCTGTGTTTATTTTGTAGATGTATCCTTATTTATGTATCCTTATTTACTATAGTTCCATCAATTTGATTTTGAATCCATATTGAATCATAGAAAAATGGGTTTGAACCGACCTCCAAAATGATCCATGATTCTGTAATGAGGAGTACCCAAATTGCATCCATGCTTAAATTCACATCCTTAAAAATCGAATAACATATGTTTTGTTTTATTTCTACAAATATTTAGAACAGTTTGACATTAGTCCATGCTTACTATTCATTTTTTAAGAAATGGATGCTCTTAACATATTTTATTTGCTCATTTTTAAAAGATGACTTTTTTGGACGTCGCCTTGCGACCTTTCCGTAGATTTTACTTTTTCCAGTGAATACTTCATATGTTGATTTATACTGTGACCATTTTGTGAATATTTAAATATATTTACCTATTTGAAAGACGTGCATAATATCAAATAATGAAAAAATACAAATTGTTTAGTCCCTAAGAGAACTTGTAAGACTTTCACTGCTATTTTTGCTAAATAGGTGCAATTTGGGTACTGTGACATTAACTCTCCTCGAATTAACTTCAAAGATGTGAGTGATTTCTCAGCTGTGAAATTGTCAATTTATTATTTGCATAGTATATTTACTTAAAGGACCAGTTAATTAAATGATTTATATGTTAGGAATGTTCCGATACCAAGTGACAACACCAGGAGAGTTCCAGTATTGGAGTGGATACACAGATTACTATGAGATAGTATACTACAGAGGAACACTGATGGTTACAGATAAACAACCTTTTGTTGCTAATGTATCAGTGAAAATAGGAGAACATGAGGCTTTCTATACTACCAACTCAGGTGAGAACATCAAGCTCTTTATAATACCCACACAGGTGAGAACATGAGGATCTTTATAATACAAACTATAGTGAGAACATGAGGCTCTTTATAATACCATTTCAGGTGAGAACATGAGGCTCTTTATAATACCCACTCAGGTGAGAATATGATGCTCTTTATAATACCCACTCAGGTAAGAACATGATGCTCTTTATAATACCCACTCAGGTGAGAACATGAGGCTCTTTATAATACAAACTATGGTGAGAACATGAGGCTCTTTATAATATATAGCAACTCAGGTGAGAACATGCAGCTCTTTATAAAAGCAACTCAGGTGAGAACATGTGGCTCTTTGTAATACAAACTCAGGTGAGAACATGATGCCCTTTATAATACCCACTCAGGTAAGAACATGATGCTCTTTATAATACCCACTCAAGTGAGAACATGAGGCTCTTTATAATACCATTTCAGGTGAGAACATGAGGTTCTTTATAATACCCACTCAGGTGAGAATATGAGGATCTTTATAATACCCACTCAGGTGAGAACATGATGCTCTTTATAATACAAACTATGGTGAGAACATGAGGCTCTTTATAATACCCACTCAGGTAAGAATATGATGCTCTTTATAATACCCACTCAGGTAAGAACATAAGGCTCTTTATAATAAAAACTCAGGTAAGAACATAGGGCTCTTTATAATACAAACATAGGGGAGAACATAAGGCTCCTTATTCTACCCACTCAGGTAAGAACATTAGGCTCTTTATAATAAAAACTCAGGTAAGAACATAAGGCTCTTTATAATACAAACATAGGGGAGAACATAAGGCTCCTTATTCTACCCACTCACTTATGGTGCTTAACTTTAACTAAAGGAAAGTGGTGGTTGAGTATCTTATGGTGCTTATCTGTAACTAAAGGAAAGTGGTAGTTGAGTATCTTATGGTGCTTAACTTTAACTCATTGACTGTTATTTATAGTTCCTAACAGTTGATTCTCTCTTCTTTAGTCAATAATGCATGATTTTTTACAGATAAATTTCACTTCTAGACAGTCACACATGGTTTTACACTGATAGATATCGCCTCTATGACAGTCAATCATAATCTCCTACAGTCAAAGTTCACTTTTATAACAGTTATAATTCTGCATAGTTAAATCTCACATTTTTGACGGTCATTTGTGGTTTCATTTAATATATTCATACTGTTGTAAATCTATAAAATAAAATACACATGTATAATATATAAAACTCACATGCACAATGTATAAAACTCAAGTTTAAGTCATAATATTAGACTAGACAAAATTAGTATATTATACTTTATTTAACAGGAATATCTGACCCAGTTGATACCAGTAATTGTCCAGGATTAAACAGTTTAACATGCCAAGACCTGCCAGATTTATCCCCAAGTTCCATTTTCCAATTTTCTTTTGACATGTGCCATAGTCCAACGATCACCTTACTTGGGAGAGACAATGCTACAGCTGTAGATACAGTTACTATATTTGGATCAGGATTTTCCACAACTGCTTGCAATAATGAGGTGACATTTGGGGATGCAAATTGTATCGTTAAAAAAGCTACCGAATCTTCTATTGAATGTATGATTGATTCAAGTAATTCACCAATGATTGCTGTGAGGCAAGATGTTGCAGTCCGTGTAAATAACCTTGGATATGCACTGTTAGCAGTTGAAGGTCAGACTGCTCGGACATTAGTTGTGTTGCCTGTGGTAACCAGCATTTCTCCAGAAATGGTTTCGACCAATGGTGGTGCAGTAGTTAACATCATGGGAGCAGGTTTTCAGGGTGACACATCTGACATTACTGTAATAATTAATGGATACAACTGCCCCATCCAGTATGTTTCTTACACGGAAATAAACTGTATAGCCCCTCCATCTGGATTTGGAACAAAGTCCTTAGTTGTTAAGATAAGTGTAAATGATATGACCATTCCTGCTGTGTGCGACACTGAATGCCAGCTAGTCTATGAATCAGCAGTATCGCCAGAATTGTCAGATATTACTCCAACCTCTCTTAACGGAGATGTGACTACCTTAACAATTACTGGCTCAGGTTTTTCCACTGTAGTCAGAAATGCTGTGGTAAAAGTTGGAGATGTGTCTTGTTCTGTGGAAGCTGTAAAAGACTCGCAGATAGCCTGTACTATAACACATGCTCCAGTGGGGGACTTGGCAGTTGATGTTGTTATTAATGACAAAGGCAGGGCAACTAAAAGCAAAACTTTCTTTGTGACTAGTCAACCTGTAATAAGTAACATTTCCCCAACCCAGGGCAGCATTTATGGGGGTACAGAAATTGTTATCACAGGAAATGGCTTCATTAATGAAAAGACAGTGGTCAGTATAGGTGGGTCAGCATGTGATATTAAAGAAACAAACTTGTCCAGAATAGTCTGTGTAACAAGAAGTGGTAGCGAGGGTAATGCAAGTGTTGCTGTTGTTTCTAACTCCGTTACATATGCTGAATGGAGATTTGAATATTCATCTGCAGTAACTCCAATTATTTCTGTTCTTTCACCACTGAAAGGTACAAAAGGAACCAGTCTAGTTATAACTGGTTCAACATTTGGTTCATCAGATGGTGAAAATAAGGTAACAGTTGGGAATGCTCCTTGCGAGATAACATTTTACAACATGACCATGATTGAATGTACTATTAGTGAAGGATCTATTGGAACAGCAACAGTGTTGGTCATTGTTGAAGGCTTGGGAGTGTCCAATAGTGATGTGCAGTTTGAATTTGAATTTGCTGTAACTGGTATTCAAAAAAGTAGTGGTATGTTAAATTAACTTAATTGTTTCAATATAAGCATTCTTTTAATTGTTTAATTTCTAATTTATAAATCTATCTCAAATCTTGATTTATAAAACAAAATCACAGGTTCACATACAGATTAGTAAAAAATGTATGTTTAATTGAGATAAAAAAAATTTTGTTCAATAAAAACAAATATTTCTTTACATAAAAATAGTTGACAAGTAAACAAAATATTGCTCAAATAAATTTTGTAAAAAATGAGGAATGTATGCACAAAAAGCAACACAATGTAAAATTAAATAAATAGACTCAAAAAAAGATTGACCTATAGTGTTAAAGATAATCTTAGAGGAGAGGTTAATTAGTATGAAGGAGAGAAAGAATTATTTTTTTCAAATTTTTTGCAATGCTTTTTATTATTGTAAAACTTGCATCTGGATAGGTTTCAAAAGTAAAACCTCACATTTTCAATTTTGATAGCCTTATTTGTATGCAGCATTTCATGAAATCACACTTACTTATGTGCATGCAAAATTTCCAATTTTTCTACTTCTTATATTTAAGGAAGTGTTTCTGGAGGACAGACAATTACTGTAATAGGATCAGGCTTTGACAATACAACAGATGTGACCATTTGTGGAAAGACATGTACAGCAGACGACAAAGCCAACCAATCAGCTTCAGAGTTCATTTGTGTCACTCCTCCATCTGCAGGTTTATAATTTTTTATTGAGAATCTTTGAATACCAAATAGACCAGGAGACAAGTACAAAAGTATAGTCATGACTTTGCATGACTTTCATCAATTTTTGTTCTTCTTGGCAAACTTTGGAACAGTTTAAAAACAGTTATTTTCAGTGTAATTTCTGTAACTAAATATAATAAATCATTTTTTCTCCAGACCATCTGGTTTCTTGGTCGGAATTCGGCTTGAAAAGAGTCTAAAGAACAGTGTAGCTATACATAATACACACCCCCTTTCCAGAAATCATTCCCAGGGTAAAAACCCACATACTATACACACCTAAAGACGGTAATGTGTTTTAGCTCCATCATATAAGTGAATTGTAAATTGTTCACTAAAAACATACATATGGTGGCTAAATTTTAATAACTATGTTTCACAGATGTAGTTACTGGCACAAAGTCATGTGATGTTATAACAACAGTGGATGGTGTGCAGAAACCAATGGGTGGTGGTTATACTTACAGCCAAGCCTTAACTCCAGATATTACCAGTGTATCACCTGCTAGAGGAGGTACTGGAGGAGGAGTGTTCCTAACAATAGGAGGAACAGGATTTGGGTAAGTTCCTTCATTTAACAAGTTACCTTATAAACATGTGAACTTAGCCTCAATTTCAAAATGGCCAAAGAAGAGTATTTAAAGCTGTCTAAGTGCAACTTTGCCAAAGGGAGAGACAATTTCTGGTTTGTACATTCATTTTTTGAGGACTTTTCATTATCATTTTGTTTTTATTTTTGATTTAATGCCACCTCATCTTGAACATTAATGGGAACCAGAGTGTCTGTTGTATTTCTAAATCTTTTCCCAGTAACTGACAAAATGGAAATGTAAAAAGACGTTTTTGACAATGCCCTACCTAATGAAAGGCTAAAAGATCTGCTGTTTAAAGTGTTAAACATTTTTACTACTGATTTATCAATTCCACATATGTTATTTTTGTCCCCTGAGCAACACGAAGGCTAACAGATCTGTTGTTTAAAGTAGATTTTTATTTTACCACTGATTCATCAATTGAACATTTGTCATTTTTTTCCCTTGGCCCGCCCGTAACACGTTGCACAGGCAACAAAAACACTGGGCATGTCAGGTCTTCTTAACACTCTCATGTTTACAATTCCTACCAGATTTTTATAGAATTTATATGAAAATTTATATCAGTAATGGCTGGGATAAGTTTGAAAATCAGCTCTTATCAATATTTTTACAGGAGTTATGTCCCTTCAAAATGTAAATTAATAGAATATTGCATTTTAAGGGCTCTCCAGTGTACAATTCTTGCCAGATATTTATCTAATTTACATTAGCAATGTCTTGGACAAGTTCTAAAATCAGTGCCTATTAACTATTAATAAAAGAATTATGTCCCTTGTCAATATTAATTATATGGAAAATTGCATTGTAGGCACTGTCACACCTATATTTCTTGGTTATTAAATTACAATCATAGTGTCACAAATCACAAATAACTTCAAGATAGGGGGTTATTAAGCTATTATTAGAAGAATACTAGTGTTTAAGTATTCAAATTAATGAAATTTTGATATAGTAATCATAATAAAAAATCATTTTTCAGTTTATAAGGGTGCCAAACACCTTAGGCATTGATTATACATCATTATGACAAATATTTTAACGGGCAAGTAATTGAAAATATAATTTTGTGAGCACCATTTTCAAAGCTATCTCTGCAGTTATTATTATAGTATTTTATATTTGATATTGCAGCATAGATAAGTCAGTGGTTGTTGTAAAAATTGCTGGAACACCATGTAATGTCTCAACAGTAACAGATACAGAAATTGTATGTCTAACAGGAAAACACAGTCCATCTCAAAAGACAAAAGTCTGGGTGGAAATTAATGGAAACGGCATGGCAACACAGGTTGGTGTATTTTGTTTCAGAATTTTTACAGTACGACTCAATTTTATAAAACTAGAATTTTTTGATTGGATAAAACATATACCATATGACATTGTCACTTACATTCATACCATATGAAAACCATTTTACATGCCACTGTTGATACATGATGATCATGATTGATGGTTGTTTAATGTCAAGTGGCTAATTATACATTATTCAATACAAGAAAAGGTTGATGTGAAATGAATATGAACTCTGCTTTATACTAGACCGAAAGGCTGAGTCTGATTTTTGTCTTGCCTGCGACAAAAGTTGCAAAAGGTGAGACATAGGTGTTGCTTTTCTAAGGGGGGTTTTCATTGACGGCGTCAACAGTTGTTAAGTTTTCTGCTTATGTCAGTATGATAGGAACTACTTGTGATAGATCAATGATATTTTCTATAAAGTTGCATTACTGTCAGTACATATCAGTTTGACGACTATTTTGAGGCCCTGCCCCCTAGGTCATGGTTCAGCAACTTTCAATTAATATGCTATTTTCAATGTTAAGTTTTCTGCTTAAATTTGATATGATATACTTGTGATAGATCAATGATATTTTCTATAAAACTGCATAACTATCACTTCATATAAGTGCATAGTTTGTTTCAAAGACCAATAATGTAAACATTCTATTCTATTAATATAATAACTCAATAGTCAGATAATTTGACCTGTATTTCAGACAAATGCTGAGTTTTTCTATATAGATGTCTGGTCTTCTCCATATACATGGGGAGGTCTGGATCCTCCTGAAGATGGTACCCTCGTGGTTATACCAGCTGGAAACATCATACTCCTTGATAAAAGCACAGCTCGCTTGAAGATGATACTCATTAAAGGTTTGTCTTTTTTTCAGTTTGTGTAAATTTCTGTCATGTTTTCCTTTCACCCAATATTAGATGGTCTCAAAACAAAAGGTTCATATCCAAACAGCAAGAATAACTTACAGTATAAGTGAAACCAACATTCCTATTGTCACTCTCAAGAATTGGCCCCTGTTGTTATTAACGGTAATTATCTGGATAAGTTTTTACTATGTTTGCAAGTCATAGTAAAACTTACCTGATATTATAATTTGACAGAAAAACAGAAGATTGTGTTATTTAAAATTGTTCAAAATGTTGTATCAATATTTTATAATCAATGCTACATTTGGATTTATGAATCCAGTTTATATTAGTTCAGTTTGCCAAAACCTTTCACAATGGCTTTCTTAAATTTACAAGTGAGCACTGCCTTACCTATACAATAAAGTTTTTATAGCTTTGCAATCATTTTATTATCAGGATTCTTCAATTTTGTGGCTTTAATCAACCATGGTGTGTATTTGCATCATCCGATTAAACACAGCGAAAAGTGATACTTAGATTGATTTTGGCTTTTCCATTTCTGAACCCTACAAAAATTCATTTACTTTTTTACTTGATCCTGTTTGGTGGTCCAGATTTGCAAAAATCATTTTCATGCAGGAAAATTCCGTTTGCTGTCAATGTGACAGCCTCTTGTCTAGAGGTTATTAGTGTGTAAACTTGAATTAACTAACAAACTGTATAAAGTTCTTCATATATAAAGTCTGAAGGACTTGAATTTTAAGTTTGTGAGTCAGAAGCCAAGTATCGGTATACACATCAATAACTGCTTAGGAAATTTTTTTATAATCCAATGATAGCAAAGTATCTCATATAAACTGGATTTATAAAATTCCAAGTGTCCAAGAATCACCAAAAGATGTAAAATTAAATATTTATTTCTAAATACACAAATAATTGTAAATTGGTCAACCAATCTATGTTTTTGTAGGTGGTGAACTTGTCTTTGATGAAAAGGACATAGAACTGTTTGCAGATAACATTTTAATTGTTGAAGGAGGAAGATTACAGGTAAGTTTCAGTTATTGTGTGTTTTTTCAGTAACAAGTGAATTATATTAAATTGTCCATATTAGCATGTGTTCAAGTACAAAATAAGATTTGTTACATAGAGCTTTATTACATGACTTTTCTACTTCTTTAGTTTTTTATTTATACACAATATATTTTTTATGATTGGAGAACAAGTTTTTTTTCATTTTGCTCCTCTTTTGGCTAACTTGTTCCATGATTCTCATAAGGCCAATGTTGAACAGGAGCTTCTAAAGAAAATGAGAAAGTTGAATATTATTTTTTTTCTTGTAGAAGGTCCTGTCACAACAACACTTTAAGGAATGCTCCAGTAATTTATTGAGATCAACATGTTTCGGTGGCTAGGCCACTGTCATCAGGAACCGAAACATGTCGATCTCAATAAATTACTGTAGCATTCCTTAAAGTGTTGTTGTTACAGGACTTTCTACATTTTATGTTTTTATCGTAACGACCCTGCATACCCAAGGTATCCACTTTATGGAATCTACCGACAGAAGATTTACCAGGCGTTGGTTCACTTGTGTTTAAATATTTGTGTTCTTGGTGAAACTATATACAGTCCATGGACTAAAAAAAACTTAACGAATATTGCTTTTGCCATAATATTTTCATCTTGCCAGCAGATACTGTAAACCATCTGATTTTCAAGGATTTGGCAAGAAGGAAAATAAAAGTGAAAATAAATCTTATGAATATTTAAAACTTTGATGATAACTTACTTATATAAATACATTAAGAGATTAGAAAATCCCCCAAAATGATCAAGGCTAAGATGAAATCAAAGTGCAAAAAAAGTATCAAGAATAAGTTGGTTTACAATATTGTACATAGTAATATTATAAAAAAGTACAAATTGATTTTAGATGTCATGTCATTTGACTTCATTTCCTTTAATCTTTCATAAAAGTTTGAAATTAATTAATTCCAATTTGCTGTGTGTAGGGGAATGCTAAGTATATTGATTGTTTACTTTCTGTTTACAAGATTGGTACTGAGAGTGAACCATTCCAACACAAAGCATATATTACAGGGACAGCCCACCTACGAACTAAGGAATTACCTATTTATGGTACAAATTCACTCGGTGTCAGAGAAGGAGTGCTGGATCTGCATGGTAAATTTACTATGTCTTATAATGCAAAATTAGAATCTCGTTATTTGGTTTCAAAGTTTGTCTTTAATATTCTTAAAGGAAGTAAGCAAAGAAAGGCTTTAATTTTGGACAAGCATAGCAATGGAGAATTTAAATTAAAAGAAACCGCCTGTCAGTAAGTTATAAAATTACATGCAAATTATTCATGTAAAAAAGAGAAGAGTTGCTATATGCAGTTCAAAGCAAAATGTTTTGTACTTATTGTAAACCATCAAAGCATAATTTCTCCATCTTTTGATAAATGCTTTCATTTCAGGAAAACCTGTACCAGTCGTATGGACTCACTTAGCATCTACAGCTGCAGCAGGGTCAAATACTATTACATTAGAAAGGGAAGTGACATGGCAGTCAGGGGACGAAATCGTCATAGCAACAACAGGTGGTCCTAGTTCTCAACGACAGAATGAAAAACACACTATTAAAGAAGTAACAGACATGAAAACATTAACGTTAGTGAACGCTTTGAAATACGAACATTTAGGAGAAAGTGAAACCATTGGTAGTCATACTTTTGAATACAGAGCAGAGGTTGGATTGTTGACTCGTAATATTGTTTTACGTGGTGAGAGGGATCGCCAGTGGACAGAAATTATTCCAGCATGTCCAAGAGGTTTCAGTACAGGTGAAACACTTTCATTTTACGAAAATTTACCCTTGCTGGTTTTCAATGTTTTTTTTTTTAATTTTCTACTTTGACTTTGTAACATTTTAGAATTAGGAATTCAGAGAAAATTGAAAGTCTCGCCTGTCTACATAAAATTCAGAAAAAGACAATCCGATGGACATAAACATTATTAATTACTTCAAAGTTCGCTGGACCATGAACTAGTGGGCATGGCCTAAAAATGGTCAACAAACTTAGATGTACGGACAGTAATGTTACTTTATAGAAAATATAATTGTCAATTGTAAGTAATTCCTTTCAAAATAACTAAAGCAGAAAACATTGAAAATTGGTAATTAATTGAAAGTCACTGGACCATGACCTAGGGGACAGGGCCTCAAAATATTCATCAAACTGATATGTACTGCTAGTAATGCAACTTTATACAAAATATCATTGATCTATCACTTTAGTTCCTACCAATCTAATTTAAGCAGAAAACTTAACAATGTTAATGTCCATCGGATTGTCTTTTTCTGGATTTAATGTCGACAGGTGAGACATATCTCTGTGTCAACAGTTTATTATATATAGTCAACTCTTTTAATCTTAGAGTTGATCAGACTGACAAACATATAGATTTGAGATAAGTAGGAATTTTGAGGTATATAAGTAGAAGTTATAATGATATAAATCATAATGATTTATTTGAGACATTATACTTTGAGATAACAGAAATTTTGAGATGATAAGATTGAAGTAAGAAGTTTTGTGTATATATATGATAATATTGAGTTGTGTGATTTTCATATCTGCTGTGCCATTGTTTTCTGTTTGCCCATAGTCTAAAAGAGTAGCACAACATTGCTATCAGTTTTTTTTTATTTTGGCAGAAGTGTTAACCAATTGATAACTATGACAGTTTGTCTTTTTTTAATACTTTTTAACTTTTATAGGAGAATTTGCCACCCAAACATGTTTTCAAGGGCGTTTTGGAGAAGAAATTGGAAGTGACGAATTCGGTTTGCAAGTTATGTTTCATCCACCAGAACCAAACAAAAACCTAACTATAGGGAGAGTTTCATATGTGGAGTTTACTTATGTTGGGCAAGCCTTTCGACTAGGAAGATATCCATTTCATCTGCATTTGGCAGGTGACATGTCTTCAACATACATAAAAGGATGTTCTATTCATGAATCATTTAATCGAGGTGTCAATATTCATGGAAGTCACAACGCCCTTGTAGAAAACAATGTCATCTACAATACAAAGGGTGGGACTGTATTTTTAGAAGACGGTATAGAAACTGGCAATAAACTACTATATAACTTAGTGATATTTGTTAGGGAGAGTTCTAGCTTGGTAAATGATGATATAACACCAGCCTCATTCTGGATAACTCACCCTGATAACTTTGTTGAACATAATGTAGCAGTAGGTGGAACTCACTTTGGATTTTGGTATCGTATGCATACACATCCTGATGGTCCCTCTAGCACTACTTCAGTTTGTCCACAAAGAGGGAAGTTAGGAAGCTTTTCCCACAATACTGCTCACTCCTTTGGATGGTACGGCTTTTGGATATTTACGACATATACACCTCGTACAGATGGCAGTTGTTGGTCAGGAACACCACAGCCAACTGTATTTGATAATTTCTATGCTTGGAGAAATAGAAAAGGAGCTGAATCAGTAAAGGCAGGGGCACTACAGTTTCATAACTTTACACTTGTTAGCAATAGTGAAGCTGGTTATGAAGAAATTACTCACCTTGAAGGGGAATGGTATTCTCAAAATGGGGCCTTATTTAAAAATGGAGTGATTGTTGGAACATCAAGTCTTGGTGGATGTACAGCCAGTGGTATTTCGTTACCAGACAATTTTGGATTTATGGTGGACGGGACAGAATTTATAAACTTTAATGGTGGCTGTACAGCTTTTTCAGTAAAACATGCAACTGATCATAATGCACCTGGAGGTTTCCATTATCGAACTCAAAACCTTAAATTTACAAATGTTGGCCCTACGAATGGAGCTTCAATAGCTGAATTTGAGGCTTCATTTATGGACTTGGATGGGACAGCCAAAACAAACATTCCAGGATCTATAATTGCACCAACAACAGATATGCATCCTCCAAACTGTACAGATTTTGAATTTTTTTCAGCTGGCGTACCAATGAGTCTATGCACCATTAATGTTTTGAGATTTTCTTTTAATAACCTTCAACGAGGGGGACTATACCGTGGACCAATTAGGTTTGAAAATCAGTATGGGAATACAACAATTAATTGGGAAAGAATGTATGTGACTCACCCATTAGGCTATATGATAATGATCTCTACACGTGAGGAGTATACCATGCATTTCGACAACACCAAACTAAATACCAATGTTAGCTTTAGTGGTACCTTGACATTGTTCAATGTAAGTTTTATTTTATATGAAAAGTTATTAAAGGTTAGAAAGATTTCAATTTTTTGAGTCAGTTATGATGAATAGAAACAGATTTCTTTTCTGCGCATTTAGACGAGGCTGGAATAACTCTTCCTATATGTCAACAGCAAACAGATTATGCTGATTTTTTTTCATTTTTATATAATTTGTTTTTGCACTCTTTAATTTGTCTAAGTTATAAAATATATTAAGTATGAGTATAAATATATTTCTATAGTTTCTAAAGAGTTTCCCATACTTAATTGCAAATGGACTTGTGAAGATTATTCCAGAACAATTTGTTATGTACACTGGATTGGTTTTGCATTTTTAGCTTACCTGCATGGCCCGAAGGGCCAAGTGAGCTTTTGTCATCACTTGGCGTCCGTCGTCCATTGTTGTTAACTTTTTACATTTGAAACTTCTTCTAGAGAACCACTGAATGGAATGAAACCAAACATGGCATGAATGTTCCTTATGAGGTGCTGACCAAGTGTTGTTACTTTGTAGCCGATCCATCATCCAAGATGGACGCCAGAGAGGGACTTAGTTTAAAATAGGACCCTATGGGAAATACATACAAATGTCTTCTTTTAGAGAACCACTAAATGGAATGAAACCAAACATGGCATGAATGTTCCTTATGAGGTGCTGACTAAGTGTTGTTGCTTTGTAGCCGATCCATCATCCAAGATGGACGCCAGAGAGGGACTTAGTTTAAAATAGGACACTATGGGAAATACATACAAATGTCTTCTTTTAGAGAACCACTAAATGGAATGAAACCAAACATGGCATGAATGTTCCTTATGAGGTGCTGACTAAGTGTTGTTGCTTTGTAGCCGATCCATCATCCAAGATGGACGCCAGAGAGGGACTTAGTTTAAAATAGGACCCTATGGGAAATACATACAAATGTCTTCTTTTAGAGAACCACTACCCGTAAATGGAATGAAACCAAACATGGCATGAATGTTCCTTATGAGGTGCTGACTAAGTGTTGTTGCTTTGTAGCCGATCCATCATCCAAGATGGACGCCAGAGAGGGACTTAGTTTAAAATAGGACACTATGGGAAATACATACAAATGTCTTCTTTTAGAGAACCACTGAATGGAATTAAACCAAACATGGCATGAATGTTTGTTATGAGGTGATTACCAAGTGTTGTAACTTTGTAGGCGATCCATTATCCAAGATGGCTGACAGAGAGAAGCTTAAGTTTAACATAGGACCCTATGGGAAATACATACAAATGTCTTCTTTTAGAGAACCACTAAATCGAATGAAATAAAACATGGCATGAATGTTCGTTATGAGGTGCTAACCAAGTGTTGTAACTTTGTAGGCGATCAATCATCCAAGATGGCCACTAGCGGGGACTTAGTTTAACATAGGACCCTATGGGAAATACATACAAATGTCTTCTTTTAGAGAACCACTGAATGGAATGAAACCAAACATAGCATGAATGTTCCTTATGTGGTGCTGACCAAGTGTTGTTACTTTGTAGCCAATCAATCATTCAAGATGGCTGCCAACGGGGGACTCAGTTTAACAAAGGTCCCTATGGGAAATATATACAAATGTCTTCTTCTAAAAAGACGCTTAATGGATTGAAACCAAACATGGTATGAATGTTTCTTTAGAGGTGCTGACCAATTGTTGTTACTTTGTAGCTGATTTGTCATCCACAAGATGGCTGCCAGCAGGGGGAGTAAGTTTAACATAGGACCTGATGGGAAATACATACAAATGTTTTCTTCTAGAGAACCACTGAATAGAATGAAACCAAACATGGCATGAATGGTCCTAATGAGGTGCTGACCAAGTGTTCTTACTTTGTAGCCTTGTAGCCGAACCATCATCCAAGATGGCTGCCAACAGGGGACTTAGTTTAACATAAGACCCTATGGGAAATACATACCACCAGGATTTTTTTATTAAATTACGGGTCCAATATTAAACCAAATTTGGCCTCAATCATTATTAGGGTATCTGTTATGATTTTAATCTATTTTTACATGATTTCCAAACCAAAGTAAAATCAGGTGAGCGACATTTGCTCTTGAGAGCCTCTAGTTATGTTACGACATTGGTCATGGTTATATTTTGTTCTTAATTTATATTGCAGAAGGATTTGATTAATTAAGATCATCTGTATTGAGTGTTTATCATGATTATTTTTAGGCTGATGATTGGTTGATATTTACCATTGAACTTGGTGGAACACCTGACTGTGTGTATGTATTTGATAGAGTATGTAGGAAGAACGGCACAGAGATGCCACTTGACCCAGAGGAGCATTTTAACGGTGACTGGTACTATGACAAATCTACTGGAGCTGTCAGCTTCCTAGGTACAGTATTATGTGGTTAATGCAACTTGAAATTGACCCTAAAACCTGCAAAAACTAAATAGTATATTGATTATTTCTTACACTTTTGGTAGCCTTGCAATATAACAAGGAAACAGTCAAGTGTTTTAAAAATCATAGATTCATTTATTTCAAGAATTAATTTGAATCAAAGTAATCAGGGGTGTGCTTTAGAAGTAATCTCTGATTATCAAGTAGACAGACCAATAAGATAATTTATTTTGTCCACTTGACTTAAATATAATATCAATTATTTCTTGCAGTTTTTCATGTCCTAGGAAATGGATCACTGTCAATATATATAGATTTGCTTGAGATTATTGTTAGCCTTAGAATGTTATATATTGGTCAAGTGTTTTAAAAATCATAGATTCATTTATTTCATGAACGAACTGTAGGATTTAAGGAATATGTTTCTTAAAATTGCATCAGAAATGATGATTGGTTAATTTTCACACTAAATTAGGTTTATCTCTATGTAATTAGATTTACCTCTATGTAATTAGATTTATCTCTATGTAATTAGGTTTATCTCTATGTAATTAGATTTATCTCTATGTAATTAGGTTTATCTCTATGTAATTAGATTTATCTCTATGTACCGGTAATTAAGTTTGGACAAACTATTATTTTCCAATTTCTTGAGACTGTTTACAGTTGGCCTTTATTTCAACTCATAGTTCATCATATTTTATCATCTATCCAATTTTAAGCTCAATAAGCCTGAAGGATCAGTCTGAGCTGAATGTAAAACAATCCAAAAAAGAAAACTGAAGGCCTGATTTATGTACAAAACAATAAATGAAAAAACCAATATGAAATACAACAATAAAAGGCAACCATTGAATTACAGGACTTGGGACAGGCACCATGACATGGCCATGATTGCTTGATCTCAATTAATGAGAGATCATTTCTTTCTGTTTTGATTTTATAATTTAAGAAATAAAAGTGGCAGTAATATAAATGTTTATTGTACATATTTTGTTTTCATTTTAGTTTCTCGGAAAGGAAGAGGATCACTAACTGGTGTACAGTATAATCTAAACTTCCAGTGTTTCAAATGTTACTTCAAGGATTGTATTGTGCCACCCAAACCGGAAACAGTAGCACCAGTTGATACTACACTTGGAGGTGTAGACGATGCTATGACATGGTGGGGACTAGGCCTTAAAAGATGGTCTGATCCAACAATTTGGCCTAATAACACCATTCCACAGGAAGGTGATGATGTGGCCATTGAATGTGGTAGGTTTATGTTTTAAAAACAAATGTTCTTGTAAAAAAAATTTAAAAGAGCATCTTAGAAACATACTACTTTAATATGTGTATTTAATTGTGGAATGTTATCAAATAACAAAATAATACCAATTGTTGGTCAGATAAGTACAAATTTTGTGTTTTTTCATAAATTTTTGTTGAAGAGTCAGATGGAATGTCATTGTTGAAGGCTGTAAATAGTGTTCTGATTTTGTAATGATACACCACTGTCCCAGGTTAGGGGGAGGGTTTGGCACCAACAAACTAGTTTAACCCAGCCACATTATGTATGTGCCTGTCCCAAGTCAGGAGCCTGTAATTCAGTGGTTGTCATTTGTTTCTGTATATCATATTTGTTTTTCGTTCCTTATTTTGTATATAAATCAGGCTGTTATTTTTCTTGTTTGAATTGTTTTACATTTGTCATTTTGGGGCCTTTTATAGCTGACTATGGGGTATGGGTTTAACTCATTGTTGAAAGCCGTAAGGTGACCTATAGTTTTCAATTTCTGTGTCATTTGGTCTCATGTGGAGAGTTGTCTCATTGGCAATCATTAACTACATCTTCTTATTTTTATATCTATTTAGAAAATAGCTGATTTAATAATGAATTGGTTAGTATAAATGTTAGAATATTTGATAAATGATATATTCTTTAGGTACATGGGTGCTAGCAGATATTGAGATACCACCATTGGGGGAATTGTTTATCTGTGGAGTTCTGGAATTTGACAATGAGAATTATACAGAAGGTTATAAGAATTTCACCGTAAACGTGACACGTATCATTATATATGGTGGAAGACTTATTGTTGGTTGGGAAAAGCGTCCTTTCATGGGCAATTTTCTTATAACACTGAGAGGAAATGCATCAGATGAAACATATGAGCTTCCAAATGGTGGAGATAATATCGGGTCAAAGGTCATTGGTATGTATATTGTTTAGTGTAGTAAGTTTTTTTGCCATAAAATGATTATTAATCTACCCATTCAAATGAAAAGTCTGTGGAATAGAATGCATTTCTGCATTAAAAATTAGCTAATTTAAAAAAAATAGAGACCAATCGTTTACCATTATATTTGTCAAGTAACGTTTATTGCTGTTTGAATATTATAATCTGTGTTTGTTAATAATTTAATTAACACTTAAAATTTAAAGAACAATTAACATTAAGTGCAACCCAGTCATGGTAGATCTTTTTCATTCTACCTTAAAGGGTAAGGATATGTGCATAGAAATTTAGTAAATATATGATTTCATTTTAAATAAAAGAAAAATTTGTTGGTCTGAATTGTTAATTTTTACCTATTAGTAGGAAAAAAGTAAAACTATGTACTCTCAGCACAAAAAAAAAATCACATGAAACAAATGGGGAAACACCATATTCAAAAATAAACCTTTACTACCTGCAAATTTTAATTTGTATGTACAGGTGTTTACGGTGGATTAGATTTACATGGAAAGCCAATAAATATGCCATGGACAACCCTTAATACAACAGCTTACCCTGATGACAGCACTATCAAGTTAAATACAGTTGTGGATTGGGAAGTTGAACAAGAAATAGTTGTTACACCGACAGGGTATAGTGCCTGGGAGACCGAAACCTTCCAAATAACAAATGTTGAAGAGTCAGATGGAATGTCAATTTTGACCTTGAATGATACCATACAGTATAGACATTTAGGTTTGTATGCATTTTCCTGTCAGGGTTAATTGGGAATTTGAAAATTAAATTAGAGTTTATACATATTTTTATAAATTCCTATGGTCTGTACTTTCCCTGGTTTTTGTCGAGCCTGCGACTTTTGTCGCAGAAAGCTCGACATAGGGATAGTGATCTGGCAGCGGATATAGATGCCTTATGTTACGAAGTTTCCGTCTGTCATATGTCCATTGTCCTTGACCTCATTTTCATGGTTCAGTGACTACTTGAAAAAAAGTCAACTTTTTTTGTAATGTTAATTTCTTTCTTATTATGAGTAATAGGATAACTATATTTAGTATGTGCATACCTTGCAAGGTCCTCATGCCCATCAGACAATTTTCATTTGACCTCGACCTCATTTCATGGATCATGAACACGGTTAAGTTTTCGTGGTCAAGTCCATATATCAGATACTATAAGCAGTAGGTCTACTATATTTGGTATATGGAATGATTGCAAGGTGTACATGTCCAACTGGTAGGTGTCATCTGACCTTGACCCCATTTTCATGGTTCAGTGGTCAAAGTTAAGTTTTTGAGATTTGGTCTTTTTTTCTAATACTATATGCAATAGGTCAACTATCATTGGTGTATGGAAATATTTTATGATGTACATGTCAGTCTCGTAGGTTTTATTTGACCTTGACCTCATTTTCACGATTCATTTCTAAGTGTTAAGTTTTTGTGTTTTGGTCTGTTTTTCTTCAACTATAAGCAATAGATCAACTATATTTGTTGTATGTAAGGATTGTAAGGTGTATATGTCTGTCTGGCAAGTATCATCTGATCTTGACCTCATTTTCATGGTTCATTGGTCAATGTTAAGTTTTCATGGTTAAGTTTGTTTCTTAGATACTATAAGCAATAGGTCAACTATATTTAATGCATGAATTGATTGTAAGTTGTACATTTCTGTCTGGCAAGGTTCATCTGACCTTGACCTCATTTTCATGGTTCATTGGTCAATGTTAAGTTTTCTTGGTTAAGACTGTTTCTTAGAAACTATAAGCAATAGGTCAACTATGTTTGGTTTATTGAATGATTGTAAGGTGTACATGTATTTCTCGTTTGGTTTATCTGAACTTGACCTCATTTTCCTGGATCATGTTAAGTTTATGTGTTACTTGTAGTAAAGCTTTATATTTAGGACTGTCAACATAAAATCAATGGTTAGTAAAGAAGGCGAGACATTTCAGCGTGTGCACTCTTGTTATCTTTATTTACTGTTATTAAGTGTCTGCTTGTCAGTAGGTTTGTATGTGTTTTCCTATCAGGGTTAAAAGATGCATCTATTGTATATTTTATAAAAGTAATCAAATATTATATGAATTTAATTGAGTATTAATGTGCTTAAATGCCATTTCAACTCCTGTGAATGTCTCTTCTGAAGTATTCAGTTTATATCATGGGTGGAATATCTTAATAAATCAGGAAAGATGACAGGTCTAACTATGGAATATATGTGTGATTTGACCGTGCTAATTTTAATGAGTAGACGAAAACAACAAACTCAAGTAATTAATCAAATACACATTGGACAAGTTAATATATTCATTTAATAGACCACTTTCGAGTTTGTTGCATTTCTGTCAAAAACTTTGGTTTTAGTGAGCATCATTCGTGCGTTTAGGGGCAGTCATTTCCTTCCCATGTTGAGCAAGCAGTTGAAAAAATATGATGCTATTTAGCACATATTATTTGGCAAATTAAATTCTTATAATTGATAATTAGCACTGCTGTCGTTAGGGAATTGTGATTAAGTACCTAAGGAACAAGCATTGAATTAGTATCCTGCATAATGACGATCACGAAGACACTTGATGAACTTTAAAAGTGCAGCGATACAGGCAGTCCCCTCTATCTAGTAAAAGACGTCATAAAGGCGTGCATAATCAACGAACTTTTCCGGTGAAGGACATAACTCGAAAGTGGTCTATTAGGTTACACATAACAAGAATTTGTATTTCTCTTATTGGTCTCAATGTAGCTTCCACAGCTATGTTCTGTTTAATCCCTATTGTAGTCTAACCAAAGACTTTTAGAATGATATTTGGTGTTTCTGTGTCTACAGATTTTTCTCCCCCACGTGAGTGCCATTTAGAAGCAAGAACAAAAACCTGTGTAAGTGTACTTGTAGTTGGAATAATTTGTCCAGTTGAGATCAAGTATCTTCATGTAGACATAACCCTGGTCAGCTTAGTGAATATATTGCAAAAAACATGGTTTATGTGATCTCATATTGTCAGTCTCCTCTATTGAAATGCTTTTAAATATTTCGTATTACACTCTAAACACCTATTATTTCATTCATACTTTTTTCAAGGGAGATAATTACCATACCTTTTTTTTTATCATTCATTCTGATGTTAAATATATTAACTCATATTAGGTATGATATCGAAAAATTGTCTCAAAGATTGATTGTCTTAGCAAACACATAGTTGACGTAAAATAGTGTGTTCATTAACCAAATACTAAATAGAATAATATCAATGAGAATGTTTTCAAAGTATCCATAATATTTTACAGCCTACAATGACAATGGTGTGGATATTACAGCTGAAGTTGGCTTGTTAACACGGAATGTTAAAGTACAGTCTGAAGATTATCCTGATTTATATGAAGAGAAATATGGCGGACGTTTAATTGTAGGACAAACAGAGTTCAGCAAAGGTATGAAAATGAAATGTTCATTTCAAAATAAAAAGTACAGTTTCATATCTAACTTGATAAGGCACTACATGTAAGAAACATGTTAACACACCTCCTGCCTAAAAAGAAGTTTGTCCTCTATTTCATATTATGTACTGTGGATTCATTTATCTTTGCAGATATCAATAATCATGGATTGAGGAATGATTATATTTTATGTGGATATTTGATTTTGTGGTTATGCCTAAGTCAGCATACAAACCTTTTTTGTTCTTCGTTGAACATTTAATCCATCCCAGTTATTGTCTTTGTTATTCAAAGAAATTACTATTTCCTGGATACTGTCTATTAAAAGGCAACAATTATGATTAGACAACAATAAAGAAGTGAGGGCTATATAGCATTCACCTTGTCTATCTGTCTGCCCAACCTTCCATTCATATGTTCATCTGATTGTTCATCCAAAAAATATTTCTGTCACACTTTTCTGGTGTAATACTGAACAGAATTACTTCATATTAGGTCAGCAGTTTGACAGTGTATGATACACTCAAGTATAAAAGAGACTACATGCATTTGCAAATGATGTTGAGCGACCTGAATCTTTGAGTTCATCTTGTCTTACTGACTGTGGGAGACCCTCATGGGTAGTCAAGGTCGGTAAACACCCCCTAGTATCTTGTCTTAGTTAATGTTAATCCTGAAGGGCATTATTCTCTTTCTATTTTTAGAATACTGTCTTAATTTGTAAAATTATGAATAACAGAATTAAATATCCTCCCTCAGTAGTTAAAAGTTTGTATTTTAGATCCAATTTACATCACCTTAAATTTTATTTGTATAGTAATATATCATAATGCAGGGAAGACTTAAGGATTAAAGACTAAAGACAATATTTTATAAAAATTGATTTTATTAACGATTTTTTAGAAATCATCATTATGATAAAAACATAATTCTGTCACCAGTATTTTATAAATATGATGTATAAAATATATAAAATCTTATGGTTTGTAGGATATGCACGAATCTCAAATACAGAGTTTTACCATATGGGACAAGATGGGAAAAATTACAGAAAAGTATATGATCCTAGATTTGCTGTATCCTTTGTTGATTCAGGACCGGTCAATTATATAAGACCATCCTATATACGTAATTGTTCATTCCATAATGGATTTTCTCCAGCTATAGGAATATTTAATGCCTTGTATTTGCCAATCGAGGACAATGTTATACATGGAAGTCATTTTTATGGTAAGGCAGTATCTTATTCATGAAGGTCACTAAAAATAATTTATATAATTACAAATACATGTAGTAAATTATGATAATGCACTTAATGTTACATGACAATCAGGATACAGTGATACCTGTTTAAGGAAACAACTTAAGGGAGAGCAAAAATGTGGTATCATAAGACAGGTGGTCTTTTAATACAGATTCAACCTATTTGAAATGCACTTAAGAGGGCCTGAAGTTAATGGTCTTATATATCACATGTATTTTCTCAATAAAGGTGGTCTCTTAAGCAGATTTGATAGAATATTGAAATTACTGACAGACATATCTTTATAAAAAAGAATTTAATATTGAAACAAATAATCTTCCATTCAGAGTTTGAAGTCAGGAGAGTAATTTTTAGGAGTCTTTTCAACCAAAGTATGCTAGGTAGGATAGGGACAAAAATTATCAGATCACTAATGGGGTTTGTTTTTTATTTTGAAAAACATATTGTTACTCTTAGTAAATGTTGACCTAAAAGTCATTGTTTTTTTTCATTATTGTGCACATGTTTATTTCAGCCATAATAACTGATTCTTATGGAACCATTATAAGAAGAAATGTTGTAACAATGACACAAAACCTTGAAGCTGATCTATTAGGCGCCATTTCAGCTGCAGATGCTACAGATTTAGTGTTAGAAAACAACCGTGTTTCTGGATCAGAAAGGGCTGCTTATGACATTGCACAACCTTGTAATGCGTCATCTTCAAAATGGTACTCTGGTAATATTGGACGCTCTTCTTTGTATGGAGTAATAACAACTCAGGCTGAAATTTATTGTAATAGAATCTGCGGTTTTATTCTGGTAAAGTGTGGATATTATGGAGTGTATTATGATGGTGGTGTATCAGTAGTATTCGAGAATCTTGTTTTAGCAGACAATCCAATTAGCATATCTATAACAATTACGGGACCCTCTGCCACATCACATCAGTATGCAGATAAAACTGCCATTGTAAATAATTCTGTCATAGTAGGGACATCACCTGTGTTTGATTGTTATATTGATAGAGTAAATAAATCAGAGAAAGGTATTGAACCGCTTCTGAAAAAAGGTCCATTCGGACAAAGAATAGGAATTCCCTTTGCAACTTTCAGCTCTGGATCCAAGTCCCCTATGGCAATTAGAGGATTACTTACCATAGAGAGTAAGTATATTATTATATTTGATTTCATTTTAGATCACCACATTAAGGCTAATAGTACATGCGAAGGTGGCATCAATCAATCAGACTTTTATTTAAAAAAATTGAGATACTTTTACATGACATTTATAAACATTTATGTGTGTTAGAATACAATTCTCTAATGTTTATAAATGTGTAAGAACACTGTAATGTGAGGAAATATTGTAAGCGGTTTATATATTTTATATTAACAAATTTCATGTTTAAGATAAAATTGCTATTAAAAATATCCCTATGAAATTGAATTAAAGGAGATCAAAAATAAAAACCTTGAGAACTGGTTTGGTCCTTCAGGTTGTGAAAGTGAGCCATTTTATAATTTTCCTTGATCTTTCTGTTTGAAGAAATGGAATGATTTTGATAGGATAATTAATATTTGCAACAAATTTTATTAATCAGGACATAAAATTGGATGTCTGGCTTGATTGGCTTCAATCTTTCTGGGGACAATTAATGAGATAATTAGCTAATTGTTAACTTTATTACCTTTCAATCAAAAGAGTGTTAAAATTATGTTTTTCAAAGGAAAATACAAATGATGTTAAGCATTTTAGACACTGGAAGTCTCATGGCACTAGAATAATGGTGAAAACGAGTCATTTGATGAAATCCTGGGTCATTTGATGACCCGAACAGGTATTGAAAATCTTGGGTGAGCTGGTAAATTCACAGGTTACACCTGCAAAATATGTGTCAGTTGACAGGTAAGCCAATATTTGGAAAGTCAATTAGGTGAAGAGTATACACCAATTATCTCTTTTTGAGAGTAAAATATAGTGATCTAGCATTGTAAGGCTTTTTGTTGTGCATGCAACAAAGTCACTTAAGGTGAGACCTTCTTATTATTTTTTATTTTTATTTTCTGAAGGATGAATTGTCGACTGAATCAACGATGGCAAAAACATTATCATCATCTTTTTCACTAAGGTGAACAAAACTTGTATGAAGGTTTTCTTTGTTGAGATCCACTTTGATTTTGTACTTAAATAAACTGAATTGAAGAGCTATCTGTTAGAATTTCCACCAGAAAATATTGATTAAATACCTTGCTAACATCACCTATCCATGGCTTGATGTTTAACTTGAAAATTGTTATAATTACTACTAATGGCCATCGAATGGTAACATACAACTTCTGTTTTGAAGACTGACTGTCATGGAGTTCCTTTGATGATTTTAGTTAGGTATCATTTCGAATACATGTATAAACAAATGGTCAGTACAACAATCAAGCAATTGATAAGTAGAAAGTTGTTACAAATAACATTTCTAATGAAAGTACAAATGTCATATATTATTGTAGATGTTGAATTTAGGAACTTCACAACAGCTTGTTCCAGTAGAGATAATGCAATCACAACCAATCCTTCAAATAATGACGGAGCACATCCTGTTGAGACATCAAACATCAAATTCCAGAATGTGGAACGGAAGCACAAAATTTATTTTCACAGGCCTAATCTAGGGTAGGTAAATGTCGGAATACAAAATCAGAGTGTTAAGCATAGACACAAAATACATTTTATAGCTAGTTTCTGTTATTAATACACCTTTTTCTAAAACTAAAGCTAATGCAAATTAAATAAAGAGCTTGTCAATAATGTTACACTTATTACAGTTATAGTCAACAGAAACTATGCAATATGTATTACAAATTCATTCAAAGAATAGTACCTGTCTTTATGGGGATAAATCCTTTAACAAATTATACACTATTCTACAAAAAGAGTTGTTCAAGGCAAATTTCCTACAAAGTTATCACTGGATTGGAACAAAACTCGAAGACTTCTTACCGCAACTACATCTCTTATATAACATTTATGATCAGAACAAAACTTGGTAGCATATGCAAAAGAAAGGCGAAAGATACCAAAGGGACATTCAAACACATAAGTCAAAAATAAACTGACAACGCCATGGCAAAAAACGAAAAAGAACATAAGACAAACAACAGTATACAAAACACAACAATGAAAACCAAAGACTGGGCAAGTTGTGCATTTTAAAGTTTTGTGCAATAATAATTTGTTTATAAAGTTATTGCCCTTTGGAAAAGAAAACAATGTAATTTTTGTGTCATATTTCACTTTAATTTTCAGATTGATTAACCCAGCTGACTGTGTAGATATGGACTGTGATGGTTTAAAAAAAGGTTTTCTGAAAGATTTAGATGGGACATTTTTGGGGACACCTGGTACACCTGGAACAATCTTGCCACAGTCTGAATGGGAATGGGACGGTGATCCACAAAGAGGACTTGGTGATTACAGAGTTCCTAAAACAATGCTGACCATGCTGAATGGAACTAGAATTCCCATGAGTACTTTGGCTCCCATGAAAGGTAACATTGGATGGAACTAGAATTCCCATGAGTACTTTAGCTCCCATGAAAGGTAACATTGGATGGAACTAGAATTCCCATGAGTACTTAAGCTCCCATGATAGGTAACATTGGATGGAACTAGAATTCCCATGAGTACTTTAGCTCCCATGATAGGTAACATTGGATGGAACTAGAATTCCCATGAGTACTTTAGCTCCCATGATAGGTAACATTGGATGGAACTAGAATTCCCATGAGTACTTTAGCTCCCATGATAGGTAACATTGGATGGAACTAGAATTCCCATGAGTACTTTAGCTCCCATGATAGGTAACATTGGATGGAACTAGAATTCCCATGAGTACTTTAGCTCCCATGATAGGTAACATTGGATGGAACTAGAATTCCCATGAGTACGTTAGCTCTCATGATAGGTAACATTGGATGGAACTAGAATTCCCATGAGTACTTTAGCTCCCATGATAGGTAACATTGGATGGAACTAGAATTCCCATGAGTACTTTAGCTCTCATGATAGGTAACATTGGATGGAACTAGAATTCCCATGAGTACTTTAGCTCCCATGATAGGTAACATTGGATGGAACTAGAATTCCCATGAGTACTTTAGCTCCCGTGAAAGGTAACATTTGATGGAACTAGAATTCCCATAAGTACTTTAGCTCCCGTGAAAGGTAACATTGGATGGAACTAGAATTCCCATAAGTACTTTAGCTCCCTTGAAAGGTAACATTGGATGGAACTAGAATTCCCATGAGTACTCTAGCTCCTATGAAAGGTAACATGAGATCCACAATCTTATTATTGTTATAAAGAATTCAGATTTCCTCAAAATATTACTATTAGACTCTCCACTGACAACAAGGCAGTTCTCACCATGAGGCTATTCTAAATTGTACTTTATTTTTCAATAAAAGTTTGAATTCAATATTCAGTATTTGAGACTGATGTTTCATTTATCATTTCTATGTTTTATTATAAAATTATGGCTCAAATATTTTAAAAAAAAAGCTATAACGGCCAGAATTGCTACTTATGACAAAAACTATTCTGTGATCAGTACATATGGGTCAGAGTCTGACATGCTGAATCTAAATAGTTTTACTTTGTTTTTAAATGACGCTCTCTTATGGTTTCAACATTTTCTTAATATTTTGAAACCCTTCTGGCTTTTTCCTAGGCTATGCTTTAAATAAAGTTTCCCCAACAACCTGTATATTTCACAATATGTTTATGTCCCACCTACAATAGGGAGTGATAGCAGTAGTTTCGCTTTTTTGTACTAATATTATTGTACATTTTTAAATTACTTTTTGTTGTTCCACTGAGTGAAAAAAAATAATAAAGGGGGTGGGGGAAGGTCTCAAAAATATATGTTCATTTGACTGTCCCAAGTCTAGTATAAATCAGTAGTTGTCTTCAGTAATATCTAAATATTTTATCATTTTATGAATTAAATATTAATGGCATATCTTTTTAGCTCACCTGGCCCAAAGGGCCAAGTGAGCTTTTCTCATCACTTGGCGTCCGTCGTCTGTTAACTTTTACAAAAATCTTCTCCTCTGAAACTACTGGGCCAAATTTTACCAAACTTGGCCACAATCATCATTGGGGTATCTTGTTTAAAAAATGTGTCCGGTGACCCGGCCAACCAACCAAGATGGCCACCATGGCTAAAAATAGAACATAGGGGTAAAATGTAGATTTTGGCTTATATCTCTGAAACCAAAGCATTTAGAGCAAATCTGACATTGATTATCAGGTCAAGATCTATCTGCCCTGAAATTTTCAGATGAATGGGACAACTTGTTATTGGGTTGCTGCCCCTGAATTGGTAATTTTAAGGAAATTTTGCTGTTTTTGGTTATCTTGAATATTATTATAGATAGAGATAAACTGTAAACAGCAATAATGTTCAGCAAAATAAGATCTACAAATAAGTCGCCATGACCAAAATTGTCAGTCGACCCCTTTAGTTAGTTATTGCCCTTTAGAGTCAATTTTTAACAATTTTTCGTAAATTTTTGTAATCTTTTACAAAAATCTTCTCCTCTGAAACTACTGAGACAAATTTAACCATACTTGGCCATAATCATTATTAGGGTATTTAGTTTAAAAAATTTGTCCAATGACCCCGCCTTCCAACCATCATGGCCGACATGGTTAAAAATAGAACATAGGGGTAAAATGCAGTTTTTGGTTTATATCTCTGAAACTAAAGCATTTAGAGCAAATCTGACAGGTTGCAAAAATGTTCATCAGATTTAGATTTATCTGCCCTGAAATTTTCAGACAAATACGACAACCCGTTGTTGGGTTGCTGCCCCTGAGATAGTAATTTTACAGAAATTTTGCAGTTTTTTGTTATTATCTTAGATATCATTATCATTATAATATCTAATATCTAATATTATTATACCTCAGTATGTTTTTTCTATATAAAAAAGAATGAAATATTTGTGCTATTACATTCCACAGACTATTTGCCAGTAAATAGTTTCAAAGACTATTACCCCGGTTAATAGTTTTATCAACATATTTCCCGGATTTTTTCATACTAATTTTTCATTGGACAACAATGACGTCATTGATTATTATGCTTGGCAACGCGTTCAATTCTGAAATATCGTAAACGTTATAATCTGTATGTGTCTGTCGTTGTAATTTCAAATTTACATGTATATTACTTACCAGAAGCAATTAAAATAGAAAAAGAAAAACTACATATTTTAAGATCTAAAACAAAACAAATGTATGGTATGGGAATGTCGTCGTTTTCATAATCTGTGATTGCTTTGGTATACGGTAATATATTTTATCTAGCATTTATTATATGCACGGGAATTATTACACAAGGATTTCCGGTCTTGATTACAGTAAATAAGATATTTACAAATACCACACGGGCAAAAGGAACCAAATGGTTCATCTTGTGCATGTTTAAGTGACTATTTGGGTGTTTTTTCAAAGTGGTGTATGTAAACTTTTTAGAAAGATTTTTTGTTCGGTATAATAAAACACTTAATGACTGGTTATGAGTGTAATAGCAAGTTTGTTGTCCCTTTGATACTAACTATTTCCCTCGGCTTCGCCTAGAGCAATAGTTGGTACCTCAGGGACAACAAACTTGCTATTACCCTCATAACCAGTCAATAGGTGTATACTATTAATACTGATTTTAACCTTATTTAACATGATTTCCAAAGCATCAGTAAATACAGGTGAGCAACACAGGCACTTGAGAGACTCTAGTTTAGTATCTGTTAAATTTATTCATAAAATTCCTGGACTCATGTTGATTTGGAGCTTGACATAATGTATAGACACTAGTTTATTGTTGAAGAATGAATGTTTACCTATAGATGTCTTTTGGATTTTTGTGTCAAATTGGTGTCACATCTCCTTTTATTCATATCTTTAAATGAAAAAATTAGATCAAGAGATGAAATATATATATTATATCACTCTGGTCTACATTTGATACACAATTAGAATTATCTATGAAGTGTCAAGATGTACAATTTCAGGTATAATTCGAGAAAATGGCTGTGTATATGAGAGTGACTGGAATGCGTATGTATGTCGTGAGTTCGATTATCTAATGATGGTTATAGAAAGCATGGATAGTGACAGCACTAGCAGAAGACTCTCTCCTGTAGCCTTGTTGGGACATAATAGTGATGGTGAAGGAGTCATTGACCTGATGAATGGACCTCAAGATCATGGATGGTGTTCAGGATATGCCTGTAAATCACGCTTGTCAACCTTTCAAGCCATTGTTGCCACAGGTTTGAATTTCTATACTAGTTTAATTTTCCGAAAACATCATATTGTTAAACAACTGAATATAAGTACAAATAATCAACTGTGAAAGTACTTTTATTTTTCTCACATGGTCTGAAGAGCCAGTACAGCTTTGCCTCCATTATCTTTTGTCTATTGTGTTGTCCATTATATACTATCCCATTATCCAATATTAAAATATTTATAAAAATATCTTTCCTCTCTACACTCAAAGAGACAAATTGAACCAAACTTGGCTACAATTATTATTTTGGTGTTTAGTTTCAATATTGATTAAGTTGCTAAGCATTCAAAATGGCTACAGTTGCTATGAATAGAACATAAAGGTAAAAGAGGCAAGATTTTCGGTGTGTATGCCTGTCAAAGTTGGATGAATTTTGGCATGTTGTTTATCTGTCTGTTCACTCATATGTTTATTTATTTGGTTTAGTTTAACTGAATGAAATTTTTACTTTTATACATTATTTAGTTCTTTGAATCCAACCTACCTTATTGTTTTTTTTTGGTTTTTTTTTTCAGAATTTTTATTCTAGAATTATGGGACTTCCTAAAAATTTCAACACATGATAACTCCAATTTTCTTTATTGGATTTTAATAAAAATTTTGCACAGTGTTTTGTTACGACAATTATGTCTGTATTTATTTTGTTTCTATTTTTGCAGGTAAAAATTATCAATTGTATTTTACCAGTACATCTCCAAGGTCTTCTCGCTACTTCCTGTTGAATGCAGATGACTCACAAGCTGTCCGCATTGCAGTGTGGTACTCCCAACCCTATCGAATGGATGTGTATTACCAAAAGAAACTTGTATTGCCTGTCAATGGTAGATTTGGAATAGACAATGCTTACATTTTAAGTCCTCCGCCAGTTGGTAAGCCATTTGCATACCATCCAAATGCTACAAAGGATCCAGCTGGAACAAACTGGTTTGATCGTGATTCTGGACTTCTTTATTTTGTTGTAAGAGGGTCAGACCCAATCAGTATTGTGACCACTAAACAAATCATAGTCAGTTTTATGTACCCAGCAATGACAGCAAGTGATTTCTATGGTGAACGAATTGTTGAACTACTTGCTGCATTTTTCGATCTTCCTCCCTCAAAGGTTCGAGTAGTTAATATTGTGAGTGCACAACAAAATAAACGTAGACGTAGAAAAAGATCAACAGAAAGAGATCAGATTGTTGTTGAGATCGGTGATGTTCCTAATGATGGTAAGTATTTATCAATAAATACATTTAGAATGGATATGTATACAATTTTCTTACATTTTTCTTGAGTACAAAGAATCCTAGCTTTCTGAAAGGAGTACTTTAAACCTTACGAAGTTTTTGAGAGAAGAGGGGCATAAAGGGGGGTATCTGCACGGAAGAGCGCGAAATAAAATTGCCATTTCACGATGAACGAACAATTAAAAATTTCTTGCACATTGATCTTTTTACCGATTTCACGAAACACGGCCGGTGAATAACGAACCTTTTCCATGAAAAAGAAGAAAAATGTAGAATTCATGCAGTTTTACAATGGGTCCCATATTTCCTTTATGAAAAGATCCTCCTCAGCCAAGAAACAACACAATGATTTAAAAGAAGCTTTATTACAGCTTTTTACATAATCTCATCAAATATAAAGTTGTTTCTTAGGTGCGAAGTGCCCACATACTTTTTCAATCCTGAATATATTGAACATTTAATGTAGAACAAGGAAAATCAAGAAATTATACAGCTGTTATCATGGTATGTTGTCATGACAACTCGTCAAACATGAAATTTGTTTATATTTTCTAAATACCTTTTACCTTGATTAGTACAGTAAAGAGATGTTTAAGATAATGTATGGCTACTTTCAAATTTACTCTAATATTTGGGTCAAAACAGGACCTGATTGCCTTCGTGCTATAAGGTGTGATGCATTTCACATGCAACACTGATCAACTTCCTGTTTACTAAATACTTGTAGATGGGGAATCATTAGTCAGCTTTGCTCACAATTCAAATTGTTCATGTATGCTTTATGTGTATTTGTGAATTTATATGTTGTTCTCTCATTATGAATATTATTTCAATATTGGAATTCCCAGCTTAGTTATTCTATGGTAATTCAGAGTAAACTTTAAAAATATTGATAACTTCTTGAACATTGTAATAGTGTAATATTGACTTATAAAAAGTTAGTCCATTTATCAATAAAATACAGGATATAAAAAAAAAATATAATTTTTTTTTCTTTCGATGCTATATCTTGGTTTTTGAAGATTAGCTTCTGTCAAAGTTTCATATCAATCCATGAAGGTTTACAAATTTATCATGTCAGAAAAATTTAATCCTAAACTGTCTGTAAATGATAACTGTAAAAAACTAAGTCCATCTATCAGAAAAATATTGGAAATGAAAAAAATATATTTTCAAGTTTGTTTCAGACATTATCTCTTAATCATAATTTTTTTTACTTTAGATGCTATTTCTTGGTCTTGAAGATTAGCTTCTTTTCAAATTTCATGAAATTCCATGATGGTTTAACAAAGTTATTGATGACTGAAAAACTTTAACCACAGACTGAACCTAAATGTTTTCTGTAAAAAAATCTTACCAGTAAAATACGGAAAAATTTCAAAATTTTGCTCTGGATACTGTCTTTTGGTCATAAACAAGCTTCTGTCTAAATTTCATAAAATTCCATGAAGTTTGGCAAAGTAATTGATGTCTAAAAAAAACTTCTGAACCTAAATGATGTTGATGACGAATCCAACGATGGAATCATGGCTTGCTATGTCTCGATTTCGCGACATAAATGTCATAAACTCCACAAAAAGGAGATGTTGTACGATTTCTAGTGAGACAAGCAACACTTAATTCTTCCTTAACTTTTTTTCATTATTCTTTGTTTACCAGTACAATGTACTTATTACTTTCTTCATGATCTAGTGTTTCTGTAAGTACTATTTAAGACATTTGTTCACCCAACAATTTTTCTCTTTATAACTTCTCTAATGCAATTATGGATCTTTCTTAAGAAAATGGTTTCCTGTCTTACTATTGTTAAGATTTGTGATTGTGTTAAAGTTCTTGTATTTTAAAAATTGGGATAGAAAAATACAACTATTAAAAAGAACATCCAAGGAAAATTCAATCCAGAAAAAAGTCAAATATATGAGTGTCCCTCATTTCAATATTTGATTTAGAAAATTTTTGAAAGTCAGATCCCAGGACCAAGTAAAATTTTTTAATTTTTTTACGTCCGCAATTTGTGAAAGCTAACTACACAATCTCTGCCATACTAAAAAAACCCTTACACCAACTGCCTGGGGGTCCAAAGGAGGCCTGTTGCAAGGCAGAACTCTGCCCCTATCAAATATACCCTCATTTTCCATTGACAGTACACATTTGTTAATATGTTCACTCCATGAGTATGTATGAAATAACTGAAATAACAGAAAGTTAAGCAAACAACAACTAACTAATCCTTATTTTGAAAGCTGTAAAATGGGATGTCAAATATTCTATTAAGCCATTAGATCCAATGTCATATTACCTGTTCTATTTCAGTTATCAAGAAAGCCAAAAGAAAATAACTTGTAAAGTAATAAATATTTTCTATGGTTTTGTTCGTAGATTTCAACACAACAGCTGATGATGCCATTACAGAGGATCAATTACAACAGATGTATGCTAAGATAGTTACTGAAGGAGAAGTTGGAAATATCAGTGAAATTGTAAATGCCACAGTATTGGGTCTTGGTGTTGCAGAACCTACTCTTGATCCCTCTGACCCAAAATGGTCAAGAGTGACCACTGACGATGGATACCGAATCCTTATACAAGTTGATCATCTAGACTTTGAAACAACCACTCTTTCACAATATGAAGGGACAATATTCCCCAGGCAACCAAAGATATGTGCATATGACAAAGGGGTATTTATCATATTTAGACAACAGCAATACTGTAAATTCAGACATTATTGCATGCATTTATCATGGCAATTGTTGAAGAATGGATAAAAATGCGAGTTTAGTTATTGCGATTTCAGGAAAATCTGTATACAGATATATGTATCATATAACAGAATGCTAGATCTTATTATTGCGATACTCAGCAATCACATTAATAAAAACTTCGCCATAATTTCTGAATTTACAGTATTAAGCAACCCTCATTCCTTTTCTCTTATTGAAGATAATGTATCAGAAAAATATACCAAAATCTTGAAAATACATTTTTACAAGGATATGGTTTTTGCCTGTCAAAAAGAAATGAATGAGTGATGTAATTTTTCTTAAATTCTTGTGAAAGGGCTCACGTTAGGTATTATAAATATTAACTTATATTAAGAAAAGATTGTCTGTTTTGTCCAGAAGAAGATATGTGATCCTGTGTTAAATACACCTTATTGCTATTTGGCAATCTGCAACACTTGACCTGAGAATTTGCAACACTTGAACTAATGATGTCATACAACAATCACTTTTCCTTCATGGCGACAGAAATTTTCTATTGTGACATCAAAATTTACGAGAACCTTTGTTATGTCTGGTAATAGCAGCCAAATTTATAGCTCAAAGTTCAAATACGAAATATTTCAGACTTTAGGGTTAAATTTAGGCTTTCCTTGTATTTTTTAGTCCAAATGAAATTTAGGCCTTCCTGTACATACATCTTTTAATGTTTTTATTTAGGGAGATAAGATAAATGACCTTGGAACAGATTTGTATCCATGGAATATAACAGCCACTCTGCGACAAGGCACTGGTAATCCAGATGGTGTATTGTCAGGAAACACTACCGTACCTTTTGTTAATGGGGAGGCCAACTTTAGTAATCTGGAGATAAGTCATCCTGGTATGGGCTATATTATAGACTTTAACATGACAGAACCTATTGAAGCTGAAAACTTAACCTTAGCCTCAGTACCACTGGATATACAGAAAATACCTGTTACAGCAGTAATTGTATCTGCCACTGAGGATGTTTACACTACAGAAAGTATGGTGATTCAGATGGAGCTAAGAGAAGAACTGACAGGGAATAAACTCGACAATATTGGATGGAGGGTAATATTGTTGAAATATCATAGTTTTATCATTCAGTTATGTTTTATAAAAAAAAGCACCTCAAGGTATAGCAGGGATTTTCATAAAAATCTTTTTGACTAGGAATGTCAGTTTTCCTGTCAAAGGTCAGAGGTCCTCTCCTGGAACTCAGACTTCCTCCAGCAATAAAAACTGCCATGGTATAGCCAATAAGAAAGTGAAGGGGGCATCAAGTTAACGTTAGAAGTGGGATTTGTAAAAAGTCAGTGCATCAACCAATTAACCATATATGTAGCTTCACATGAGCCTCCCCTTTTAATCCCTAAATCCACCTCTGTTTTTATGCCCTACCTAAGGGGCATTATATTTTTCTGTCTGTGCATCCGTCCGTCCGTCTGCCTGTCTGTCTGTCCCATTTCAGGTTAAAGTTTTTGGTTAAGGTAATTTTTGATGAAGTTGAAATCCAATCAACTTGAAACTTAGTACACATGTTCCCTATGATATGATCTTTCTTATTTAAATGCCAAATTAGAGTTTTGACCCCAATTTCATGCTCCACTGAACATAGAAAATGATAGTGCAAGTGGGCAGGTTAAAGTTTTTGGTCAAGGTAGTTTTTGATGAAGTTGAAGTCCAATCAACTTGAAACTTAGTACACATGTTCCCTATGATATGATCTTTCTAATTTTAATGCCAAATTAGAGTTTTGACCCCAATTTCACGGTCCACTGAACATAGAAAATGATAGTGCGAGTGGGGTATCCGTGAACTATGGACACGTTCATTTTTTTACTCTGTTAATTTTACTCTTAGTATTGCTCCTTTAAGTACAGAAAAATTGTCATTGTCTTCTTGAAAATTATTAAACTTCTGGTTTATGAATGTGCAAATGGGAAGAATTTCCTTTTTTTTTTCAATTATTTCCAGATTAAGGCCCTTGAATTTTGAAATTTAACTCATTTATTTCCCACAAGTCCATTAAGACTCTTACAGAAGGAAACATTAGTTTTATTTATTAAGAGTTCTACTTAACCTTAGGTAGGTGTCATTTAACATATAATGACTACTATTTAGTTCTTTATAATGCAATTCATCTGTCAATTCATTAATATTTGTGTGAAGGAGTAATACCATCATTGATTTTTCCATATTAGTCTTTGTTGAATTGACACTTTTCAAAAAAAAATTTTGCAGAATTTATCTTTGTTTCAAATAAAGAAATAATTGGCATGATTCAAGTTTTATCCAGTCCAGTACTACAGTGAACATTACACATAACATTTCATTACATATAAGATAATAACCATCACCAGAAGTAAACCAATCAAATTTTCATCTCTTTTTTTCCTGTTAACAAGCTTTAGTAACCATATCACCTGAAGTTTCCAACATATTTTATAGAAACAGCAAATAAAAAAAGAATGGTGCTTTTAAACACCAAAGATATATGTTTATGACTCAGAAATATTTTTATGCAATGAAATGCAGGGTTAATTTCCTACAACTGTCAAAATTAAGTGAATATTTTGTTCCCACCCTTTTTTGTATGAAACCGGATGTGATGTACTATGATTTGGTGGTATTACACCTGATGCAAACTTTTCAATATGTAGAGAAAACAAGATAATTTAAATGTTTGATGAAAAACAAATCTAGAGCTACTGTGTTGGGAGCTATTGGTGAAACCATGTAGGTTAATTTCTGAACTAGTGAAATGTCACTCCTACCATGAACTACTGGTTTCCTACAAATATCAATGAATCTTTTAAGGTATTGTAAATTTTACTTGTGCTTTAAACTAATACATTCTTTTGTAGTCACATGAATGGAATGTTCAAGCAGATATGGGAACCCCAGAATATTATAATGGCTCTTTACATGCAAGTAACCAGAAATTTTGGGGTTCTAGCAGTCAGGCAACATTCTCAGATTTGACATTTACATCATTTGGAATGGCTATAATTAATTTCCATGTGACTACCAATCCTCCGGAGTACAATTTTACTATACCACATTTTGTCAACGTCAAACAATTGCAGCACAAGTCTATGACCCATGAGGAGACCAATGATATTGTTCTAAAGATAGATGGGGATTATAACACAGTAGTTGGATCAGATGATCGTTATGCAAAAGCAATGTTTGGAAATTGGTTTGCTGTTATGTATGAAGATTTACAGATCAATTCAGTATCTTTGCAACCAGGTATATTTAAAGAAATCTTGTATTGTGGCTAGGAATACAATACTCATTTTAAAGACCCTGTATGAAAGTTAAATGAATCTAAACATACAAAACTTAGACCAGCAACACTATCATAAGGTTCAGTTATGTGAATTTGAGAATATAAAGAGTTTCGCCATTTCATAGTTAAAATTACAATCACTCATAATGAAAACAACTTGTTTTGAAAGTATTTTATATCCCATGTTTCCATATCAAATTTTAGGTAAGTTTTTATTACGCCCGTTTATGGGACGTATTAAGGTATACCATTGTCCATCCATCATCAACATGTCAGACAATAACTCAAAAACACTTTCACCAATTTTCATGTAACTTTGGTGAATTGTTTGTATCTATTGACGTAAGCTCCCTTTCGATTTTTATAAATTTTAAATTTTTACGTTTCCAAGTTATGAGATTTTATTCATAAAAAATGGGGGATTTTTCCAGTTTTCTGACTATAACTCAAAAATGCTTTGATAAATTTTCATGAAACTTGGTGAATTGTGTATATATATTGACATATTAAAGTTCTCATTCGATTTTTAAAAATTTTTGATTTTACATATTGGAGCATTGGGAATTTTTTCATAAAAAAAAGGGGGATTTTCCAGTATTTCGGACAATAACTCATAAATGCTTTTATCAGTTATCATGAAACTTTGGTAACTTGTTTATATCTATTGAAATAAGCTCCCTTTTGTTCGTTATAAATTTCTGACATGACATTGTGGAGTTGTGGAACTTTATTAGTTGTAAATTTTCAAAAACTGTCCAGTTGGGGACGGGCATATCATGCACTCATGGCACAGCTCTTTATTGACTAGCGGAATAAGATAACAGCGAAATATATACTACTTAACATTTCAGGATATCTTTGGTACATAATGGCATTTTATACTTCTCTAATTTAAGTTGTTTTATGTAAATACAGTCCCTCTAGCAAAATATTGAATCACGGGGCATAAATTTATGTGCTTTTCTTACAATTGAGTGTTAAACAATTGGATATTGAGATAAGTTTGAAAGTATTTTGGTAAGCTTCCCTGATTTGTTAAATCTCTATTATTATCTATCAATATTTATTACCATTTTTGTCTCGCCTTGACAGAGTCAAAAAGCGAGACATAGGTATGCTGTTTCAGGCGGCAGCAGCGGCGGCAGCGGCAACGGCAGCGGCGTCAACAAAGCATTAGTTTGTGATTATGTCTAGTTCATGGTGAACCACTAGTGGTAGGTCAATGGTATTTGGTATGCAGTTGTAATAGCATTGGTACATCTCATTACCATTGAGATTATTTGGCCCCGCCCCTCAGTCAAGGTCTATTGACTTTGAAACTTTGCTTTGTTTACATGTATTAGTTTGTGATTAGGTCAGTTTATGGGGAACCACTAGTGGTAGGTCAATGATATTTGGTATGCAGTTGTATACACATTGGCACATCTCATTTCCATGGAGATTATTTGGCCCCACCCCCTCATTCATGGTCTATTGACTTTGAAACTTTTGCTTCATTTTCATGTATTAGTTTGTGATTAGGTCAGTTCAAGGGGAACCGTTAGTGGTAGGTCAATGATAATTGGTATGCAGTTGTATAAGCATTAGCACATCTCGTTTCCATGGAGAATATTTGGCCCCACCCCATCAGTCATGGTCTTTTGACTTTGAAACTTTTGCTTAGTTTACAAGTATTAGTTTGTGATTAGATCAGTTTAAGAATTGAACCGCTAATGTTAAGTCAATGATATTTGGTATGGAAATGTATTTGCATTTGCAAGTCTCGTTTCCATGGATTATATAGCCCCACCCCTCATCATGGTTCATTGATTTTGAAACTTTTACATAGTTTACAAGTCAATGTTTGTGTTTAGGTTTGTTGAAAGGGAATGACTTATGATAAGTCTATGGTATTTGGTATGCAGTTGTATTAGCATTGGAACATCTAATTTCCATGGAGATTGTTTTGCCATGTACCTTCAGTCATGGTTCATCGACTTTGAATATTTGCATAACTTACATGTTAAAGTATTGCTATTTTAATTTCAACATTTGCATTATCAAAAGTACAAAAAGGCGAGACATATCTCTGTGTTAACAGTTTATTGTGTTATTCACAGGGAGTATTCTGGTAACCCTGAATGTATCAGGAAGCCATGATAGTATCAACAGTTCCTTGTATTCAACATGTTCTATGCTCACAGATGGACAGACAATAAACTATAATGGACAGGCCCTGGAATTGTCCAAATACATGTATTATAATGATAGTGTATTTTATGGAGAGGCATGTGAAGTTATCCCAGATGTAAGTTTACATTGATGAATTTCTCTCCACTCATAACTTCATTCAGTGTATAAAAAATATTAATTGTGCAGTTAAGAATTTTGTGTACTCTATAGCTCATCCAGATTATTATTCTACAGCATTTTAATAACTTATCATTGGTTTTATGCACTTGATGGATTGAAATTTGTCAATTTGAAATGATGGATTATAAGTTAGCACATTAAAAATCCAGAACAAAATATCTGATGAATTTCTATGAAAGCATGTACTTGTCTCTCACAGATTTCTGGAAAACTTATATATTATGGCTGTATCAGAAAATAGTAAGAAATAATAAAAATGTATAGGGTGGGGGTAACTATTACTTGCTTTTCATAAATGACCTCTGGATGTTACATTTAAGTTGAAAAATTTAAACATATTCACTTTTAAAATTTCTATTTTCATTGTCTATAACTTTGTTGATTTTAGAGAACATGTTTGGTCTTCATAAAGCATCTCCCTCTTTTTAAGCTGATTTTTGGTCTACTTTTATGTCTGTAGTAGTTTCAGCACAACTTTCTTTTTAAGTTTGTACCTAGTTTTATCAAGACAGGATAATGTTCATATTTTGTTCATTTATTTTATATGAATTAATTTTGAATAAAAGGAGATGTTGGGTGTACGTTAATGAGACTGCAATACCTTAAACAGCAAAAATAAACAAAAAACACAAAATGATAACAATTTGATAGATGATAACAACACATAATAAATAACAAAAACACAACATATGAACTATAATAGATAACAACACAAAATAGATATCATAAATAACAAAAAAAACACAAAATAATAACTATAAAAGATAACAAAAACACAAAATAATAACTATAAAAGATAACAAAAACACAAAATAATAACTTTTGATTAATAGATAACAAAAAAACACAACATAAATATAATAAATCACAAAAAATAAAATAATAACTAAAATAGATAACAGCAACTCAAAATAATAAACAATATTATACCTCATTAAAGAATGCTCTCAATTACTTAAAGCATGCTCAAAATACTTATAAACCTGCTGGTAAGTAATCTTGTCATCTTACACTGTAATTGTTTGTATGTATCTTTAATTATATGTTACAGAATGATGACAGTTCTGAAGTTCCAATGGCTATTATTGTTGGTTCAATTGTTGGATGTGTACTGTTGATTGTGATTATATTGGTTGTGTGGAGAATGAAGTCTCAATCCAAAAACAAAATACAGGTCACAGGTAAATAGTTTCAAGAAATAAATTAAAAATTCAGTAAAGTAAGAGTTTATTAATGATATGTTGTTTATATATAGGACTCTAAAGTGGGATGGGGACGCTAAAACGCAATGGTCACACAAAAGTGGAATGGTCTGTGCTATTTGATGGAACAAGCTGAAGTCTGATGCCGCGATACGCTAAAGTGCTTTTTTCCGCGAAAGTGCATTTGTTTGGGAAAGTATGGACGTTTGCAACATTAAATAGCATTATGACGTTACAAGCTGTTTGTACAAACAAAAATGGACATGCCGGTAAAACGGGAATGTTTGTGCAGATGAAGGTTTTTTTTACTGGACAAGAGAAGAAAGAAAAGAGAAACAAATGATCCCGATCCTGAACATTTTTGGTCAGTGCTTAAAGAGTTTGTATCAGTAGGAGTTACTTCCCAAAAAAATCATCCACAGTAACAGAAATGCAAACCTTTGATCCTGATGTTAATGGCTTATAGATTTTAAACCAAATTCAGCTTTGTCGGCGGGGACAAACGTGTTGCTGTCAGGAAACTGGAAAAAAAAGACTTCTCATGAACATAGAAACTGATGATAGTCAGGGAAGGTGTATACCGTAAAAGAGAGTGAAATCTGCAAAATGTGTCAAAGTATTTAATTCGTCCAAATTTGATTTAGAAACTCCTTCTATGTTTGTAATCCCATTTCATTTACTTGCGTGAATTAAAAGCTACTATTTTTACTTTCTAATTGAATTATTTTATAAAACTATTTTTTACAATATGGTTTGTCATGTCTGTTAAAGAGATAGATACTTGTGAACAAGACAGTAACCTAACGACCAGAGGTGTAGTATCATAATATGATTGCCAATGAGACAAGACTAAATGTCATTAATGTAATTAACTGTCGGTTACCATATGGCTTTTAACGCGAGCGTTGGCTAATCCCGCAGAAAGTATTTTATAAAGACCAAAAGGTATCAAAACCCCCAGTGTAAAACAATTCAAACGAGAAAAAATAACGGACTGATTTATATCCAAACAATAAACGAAAGACTAATAGGAACACAGCAAAAAACAAAAACCATTGCCTGAACCCCATTCCTGTTACACCTTCGCACTTTAGCGTGTTATACCATTGCACTTTAGCGTGTCATATACCATAGCACTTTAGCGTGTCATCTGATTGCACTTTAAAAAACAAACTACCATGGCACTTTAGTGTCTGACACCATCCCACTTTAGTGTCTGACACCATCGCACTTTAGCGTAGACCATGGCACTTTAGCATGATCATCACACTTTAGAGTCCTACATATGTATAATGGCGTTTACCTGTTTTATCACCAGAACTGAATCCTTTGACTATGCACACCTTTCTTTAAGACATCCTTTACGAGTCAGAGCATTTAAGGGCAAAATATCCACTATTATATACACTGGACAATGGACAAGACTTGACATTGATAGAATTAAAACTCCATAAATGGTATACCAAATGTTCAAGTGCCAAAACAAATTTGTATTTGACTGCTAGGCTAGAATATTCACCAAGAAACAGAAGTTTTTTTTTCTTTTAGCATTTTAAAAAATCCCATGTGAAAATTTCTGAATAGATTTCAATAAAAAGACCACAGAATAGTTTGTATCCCCTTTAATCCAACCCAAACCAAAGACCTAGTGTGAGCTTTTCATATTGTTTAAATTCTCATCTGTTAACAGTTGGGTAGTGTAATTTTTAAAATATCTTCTCTGAATACAATGTGCTGACTGAACAATCTTTCTTAAGGTGTTTAGTTTAAAACATATATTGATATCATCATGGCTACAGTTACTGAAATAGTAGATAGGGTTCAAATAAAGTATCTTAAAATCTTTAAAGATCATATAGCAGACAATTTGTTGAAAAATTATGAAATAAACAATCCTATTTAAGATTTATATATCATGATCCTAACCAATATCAAGCATAACAACCAAATTTATTGAAAGTTCAAAATTTGACAAATTAATCAATAAAAAAATATGAAACATCTAGTAAATGTCAAATTACTACCAAACTCTGGGGGAAATAAAATGTTTTTGATCCTCTTTAAGAAATAAAGGTGATGACTCTAACTGCCTTTAAATATGACTGCATGTTAATGTAATTCTCAAGATATATGTTTTATAATAATTCTTCCCCCTTAACTCTAGGTGGATTACTTAGTTGTGGGTGTGGTACAGGATCAAATGAAAAAGACACAGATGAAATTTTGTACAGAGAAAGGTCTTTTATGAGTGTCACTGGTCCTAAAGAGTCTGTTTCCAGAGACCAGTCTTTTGTCAGTAGTGCACCTAGTTCCACTGAATTCAAAGCACCAAGATTATCACAAGCATGGAATAGCAATTTTTAATTGAACATAGAGAGAGAACACTTTGTTTTTATTGTGTATGAACATTACTTATACTTTACAACTTATATACTTTTTATATCTCAGTGTTAAAATATTATTCATATACAAAATGTTGAATCAAATAATTTTATTTTTTTAAAAAAGGGGTATTTATTTACATTGATGGATGTGTCAAATCCACATTTGGCACCTTTTAGCCAAATATCAGGTGGATTATTATGAAATTTTAACTACTTGACCAGCAATAAAATGATAATTTTGGAAACTATGATACTAGTATATGGTGAGTGTTTAATCTATCATGCAATCAGTTGATGACATGCCATGCTAATAAAGGTGTACATATAAATTTACATATGTTTGTCTCCTGGTGTCCATCATTTCTAATGAGTTCAAAAATAAAATTCAAATACAATTACATCAGTTCAATTTAGAGTATCCTAAAGTGCATTCTGCATCCAAGCAGTCACAATTTAAGGTATTAACAAATAACACAGCTTGAAATGTAAACAATTTCAGTTTATATTAAATTGCAGGATGAAAACAATACACATGCATTGTCTAAAAATGTATAATTCATTTACACACTATAAAACAGGAGTTACACTAGGTGACCCCTTTTTTTACCATGTTTCTAAAACTTGTACTAATATGGAATATATATTTTTATACAATGTACATTAATTGTATATACTGTATATCTTTTTAACTTCAAATTAATACCTGTTAACTGCATTTAATCTTTTTATGACTTAAAAGTTTATTCCTTTTAATTATTTTTTAACAATGTTATAAAAAAAATCTTTTGCTTTTTTTTGTTGTTGGAGTTATTGTGCATTAATCATTTTAACATTATGAGTTTCAGATTATGATGTGTGAGAAAATTAATAAGTGTTGTATAAAAAGGAATTCTGATCTAAATTATTAGACTCTTGACTTAAAATAAAAAGCCCACTCACTAAATTGTAGGAAATAGATTGTACAAATCTTTGATTGTGTAGGCCCCAAAACAGATTTAAGAATTGAACAGTATTTTCAGTTTTACTTTAATTCGTCCAGTTTAAAGAAATGTTCTGTTAAAATTGATTATCCAGAAACTTGTTATGGTTTATCTGTTATATTTGACCAATGTATTTATTTTACATTTTATGCATGAAATATATTATAAATGTACTAATGTACGTTCAACCTGTTTTGTCATTTCTTTTATTTAAGTCCTCCTTGTAGAAACATCGTTATTTTATAAAGATATATATTCTTTTTTTTTGGTGATATATTCACATTTCATAGTTGAGTGTTCGTGTATATAATTCACAAATCAGCATGACCTTGGAGGTGGGGTATAATTGCTAATGAGACAGCCAACACTGTATAGAATTCACAAATCAGCATGACCTTGGAGGTGGGGTATAATTGCTAATGAGACAGCCAACACTGTGTAGAATTCACAAATCAGCATGACCTTGGAGGTGGGGTATAATTGCTAATGAGACAACCAACACTGTATAGAATTCACAAATCAGCATGACCTTGGAGGTAGGGTATAATTGCTAATGAGACAGCCAACACTGCATAGAATTCACAAATCAGCATGACCTTGGAGGTGTGGTATAAATGCTAATGAGACAGCCAACACTGTATAGAATTCACAAATCAGCATGACCTTGGAGGTGGGGTATAATTGCTAATGAGACAACCAACACTGTGTAGAATTCACAAATCAGCATGACCTTGGAGGTGGGGTATAATTGCTAATGAGACAGCCAACACTGTATAGAATTAACAAATCAGCATGACCTTGGAGGTGGGGTATAATTGCTAATGAGACAGCCAACACTGTATAGAATTCCCAAATCAGCATGACCTTGGAGGTGGGGTATAATTGCTTATGAGACAACCAACACTGTATAGAATTCACAAATCAGCATGACCTTGGAGGTGGGGTATAATTGCTAATGAGACAGCCAACACTGTATAGAATTCACAAATCAGCATGACCTTGGAGGTGGGGTATGATTGCTAATGAGACAACCAACACTGTATAGAATTCACAAATCAGCATGACCTTGGAGGTCGGGTATAATTGCTAATGAGACAACCAAACACCATAGAACAAATAATTCATGTCCATTTCTAATTTAATTATGTCCAATGATCCTGACTGCCAATCAACATGGTCGACAATAGAACATAAGGGTAAAATGTCTATAGTATTATAAAACCCACTATAGATAGAGAAAATCTGACAGTGGCAGAAATGTTCACAATGTTGAGATCTACCTGCTGTCCATTTACATCAAAACTGTTTTAAGACAAATTCTTGTAGGAGTTATTGCCCAAATGATGAATTAAAGAAGTGTTCAATCTCTCTTCATGGCCAGGAATATTGTACTGCCAGTGCTAGCTTTTGCTTGCAAACAATTATGGTCACCATGATCCCACTTGAAATAAGATAGCATAAAGCACTTACTGATGGCCACACAATAAACAGAACTATATTCAAGCTTTAAATCATATTGTGACCTTAACCTTTTGACTTGAAGTTGAATCAGTCAAACTCTCTTCATAGCTAAGAGCTGGATGCTATTTCATAACAAATAAGATGCAAGACTGGAGCTCTATTGTGCCTTTAATCTCCAGAAACATTTGTGAATCCTTTTTATCAAGTCATTGATATTGATTTATGTTCAAGCCCTCTCCATGGCAAACCATTCGGAAATGTTAAATGCAGAAAAGTATGTCATCAGATACCAAAGGCAAGCCTGAACTGTAACCCACTGACTTAGATGGACCACTTAGACCTTTTTTGTAGTAGGGGTGAGCAGTTGAGACATTGAGTACCCCACACTTTGCCAATATTTTCAATAACAAAAATACATACCCTATCAAATATTTTGAACAAAAATATACCTATACCTGTCATGCTTACGCTATTTCATGGAGAGATATCAAGATTTGACAAATATATCTGATGCATTTACAACTGTAAAAAAATCACCATCTGAGTTTCAGATACACATGATTCAATCAGTAACCTTGTCATAAATTTCATCTTAATTTATCGACAGAAAGCAGAAAACTTACTACTATTGAAATTTGGTAATTAATTGGAAGTCACTAGACCATGACCTACAGGAGCAGAGCCTCGAAATAGTCGTCAAACTGATATGTACTGATAGTAATGCAACTTTATTGAAAATAACATTGATCTATCACAAGTAGTTAATATCAAACTACATGTAACTTAAGCAGAAAACTTAACATTGAAAATTACTTACTAAAATGAAGTCACTGGACCATGACCTAGGGAGCAGGATCTTGAAATAGTTATAAAACTAATATGCAACTTTATAGAAAAGAAAGACGCTGCTAGCAACAAGGGTGCAGCCTGAAAAGCAACTCATTTGTCTCTTAGGGGAGACAAAAATCAGTTCCATATCTACAGGAATAACAGAAACAAGACAAAATGACAGAATGAGTGAACTATTTACTCTGCTCACTTAGTGGAAAAGGCTTAACAAGAGTACATTCACTGAAATGTCTCGCCTGTTTTACTTGATTGAATTTTATTTGATAGTGTGTAATATTAAGGTTTTACTGCAAGTATCACATAAATTTAATATTATTAATGATCCATGTAAATGAGGTCAAGGTCAGATGAACCCTGCTAGACAGACCAGTACACTTTACAATCAAACCATACACTAAATATAGTTAACATATTGATTATGGTATCTGAGAAAGACATAAAAAAAATTGAAAATTGATCAATGAATTGAACCATAAAAATGATGTCAAGGTCAGACGAACCCTGCCAGACAACATGTTCACCATGCAAATATAGTTGACCTATTGCTTACAGTATCTGAGAAACATACTTAACAATGAACATTTAATATTGACCAAAACCATGAAAATGAGGTCAAGCCAAGGTCTGATGAAACCTACCAGACAAGACATGTACACCCTTACAATCATTCCATAAACCAAATATGGTCCATAGTTTATAGTATCTGAGAAATAGACCAAACCACAAAAACTTAACATTGATCAATGAACCAAGAAGATGAGGTCAAAAGGTCATATGAAACTTGCCATTCTGACATGTACACCTTACAATAATTCCATACATCAAATATAGCTAATCTATTGCTTATAGTATCTGAAATATGGACTTGACCACAAAAAATATCCCTGATCACTGATCAATGAAATGAGTTCAAGGTCAGGTGAACCTAGTCAGATGGAAATATAGACCTTGCAATGATCCCATATACCAAATATAGTTATCCTAATACTAATAATAAGTGATAATTCAAATGACAAAAAAATAACATTTTGTTTCAAGCAGTTGCTGAACCATGAATATGAGGTCAAAGGCAATGGTCATATGACAGACTTAACTTGGTAAAATAAGGCATCTGCATTCAAGGTATGAAGCATTCAGATCTCTACCTTCTGAAATATAAAGCTTTAGCGAGTTTACTCTGTCGCAGGCGACACAAAAACCTCGCACTCATAATTAATTCTCCAATAGTCCCATGTCTACTGCAACTGTTATAGCCAACAGCAAAATGTAAAATATAAAGATGAAGCCTGACATTGCATGTTTATTTTCGCCATCCATTAATTATAACATTAAACTAATAACAATTAAAGATTTTCAAAATTTTAACTTCATGATTTTGAATTTAGATAAAAAAAAACATTGTAGAATTTCATCATGTCTATTTCAATAAATTCTACACAAATGAAAAATTTCAATTTAAACAAAACCATAAATCATTATTATAAATATTTTATAAACATGTAAGATTGTTCTAGGTGAAGTAGTAAATTCAACATATATTCATAGCAGTTTGTTTTATTTTCTATCCAATATATCAATATTTTATATCAATGAATTATCTCCCCTTTTTATATTAATACAGATTAAAAAAATCTGTGTTAAGCCTCAAATACAGTAAAATCAGTATTTTGTTGGAAAAAGTAAGCACTTCCCTACTTAAACTTGACTATTAAAAAAAATCTGCTTACCCTGTACCACTAATTTACCTGATATCTTTTTAAGAAGGCAACAGGATCAATTTTTTATTTAAATTTGGTTTACCTCTGCAAGAAATTTTTGTATATTTCTTTAAAAAGTTGATTCCAAATTTCTTACTTTTCAAAAACAAATTACAAAAAATGTCAATTCTCACTTTTCTACGGGAAATCTATTTTTTAAAGCAGAAAACTATTGAGCTACATGTATAATGTCACTTAATGCAAGATGGCCTTTTTAAATCAAATTGTAAATAACCATAAAATTTTAAGGCAGGAATATCAACCAACAACAATATAAGTGAAATGTCTTTGAACTTTTTAACATAACAACAAACATATGTAACAAATTCAACTGTGACAAAACTGTACAATTAATGTGCAGCTGCTTATATTAGTAATAATTTTAAAACAGGTAAGTTTATATATATTACAATTAATCTACTTCACGATTTGACCTTGACCACACATTGATCTTTCAATCACTGGTTACAAACTTGCATTATTAACAAGGATTTGATACGGACTCTTGACCCCAGCTCTACTTTTGTTTTTTGGATCAATAGAGGGCCCTCTAACCATGAGGATCAGAGGTGCCAACTTTAAATGAACTGAATCATGTTAAAAAATATTTTTATCTAGCTGTAGACTGACTTCTTAAACTCCCCTTGACCAGAGATATCTGCCCTTGAACAACACTAAGCATGCTAAGGGTTAGGTCCTCATACCACAATCATAATGCATACTAAGTTTAATTTAAGTTTGTTAAAGCAATGTAGTTTGCAATTCTGCAGTTCAATCAAGTTTTTGCCTTAAATCCATGACCGTACCAGTAGTTTGAATTTGAAAATCTATACTTAATGTCATTCTTTCTTTATGGTGATTATTTGTACTGAATTTCATGAAGCCTGATCAAGCAGATTAGTCTAATATATTGTCACAGACACATGGTTTGCTTTTTGACCTTGAAATCAATAGAGGTCATCTGTTCTTCAAGTGATTTTGTATTCCAAGTTTGATAAACAATGAATATGGTCATGTTCACAGAAAGGTGATATAATAACCCACATAAATAAGTTCAAATAATTCATTATTAACACAATTAATATTTATTTATAATTGTCTAATTATTCATTACCATTTCAATAATTGATATAAATATAGGATTTAATTGTTCAAATTACAATAACATATATTACATTGACTTCATAGCAAATAAATAATGTCATCTTACTATTGACACTTTAATACCTGTATCATATTTATTGAGCACTTAAAATTGGTATCAACATGCTCAATGAAATATTTGAACATTTTAATTCAAAAAAATTCTGATCTGACACTTTGTATCCAGAATGTCTTTTTTTTCTATTAATGTACAAAACGCTTTGGAAGATTTGCAAGAGTTACTCCCCTTTATGATTTGTTTTCCTGTTTGAGCTGTTGAGGAACATCTACATGTTAACTTGTACATGTTTTATCTATATAATTATATAACATCATACAGAATTTTAACAAACAAGATTGACACGAAAACTTGTATACCATAGAAATGAATCACTACAGTTGCTAAAACATATTGGAAGTCTTTCAGAATATTCATGCTACAATGAGCAAAATATTACCTCTTCAAATATGTATGGAGTTAACTTTTCAGCTGCTGCATGTCAAAAAGCATTGACCTGGAGTAGTTATATAACCCAGTAATTTCTTGAAGGAGTTGGACGTTTAAGCTCCTGTAGAAATTTCTTGGATTTAGACTTGCCCTTTTTCCTGTGTAAATCCAAAAATGGAAACAATTCAGATGGCAAACGTCCGTCATATGGTATACAATTGTCCAAAATGACAGCAGAAGCTAGGCACTGTAAAGATCGGTTTCCAACAGGACACATACGGACAGATGATGATTCTGAATAGAAAATTGGTGTTTTATCCCTAGCATCCAAACAATCTGAATGAGCCCCTGTCTTTAAGAGAGAATTAACAATTGCATACCGATCATTTAATCTACTACTCTTTAATTCACTTGCTTCATCAGAAATAACACGGAAACACATGTGAAGAGGTGTCATTCCAAAATTATCTACCGAATTTGGATCAGATCCAAGAGATAACAAAATCTCCACTAATTCTGGTGATCCTATGACTACATCCTCCAATTCTTCACCTGACTTTTCTGCTCTACTGTTTTCAATTATAACTGGTGAAGCATAATGAAGCAGACTTTGTCCATGGCAGTTTCTCAGGTCATCAGTAATTACTCTCTTCATGAAGTCCAAAAATCTACATTTCTCTTCCTCTGACTTCTCATATCTGTTCAAAACTTTTATTGCCAACAGCAGTGGAGCCATATCTTTGAAATATCTTTGTTTCTTTGGTGTAGCTAAGCAGTTCAAGAAGAAACATTTAAAAACTGCCATCAGCAAGTCAAATGATAGCATATCATATTCTTCTTCAACCAACATTGTAAAAAACAAATTTGTTAAATCTTTAATAAATTTCTTCAGTGTATCTGTTTTTAAAATGTCCCTCATCATAAAGCGTTCTTCTTGTGAAATATGCTTAATAAAGTATGGAAAGCAGTAAACCAGTACAGTTACCCACTCCTGAATATGGTTTTCACTTTGGTATTCATTAGCTAATGCTTGAATTGACCTTAATGACTCAAAACTACCATAACCCATTAGTCTCTCATGAACTAACGCAGCTTTCAACAGTAATGCTATGTGTGTGTCACGTTCTTCTTCAGATGTTGTAGATACTTCATCATCATCATTATCATCTTCATTTTCTTCATCAGTTTCCCATTCTTCATCATCCTCGTCCTCGTCCTCCTCCTCCTCATCATCATCAGTGACCTCATCTTCAACATTTGTATCAGATTTATCAGCCTTTGTATCAGATTCTTTGTTGTTCGTTACAGATTTTTTGTCTTGTAATTCAAATTGTTTCCCTCCTGCAGCAGACTCTTCGGTAGACTCTTTGTCTCCTGTTTTGACTTCTTCATGGTCTTCAATTTTTCCATCTGACTTAGCAGTTTCTGCTTCTGATTTTGCAGTTTCCTTTTGACGACAGAGGTAATCTAGATGAAATTTGAAGGAAATTTTTGGCGTACTGACAGATAATTTTGGCACTGACCCACACTTGATCCATTTCTCATGGCTGGCAGTAACCTGTATGGCAACTGCCAAAGCAGTTTCTGACATATCAGCATACACTAAGTTCATATGTACATAAGGCATACCTTCCATCGGGTTAAGTAAGTTTTCAGCCACACGATTCATGTTTTTAGAAATAACATCTTCCTCCCAGTGTGAGATTGCTGGATTTTTTCCATCATTTTGAGTTTGATTATACTGTCCCGGTTTCATTTGGTCAGCAACCTCCCAACAGTTAATGGCATCCCTAAAATACTCCCTAGCAGCGAAGTAGGCTCCAGATGCTTCTAAAGCATCGAATTTGGCTTGGAATGGAATTTGTGACTTATTTAAACAGGCTGAGATCAATCGCTTCCCAGCACAAGCTAAATATACTACTGGATGTATGTACTGATATTCCACCGTTGTATCCTCGCTCCAAATCACTTCATTCGTTGTGAAATCAATAGTGCAATACTTTAATATGGTATCAACATTGGTTTCAATGGTTTCTGGTTGGTTTTCTGATTTTGGTAGTCTATAATTTTTAAGTACATTTGCACTATTAATATCTGTTCCATTTCCTTTCTTAAAATATTTCTTCATATAATTTGATACAGGGCACTTTGTAAGAACATCCTTATGTAACATTTCATAACCTAACAAAGACATGCCCTGGGCATTCCTTACATTTGCCAAGTTAGGAATTTTTCTTAACAGCAATGGCAGAACAGCTTTGTAAAGATCTTCAGGTGAACCTAAATTAATGACATCTCTATTCTCTAATGTGGTCATAGTTGTAAATATATCAAAAAGTTGAACATCCGAACATTTCTCTACTGCTCCTTTATCTATCAACATCTTAACAATTTTAAGTTTAGGTAAAAATGGCACTGGAATTTGTTCACAATCTTTATTGTTTTCCTCAGGTTTTTCATCATCTTGGTCTTCCTTACGTTTTTCATTATCAGGACTTCCCTTATGTTGTTTATCATCAAGGTTTCCTTCCTGTTTTACTTCATTTAAGTTTTCATCATGTTTTATTTCAAGTCCATCTCTGTAATGTTTGTTTTCATGTTTGTCTATTTGGTTTTCATCTTCCTCTTCCTCTTCACTAGAATCATCATCATCATAACCATCAACTCCATAACCAAATGTTTGAAATGGTGGTTGTGTAAAAATCTTCATGGAAAACATTAATAAATTAAAGTTTGACCCTATGTTCTTTCCAGCATCAGCATTACGTTCAAGTAAATATCTGACAATATCTTCATTCTGATTGGCTACTGCCCAAAGCAGTGGCCTCCCATTACTATCATGGCCTTCCACATCTGCTTCACAATATTCCACTAAAAACTTCACTACCTCTAGATTTCCCATCTTACAAGCTAATGACAAAGGTACATGGTCGTGATGATAGTCATCTTTTACTCTCATCAACTCTTTTCTTTGTTCTTTAGTGCAGATTCCCAATAATGCTGCTAAGTATGTTTCTGCATCGTGAGACTTACTCTTCATTTTCCTTGTAGCTAAAATTGAATCAAGAATAATGCATTTAATGGCTTCAAATGTCACTGAATCAACTCCATCACCATAATCAAAAGTTTCTTCTTCAGAATCTGTGTCACTCGCCTCGTCTTTGTCAATTTCACTACTTTCTCCACAATTATCGGTCCGTTCATATTTAGTCAACTCGGACAAACTAGAAGTACACTTTCTGTTATAATTTTCCGTCTGTAACTGCTTTTCCATAAGGCTCTCTTCCCTTTCATTTTGGCCTGAATTATCTCCACAATCCATTTCTATGTCTTCAAACAATTCTGAAAATATACAGATATATCTGTAAAAAAGGTAGGCAAACAATAATTAAAAACAATAATTATCAAATTAGAAGATATGGTTCTTATAGTAAATATGATCACAATATATTTCAGGCAGTAGACATGGTAGATGCCATGGCCATCATCTGAAATGGGACATGAAAAATGTTTCATTAGTTAATACAAACCTGTTGTAAAAAGATATAAATATCAACTGGTTTTTTTTCAAAGATTTCCATGCAACTATTACTTATGTTATTCTTATTTTATTTTTTTAAAAGTACTTAATAGTATCCGAGAAACTGACTAAAACTACTTTAACATTCAACAATGAACCATGAAAATGACTTAAGCCAAGGTCAGATGAAACCTGCCAGACAGACATGTACACCTTACAATTATAGGTGACCTATTGCTCATAGTATCTGGAAAAAAAGATCAAACCACAAAAACTCCACATTGACCAATGAACCATAAAAATGAGATCAAGGTCAGATGAAACCTGCCAGAGGGACATGTGCACCCTACTATCATTCCATACACCAAATATAGTTAACCTATTGCTTATACATGTAAGGTTGTATTTGAGGAACAAACTTAACCACAAAAACTTAAAACAGATCTTTGAATCATGAAAATGGGGTCAAGGTCAGGTGACCCCTGCCAGACAGACAAATACACCTTGCAATCATTCCATTCAAGTAATAAATATAGTTTACCTAAATGTTTATAGTATCTGAGAAATGGACTAAAACTCAACAACTCAACATTCACAAATGAACCATGAAAATGAGGCCAGTGTCAGATGAAACCTGCCAGAAGGACATGTTCACCTTATAATCATTCCATACACCAAATATAGTTGACCTACTGCTTATAGTATCTGAGATACAGACTTAACCAAAAAACTTTTACTTAATTACTTATTTCATAAAATGAGGTGCTGCAGGTCACGTCAACCCTGCCTGATAAGACTTGTAGAAGTCAAGAGCCTGTTGTTCAGTGGTTGTCGTTTGTTGGTGTGGTTCATAGGTGTTTCTCGTTTTTTATATAGATTAGACCATTAGTTTTCCTATTTGAATTGTTTTAATATACACTAGTCATTTTGGGGCCCTTTATAACTTGCTGTTCGGTGTGAGCCAAGGTTCCGTGTTGAAGGCCATTACTTTGACTTACATGTATAATTGTTAACTTTTTATACAATCATTGTGACTTGGATGGAAAGTTGTCTCATTGGCATTCAAATCACATCTTCTTATTTATAATGTAGACCTTGCAATGATCCAATTCACCAAATATACATATATATAGTTATCCTTTTAATCATAAGTGATAAATTCTCATAACCATGATAACAAAACTTGAACATAATACACATGGTGATTGTTCATTATTAACCCTTACAGAAATGAAAAGTTTGCTGCAATATTGCAGCAATATAGCGGCAATATTGCAGCAAACAAATTTGTTTGCAAGAAGTGTTTGCAAGAAAGTTGCAGGTTGTTGCAGCTACCTGCAACATTCTCGCAATGTTACTGCAACAAAATTTGTTTGCAAGAAAATTGCAGCAAGTTTGCTGCAATGTTGCAAGAAAGAATTTGTTTGCTAGAAAGTTGCAGGAACCTTTTCTTTTATTATTTAAGGAATGACTTTTTGCAACAACTTTGCAAGAAAAGTTTCTTTAATAATGTCAGACAATCAGATAGTTTGCACCAATATTTCAAGCATTTTAAAATATTACATATGATTATTTGTTTTAAGATTTAAGGTTCAAATAATACACAACATATTGTTTCTTTGAACATTTGGTTATGGATACTTCTAACTATCTAAATTTGTTGTCGTCATACTTTATTTTACTCAGAAATATCTGGATATTTGAATAATTTATTTTAAATAAATCTTCAAATAACAATGCTTATATTTTTAGAATTCCTAAACTGTACATCACATTTATATGATATTTTGTAAGGAAAGAATTTCAAGAATACTTTGGTATTTATTTCAACAAGTTTAATCTGAATAATTGAGTCATAATAATTTTTGTTCTACATGTATTATTATACCTTTTTGTCACTTTTTTGTGACATTTTTCTATGAACAATATTTTTAATTCTAATATTTTCCATCAAATGAATTTAGCCTCACCTGCAGGTTGCATTTTGTTTAATTTCTAGTATCATTATTTTAAAACTATGTATACACAAATTATCTTCTCATCTCAATTAGCAAGGAATTGTATATTTAAAAGGAATGGAAACGCGGCCGACTTCAAAGAAAATTGTATGATGCATCTCTGACTTGGGTGGTGTGTTAATTACATCCCGTCGCTCTAACTGGCTCATTACTTATCTGGCAGTAGTTATCGAACTTGGTCATTTAATCATAAAATGAAACAAGAAATTGTCTATTTAGATAAACAATTCCTTAAATGAAATAAACAAAAAATACAACCTTAAACAAAGTTACTTCTGAAAAACATTTTTTTTCTTGTACCTCCTCTTGATATTTTACGATGGTATGCAACAATTAAGATCAATTAATAGATGAAATCTGACATTATACGAGTTTTTAAAAAGATTTAAGGTAATGCAAAAAGTTAAAAAATAACTTTTCAATTTTGGAATATGACTGGTATAGAAAAGTATAAAGGAAGAAGTACGTGAACAGATGTAGTATTTTGTCTAGATAAAAGAACTTAGATAATAGGTGTTATAATAAACACCGGTTTGGGATATCCAATTTGCAGGTATAATCTATCATGTATCATTGAACAGCTAATTTTTGTCGTATATATATTTAAGCAGGAACAGTGTATACTAACTATAGGCTCCCCCTGATTTAAGGTGTCAAAAAGAAATCACGCCGAGCTCACCTGTTAATAAATGCTAAATTATGCCGTGGTGCAATAATTTTTTTAATTAGAAACAGTTAAAACTTTCCGACATTCGCATATTATTTATTTTAACACCGAAGAAATATTTTGCGACCTCTAGACTACTGCTCTTCTAGAAAAAAAGGAAGGAACTGTTTTGCTTTTAAGCTTGTGGTAATTTGCTGCAAAGCTTAATAATCATGATAATGGCAAACTACAATACCAAACTACGATTAAGTATAAAAATAGTATTTGACAAAAGATAAATGATTAAAATCGTGTATAAAACGGCACAATCAATCCCAATCGGAAGTCTTATATACATTTCTTGCCTGTAATTTCCGACTTCGTCGGTGTGGAACTTGACTGAACAAAATGGCGTCAATGTGAACTATAAACATGGGATTTTGAAAAATCATAGCAAATTCGTTTTTATCACCATTTTCATAAAACCAACACTATGTGATAGAAAAAAGATTAATCTTTTAAGTTGTATGTCAATGTCACATCTATTTCAAGTAGTTATTTAACCCTTACCAAAATACGAAGTGTCGATGTATTTATTGACGCACTACTTCAAATTTTCAACATGTTTCGAAATAAAATCATTTACATTGTACCAATTACATTTAGCATTCGTAATTTAGACCAAACTGTAGGAAAATATTCCTTCTTTAAAATGATATCTCATTTTCTCACTTTGTTCTTTCTACTTTCCAATATTTAAAAGAAATCGTAGTACACTCCCAGATTGATAGACATATTTTGACAGAATAATGAAATTCAAAACTGAAATTTCGAAAAATCGTAGAAAATTCAGAAATTTTACCAGAAACTTAAAAAAAGGGCAAAATGATAGAATAAGGTTTCAGCTTCATAATGATATCAACTGTTTTGTTTTGCACTTCGTAGTTGTCGAGCTTTTAGAAAAAAATCAAAACACAGTAATTTTTGTTTTGTAATCCGGATGAAACTCACTCAAGTTTCAAGACCAAGGTCTATTTTAATGAGAATTTACATAATACAATATTACAAACGTATGTTTGATGAGGCATTGAAATGATACCTAAGGCCTTGCCTTTTTCATGGATTAAAAGTTTATTCCTGATTTTGGGTTTCTCTCTCCGTTATATCTTCTCAAGCAAGATGACCCCGTGAATTAAAAGACCGATCTATATGACAGGAAATGGACCTCCGTCATGATTCTTTATGATTCTTTATATTATTCATCATACTTCCGACTGAGACAGACATGGATTATAGCTCTGCGGGTGCTCTGCGGGTATCCCGATTGATCTCGAGCCGCGTTTCCATTCCTTTTAAATATACAATTCCTTGCAATTAGTAATATGAGCTGGTGATAGAAATGTAATGTGCCATCTGGTTTGCATTTATCTCTGTGTAGTGGTAAAGACAGGAAGTACCATAAATTAATGTACACAGAGTTTGAGGCCAAATTAAGGGTAAAGCATTTCTTCTTTGTATATTTCCATTATAACTTATAACATCAAAGATAAAAAAAAATATATGTATAATTATTTTTTTATTATAATATATAACAAATATTCAAGATTTAGGCAATTGATATTTATAATCAGGGGCAAATTTCAAAGGGATCACACTGTCACAATACCCTAAGCAACCTTGATCAACATATTCAAAATTTGAACTGGACATGAACATGCATACAACAAACAAAGATGTCTTCTATCATGAACAAAGTAATATGAATTTTACAATGGATTTAGATCCAAAAGTTCCAATTAATTCTATTGACACTGGATAGTGCATATGATAGCCTTCAGTTGACATGACTCTTGGATTTAGGAAGATTGGTGTTTGCACATAATTTGGATAACATCTTTTGGTAAGTACAATGGAGTTGAATGTCCACCATTTTGAATAAGTGCTTGCTCTTACAGTTCAAAATAGTGATATTTAAAGAGTTTTCTTAACTTAATAGAGTTGACAAAAGTATAAGACAATAGATTTATGCACATGAATATTATTAAAATTGTGTAAGACAGGAGATATTTTTTAAAATCTTTTTAAAACTATATGTTTTAGAAAGTACATTACTTAAATTGAAACAAGAAATCTTCTAATAAAAGCAGTTTGGTATTAAATTAGAGATCTGTGATTTGACTGCCAATAAGAGGTCTATCAACAAATGGCAACAATATTTAGCTTTTTTATATACACAACTAATCACAAAAATTTTAAAGAATAGACAAGACCAATTATGTTATAGTTCAATGAAAAACAAATATTCAAAAAAGCAATAACAACCTAGTACTGGCATAAGGTTAAATGTATTCTATAGTAATATGCAATTTTGGACTTGATCACTTTTAGACATTGACATTTTAAGTGAAACAAATGCTGGGAAAATTGGTCTGTAATCATCTCTTTATAAAGAGTTATTTTCATTTTACAAGTCCAGAATTTACAATATATAGTAGTAACTTATATCTTTATATCTTTATAATGTTTAGTTATTCTTTTAATGTATGCTAAATTCTTCAACTTTTATTTTGCAGTATTTGAAATCAGAAAATTCAACTTTAAAGGACAGTGAGTACAGAGAAACAGAACTAAAGGATACACAGATATGTAACACAACAACCTATAGAGGACAGAGAAAATTTTGTTTTATTATTAAATCATACTTTTTTAAATGCTTAGTTTTTAATTCCTAATTTTTCAACTGAAATTGTTGAAAGATTTGCTGCAATGTTGCTGCAATATTGCAAGAAATTAATTTTCCTGCAATATTGCTGCAACATTGCAGCTAATGAATTTGCCGCAATATTGCTGCAACAATCATAGCTACTGATTTTCCCGCAAACATTTGCTGCAATATTGCCGCAAATTGTTGCGGCAATATTGCAGCAACTGTTTGCAAGAAAACTAATTTGCATACGAAAAATGAATATTTGCAGCAATATTGCCGCAAATATTTGCAGCAACATTGCCGCAAATATTTGCAAGAAGCCTTATTTTTCCATAAGGGAAGTGAACTATTTAATTTGTTTGCAAAATATATGGGCCTTGGCCTAGTTTTCATGGTTCATTGAACATAGAAATGTGATAGGTTAAGGAAGTTTATGGTCATGTATACATGTATGAACTTGAAACTTAGTATAAATTTTTATTATTAAGTGAACTGTTACTTAGAAATATAATTGAATGCCAAATTAGGGTTTGCAGCAAGATTTCAGTGTTCACCGAACATGGAAATGTCAAAATGAGGGAAAGGCGCATGGTGTAGCAGAAAAAGTCTTGATAGTTGAATTGTATGGTATTTTTTTGCAACCATGTACTTTGATACCAAAATAATTCAATAATTTGGTACTTCTTAATAATTTTTCTATATTGGACAATTTTGGATGGAATTAAATTCGTTGTACATTTACTATTATTAATGAATAATATCAGTAGTTAAGATGAACTACATGTACTTTCAATTAATAGTTTTCCATTTACAAAATAGTTTTAGAATATTTGCAAAGTGTGTGGGTCTCACTAATTAGCGACAAGAAGCGTCAAGAAGCAGGGGTTTAAATTAGTGTGGGTCCACCGAGGTCCCTGACCTATCTTTTCTAGGAGTGGACTTTTCATTTTTAAATAAAAAAAGACCTACCATTCTTTACACTGATACTTGATACAGGACCACTGAATTTCTTATGAAGGATGTTTTACTGAAAATTTCAAATGGTCCTGGACCTTTCATTATTTAAAGCAAATTTGAACCCCTGAGAAGGGACAAGAAGAATAAATTAGCGACAAAAAGACTAATTAAGCGTCAAGAAATCTAAATATCAATTATTTCAAATAAATAAATATAGAAACATGCATTAAAGTGTGGTTTTTTAATACGTGTATTTTAATTATTTTATTAAACTGATAGAGGAAAATGAACATTTGTTCAAGAAAAGAGTTTTTATTTTATTATCAACAATAATATCCACATTCTAATCCTGCCTGTCCCAATTAAGTCAGGAGCCTGTAATTTTGTTTTTGTTAAATTGTTCTATTTGTGTTTCCTTTATTGTGGCCATTGATTTTTTCATGAATTTGAATTGTTTCACATTTAAAGTTGGTGCCTCTTATAGCTGACTATATGTTGTCTGTTTTTCTCATTGTTGAATGCCAAACACTGACCAATAGTTGCTTTTATCCAAATAATTTTCATGATAAACTTTCTCAGCCACAGCCCTGGAGCTCTTTTTTTGGAAAATTTTGTATAGATTCTTACAGGCCAGATAGTAATTTCTCAAGCCTGGTTGGTGGGTCTTTGGTCGAACGTAAAGGCTAGAAGGGGAAATTAAGCCTAAAGGGGGGTGTAAAGTGCACACCCACTTTTTGGCAATTTTTTTTCAGTGCAAATGAAAAAAAAAGAAAATGAGAGGACTATAGACAAGTTTTACAACATATGACCTAGGGGCAATTCTGTTTTTTTTCCTTACATGTATATTTATTTTTTACTGTTAATTGTTGCTTAAAAAGTGAAACCCCCCCCTTTTACATGCCACTGACCACATTATATGAAAGCTTTCGCTGTTCTGATTTGCAAAGTTATTGGTCCACTGCTTATTGTCACTTTGTTTACATTCTCATTGGATACTTGTAACATCAACCACAACTACACCGTGCCAGCAGATCGAAATATGCCGCCAATCACTCGTATACATGCAATAAATTAAGTCTTGGCAATCCCGTGCTCATACCACTTTGACAAAGTAGTGTGTCTGGACACTTGTATTTTACACGTAAACAAATGTAAAACATGTACAACAACAAAAACAAAAAAACAAAAGAAAGCAAAACGTACTGTAAATTCGATCCATAAGTAAAATGTGCTCCCCGTAATTTGTTTCAGAGAAAGTCTATGTCCAGAAAATTGAAAATTAAACATGTTAAATGACAGGAATAATGTTCACAGTAAAATTGATTTAAAGTCACTCAAATACATGTTTGCCATTTATTTTCCTGGATACAACATTTTTCCGGTACACTTCATCAGAGACATATAATACAATTATATTATATGTCTCTGTCTTCATTTTCAGGAAAATCAAGTTCAGAACATGCATGGAATATTTTTGGGGAACTCATCTAAAAATGACTGACTTGAGGACTACTTAATGTAACCGAGGGCACAACTCTTGAAAAGCGATATTATCATCCGAAACCCTAAATAAACTTTTAAGGCCAGTAAGGGTCATAACTCTTAGCCTATCAGTCATCCCCAAAAATGGGTACAATTACAAAATTACAGTGTCGCCGGCAAATACCCACAAATTACAAGCTTAACATATGTCACAGATAATCTTTTTCGTGTTCTTAGAGATTAAAATGTATACTGAGATAAAATTATATTCTGTAGTGATGTAAATCGTAAATATATTTGTGTGATTTTAACATTCATTATACGTAAATCACACCAAATACGCTGTCGATGCATTTCGCCTGAAATGTCAACTGACAAAAATAGTGATACATGTGTAAAACATCATATTGGGGAAGAATATTTTACAATTTTATTGTATTTTTGTTTTCTTTTGGGTTTAAATGGTTATTCAGCGAAAGTATAACCTCCGTTATAAGAAATATATATTTGAAAATAACACATTTCATCTTAATGTCATTTCACAATTATATTTTTTCTAATATGGTTAATATTTTTTACTTTTTGGTTACTATAGTAATATAAAATTAAGGTGAACACTATTCGGTTAAGGTAAAAAATATTACTGGGTGAGGTGCAATGAATCGTTACCGGAGATTTTGACATGAACAAGTCAGGGCATTTGACTAAAAGACACATATAATTTGATAGAAAACAGTTTTTTAGTTTGTATTGTCAATGATTTGTTGTGAAAAGCTAGCATTAAAGAGTTGGGTGTTACTTTGTATCAGCATTTGAAGAATGGTTTTATATTAACCTCCGTAACAAAGTTGGGCGTGTGGATTTACAAGCATAAAACATACGTAACAGTGATCCAAAACATATATAATCGGTTTTTACAGAGGATGACCTTGAGGTCATTCCGATGTATTGCTATCGCCTAAATTTCCATTATGCAAATTAGTTTTGGGATTTCAACCGATCTATAAAAATTATAGATCCGCGGTCATTACAAGGGAAAAAAGTGCATTTTTATACCTGCGATTCCGTTCTCCGTTCGTACGATGTTTCATCAAAAAATGGAATCATTTCAGTTGTTGATTTAGTACTGAAAATTTGACTGAATTATCTCCTTATTAAATACGGTTTTATATGTTTAATAGGTGTTTAAGAAAGAGGTCAGGTGCTCATGTTCATTCATAAAATTATCGTTCATTCATGAATTTATCGTAAAATCAAAATCACTACACAGGTCACACAGGTTGTATACGTAGTGTCAAAAGATTACCTGTATAGTATCTAAAAATAGACAAACTTAACTGACTCCCCTTACTGTAGTGTGTGATAACATTTTGTGAGGGAATTCGATGTTTGCTATACCACTGTTCATTTCAACGCACTTTATGACGATACCACTTTATCAATATGAATGAAATTTTTTGCAGTGTTTTAAGAAATAATTTTACTTTAAAATCGCGTATCATTTGTGAACTATTAAATGTTTTACAAGTACGAATTTTCTGTATAAAGTCAATAATTGTGTGAAATTTTGAAGCCCAAACTTTTTATAGCCGTAAATACGCTAATGAAAGATCCGAAAACTATACCCATACAGAACGACATGTTTTTGAAATTGTAGCAAAACTTTTGGTTGACAAATTTTAATTCGTTATTGCATAAATATTAACTTGAAATATCTGTCATTTTCTCCCTACCCAGTTTACCTCTATTACTCATTATGATGTGGACTTGACATTGTTATTGAATCTTATGCAATTTGATTGGATTAAGTTATTATTAGATTACCTTCAAACTGTTCATGCTTTTTCGTACGAGTATATTGATTAAATCAGAGCGTGCATGAATGTGTACAGAAAATTAAATGACCTGCAAACTGGACACTGGACCAGTCCATATTACGTTTTATCAATGAATAGATTTTTTTTTTATTTCCCAAATTACAGGGCCCATAAAGGGCATAAAATCAGATACAATTGATTTACATAATTGGTAACAACAACAATAATAGCGGCATATAAATAGATATTTAGTATATAAGCATTGGTCAGAATCAGATGAACGAAACTTAAGGTATGAAAGGTAACAATTGCCACTTTTTATCTTTTCACATAATTTTTCACATACACATTAGATAAATTATTTTTGATAGCCTATTGCGGAGAAAAAAGAGAAAGTTTACTGTATTAACGTTCTATTCCATTAAATACGCCATTTTTCGAAGATAAATGCAGAAAAACATTTATGAACGGCTACGCCAGGTAAAATTGTTGTTTATCCTAAAAAAAAATACAATTTTCAGTTTCATTAGAATATTATAATAATAATAAATCCCAAATTTATGTAGTCATTAGATAAAGTCCGATCTGCCTATTTTTGGACATCAAAAGACAATACGATCGTTTTAAGGTCAATTTCGTCTACCTCACACAATCTTGTTAGGCACTATAATGAAATGGACCTGAAATTTATTTCACATGTTTCCTGAAAATTGATAAATATCAAAGCAACATATAGAGCTGTTTGTTCTAGTTCGTATAATGACAATTTAATGTCATGTTTGTTTGTGATGACCCCCCTTTTCGGGATTGCATCAGAATTATAGTTATCTCGTATCGCATGAGGATGACACATGTCAACTGAGCAATTATGTTTGGGACTTAGTTTTAAGAAATGACGTCAAAGTAACATTATGAAAATATTTTTAGTAAGCTGAAATATATATTTATTTTTTACATGTTTATGTCTTGTAAGATATTTTATTTCTGTCCCGTTTTTCAACATTTGCGTCTGGAAAGTTGAAATGTTTTAACTGAATGGTTAATTTAAATTAATTATGAAAATGGTTAAAATTAAATCAATAAAGGAAATTATTGCCCAGTTACAAACACTACCAGGGGATAATCCATAATGATTTTTTTTTCAGTTATATGTTTCAGCACATGTATAATTAACCCCAACTTTAGCCTGGTAAACTTGTTGTCTCCTTGTAAAATATAAAACATATTTAAAATGATTTCCTGCTAAAGTCTTATATTGATATAAAGTTAAAACCGTCTTGCTTCTCACTAGTTAACACTCCTGTCCTGTCAGGTTTAATTCTTATATATATGGATGAAAAATAAAAGTCCACAAAACATTAACATGGCAGCAATTGCTTTTACAGCCTTTAAGACTTTCATTTTTTTTTACAGAAGAGTGTCCACCATGCACTTGCATTACACTATAATAATAGTAGAATAGTATGATATACAAATAGATGAAAATTATATATACATGCAACCGTAATATTAATATAATATATAACAACAAACCAGTGTATTCTCTGGAACTATTATTATATTAGTATAATAGTCTAAGGTATACTGATTTGTATCACTACAATATAATAGTTATTACGGTGAGGTTGAATTTCCTGTCATTTATTCATCATCCAAGCACGAACTTGTATAAGAAAAAAAATCTCTGTAAATTTACATCAGTTTCAGGTATAGAGATGTGATCTGTTTCTGTGACATGTGCTTTTGACCATCCACAAGAACCTGCGGTCATCCGATGTTCAGTACTTCAGTACTTTGATTTTTTTCTGGAAAGCTGTATTATAAAACTAGAATATATTATACAACAAAACATTTCATTAGTTTAAATTCATTACTAATTTAGTTGTGAAAACTACTAATTTGAATTCATTTTAAAACACTGTCTTAATCAGACCTTTATATTGACATTTACTATCTATATATACAGAATAATACGCACAAATCATTTTGTTATGGTGGTATACATTTCACATGAGCCTTGATTTACATCTTGTGTTTCTCTCTGGTGTAATTTTTAATGCGACTTTATACAACACTAACCTCCGATACGTTCACACCTACCTTGTCTTTCAAAAAATGCTAAAACTTGAAAACCACTAAAATGGTGTAAGTAATAATTAAAAAAAATGACAGACTAGATATAGACACAGAAGATAACAGCACTCTCTCTCTGCTCAGTTGACATTTATTTTAACAGTGTCTACATTCGAATTGTACCCATTATTTGGCCCCTCGGAATGACTGCTATATATATCAAAACCATCAACTTTGAAATTAACCTGAGAGGAGAAGTGGATCGTAACCCTTGGCTAGCGAAGATGCTGTTTTATACGTTTGACAAACTTTTTTTTCAGTTTTGGGTTTGAAATAATTTGACCTCGGGCATCACTGAAGAGACACTAATTGTCGAAAATGCACATCTAGTGCAGTAAAATTGGTACAGTTAATTTTATTGCATCATATGGTAAGAAAAGCTTTAATTATGAGGTAGCAAGCCAAATAAAGCAAGTGGTCAATCAAACTTTTGACAGTTGAAATTTGTTATTTCTTCTTGATTTTTTTTAGTTTTATTTGTACCTATAGCATGTGTAGCTCCTGTAAATAATGGCATTCCTTCTGTCTCAGAACTAAACTTTTAAGCCTACTGTTTCTTGGGCTTTCTTTACATTATTTTTGAAGCTTAGTATACAATAATTTGCCAACTTAAGGGGGCGGGAAGGAAGATGTTTTTGCGTATGGAATATTCAATTTCACTTGTTGGTAGTACAATATTTCGTTCATGGTCCTGCATTTTCATCCTGTCTTGGGAAAACAAATTGCAGGCTAGAATATTCATTTAAAAAATCACCGTTTTGTATTTTATTGCCTGCATGTGTTTAATATAAATATGCTGGTTTGCTTTCTATATGACTCGTGCTTTGCAACGATATCTTCTGCATTTAATTGCTGTAATGTGTTTTATGGGAATATGCTGATTTGCTTACTATATTCCCCTGTTCTGACTACATCGATATATTTTGCTTTTTATTGCTTATATTTGTTTAATATACGTATGCTGCTTTGCTTTCTATTTTACATGTGCTTGATTGATATCTTAGTTGTTATTGCCTGTATGTGTTTTATATGAATATGCTGCTATTTTTTCTATATTGTTTTGCTTTGTCTTTGTATATCTTCTGCTTTTTATTGCTGGTATGTGTTTTATGTGAATATTTTGCTATTCTTTCTACATTGTTCGTGCTTTGTCTGTATTGATATCTTCTGCTTTTCATTGCATGTATGTGTTTTATATGCAGCTATTTTTCTATAGTATTCATGCTTTGTCCGTAGATATCTTCTGGTTTTTTTTATGCCTGTATGTGTTTTATGTGAATATTTTGCTATTCTTTCTACATTGTTCGTGCTTTGTCTGTATATATATCTTCTGCTTTTTATTGCTTGTATGAGTTTTATATGAATCTGCTGCTTTGCTTTCCATATGACACATGCTTTGTCTGTATAGATATCTTCTGCTTTTTATTCCTTGTATGAGTTTTATATGAATCTGCTGCTTTGCTTTCCATATGACACATGCTTTGTCTGTATAGATATCTTCTGCTTTTTATTGCTTGTATGAGTTTTATATGAATCTGCTGCTTTGCTTTCCATATGACACATGCTTTGTCTGTATAGATATCTTCTGCTTTTTATTGCTTGTATGAGTTTTATATGAATCTACTGCATTGCTTTCCATATGACACATGCTTTGTCTGTATAGATATTTTCTGCTTTTTATTGCTTGTGTGAGTTTTATATGAATCTGCTGCTTTGCTTTCCATATGACACATGCTTTGTTTGTATAGATATTTCCTGGTTTTTATTGCTGGTATGTGTTTTATATGAATCTGCTGCTTTGCTTTCTATATGAAACATGCTTTGTCTGTATAGATATTTCCTGGTTTTTATTGCTGGTATGTGTTTTATATGAATCTGCTGTATTGCTTTCTATATGACACATGCTTTGTCTGTATAGATATTACCTGGTTTTTATTGCTGGTATGTGTTTTATATGAATCTGCTGCATTGCTTTCTGTATGACACATGCTTTGCCTGTATAGATATTTCCTGGTTTTTATTGCTGGTATGTGTTTTATATGAATCTGCTGCTTTGCTTTCTATTTGACACTTGCTTTGTCTGTATAGATATCTCCTGTTTTTAGTTGCCTGTGTGTGTTTTATATGAATCTACTGCATTGCTTTCTATATGACACATGCTTTGTCTGTATAGATATTTCCTGGTTTTTATTGCTGGTATATGTTTTATATGAATCTGCTGCATTGCTTTCTATATGACACATAATTTGTCTGTATAGATATTTCCTGGTATCTATTGGTTGTATGTGTTTTATATGAATTATGAATCTGCTGCATTGCTTTCTATATGACACATGCTTTGTCTGTATAGATATCTCCTGTTTTAGTTGCCTGTATGTGTTTTATATGAATATGCTGCTTTGCTTTCTATATGAAACATGCTTTGTCTGTATAGATATTTCCTGGTTTTTATTGCTGGTATGTGTTTTATATGAATCTGCTGTATTGCTTTCTATATGACACATGCTTTGTCTGTATAGATATTACCTGGTTTTTATTGCTGGTATGTGTTTTATATGAATCTGCTGCATTGCTTTCTGTATGACACATGCTTTGCCTGTATAGATATTTCCTGGTTTTTATTGCTGGTATGTGTTTTATATGAATCTGCTGCACTGCTTTCTATATGACACATGATTTGTCTGTATAGATATTTCCTGGTTTTTATTGCTGGTATGTGTTTTATATGAATCTGCTGCATTGCTTTCTATATGACACATGCTTTGTCTGTATAGATATTTCCTGGTTTTTATTGCTGGTATGTGTTTTATATGAATCTGCTGCAGTGCTGTCTATATGACACATGCTTTGTCTGTATAGATATTTGCTGGTTTTTATTGCTGGTATGTGTTTTATATGAATCTGCTGCTTTGCTTTCTGTATGACACATGCTTTGTCTGTATAGATATCTTCTGCTTTTTATTACTGGTATGTGTTTTATATGAATCTACTGCATTGCTTTCTGTATGACACATGCTTTGTCTGTATAGATATTACCTGGTTTTTATTGCTGGTATGTGTTTTATATGAATCTGCTGCATTGCTTTCTGTATGACACATGCTTTGCCTGTATAGATATTTGCTGGTTTTTATTGCTGGTATGTGTTTTATATGAATCTGCTGCTTTGCTTTCTGTATGACACATGCTTTGTCTGTATAGATATCTTCTGCTTTTTATTACTGGTATGTGTTTTATATGAATCTACTGCATTGCTTTCTGTATGACACATGCTTTGTCTGTATAGATATTACCTGGTTTTTATTGCTGGTATGTGTTTTATATGAATCTGCTGCATTGCTTTCTGTATGACACATGCTTTGCCTGTATAGATATTTCCTGGTTTTTATTGCTGGTATGTGTTTTATATGAATCTGCTGCAGTGCTGTCTATATGACACATGCTTTGTCTGTATAGATAATTCCTGGTTTTTATTGCTGGTATGTGTTTTATATGAATCTGCTGCGTTGCTTTCTGTATGACACATGCTTTGTCTGTATAGATATCTTCTGCTTTTTATTACTGGTATGTGTTTTATATGAATCTACTGCATTGCTTTCTGTATGACACATGCTTTGTCTGTATAGATATTACCTGGTTTTTATTGCTGGTATGTGTTTTATATGAATCTGCTGCATTGCTTTCTGTATGACACATGCTTTGCCTGTATAGATATTTCCTGGTTTTTATTGCTGGTATGTGTTTTATATGAATCTGCTGCAGTGCTGTCTATATGACACATGCTTTGTCTGTATAGATAATTCCTGGTTTTTATTGCTGGTATGTGTTTTATATGAATCTGCTGCTTTGCTTTCTGTATGACACATGCTTTGTCTGTATAGATATCTTCTGCTTTTTATTACTGGTATGTGTTTTATATGAATCTACTGCATTACTTTCTGTATGACACATGCTTTGTCTGTATAGATATTTCCTGGTTTTTATTGCTGGTATGTGTTTTATCTGAATCTGCTGCATTGCTTTCTATATGACACATGCTTTGTCTGTACAGATATTTCCTGGTTTTTATTGCTGGTGTGTGTTTTATATGAATCTGCTGCATTCCTTTCTATATGACACATGCTTTGTCTGTATAGATATCTTCTGCTTTTTATTGCTGGTATGTGTTTTATATGAATCTACTGCATTGCTTTCTATATGACACATGCTTTGTCTTTATAGATATCTGCTGGTTTTTATTGCTGGTATGTGTTTTATATGAATCTACTGCATTGCTTTCTGTATGACACATGCTTTGTCTGTATAGATATTTCTTGGTTTTTATTGCTGGTATGTGTTTTATATGAATCTGCTGCATTGCTTTCTATATGACACATGCTTTGTCTGTACAGATATTTCCTGGTTTTTAATGCTGGTGTGTGTTTTATGTGAATCTGCTGCATTGCTTTCTATATGACACATGCTTTGTCTGTATAGATATTTCCTGGTTTTTATTGCTGGTATGTGTTTTATATGAATCTGCTGCATTGCTTTCTATATGACACATGCTTTGTCTGTATAGATATTTCCTGGTTTTTATTGCTGGTATGTGTTTTATATGAATCTACTGCATTGCTTTCTATATGACACATGCTTTGTCTGTATAGATATCTTCTGCTTTTTATTGCTGGTATGAACTGCTAGGATGAAATTTGAAAAAAAGGCAGGATGACAATTTATGTAAAAAAAGTCAGGATAAACTAATGAAAAAAAAAGGCAGGACCGATTAGAGTGAAAATAAAAAGGCAGGACAGAGATTACAACTAAAAATAATGCAGACTTAAATGCTTCTAACTCTAGGCTACTGGCTACTTTGTTTGGTTAGGAATTTTACAACCTTATTGTTCTAGGAAAAAACGAATATAGATGGTAATTTGTGGGAGATAAAATTGAGAATGGAAATGGGGAATGTGTCAAAGAGACAACAACCCGACCATAGAACAGACAACAGCAGAAGGTCACCAACAGGTCTTCAATGCAGCGAGAAATTCCCTCACCCTGAGGCGTCCTTCAGCTGGCCCCTAAACAAATATATATACTAGTTCAGTGATAATGAATGCCATACTAAACTCCAAATTGTACACAAGAAACTAAAATTAAAAATAATACAAGACTAACAAAGGCTAGAGGCTCCTGACTTGGGACAGGCGCAAAAATGCGGCGGGGTTAAACATGTTTATGAGATCTCAACCCTCCCCCTATACCTCTAGCCAATGTAGAAAAGTAAACGCATAACAATACGCACATTAAAATTCAGTTCAAGAGAAGTCCGAGTCTGATGTCAGAAGATGTAACCAAAGAAAATAAACAAAATGACAATAATACATAAATAACAACAGACTACTAGCAGTTAACTGACATGCCAGCTCCAGACTTCAATTAAACTGATTGAAAGATTATGTCTTCATCATATGAATATCAGGCACAATCCTTCCCGTTAGGGGTTTAGTATCATACCATCATAACATATATGAGAAGAACATAACCCGTGTCATGAGAGAATGGTTGTACAAATTTATGTTCTTTTGATGGTACTAAGTATTGGTTGTTTGAGATGGATACTAATTGATGTTGGATTTTGTAGAGCATTGTGATTGATGCAAGATTTCTTCTTTGTTCTTGTGTCAGCCAACTTAGATGTTCCAGCATGGCTGTTACACTACATTGGTAGCTGTATTGATTTAGTGTATACCTGGCAGCTCTTCTCTGGATCAGTTCAATTTTATGTATTTGTTGTTTCTGCCAGGGGTCCCAGACAATTGCAACACTACAATATTCTATTTTTGGTCTGACATATGTTTTGTATTCAAGTTCTTTTGTTTTTACGCTGTTGGTTTTTACACTTCTTTTAATAAATCTTAATGATGCATTTGCTTTATTTGTGGTATAATTTATAATTTTATGTGAGTTCCATGTCAGGTCGTTTGTAATGCCAAGATATGTAGCTTTGTCTGTTGATTTTAATATGTGATCATGTAGTGTGTATTTAAAGATGATTGGTTTTTGCTTTCTTGTTATGTGGATGGTTTCACATTTGTCTGGGTTAAATAACATTAACTATTCTTGGTCCCATTGTTCGAATTTATGTAAATCTGATTGAAGGGTGTGGCATTCAGTAAGTGATAATATTGTTAAATACACAATGGTGTCATCTACAAAGAGGTGAACATTACTTTTGAGGTTGTCTGGCATGTCATTAAAGTAAATTAAGAAAAGACATGCACCAAGAACAGAGCCTTGAGGAACTCCTGACAGAACAGGACAGCTATTTGATGTGTGACTGTCAACTACCACTTTTTGAGATCTGTGAGATAACCATGCCTCTATCCAGTCTGATGTTTTATTGTTTATTCCCATGCGTTTTAGTTTTAAGATAAGTCTTTGGTGGTCCACTTTATCAAACGCTTTGGAAAAGTCCATAACAACTATGTCAGTTTGTTTACCATTTGCCTTATAATCAAGTATTTGTTGTATGAATGTTAGTAGTTGTGTTTCACAGCTAACTTTTGATCTGAACCCATGCTGCAGTGGGTACAGTAAATCAAGATTATCTAGATGTTTCATTATAGATGATACAATTATGTGTTCTAACGATTTACTAAGAATACAGGTTAGGGAGATAGGCCTATAATTTTCAGGTTTAGATTTTGCTCCTTTTTTGAATACTGGTGTAACCATGGCCTCTCTCCAGGCATTATAGGCCATGGTTCTACATTTAAACCACTACATTGGGTGCTGTTGGTAACCTGGGAAATCAGTTTATAAAGATAACTCTGACATTCCACTCAACTGATTGCCAAGACATTTTGTCTCAAAAGATAAGATCTGGTAAATATATTCAGGACCATAGTCCAGCCTATGTTGGTACCAGGTTCCAATAAGGGACACAATCCAGACATCAAGTACATGTACAGCCATTTTGAAAAACTGCATTTGATAATTTCCATAAATTGTCCAAATGATAATTTTAAGATAAGATGCAATGAGTGTTAATTTCAGGTTCATAAACAATTTGAGAATAAGAGGCCCAAAAAGGAATATATATACATTGCCTTAATTTAAGCTGTACCATTTGATCTTAATAGATTTTCATAGATATTTTGTATTCATGACCATGTAAAGACAATTGGGCTTTAATGGATGCAAGAGTCTCCAAGGAACCGTTTCAGCTTTTGGGACTAAGAAATTTCGCTTATGACATCATTTAAAAGACGTCATAGTCAAATTGTGGAATCAAGGCTCTCCTAATATTCCCTTTTTCTGAAAAGCCTTTCCTCTGATGCTTAAAAGTGTGATTAATAATGACATCTGGCAATGTTTGTTTTTTTGTGAATTTACTGGGCCAAATTAGCCTCAACATGTACCTTATCCTTCAATAGAGCCTATCAAATATCTGCATTCAACACCAAACTCCTAATTGACAATAACCTTGAAGATATAACGGTTGAAGAGGTTCCTGGCTGGGATCAGATCATTTACATGTTTGTTTTAGGTTTGTGCCGAAATTTTTTAGTTTTTTTGTTTTAGTGGTGGTCAAGTGGTTAAAGTAGTTCATCTACTGTACAACTAGCCTGTCAACACTGAAGTTGTGAGTTCAAACCCCACACATGTGTTCAACTTCAATCTTAATTGACATTGCTGTCAGTTTTCTTACTGATGACTGGTGATTATCTCTGGACCCTCAAGCTTCCTCCATCAATAATGAGTGTCTACCATGATATAGCAAATAGTGCTGACAGTGGCATTAAACAACAACAATCAATCAATTTATTTTTTGTTGCATTATGTTATCAAATCAATTGTTTGGGTGGGCTGGTTCAAATTATCTGTATGGACTGAAAATAAAGTAACTATATGATAAATTTAATATTTTATTCTCTAACAACTTGTTACTGTGAACAACTAAAGATAAATAGAATAACAGCATAATGTAAAAGGAAGAAAAATGTTTACCACAAGCAAAAATCACCTGGGTATTTATAAATGAAGAAATGATGAATAAAGTTTTCATATCACAACCGTATCATTTCAAAGAGAACAAAATATTCAAAAAGAAAATCTTTATATATTTTTTGTGTATAAATAATCTTTCAACTGGACAATGGTGTTTCAAAAAATACTTTAAAAAAAATCAAAAAGTAAATTTTCTTTTATCAATATATTTAAATGGAATATCAAGAGTATCGTAATAAATTTATCACATTAGCAGAAACAGTAATATATAAAGTATTTCTCAAAAAAAAATAGAGAAATAAATTCTGAGTAGACATAAATGTAAAAATACGTACTTCAATCATGCAATCAGAATATTGAACAAATACTTAAAACAGATGGACCAAATCTCTCACAAGAAAGATACATGTATATAAATAGAAATTTTAAATATATAAAGGACGGATATCTAAAAATAGCATCTATCACAGTCAATTCTAATATAAGCAAGGCAAAAATATTTGATTTAATATGTATTTCCACACCTGGTAATTACCTCCCTTTCAAAAGTGTTCTAACTCTATCAGCCACTTGACATTTTGTCACCTTTAACCCTAAAATTCAACTATAAAGTAATCCATAATATAATAAGGGTACTTTTCATCTTATCAGTCTTAAATAATTGTTTTAAAGAAAATCAGAATAGATATTGTTGTATTTTTGAACTTAAGACATAATATAGCAGTATTATCATAAACAATGTTAGTCAGTGTAATTTTACACCAACAGTACATATCAATATACTTTTCTTTAAATTGGAAGTATCAATCAATTTAAAAAAATCTTTACCAAAATAATCAATCAATTTAAAATCAAATATGAAATACATTATGATAGCAATCTACAATTAATATAGAAATATAAATATGATAAAAAAAAGTTCTATTTTGTAGTTTCATCTACCCATAGTCTACTTAATGTCACAGAGTAAAGCAACCCCACGTAGAACCCAGTGATCTGGGTTTTGTGTGGTCTTCAGTACTACTGTTGCAATGTAGGTCAGATCAGTACGTCTCGGCTTCTTGTAGATTGGACATTGGTACATTCTACTGTCTCCTCCACCGGTGCTGTTAATGGCATAAATATGAATGACTGGCATCGACTCAAACAGAATCTTTGGTTTGGGTTCAATTAATTTGCATCCTCGTCTATCCCATCCTGCGCCCTCTAGGTACAATCCATACACAAATACACCCTCATTTGGTGGTGTAGTTATATCGTCTTTCATGTTGCGTGTGACATCATTGTGAATGATGACTGTATCCAAAGCCCATCCTTTATGTGCACGAGTCACTTCCTGTGAAAAGTAATAATAAATATATAACTTTAAGAAAGGTAATCACTGACTGATCTGTACAATACATTAAACAATGGAAACAGAGGGATATGGTGTGTAAATTCATGATACAAAATACCTATACTAACATTATAAATCCAAAGGCAAAGAAACAGCTCTTTTGTTGCTGTTCATCATCTAAAAGACTTGGTGGGCCTTCAACATAGAGCAAAATCTCACACTTCAATGCAGGTGCAATAGGGTCCATAGCTTCTGTCAGAGTAGAGTTTATTGGTTTACCACAGCAATGACAATATGATTTATTGGATTACCACAGTCATAATTTTTTGATGGATTAAGCCACAGAACTAATATATTTATTTGAAATTTTAATTTTGATCACTGTTGGTGTTTTATCTTACACTTACTATCATTTAAGTACGACAGATGTGAAACAGGTATATATTTAGACTGAATATTCTTGATCTGTATATATTATTTAAGTGTTGACACTATTGTTTATTTTGTTAAATTATATTACTGATATTATTCATTTAGATGTGTGAATAGACAACAAAACTTTTACTGGATAATAAACAAGTTTACATCATTTCTTTACATTAATAAAGTAACAGCCAAACTGCAACAGAGCACTTTCAACATTTTTAATTTTAGTGCCAATCTGCCTAAGAATCAGAAAACATGACAAACAAAAACCTGCTTAATTTTACATTAATTTAAGTTCAGAATGTATAATGGTTCACAAATATAACATTCATTTCCTTTTCCTGTTCTGGTATTTCATGAATATAATTTGGTTGAAATGCACTAGAAATTAACAATTAAGGGGAGCTAACTCCGTAATTTGCTATCATTCTAACCAAAAGTTATCTAGAGACTGCTCGAATTACCAGACAAGAAGAAACCAAAAACCTACCATTTCTAACTCAGAAATTCAATGAGGGTTACTTCAAAAATGGATGGTTAGGTCGGCAGGTTTTCTTCTAACATGTTTTTAAATTCTTCTAAATTGCCTGATTCTTACAAAGTCTGGCACTTAAACTTTAACTAATGAAGATGGTAGATTAAATGCAAGATTAAAAGAAATGAAAATGATTAACTAACCTGTCTCATAGCTGTGAGGAATCCTTGTGCATTGAAGAAACCAGTCATCCAGAAACAGTTGGGACGACCATCAAAACACCAGGAATGGAACTGTGTGTTACGGTCTATCAATTCTGTAAACCAGAATCCTAGAGTACTAGAATCCCAAGATATCTAAAAAATAGAAAGTTATAGATTGTATTACAAAAATTTTCAATACATAATAATAAATCGATCTGTTCCATAAAAAAACATGTTCAAACATTTTTAAACGGCAGGATAGTTGGAAATACATATACCTTAAACAAAACTGAAAACTGTTCAATTCAAATGTAAACCTTTAAGAGAGTTTTCACACAAGTGATACCTCAACTTCCATGGAAGATTTTTTATACTTTGTTTGTTTATTGCATTGAAAAAAGATAATTATTCTTAGGTTCTGAAATTTTTAGTTCTAACTAAATATTATGGAAAATACCAATGTTAGTTATCATGCCTTTACATAAGAGTGTAGAAATACATGTCCAATTTTACAAATGATATAATTTTCTCACCTTTGCCCAGGCTTTTGGTATCCTAGCATCATACATATCCAGTTTTTACTTATGATATAATTTTCTCACCTTTGCCCAGGCTTTAGGTATCCTAGCATCATACATAGAATCTAAAGCATCTCTCAGATTCTCACTCATGATAATGGTTCCATCAATGGCTAGTTTCAAATCGTGAAGTGTGTTACGGACAAGGGAAATGACTTTCTGCATTCTATCTATTTCTTGACGAAGGAAAATGTTCATTGGCTGTAAAATTCCCATCTTGACAAGACGTGCCTTGACTTCGTGTGGAATATAATCATTGGGAAGTTTCTCTAACATGTCGTCACAAAGTCTGTTAACGATAGCTTCACGTGTCTCACCACCACCAGAACTACTGTCTTTTGGTTGGATCTCTAAGATGGTGTCCAATATACCTTTAGCTGTCTTACTCTGGTATCTGTCAAACAAAACAACAAATCATTTAATTTTTCTGTAAAAGAATGTGTATATGTAAAGATAACTAACAGAATCTGCATATATCTGTTTAATGAAATACATGCACTGTAGGTATATCTCAGTCCCTTACTAGGTACACCATTATCAGTGACATAATTCTTTATTAGTTTCTTTCCCATTTTTGAGTAGAATTTGTCTTATTTTAAATGCAGTTATAGCTGAAAACCTGTCTAAAAATGTTTTCATTATAAAATTACTTTTTTTCAGCAAAAGCAAAAAAAGTATTAAATTCAAATGAAATCCTCTGTCCCATCAGTCTGAGTTATTAAAGAAGACTCCATCATATCTTCATTAGCTGTTTATTCATCATCCTTGCCTTTGACTAGTATGTATATCTAAATGTTAAAATTTAGCATTCAAATGATGGCCAAACTATCTAATTTTCCCATTAACAAAATGTAAAGACATCTGAGGTGAAGTATTATGAACTTACGTAATATCAGCATTAGGATGAAGACCAAAGACCTCTGGCGTATCTGATGCAGCTAGTGCATTAATGTATTCATGCCATTCAGCGATCTTATTACATTTAGGTATGTTATATCCTTTGTAGAAGACAAAGTTTGGTGTAAACATGTTCTCTCCAAACCATACTTTACAGAACGTGTTTAAAAGTCGTTTGTCAAAGTCATCAGTTACACGACCACCATATTGAATTTCACCAAACATGTATCGTACACAACTCCAGTTTACTCCCTAAAATAATTAAAAATAACAGTATATTATTACTATAGAACATATCTATCAACTATCTAGACCTTTTTTTGCTACTTATTTAAACCTTATTCTATGCAACTATCAAAAGTACTTCAATTACAAGTCTTTAAGCGTCCAACCTTGGAATAGGGAAATGTCAAAATTTCATTCATGAAATTACACTTGGCTGAAAGCTGTCAAAACTGTATTGCTCTGGGTGTTAACATACTGTCTGGATTACACAGCAATTTCGAATAAAAATTTTAAATTTAGACAAGTTTCTGTTATTTTCAATGTAAAATACTACTGTAAATTCAGAAATTATTGTGTACATTTATTATTGCGATTTTTGAAGAAAGGGCTAAAATGCGAGATTAATTATTGCGATTTCAGGAAAATCTGTATACAGATAAAGTAGCAGATATCATAATGCTAGTTCTTATTATTGCGATCTTCATCCACTCGCATTATTCGCATTAATAAAAACTTCGCAATAATTTCTGAGTTTACAGTATACTGACCTTTTTGATATCCATGTCATCCAAATGATTCTGTACAAACTGTACACTAGCATTGAAATCTGATGCATTAAACTCATATGGGATGTTCCAACCAAGAGGTCCAAACTTCCTACGTTCCTGGACTATAGTATGCATAAAGGAGACTCCATACAACATAGGTTTCCATTGTGGCATGTTAGAAATATCAAGGAAATCCTGAGTAACAGCTGCATATGTTCGTTTTAATCCAGCTTTCACACCTTGTGGAGGTTCATTGGTGAATTTGATTGATATCTGAAATAAAAACAATAAATTCTAAAACAACAAACCTTACCAAAGATTTTTTTTCATTGTCAACTATTTGAACTGTTTCAACAATATCAAAATTTTAAAAATAGACACCTTCAGTCTATTGTGTGGTTTTAATTTGTGCAATTGAAAATTAACAGCAGAGAAGACATTTTTTTCAAACTTATAATTCTTTATTATATCTATGATGGGGAAAAAAAACCATTCTAGTTATAAATCAACTGAATGCTGATACCATCAATTGAAAATTAAGAAATGTGCAATTTCGTGGCAAAAGTGTGATAAAATTTATTTTGAAAAGCTTTTAACTTCTGGACCTAAATTTTACATTCCAAAGTCTGTCATGCTTATAATGCATGAAACTGTTCATAGCAAATGGATAAAAAATATCTCAAAAATCCTCCAAAATTCTCATGATGAAATGAGAGACTTTCAAAGTATAAAAGATTATATATAATCCATTTGGTTAAGAACTTTAAATTTAAAGATATTTAACTTGTACTCATATTTTGATCCTAAGCACTTTTCCCACATGCTTAATTCAGTCAAGTTATAGAAACTAAATATGAAAAAAGCTACCTATTTTTTTTTAAATGTCAACTATCTGTTAGCAGGTGTGTTTAATCATTATTTGAAAATTACCTGTAAGAAATTGATTGGGAACTTAGGATGGACTTCTGTTGTCACCCAAAGTCGGAAATCCTCATGCATGTGTTCTGTTTCCACAATCTGGTCAAATATTTCGTAAATATAGTCTAATGACAAATGACAATTTTGCAACAATAACCAGCCTCCATTTGCTATCATCTGTTGCATCAGACGACGTGCATGTACCTCCTGACCTTGACCCATAGATATGTAATGGTAGTCTGGAAAGAATATTTTAAATAAAAACATGAATATTCATTGCCTTCATTTTAGATTACAGATTTCACACAAAACAAGCAAAATAAAAAATATTACATTTACCTGAATGTCACAAGAATAGAAACTGCGACGTATACACATATACACTTTAATAATTTAGATCAATTAAAGTCTGCCACTTCCATTTATTTTCGTATTTTTCATCACAGATTTCACTTTGTAAAATAATATTAAAATTTTCTTAATATTCAAACTTCTGAGGTATGACAAATAGTAAATATCAAAACTTCAATTCAACTTGCTAATTTGACTTTTAATAAGTTTAATGTGTGCAAGAAAACAATTGTTTCAATGACACAAACAGTATTTTGTTGTATACAAATAATAAAAAATCAGCAACTTTTGGGTTTTGTATTGCCGCTAGGTCTGTCTCATTGTGTATACGCCATATCTCTCTTCATCCACATAAACTGTTCGAGTCATAAAATTACAAAATAAACACCCAGTAAAATATTCGTAACCAACAAGTAAAACAAATTTACCTAGTTTATGTTTCTTTGCCAATGCCTCAATATTATTGGTAGGATCCGATCCCATGGATAACAAACAGACCATAGCAGTTCTAGGTGAACTCTCATACCACATCTTCTCCAAATCTAAAATCACGCCCTCAGCATACTTATCACCAAGAGTGTCAGCAATATACTTCCTGGCCTGGGCCATGACACGATCTGGACACCAACTACGTACTAACAGTAAACGTCTGAAAACATCAAGGGAGTTGTTGTAGCCATCTGGAATGATCTCATCCTCTGGAGCCTCTTTGTCAAACCACTGTTTCCATTGTTTCTCATTTCTGGTTACCTATTATAAAAATATACATATTAACTATTAACTTGATCACCAAGATAAACTGTGCAATCTCTTACAAAAGCTCTGGACACCTTTTTTTTAACAACTTTGATTAAACATTTGACAAACATGACTTAAAATAAAGATTGAATAGTTCACTTCTTTTTCATACATTCAATCAAATTCATCTTTGATTAATATATCCATCTTTTTCATAATTTAAATTTACCCAACACTTGAATCTATAGATATGTTCCAAACCGATGAAATGATATTTGCACTTCACCTCTGACACTGTGAAAACAAGAATTCATGCCACACCCTAACTTTTGATTTAAAGTATCAGAAAGCAGAAAGAAGGCAAATCTAGATTCCAGTTAACAGAAAGAAGGCAAATCTAGATTCCAGTTAACAGAAAGAAGGCAAATCTAGATTCCAGTTAACAGAAAGAAGGCAAATCTAGATTCCAGTTAACAGAAAGAAGGCAAATCTAGATTCCAGTTAACAGAAAGAAGGCAAATCTAGATTCCAGTTAACAGGACGAAGGCAAATCTAGATTCCAGTTAACAGAAAGAAGGCAAATCTAGATTCCAGTTAACAGGAAGAAGGCAGATCTTAATTCCAGTTAAAAAATAGGGAATAGAACACCATAGGTTTAATTTATTAAACTATTAATCAACCTTTCAAACTGATATCCTTCAATTTATATAAAATAAAGCCTACCTGTTCAGTAATACCAGAAAACTGATGTAAATTACTCAGCTCTACCAAGTTTAACCAGGTCAGATCCACAATCCATTTATGTGGTTTGGGCTGTACTACATTCAAATCCAAGGAGGCACCACCTAAAATCATATACACACATAATTAAACCACTGATTCATTCATTGATTTATCAACCGATCAAAATGAGAGGAGTAGGAACATTAAGGTCGTCATCAGGCCCATAAAATGAAGTATTACACAATCATATCAATCTTGGATTAATATTATAAATAGACACTTTTAAAAGCTGTTTACAAAAATGAGTAAAAATGCTTAGCTTTGGCAATTTGTGGGTCTGACATATGGGAGCATATGGAAGAACATTGGTGACATTGAACACACAAATGATGTGATAAATAGAGTTGATTCTTGAACATGCTATATTCTGTATTGTTTTTATCCTGAAAACATGTCGATCAATAAATTTTCTGCAGCAGTCCCTTAAGTGTTGTTGTTATAAGACTTTCTACATTTTATGCCCATTATTACTATATATATAATAAAATATTAATTTTCGCGAACCATTTAGGTCACAGAAATTCCAAAAAATGGCATCAGTAAGGAGAGTTGTACAAATGATGTGAATGAACAGGACCCGGATCCAAATTATCTTTTACTAAAAGTATTCATCATTTTCTGTTTTGTATGTACTAACAACATTTCATTTTTCTACAATTTCGATTAAAATATTATAAAACCTGCAGTTCAATAGGTCACATGCCCCAAATAAACATTCCCCGATTGGTCGAACTACTGTGGCCTCGGTGTAAAGCAACGCAAGCCTCGATGTAAAGATCACGCTTCCAAAAATAGAGGTATGTCCCAACTTAACATGCCCCGATTGGTTGAATTGCTGCTCGATGTAAAGCAACGGAAGCCTTGATGCAATGAAGAAAAGGGGTTGACAGGATAAACGTAATCGTTATAAATTTTAACTTCATGGTTCTTATGCAAGCAAATTTAATAAACAATGATTTTATACAGTTGTGTTATTGTGTTCACCTTACATAGGGCTTTATTTCTGATCTTATTTCTGTGTACACAATTCTGAATACATATTTCACCTATATCAATATTAGGTAATCCGTTTGGACGATTCCATATACTATTATGTTTTAGGGTTTTAGTATATAGCTTTAGTGTCGAGTTGGTGTATAGTATATTGAGGGCTATCTGCGAGAAATAAATCCTTTTTTTCTGATAGATTAACTAAATTCAAAACCAATATAAAAATAGTTATCACATATATTTTATATAACTGAGTAAATTGATCGGAATGTGAATGATACATAAACCTAAAATTCGTTTTGGTCTATCCCAGTGATGACATTTGCGCGGGAATTTAGTCCATTGACATCGTAATATAATTTACTTTGGATTGTAATTATCTTTAGATGTAATGTTACAGGATTTAATGTGAAATTATTTGTCTCTTCTTTTATAGTACACGATTTTGACGTCAGGTTTGTACACATGAAGTCTCTAGTCTAAAAAAAGCCAGTGACAGAACGATAAACAGATAAGCAACTGTCTAGGGCCAAGTAAGGGAGGTGAAAAAGCCAGTATTACGCAGAACGATAAACAGTTACATAGACGGATCCAGGGGGTGGGGAAAATTTGGTTGATTTAATAGGGAAGCAGAGGCGGATCCAGCCATTTAATAAAAGGGGGGTTCCCAACTCGGGACAAAGGGTAGGGGGGGGGGGGGGGGGGGTGTTCCAACTATGTGTCCCCATTCAAATGCATTGATCGTCCAAAAAAAGTGGGGTTCCAACCCTCGGAACCGTCCCCCCGGATCCGCCACTGGGGAAGCATGACGGGAGTGGGCAACCCTTAGGTCAGTCAGCGGCCACCCCCCTTTTATGAAAAGTTGTGGATCCGCCACTGAGATTTATATAAGCAGGTTTTCTTTGTGTAGATACCTTAAAATATCACCAACTGTGACTGAGTACACAATTTGATTCATTTTAGCTCGTTAGCTGGGCTCACTCGCTAAAAAGGTTCATTGCGGGCCTGCTCACTGGCTAACATTTTACGATATTCATGACTCGTGTAGAAAAGCCGATAATCTATACATGTGTGTGAGGAGTAGTTATCAAGCTTGCTTTCGTCTGTAAAAACTGTCTTAGGCCAAGTTAGGGAGGTGAAAAAGCCAGTAATAGAACGATAAACAGATGATCAGGTTTTCTTCATATAGATCCCTTAAAATATCCCCCACTGAGGACACAATTTGATTCATTTTAGCTCATTAGCTGCGCTCCTTCCCCATAATAGGTTCATTGCGGCTTACTGGCTAATATGTGTAGAAAAGCTGATAACCTATACATACATGTACATGTATATGGTCAGATCATATGTTTTCGTTCGTCATATGAATTTGTACTATGCATGCCTTTTCAATGGAAATTGTGACGACAGTATGCATTCTTAATAGCACGAAAAACGATGAGAAGAGGATACATATGTCAACCAAAATTTTTCAGCAACGTCAAAATATGTGAGGACACCCTATCAAGATCTATTAAGCTTGCGTTCATGTTGCGTTAAAACTGTTTTAGGAAGGTGAAAAATACCAACAATATAACAATAAATAGATAATCGATATTGTAAAATATCAATGTGTTGAAAAGCCAATGGTCTCACCGTCTACATATATACTTAAATATGTCAACCATAAAATAAAACTGATTTAATTTACACCACAACTGTTGAAAAAACCTTTATGTTTATATAACTTATCTCATTCTAGTCCATTCAACTGACAGAATCGGTGTACATTTCATGAACTCTTTAATAACAATAATCATCATGGACTATTCTTTATAGCAATATCTGTTAGCCATTTAGGGGTCTTTTGCATTCAAAGTTTAGTTTTAGTGGGTTTATTTTGCGAAAAAGAACTCAATTTCCAGATCAAAGTTAACATTTTCTATATATTTTGTTGTGTCAAAATGACCTAATGAATATAAAGGACAGTACCCATATAGACCCAAAAATGGTATATCACATCCTACACATGACATTTTAGCAGGAAAGACTGCCATTTGAGTATATAACTTTTAACCTGTGTATGTATAATTAAAATATGATAATAAAATTCATATCTTTTTCAGGACTTCTGATCGAAACCATGTACATGTAGTATGGCATGTTTGTGAGATATGGTTTTGGTGGATAGGATGTTCATGAAGGACCTGTAGTACAAAGTATATCACTGGATTGAGCTCTTTGTCTAAGTGTATTATTAAAGTGCTTTGCTTTGAGCTCAGTTCATTGTTATGCAATTCATTCTTTGTGAAATAAAGATTTGACAGACAACTCTCATGTACAAGGATTTGTCAGGGTAGTATCCATTCTATGTACAATGTAAGTAATAAGGAGATAAAGCATTTTATTATGATTTGAACCAAACATTTTTTGTCCTTTAACCAAATTTAAAAAAAAGAACAAATTTACCCGACAATGCTACATTCGCTACTAGCAATATGATGCTAGGTTGTTTTAATACATCTGTACTGCCTACTGATGACTCGGTCCTGAGTGTAAATGGTCATTCAGTATGTTAAAAAAAAAAAAAAAAATTTATAAGGCCTATCTGGCCTAATTGATTTCTAAAACTATATTTCATTGTACATGTTCAACATTTTTCATTCATTTGTTTATTTCTTAATTAGTATGAATTAACATTGTTACAGTAAATATTAATTACTACACTTTCATACCACAACAAATACTGTATTGGTATCACTTATATTTGTATCCATATAACAAAAAAATTGAAAAGAGAATAATTTTGCAATACCTTTTTCATATTGAATACTATAACTTTTTTGATATTTAGACATATTAAGTAGATTTTCATAATACCCACTGGACATGCTTGAAATTCTATCAGATTACTTTTGGAGCAGTTATGAGTCTTTTAAGCATGCTCACAAAGGTTTTTTTTGTTGATATCGTTTTCATATTGGTCAAAACTTTTTTTTGATTCAGCCAGCTTTGGAGGAGATGTTATCAAAGAATTGATAAAAAACAACACAGAAATTTACTTTCTAGCTCATCTAGCCCCAAGCATCATGTCAGGCATTTTCATTACTAAAAACCAATAAATGTCTTCTAATCTGAGAAACAATTTCGACATTTTAACAAAATATTTTACTAATGATACTGACAATCCACCACAAAGTAATATAAATAGAACCATACAAATAGTGAGCAAATTTATATAAAAAAGCTGTGGTATGATTGCCAATGAGACAATTCTCCACAACAGACCAAAATGACACAGAAATTAACAACTACGGGTCACCATACAGCCTTCAACAATGAGCAAAGCCCATAACGCATAGTCATTTATGTTATTTATGTACACAAAATAAACGAAAAACAAATATTATGTAACACATAGACAAACGACAACCACTGAATTACAGCCTCCTGATATCATGTTCTCAGATATCATCTCCTATTTAAAAAAAAATCACATGAAAAAATGAACCTATTATGTGTTGCTCTCCTAGCTACAAAATTTATCCAAAATCAAAGATGTGGAAAATATTCTATCATAATCATTTGGTCATTAATGCAATTAGTGTCTCTTCCATGCCCTCTTGAACATAAAATCTAAATATCAAATAAACAACACTCCTCATGCTCAGGTTGGTTGTCATCGTGCAACACAGTTAATAACACCATATAGGAAAAACATAGAACTCCTTTTGTCATATAAAACACTGTCAAACATCCAAACATACTATCCACATTCATCTGTGTCCACACTTGTTTGTAAATAAAAAAAACCATTAGAAAATCAAACAAAAACTATGTATTCTTATATGCCATCATTACTATAATTAATGTAACATCAGGTTCCATGTGTATCTATCAAACGTTTGCATTGTCTTAATATAAATACATATATGATAGGAAATCTTAAATTGGTTTAGTTATATTATAAACTTTTATTTACCCTTGATCAAGGTCATAAACTCATCATGTTTAATCTTTCCCAAAGCAAGGTCAATCTTCAAGGCCAACAACAAGGTGAAGGTCATCTTGTCACACTCATACAGCCCTCTAACGGAATACTTGAACACTTCAAATGTCATAAACTCTATGATGTTTGTTATTCTTTTCTGTGTGATTGGTGATTTCTGGGACCTGTACAAAAAAAACTTACAATTAAATGAAAAGTCTATTTTTTTGTATAAAAGTTATATTTTCTTGAATATTGAAAGTCGGAAATTTCTAGTATTTCCCCTGAAAGAGACCACAGTGAAATGAAATGATGTGAAAAGTAAGTCATGAAAGTACATTTTCCACGTACATTTGAATAGTAAATATCCACATTGAATCAGTGTCCATATTCCAGGGAAAATCAAGAGTAAATATAAACTGTATCATATTCCCTTAAATAACACACCACATAGGGAAAATCAAGAGTAAATATAAACTGTATCATATTCCCTTAAATAACACACCACATAGGGAAAATCAAGAGTAAATATAAACTGTATCATATTCCCTTAAATAACATGCCACATAGGGAAAATTAACAGTAAATATAAACTGTATCATATTCCCTTAAATAACATGCCACATAGGGAAAATTAACAGTAAATATAAACTATATCATATTCCTCTAAATAACACTTCACTCTTTGTAATAAATTATCATAATTTCACTATTGCTTAAGACTTTACCATGGATTCATTAGTACTCTTACCTTGACATGGACAAGTCAAACAGATGTAAGAACTGTTTTAGAGCTGTCTGGTACATGCAGTTTACAAGACTCATCTCCACAATCAAGAAGTATAGGATACTACCACGTGATGCACATGGTCTGAATTCTTCTCTAGCCGTAGTAATTTTCACTTCAGTTTCTGCAGCTGTTTGAAGTTTCTGGCTGACATCTTGTGCTGTTATTTTTGTATCTCTCAACACATTTATCAAATCTTCATCATCAACCAATGAACCCTTAAAACATTTAAAAAATGGAAATTAAATTTCACAGCCTTAAAAAAATAACAGAAAATGCAGATTTCAAACATGGTGTATATTTATGTTACTTCTTTTATTACTATAATTTATATTATATATAGCTTGTTGTAAAAAATTACTTATAAAAAGCAAATTTTGTTCATGACACCAGAGATGTGATAACAGAGTTTTGACCATTTTGTCAAGATGGCACATAATAAAATAAAGAAATATCATGCCAAACTGAAATATTCTAAAATGGAAATTTTTTTATTTTTCTGAGCTTTCAGTCAATTAAGGAATTTACAATATAGGAAGATGTACTTTTTGTGTTTTAAAGATATGGTGGGATTCACAAACACTCTCAGAGAATTAAAATTAGCTTTCTGGCTTGAAAACATTGATTGTCTACAAGGATTTTTGTCCACTGACCTGTACACTGGTCAATCTGTACAATAGATTGTCTTCTAACTCTTTCATCTTTCTCTTGTTAGCTGTTACATCCTCCAATAACTTAACTCTCTCAGACTCCAGTTCCTGTGAAAAAGTCAGTGATATTAATGTTTTTGCATAAATACATCTTTGAATCCATTTCCACAAGTTAAATTTGTTGCTTTTTTACCAGACTAAAAGTATAGCTGATTTAGAGCTTTACATATTGTATAGACACTTGTTTATTGTTCAAGAATATATGTTGTCCTCTGGATGTTTTGGGTTATTTTTGTTGTAAGGTTATTGTCCATTGACCTATACCCCTTATTCATGAAAATGTTTCTTCTTAAAAATACAGGTATATAAAATAATAAACGAACTTTTGAAGATTATTCAATTCAAGAATTTAAAAAAAAAAATGGATTAAAGACTTTAAATGCTTGGTTGCAAAGAATGTTTCTTAAACAGTGGATAATGATTTATAATAAAAATTTAAATATATATGGAAATAAGAAAAAGGAAAACAATCTTTAAAAGACTCCATAATGGAAGATGCACAACTTCACTATGTGTGTGATGTTCAGGGAGATTTCAAGGATCTAGATTGAAAACTGTAAGAAGTGATTCCACAAAATTGACTTTTCTTTTGAAAATTTTGCTGAAAAATGACAAAGTCGCCATACTATTGTCAGTTTTGCAGACAAAAATGAAAAGTACTTAATGTGATGTGTTTATAAATAAATTAAGACAGAAGCGTCACATATCATCCTCACTAAAGGAAAATTTGCCAAGATTTTCAAATGCTAGAAAGAAATAATATTTTTCAAAATACAAGTAATTTTAAATGTAAACAATCAAGATTAATAATTTCTAATCTAAACTTACAGCTTTTTCGGCCAAGATGACACGTCCAAGTAACTGATCTTCCAATCCTTTCATAGTTACAGTGAAATCAATAATGGATGTCCTAGCAGAGATTTCTGGTGTATAGGATGGATTTCCAAGTTTTGTTGTGACGTATAGTGTAAAACCTTTCATGATATCACATTCTTTGTCCCCAACCTTGACCTTCAATGTTGACCCAACTTTAATAAAGTTCTTTTCTAAGACATTGTCAAGAGCAGGATCTAATTCTTCTCCAACATCTTCAATGATCAGAGGTCTACCTAGAGACATACTATCTTCCAAATGATTCCTGAAGTATTTGTGATTAAGGGAGGTAATCTGAAAAATAATTTACATATTTTGTTTTGATTAAAAGAGATTCTGTAATCCAGTAAGTATAAATAACATACATATAACAGGGATAAAAAAAAAATCAACTCTTCTAATTATCATTATAATGAAATTTATATAAAAGATATTTCCAGGTAAAAATGTGAGTTCAACTACTACTAATAATTTCAAGTTAAATCTTGTTCAGAGATGCAATCAACAAATTTACGTTGAAATATGCTTGTACCAAAATGAAGAAAAATACTTGAATGATATGTTGTGAAAAACCATTTAAGATGTAACTTTTATGTTAAATTATTATAATAATTTATTATGTAATCGGATATGATAATAACCTGTAATTCTTTCTTTGCTTCTCTGTTTTTGATCCAGTTTTTACCCTGTCCCTGAGGATCTATCAATAATGGGTATCTTGATGCTTTTACGACAATGATACCATTCTGTGTTGACAACTCGTCATTTGGTAATCCTTCCAAATTCCACTCTGCTATCTACATTTGTATATAAGAGAAAAATAGATATTTAAAATAAATTGTTTACTGTGTACATGAAACACTTCAGAAAAAAATCATAATAGTATTAAAATCCACTGGACTTGTTTAAAGTGTTCCTTTTATATGTAGTCTCTATGATACATATGATAGAGGAGGAGGTACAATAACAGCCATCATCTGGACTCGGAAATTACAAATATAGTCAAATTCTTCAATTCTTTCAAAATTATGAAACTTTTATCAATAAATGAACAAGATGATGATTGACTTTTTGTTACAGAAATACAAGTTGTGATGTCACTAAGAAGTCAAAAACATGTTGAAATTGACATATTTTACCTAAAATACCCATTATATATCGTTTTCGGCAAAACTAAAAATGACCCTAGGCCTGACCAAATTCATTATTTTACTCACATTAAAATCTTTGTATGAGACAATTTGAACCAAAATATCTTTCTAGGCAAGGCCTTGGCTCATATCAAAATATTAATGAAGCCCAAAAGCAAATACATAATAAAACATAAAATCTGATATCTGATATTTAGGTGTATTTTGAACAGTCTAAATCTATAACAATACTTTTCAACTGAAACCCCTTCAATTCCTATACTTACCGTTGTAGGATCTGTCAACATATCTATCACATTAAGATTAGGTGTATGTGGTATTTTCCTGGTCTTCAGTTCCTTGAACCAGTTTTTATTCAATACACTTCTGAAGTCCTGATTGAAAGGTCCAGAATAAGAGAGGAAAGCAGTACTGATCAGAACGTCACCAACCAATCTAAAAATAAAATAAAACCAGGTTTTAAATAAAAGCTTATTTAGATGGTCTGATAAGTACTCTTCTGTTTATAAAACATCAGCAATGTAAAACAAGGTTATAACAAGAAAATATGTGAAATCATATTTATATTTAGAATTTGGTTTCAAATGATATACATACACAGAAAAGAAATATGCATTTTAATAAAATACCTATTATCTTGAATTCCATAAAGACCTAGAATAACATTAGCAGTTATAATGCTTAAAGAATAAAAATCATGTTTCTCATCATACCAAATCCATTTTATTGTAAGAAATTGCATAAGGTAAAAAACTATCTAGTGCTCAAGTCATATTCTCAAAAATAGTATATAAATTGGTGTTTTTATGTGAATGTTTGTAATTTAATTATGTGCGTGACCAAAATTCAAAATAAAAATAAAATGTCTGATTAAAACAATATTCAAAAAATTTGCAGAAAAGGTAGCCTTACATCGCAATTAAATAGATTTACAATGACATTAAGTTTTTGACATTAAGTTTTTTTATATTCTCTGTCTTATTAGGAAGCATTCTACACTTTCAACTCTATTTAAATGGGCCTGTCCTAAGTCAGGAATTTCTTGGTTGTTTGTTTATGATATTTTTGTCTCTAAAGAATGTGTTTATGTGCATGATACATTGGATCGTTTAGTAGGTGAATTCATTCTGAACATTCCTAGATGTGTGTGGATGAAGAGCTTGTCAATCATTGGGATACTGTAGGTTGACTTTAAGATGTCTAATTTTTTGTTGATATCTGTCTCATTGATATTGACCCTACATTCCTTATTTTTCATATATTAGAAACTCAATATATTTTTCAAATCAACAAATCATACATTTAAAAATATTTCTGATGTCTAATAAATAAATAAAACAATATTTTTCCTTATTTTCTCAATTCAATTTAATAACTTCACATTCTTACATGCTTCTTACATGAATACAACATTTCAATATGCCTACTTCACCGACTCTCAGCCCTGTTTCAGTCAAAATTCATGTCAAATTTATTTGAAAAAATACATCATAAGATGAATTATTTTCTGTTTTTTTTTAGGACAATGTTGTACAAATGTACCATAACATTTCCTTATTTGGCCAAGCTAAATTCCAGTACATTATTTTCTAGGAGTTACATAAAAGTTTCTACTTTAGTCAAATCTAAAGTCAGGTCTAATATTTGTGGTATGCCGTTAATGAAATTAAATGCAGTTATTTTACACAGAATAAATATAAACCTTTTTTTATTCAAGATCAGTTGACTTCTCTAAATATCTCAATAAGACAAAGTGCAATACAAAAACTACTTTTTTTTATGTAACCTGTAAAATCTAATTAGATAAAAAAAAATATAAAAATTTTTAAATATTTAAATTTCAACGACATTTAAATTGTTCATATATAAAAATATCTCTTTGTTTCAATGCTTCAAACTTACCTTGACCCTGCATTAGTTAATCTTATAAGATTGAAAGGCATTAATACTTAAACTAATCTAGAAATAAACGTAAAATATTGGAGACATCAATTTAATCTCCAAGTTCATTTCCTGATAGTTCTATTGGAGAAAATTATGTCCTAAAGCCATTTAATATTTCAGTAAACAATGATTTACAAATAATGTTACTTTACAATATAAATATGCTGAAGGTTTTTACTAGATACTAAGTTTGCTTCACAAAAAAAAAAAGAAACAGGTTATATTCAAAAGCAAAATCATAATGCATAAATGATTTCTTGCTGATGTTCTCAACTGAACAACAGATAAATGAGAGCATGGTCCAGTTTGTAAGAATACTATGTATCCATCCATATCAAAGCTCATAAAGTACATTTATCATTCATGAGCAAAATCCTCAGTCAATATTAGTTTTTGTAAATACCTTAAAAAATGTAGTAAAGTTGAGATTTTTTAGAATTTTAATACAAAATAGAATTTTTCACAATATTCATTTTGTTTAAAGAGCTATACTTGGTGCAAAGTCCTGACAGAAAATTAAAGAACTTTGTTCCTGAAATCAATTTGATGGTACATGTATTCATCACTATACCAATGACTTTTTTCCATTCATCATAAATATATATTTATAAATCAACTACTTGATTGACCTACCTGCCAATTTGAGCTCTGAATTCTTTACTTTGTTCAGTCCATCTTTCTCTCTCGCCACCCAGCCCACTAATAAGAGTAGAAGCAGCGTTCATCTTTCTTCTACATGTCTCAGCATCATCTATCAACCTCTGTTATTAAAACAAAATCAAATTAGATTTACGTTAGTGTAAAAACATTAGTCACAATCAAGCACTTAAAAGATAAAAATTGTAGTTGACTTTGTATGATAAGTTTTAATCATATGTTTTCTCTGGTCATATTTTCCACCCTTCCATAATATGCCATTCTATTAATTTCACAACTTTGAACAGAACAAAAGATAATGCACAGTTAATTTCTTGACCAATCTTATTTATTTTACTAGGTTAAAAAACATTGATGATCTAAATAAATGCTTATTTCCAAAATTAAATGAATAAATTATATCAATTATCTCCCCTTCAACTTGACAGACAAAAAATATTTTGCATCTTGGCTCACTACCTTCATGTAATGTTTCATTGCTTGCCATACTACAGTTAAGAGTTGCTCATGTGAGCATATGGTCAAGTTTCATGGTAATATAGAATTTTTGATATGATATATGCATTAGAATTCTAATTCAACAGTTTTATCAGAATTTTTTAGAAGAAAGACAACTCTGCTTACATAAGTTATATCCTTATGTATAATGTATAGCCTATGTCAATTCTTACATATAATGTATTTTGTAATGCTCATTGTTGAAGGCTGATGTGTTCAATTGTCTGTTATACAAAGCTCAGATTTTGACCTTTTACATTTGTAAGTTCTAATATACTGAACATACATTGGTCTATCAGTTGAAAACGGGCAGTACCTGTTTTTCAGCCATAGCTTTGTCATACAAAGCCCTGACTTTAGCCAATTCAGCCTCTTTCTCATCTAACTGAGACTGTGCCTTCTGTAAATCACCCATGGCAATGTTCAGTCTGGCTTCTTGTACAGCTAAGTTCGCCTGTCAATTAAAAAAAAAGTTTTAATTTCTCTTAATATCTATTCAAGACAGATTCAATAGATAAGTTTTTTTCCCTACAGAATAACACTGTAGTACAATCTGTTGTTTACTAGTTTATAAATGTGTTCATCAATATCTGTGAATCTCATTATTTATAAATTCCCTTTTTCTAAAGAAAAAAATCCAAAGTTAGTAGAAGAACAAATTATGAAGAAATGGATGTTTAATGTATCTAATTGTTTTCCCACATTCTGTTTTTCTATATATTGTCTTCTATTTTTACTTGTAACATTTGTATACTTAATTCAACATCATTTGTAGATAGATATTTGGAATTTTCTTTGTAAGTGGATAAGAAACACAATGATTTTAATATGAGTAGGGTAGTATAAGCAAAGGATGGTAGCCCTTTGTTTTCTTGCTATAAGTTGATAATAATGAAAATTAACATCTGTATTCTGAATACTGACCTTCAATGGCAAGACTTCTTTGTTGATGGAAAAGAAAGACACCATAGCTTTGGTCCAAGAGCAGAGACCAGCAACATTACCACAGACCTTCTTTGCATTGTCAAAGTTGTAGTCCTCCATGGATAAGTATGGATCTAAGAGTTCTACTGTCTCGTCATTAATGGAGTCTTTAGGGAATGCAATCAAAATTGACAGGAAATTTGTACCAGCCAAAATCTAAATTTATAAAATCAGAATACATAACATTCATATAAAAAAAGAATATGTAGCATTCATATAAAGTAATTTTTTAATAAAAAAAAAAAAAAGCATGACTTGTGACTTGTCTCCCCTTCAATGTATTTTTTAATGTTGTATGTGTCTTTGTGTAATTTAAATTATGATAGCGTTTCAACAACTGATTCCAGGGGAGACAACCTGATGTTTGTGCTAAGATAAAAAACTTCACTCTGTGTGGTAAGCAGCATTATACCAGATCAGAAGGGGTTTACGTTTTCAGATTCCTTAAGAATAAAGCTTAGAAAAACGAAACAGGTTGAAAATTTGAATCAAAGCAGTAGTTTAGAACCAACAACAGACACAGAAAATGCTTCATTGGTTTCTACAAGACTATCTTTGAAATTGCTATCATTTGCCTGCTATGCCTTGACTGTATTGCATAATTATATAACACTGGTGCAGACTCCCTTCAATATCATCACTGTCTCGTAAGTTTGTACATTTCCTTGAATGATGTCTATAATATTATAATATTATGCAGCGGTGTGACAGTGTTGATTGCTTTCTATTGCTGCCTATATATTTTTTGAATATAATAAGAAAATATTTCCGATAGCAAATTGAAGCTCATAAAACATAACAGGTGGTCCAAAAGAACTCTAAACACTGTATTTATCCATTTAATTTTCTTTTTTCATTACTTCAAAACTTGCATACAACACCTGGATAAGTAAACAAAAAGAGGTTACTGTTTCTTCTATGTACAAGCTTCCTTTAGTAAGTATGGTATGTATCTGTGGCTTTGATAGAAAGTTAATGTGAAAAATTCCACAAAGCTTATTTTAAAACATGTAGTTATAGAACAGTAATTCTCAATAAGTTTTTCCTTAATAAACACCTTAAGTGATTCACTCCATTATGTTTTACACATGGTCTATAATACACACCTTAAGTGATTCACCCCATGATGGTTTTACACATGGTCTATAATACACACCTTAAGTGATTCACCTCATGATGGTTTTACACATGGTCTATAATACACACCTTAAGTGATTCACCTCATGATGGTTTTACACATGGTCTATAATACACACCTTAAGTGATTCACCTCATGATGGTTTTACACATGGTCTATAATACACACCTTAAGTGATTCACCTCATGATGGTTTTACACATGGTCTATAATACACACCTTAAGTGATTCCCCCCATGATGGTTTTACACATGCTCTATAATACACACCTTAAGTGATTCCCCCCATGATGGTTTTACACATCTTAAGTGATTCACTCCATGATGGTTTTACACATGGTCTATAATACACACCTTAAGTGATTCACCTCATGATGGTTTTACACATGGTCTATAATACACACCTTAAGTGATTCACCCCATGATGGTTTTACACATGGTCTATAATACACACCTTAAGTGATTCACCTCATGATGGTTTTACACATGGTCTATAATACACACCTTAAGTGATTCCCCCCATGATGGTTTTACACATGGTCTATAATACACACCTTAAGTGATTCCCCCCATGATGGTTTTACACATGGTCTATAATACACACCTTAAGTGATTCCCCCCATGATGGTTTTACACATAGTCTATAATACACACTTTAAGTGATTCACCCCATGATGGTTTTATACATGGTCTATAATACACACCTTAAGTGATTCACCCCATGATGGTTTTACACATGGTCTCTCTGGATCTGCCTCTACGGTATTCAGCCTCTTCTGGAATAAAAGTAACACAGCATCCATAATTCTCATAATTAAATGTGGAGGTTTGCCAAGTTTCCTGACAGTGGCAATATCAGCTGGCTTGATGGTGTTCAGTGCAGCCTCTGCTTCCTCTAAAGCAGGACGAGCCAGTTCTAATTTTGCATAGGCAACAGCTTTGTCCTTTTCGATGACATCTACAATGGCCTGAGCCTTATCTTTGACCTTTTGAACTTGTTCTTTGACCTTTTCAGCTGCCTGCGCTTTAGTGGTCACTTCCTTTAGTACTTGATCTGCCTTTTCTGATGCAACAGCCAGTTCTTTTTCTTTTTCAGCAAGTTCCTCTGCTAGAACAGACACTTGTTGAGAAGCTTCAATCAGTTTTTCCAACCCAGTGTTCATTCTTTGAGCTAGGTCTCCAATTTCTTTCTTCTTGTCAGCATAGATAGTTTTGTAGCCATTGATAAAAGACAAGTAGGATTTGGGTGTCACATGGGTAGAACGTCGGTACCTATTAATGTAATATTCAAGCATGAATACATATGAATACTATGTCACCACATTAAGTTAGTTTATTTTACTGTGGACTATGTCATCACATTAAGTTAGTATATTTTACTGTGGACTATGTCATCACATTAAGTTAGTGTATTTTACTATGGACTATGTCATCACATTAAGTTAGTGTATTTTACTGTGGACTTTGTCATCACATTAAGTTAGTATATTTTACTGTTAGATTCATTTATTTTTGTGAATAGCAATTTTCGTGGAATGAGGGAAACTTGTATTTTCTGGTATATTTGATTTTTAGGTTTTGCCAAACTCTGCATGACAATCCTAAAGAAGAATTGTGCTTCATTGAAATTCTTTGTTGTTTACCTACAGCCCAGAAATCCTTGAAAACTGGTACCCCACCACTAATAATAAATCCCCACTATTGGCTGATTCTTCTTCTCATGCTGACTTTAAAGTCTACCACAGGGTATGGATTTGATATTTAATTGAAGGCCTTAAACCAAGGGTCCTGGAATTTGTTAATGCAATTTTGGTCAACTGTTGAGGACTTGAAAGTCAGGGTTATTTCTTCAGCCTACAATGAATTCAGGATTCATATTTATATCATATTAACTTGTGTTCCTGGTAATAATGGTGGTCAGATTGAAGATGACGGAGAATAACTCAACATGAGGATGCTGCCTTTAACAATACATTCATAATGAAAAGGCATTCTCCGTTACTGTTTTCTTCTTCTTTATATTCTGTTTTCTTGTTTATACATATATGTTTACTTTCATGACTCCTGCTCACAAAAATAGTGTAAAAACTATCATGCTTCAATACTGAGTATATGAAAATTGATATGGACTGATACATAGTTGTCCTGGAAACTAAATTGTACAGTGAAAATAAAAACTGTTATCTTACCTTTGGAAATAATCGGTACAACTTTCTGCTACTCCATCGTGTATGATACCCATGGTATGAATAACCTGTTTCTTGATTTCTGCTGTACACTCTATATCAAACTTAGATAGGAAATGATCAGCTACAGCAATCAAAGCATCTCTAGGCCATCTCTGGAACCAGTCCATAGTACAACCGGAAATCAGTCCAGGGAATTTCAAAGATCTTGCTCGGAATTTCTCTCCAACCTGTGTAAAAAGTTAATCAAAAATAAATAGAAATCCTTACTTTAGGGCTAAACATTTACAGTCTCAAACTTTAGCTCAATATTGCATCATAATTGTAATGTAAACAATTATTACAGTAAACTTATGAATGAATAAAGTTTTCATGATGTCACCACTTGAAAAGCAGTTATATAATTATAATTTTATTTCTGAAGATTCTCACATTTTGAACTGGTATCTTCATTTAAAACAAATCCTAAATATAGAAACAAACATAACACCCATGCTTTCTCCTTATATGAACTATCTACATGTATACTATTGCATGCTTCTTTATTTACATGTTTATACATAAGTACACTGATCATTAATGTGCCTTACATATATCTATTCTAAACATACGTGGTGTGTCCATTTGTATTGTAATTGAAATCAAGTTTCAACTTCCCTCAGCCAATGTGTGAAATAACTACAAACTATAGAAAAATGTAAAGCCTTGGTGATCTACCTCAAAAAGTTGGAATGGGGCTTATATATTTAAAAAAAAATCTGAATGTACTTTTATCAATCCACACATGACTATCTGGTTTTAGACTGTTTATTGATGAAAGTGGGTGGCTTCTTATTTGCTTTACAAACACTTTATATTTTTCTGATCTTGAAATTATTAGCTTTAAAAAAAGGGACAGGCAAACATCTATATCTGACAGATCGCCAAATATATATTTTCACTTGTCCTGAGTTTTCATGTAAATTTGCTTCAAAATATAATGTATCATAACACATACTCTTTTAACTTATTCCCTGGTTACAGAAAAATTTGTTTTCTTCTTTGAACAAAACATGTTTATTGTGTACTTTTAATTCATTTTAACAGATCTTGGAGACCCTGATTTAGCTAATCATAATAATACAAGAATAACAAAATCCTGCAAAAGAAACTATCTATATTATAGTGCTTTATTAAATCTGTATCATAAATGCACTTTATGCACTGCCCTCGACATGCTTGCATTCAATAATAATGTTGATTATGACCTAACTAACAGACTTACAGCATCAGTAGCAATCTGTTCAGTAGTAATAAACAGTTACCAATGAAACCAAATATTATTTCTTTTATGAAATCTATGCAAAAACTGCAGTGGGCTTGTTCATAAAAAAATCTTTCAAAATTTTTTTTTCGTATAGACATGAATAAAAAATCAATATATTTTCATTCACACTAGAAAAATTGTCATAAATAGTCAGAAATTCAACTCTTTGTTACTAAAGTATAACCAATTATTGAAAATATCTAATCATAAAAATTTAAAAGGTTTTAAATTCTTATGATGTAAAAGTAAAATGTTTTATGTTGAAAATATACCAAAAAAATTCTAATGACACAATAAACACATGAATAATACATTATATTATAATGTAACAGCTTTTTTAAATACTGATCAGAAACTGTAAAAAGTTTTTTAAGTAAAGTTCTTGCATTTACATTCACCAACATCAGAATATGTTCACTTAGTGCAATTAGGAATCTGTGGTCTTAAAACCAGTTCAGACATATTTATCAGCCACACTGGATATAAGATTAATATATATGAAACACATCTATGAAAAAAAAGGTGACTTAAACGACCTTTATAATGCAACTGCGGCTTTTTGCATAGTAAAATTGCATTGACCATATATTCATTCGTGATAGAGAGACATTGACAATGCATTTTCATTAAGTTATATTTATGACATCAATAAAGAATACAGGTTCACAGAATTTTCATGCCGTCTGCTTCAAAGTCAAAATTGATGGTTTTTATCCAAAATATTTTATTTGGAACTGTTTTTAGAGTTGCATTATAAAGAGAATAACCATACACTGTCTAGAAATATGAATTGTGTTTTTACTACTACTAGGCCCAAAAAAGAATAGAAATGCTTGGCAAAGTCTTGCATTCTACCTGTTTCTAAGCCTTGTACAAATAAATTTTATATTTCGAGACAATATATAGTTATTCCAGAAATAAAACACATCTAGAAAAAAGTGACGGGCAAAGAATAAATTGGTTTGTCTGTGAACTTACAGGTGAGAAACAAAGTACAACATGGAGGTTGTTACGGACTCTTGACATATAGTATTCATACAAGTTTTCATTGGATGGTGGTCGTCGTGGAAACTCTTTCTTCATCACAGGGATCAGTTCACCAAGAATTTCATCCATTTCGTCTCGAGCAAACAAGTTAGCAACCTACAATGTAAATATTTAAATAAAATATCAATCCTTATTTCAAGAATAATAATATTCAAAGCATATGAAAATAAACATCAGTTTCTCTAAACAAATCTATAATTCCACTCAAACCGGTGCTTGGGGCCATCTTCAACTTGCAGTGAGGTGAGAAGTTTTTTGTTATGTGTTGAAGGCCTCACTGTGACTTTGAAATTAAGAACAGCAATAAAAGCACTGTTCTTTTGCTTTTTGTGTTTTTTTGTTGTTGTTGTGCATTTACTGATTTTGTGTCATGAATGGATACCCCTATCCTTTGTTTTTCTATCATAAGGCTAATTTTGGTTTTACTATGTTGAAGGTTGCTGTCTCTCAGATGTTTACCCTAATATCTCTGTTTATTCATTGCTATAATGGATTTGAATTAAACTTTGAAGAATGATTTTTCTTAATAAAAAGTAATTGTTTTAATCAGATTGATAAAACTAAAATTGTCTTTGGCTAATTGTATGAAGGTTCTATAAATTTTATTTACTATGATACAGATATTTGTGTTAGTTGTTGGTATCTTAACATCATTTTCTATGTTTCTATGCTATGATTTACAGATATCTGTGCTAATTGTTGGTATCTTAACATTATTTTCTATGTTTCTATGCTATGATTTACAGATAACTGTGTTAGTTGTTGGCATCTGAACTTAAGATTATTTTCTTTTTTTTTCAATGTTAATAAAATGATGATACAAAACATGTAGGACAATATGTAAAAGAAGGCTAAATGTAACGATAACTTTTAATCATGTTTCATCCACTCGAGCCATATTTTCTACTAATATTATTGATGACCACATCTATTTAAACAACTTACCACACCAGAGGACAGAACATTGTTGAGATATTCCAGGAAACCTTCATCTTTAATTTCCTGATCAGTAAACAGGAAAGTGATACCTTTTCCCTGTTGTCCTGATGTCCTGTACAGGAACTTCAAGTCGTCAAGGAAGTTGGATACATTGTATGATCTAAATGTACAAATTAAGATTAGAATAATCATTATATACTGAAATAATCATTTGGGAGACAGATTTATATAAGGTTTTCCTGGGAGACGGATTTATATAAGTTTTTCCAAACTTGTTTCCGAATCCCATATTTGAACTTTATCTAACATTGTATTGTAATATTTTATTCTTGTAAAATTTTTCATTAATAAATACTGTTTGAACTAAATAATCATTTAGAGGCTATTTGTTCACTAGATCTGACCATTTTCTGTTAAATTTAAAATGGACTGTATTTTTGCAGGAGCAGTCTAACAACCAATCAGGCTGCATATAAGTATGTCAGACTAGGAACCATAATTTACCTTCAATAACCAAGGATAGTTTTCAGTGAGCAAGCTCAGAAAATATAAGTAATGAATAATTTTTCTCTTAGATGTAATATTCAATTTGATATATTTATGCAGTATGATTTGTTTGTATCCTATCAATTAAGTCTGTGAAATAAAATGTTTCCTTTTTCTGGAAATTTATTTGTACAAACCTAGAAAGTGTGACCTGGAACGTCTTGTATCCTGCAATGAATGACGCCAACCGTGTCAAGGACTGTTTACCAGATCCACCAACACCGACCAGTAAGGCATTACCACGAGGTGTTCTGATGATGCGAGAAATCTTCACCAAATGTATCATTGCATCCTTAAAGAAGACAAGGTCCATACCAGATCCTCTAATGCCTTCATTGTACTGCTGTAGGAAACTATGTAAACGCTCTTCTAGAACTTCAAATGACTCAATCTGAAGATAGGAAAAGTTTATTAAGTTTATCTACCGATCTGTAAAAGTTAAGACAAATAAAAAGTAGCTAATGACAAAACATACAACTAAAAGCGTCTGGTAATAATTCATAGCCTGACTGTAAAAGTTACTCTAGTGCTGTTGTGGTGTTGAAATAAATTCCTTTTTTCCATAAGTTTTCAGACAATTTATAATTGTTAATGAAAAAAAAGTCTAAAATTCTACAGTTAGAGTGGGTGGCGCATATTCGCCACAAAATTCGTTCATTTCCACCTACATCCGACCTACATTCGAATATTTGAAACTTTTTATGTAGGTTTCAGAAAGTTTACTATATGAAAAAAATGTTTGATAAAGGAATTCTCATCAAAACATTGGTTAAATGTTTTAAAAATGAACGCAAACTCAAGAGGAAATCAAGTTGTTCGTGTACCATGGGGGACACATTTTCGCCGCAATGTATGATATGACCATCCTCATTATCCTTGTATATTATAAAAACAATTGTTTGCAATTATATGAATTAGCTTGAGAGATCATTCCTATATGATTTTTATAACAGATATTTACTTTATGACTGCGCATGCGTACCATATTAATTTTACATAATTGCCAAAATCGTTCAAAAACACCTGCGTATTTCTTTATATGTGCGAATAACATTGAAAATGGGGTAAAGAGGAATATCAACAGTTTGAACATTACAAACAGCGTTTAGCATCTATTTAGGCAAGTATTGGGTAAAGGCACACGAAATTTACTGAAAAAATTGCAATACCATGCAATCAAATATTCACAAAAATACTATTTTTGCATACTCCACGAAAATTGGTACCCACGAAAAATAAATGATTCCACAGTAAAGGTTTTGAAAATCAGTTGACAAATTACTTACTGGTTCATAGATCTTTGGCATTTCAAAATCACAATCATCTGGTTCATCACCTGTTGGTTCTGGTGCATCCCTGTGTTTTAATACATATACAATTACATATATCATCAAAGATATTTTTCTGGTATTCTTTTTTTTTTTAATTAATTTCTAAATGTAAACAAATAGCTATACTAGCTCATTTGATGATAATATAAATTTATTATAATCTTAAGTATTATTTCACTGAATACCAAATAATCATTAATAAAAATGAAAATTTAAGATGTATTATATTATTTTTATAAAAAAAAAACTCAATTTGACTTTAAAGTTTTAAATTACAATTTCTTAAAAAATATTTTGTTGAAGTTTGTATGTTATAGATAAAATATTCAGTCAGTATTTTTGAAGAACCATAAAGAATAAAAATCAAAAACTGGAAATATTGATGTTAGAGTAAGTTTGTGACTGGGAAAAAACAACATAGGATTTGTGATTATCAAATGAATTAAAAGAAAAAAGATGTTTTGTTTTACAATAGTGTGACAACACAGAGAAATGGTGAAATTATTTTGCAAATTATACATAATATCATATTTCATAAATAATGGATACAAAGCACACATCTATCATAAAGATACTCGTAAATAAGCATAAATTAACACTTGTTCGCCTTTTTACTACAACTAAAATTGAACACATCTATAAAATAATATAAAAAAATACATTAAATTAAAAATGATAATTTAACTTTCTAAAACTGTATGCTCTTATATTTCCATTTTTTTTTTTTCGAAAATTAAAAAGAGGCTATCCAGACTGCATTTTTCTTTCTAAAAGCTACCAATGCATAAGAAATGCAAATTTTAATTGTTCTGTTAAATAAGCATCTAGATCTTTAAAGATTACCTGAAATTCAAGAACTCCAGGCAAATAAGACTGGAAGTTCAGAGTAAGCCACAATTTTACATCAGTCAAATATTAAGAAAGGAATAAGACGTTTATTCAAAGTCTTATTGATTTATTTTTGGACTAATTTGTCTTTTCTATTGAATAGTAAATATCCTTATTGTACCTCATGAAATCTCCTAAATACATAGTCGGTTTACAATTCTCATAGTAATCAGATTCTTCACCGAATTCTTCACTGGTGACTCTCAAAATGGTCTTTTCAAACCACAACATGTCATCTTTGGATGTGAACCTGTTCGTTTTAAAGTCAATTAACAAATAAATCCAAGAAAAAGATAATGCAGTAAAAAATGTTAAAAATGATCAGGGCTCATAGTGAAAAAAGCTTATTGTTTAACAATTAGCTTTTTTGCCAAAAGAACATTTTTTGCACATATATAAATAATTATTTTAACTAATATCTTTCAAATTATGACCTCCAAAATGTCTTCCTCTTTTTTATGACTATGAACCTTGAGGCTTAATAAATTTTAGCCAGGTCTTTGAATCTGACCTACCTATCATTATGCATAAAACATGCATAAAAGATAAAACCAAATCTTATAACAAGAAAACATTTTTTTATTACAAAGACCTGACTAAAAAGGACAAAAAAAAAGCAAAAGACGTGCAAACAAAAATAGGAAGGGTATATTCAAGGTCGTTGCTGTAGCAACGTTAACAAACCTCAGGAAATCAACATAATAATGTGTGGGTTCTGTCCAGTGTGCATGTTCCTCGGACAATTCCTCGTTTATTACTCGGGATATTGTTTTTGTAAACCAGTTGTAATCCTCCACAATAGTGAACCTAGCAGAAGACATGCATGGTTAAATATATGGTTACACATTGCTACACACTACAAAACAAATGGCAAATTATCTCCCCTTGTAACCTATTTGATATTATTAAAAATTTGAAAAGAATAAAGGTAAATAATGTGTTAAACTATTTATAGTCTGGTAATTTAATTCAAGTTCAACATTACAAGAGGAAATTATAGATGCCAAAAACTAATAAAGCACGGTTATATTAAATGCAATATCTACACAATCCATTTCATATGCTGAAAACAAATATCATCATTAATTCACATGCCAAGTTTATGCATCATTTACACAATGTCACTACAAGAATTTTTAAAGTCACAACAGGAAAAAAAGTGGGTTAGTTTTGAGAAGTATCCACAAATAGATGAAAAAAAGGTATAGCAAGTTCTCAGGATTTAAAAAAAAAGTTATTAGAATAAGAATCATTTTTTTTGAAGAATTTAAAATTATCAGTAAAGTTATAATGGAATGTAATCTCACACCTCAACTAATGTATTAAAAATCAACAAAAAAAGGAACACCATTTAATACATTCCATTACGATAGTTTTGAAATCAATGTCTGAAAAGCTTCTTCTATAACAGCTGTGGACTTAGGAGTGGCACAGAGAAGTAGATGTTCCAAGTGGTGTCACTTCCTTAAAAAATACAAATTTTTAAAATTTTATTTATGTCCTTAAAATGGGGCTTTGCAGAAAAATGTGCTGGGTTAAGACTGATTGTTTTACCAAAGAGTTCATCTTTTTGTAACTGTTTGTTACTGAAAATGCAAAACATTGAATTGAAATAACAATTAGCAACTATTAAATATGACTGCCTCATTTTCAAACAGTGACTTGAAAAATTGTTTAGTTTCTCCTGAAGAAAACAAATACTTTACCAAAGCATTCATTATTTCTGTCATTTTGCACCAGAATCTGCTATGGAGGGGTTATCAGAGTAACAACTCATTCAAATTCACAGAATAGCAATTTTTGAGGAAAATTGTGATTTTAAAAAAATTGACAATTTAAAAAAAACACGGTAATTTGGGAAATTGTTGGCAAAATATTGATAAAACATCCTACCATGATTCATGTTTCTAGGTTTATTTTCTCCTTAGTGAAAATGTAATATTATTTTAAATGGAAGTGGTCCTTAACATTTTTTGCTATTATATAATGAGCAAATATCAGGCTGTTCTTCAAATCTGTTCACTGTTGTAATCAAAAGATTGGTGAAGCAGGTAACAAAACAAACAAATAACATGATCATTCATTAAATAAAACTTTCTGCCATGTTTTTGCAAAAGAAAATTTGTTCTTCCAGTTTAAATAATAATATACTTTGAAGCAAATGGCAATTGAAATCATTAATTAATAGCAAATTTTATATCAAAATTAACGATATGAAGAAAGATCCCACCTAGAATTTCTCAAAGATCTGTGATAGTCAAGCTACTAAGCTATTTTCTATAAATGATCACATTATCTTTTAATATACACCCAAGTCCAGTTATACATGTATATATAAGTCTGACCAGTAACCCACATGCAAAGAAGTTCATTCTGATTAAGTAAAACATGCAATTCAGTTGTGCAACCAATCACCTCAAATTGATATACGTAATTGAATAAACCTAAAGCTTGGGAATAAATGCAAAAAACTTTATGAAATTATTTGAAGTTTTTTGTACAAAGAGGAAAGCTTTGTAAAAATGTTTTTTTTTATTAACATTTAATAGAGTTTAATAACACCAGACATAAAAAAAAAAAAAGATTTAAGTGTGCTGTTTCTAGGCTAAAGACTGTTAATAATGTGAAAGTCAATACAAAATCCATTATAAAATATTGGTATGGATTTAAATGAAAAACCACAAGCTTTAGATTATATCTTTCTTCTATAAATCTGCTTGATAAAATCTACAGGATGTTTGGGAAAGAAAGGGTGGAAGTCATTTTAAAATATATCAGAACTTTGTTTATGTAACAATATAGATATATCAAAGAAGTGAATAGAACAGAATGTACTATTCTTTGTAAAAGCAGATTTATAGAATGTTGAATAAATACACCAAGTAACCCAGAATTTGCTAATACTCTGGAAAACAACTAGTTTGACTTGGAAGGGTTGAACTCCATCAGAAAATCAAATTTACATTTTAAGAAAGTATAAACATATGGATTATATTTGTCTGTTCCTCTTTAATGGTTACTAGTGTCCAAATTTCCAAATTTGTTCTTGATTATTATAAAAACAGTGTATTTATGGGTGTATGTGCATGTTTGAATTATTTTGTTTAATGTTCAAATAGTACAATTCAAATGTTTGCAATTTTTTTCAATTTCTTAATGTTTTTTAACATCTGCATCATTTTATACATTAAACACACAAGTTGTACCAGGACAAACCTTTTACTTTTATGATCTCTCATCATTTATAAGTGTTGAAGAATAATTTTACCATCCTATTACACATTTCAGTAGACACTCATACACTTTTACGCTATAAACCACATATTAAACAAGAATGTGTCCATAGTACATGGATACCCCACACGCACTATCATTTACTATGTTCAGTTGACCGTGAAACGGGGTCAAAACTCTAATTTGGCATTAAAATTAGAAAGGTCATATCATAGGGAACATGTGTACTAAGTTTCAAGTTGATTGGACTTCAACTTCATCAAAAACTACCATCGAGGTGAGACATAAAAATACTGAATTTGTTTCTCATTGACATATACCCCACGTCTCCATTTATTCAATTTTGTAGAGAACACAAATCTAAATTTTATGAACTGTAAAAAGAATGAAAATATGTACTCTACATGAATTTTTTTTAAAATCCAACATAATGTTGCTGTTAATTATTCTTGACCACATTTTTTTTGTTTGTATGTTACCTGTCTGCAATTACACGACAACATTCATGTTTCCATAACCACATCATATTCTTCTCGTCATTCACAACATCTGAAATTGTATTTATCATTCCTTGCCAAATACGGGACAAATCACGCAAGTTGAAAATGTAATGGAATTTGGCTGGAGTTGGCAACATTTTGATCTGAAATTCAAAAAGGCAACAGTTTTACTTCAGTTGATGAGAAAAAACAGAGCAATGTATTAATCTTTCTAATATTTTTCTTGTTACAGTTATAAATTAGGTAACAATGCATGTTAGCATGAAAAAACTAGAATTGTTACAAAAAAAAGTAGTACCTTGGTGAGCTGCCAAAGTCTCCTAGTGATTGGTACCAGTTTTCCAGCTAAATCACGAACTATTTCTTTGAATCCTCTCTCGTGACAGAAATGTCCACAGCCAATGACAGTGAAGATTTTATCCATGGAGGTATTAGATGGCAGAGTACAGTTAAAGATCACAAATTGTCTCTTTAGACGTTGAGGAATGTCATTTCGTCCACCTCCTGGCTGAATCATGGCTGCTAGGAACTGAAATATAATATTTTTACTAGGTAATGCAGATCAGATTTTAGCTTATCTTGACAAGTTTTGAAGAATAAATTAAGACAAGGATGTGTTGTTTTCTTTAACAAAGAAACAAAAAACTCTTTTTTTAAACCCAATTTACCTAAACCCAGTTTTGATATTAAAAAAAAACCATGTATATCTTATTGCTTTACTGCTTATTGTTAATTCCAATGTATCAAAAATGACAATAAGATAAAAATAATTCTGTGCAAATTCTAGAAATAAACTTTCTACACAAGTCGGGCCTCGGTGGCCGAGTGGTCTAAGTAGTTACTACTGTAATCACTAGCCAGTCAACACTGAGGTTGTGAGTTCGAACCCCGCTCGTGCGGGTGCACTCGACTCCAATCTTAATTGACTAGGATTGTCAGTTTTCCTATCGAAGGTCGTGGTTTTCTCCGGGCGCTCCGGCTTCCTCCACCAATAAAAACTAGCCGCCACGAAATAGCCCAAAAAGCGGTGCTTGAAAGTGGCGTTAAAACACCAAAAAATCAAAAATCAAATCTACACAAGCATTTTTCTTTATCTACTTTGGTCTTATTTATTCAAGCAGCTAAATTATGAGTTCTGCCATCTTTTAATTTCATTTATTAACAAGAAACAGGTGAAAGTATGTAAGTATAGTGTACCTGTACATCAGCAATGTTTGTAAAGTCTCCAGGTTTGTCCAGATTGTAGAAACCATTCATTTCCATCAACTGTCGTACAACCTCATTACCAACTTGATCTCCCCATTCGTTGATTACAGGCATGTTGATATCGTCAATAAACACCGTCATCTTCTTACCAGCTGGAGGTCCAAAGGTTGTACCCACTCTCTTCTCAACGTAACTTTCAATGGTTCTCTAAAAAGGATTGCAGAAGAATTTTTAAAACAATTTATAAAACTGTACATCTATATACCTACAGATTTCTTACAGCATAATTCTCTGATGATGCATATCTAGTATAAAACTTGACCTATGATGGGGAAGAATCGAGTACTCACAAACTAATTAAACCTTGCCATATGTTAATAAGCATGTTTAAAGGGAATCTCAAGTCTTTATCAATGTTTCACTATAGAGGAAATTTCTGTGAATAGTATGATAGTCTCTGTTGAATGCATTAACAAGTTGTCTAAATTCCTGGGTATCATGAATGGACACTTGTCTATCATTGAAGATAGTTTGTTAATCTCTGCATACCTTTCTTGGCATGAGTGATGCCTGATTTTTACCCAATATTTTCTTTAATTCATACAGATGGTACTTGAGGGTAAAATCTTACATAGCAAGGCATGTAAAAGTTTTTTAAATTTAAAAAATGTCTCTGTCTGCATTTCCTTGTAATATTTCTTTCACCTGGATATACATAGTGCAGTATCAAAGATCATATATTATTTCTCATTGTTGACTTCTAAGTTATGGTTGATAGATTCCAGCCAATGGAAGTCTGGGTAATATTTTACTCACCCGGATATGCATAGTGCAGTATCAGAGACCTTATATTATTTCTCATTGTTGACTTCTAAGTTATGGTTGATAGATGCCAGCCAATGGAAGTCTGGGTAATATTTTACTCACCTGGATATGCATAGTGCAGTATGAGAGACCTTATATCATCTCTCATTGTTGACTTCTTATTATGGTTGATAGATTCCAGCCAATGGAAGTCAGGGTAATATTTGACTCACCTGGAACATGTATGGGGTAGTAGCAGAAGAGAAATTGAGAGATTTCTCCATATGGTATTCTGGATTGTATTTGGCCATGTATCCATTAATCATGACAGTCTTGGCTGTTCCTTGTTCACCTATCAGTAACACAGCCTTTCCTTGTTTAGCAATCAGATCCACAAGGTATTCAGTCCTGACATTGTCCACCATGGGAACCAGAATAGAACTGTATTCCGGTGTTGAGTCTGAGGGGTAGATATACTCCTTTACATGTTTGTTCCAGTGACTCCAGGTACCTGCAAGTAAATTCATAAAAGGTAAATCAGTTTAATTTGAACCAGCATATCCATAACTGGCAGAGAGCTCTTTCAAACACAAATTTTTTCAGAATGTTTGGCTGACATTTGTATTTACAAAGCGCACTATTTTATCATTTGTTAAAATATAAAAATGTTAGTCAGATTAACATGCGATACCTACCATCACTATCTACCATGAAGTCAAACATGGTATCATCAGAATCAGGGGAAATTACTGGCAAGTCTAATGTGAAATCGTCATGATTACGTAGAAACTCCTCCATCTTTACTCTGTCGTCCCATTCAAGGAAAGATCCAATACACCACATACATGTAAACACATACAAACGCTCTGCATGCTTAGCGTTCAATGCTCCTGCATCCCTGTCGTCTTTACTTGGAATCAGTCCTTGTAACAGCTTTGTGGCCTAAAATTATAAATATGAACTACTGATGTATATACATATGCATTGATGAGTTGGTGCAAAGTAATATGTTTATACAATCCTTTTATTAAACAAAGAAACTAACCCTTTCAATCTAGATATTTTTGGCAAAATAAAGATGGTCCAAAGTCTGGTTTTGAAGGAGAGGCACTAAACTAGAACCTACTGTTTAACAAAACAATTTTGAAAACTGCTATGCATACTTTATTCATCAATATACTTGTAAAAATGTAAATCTTGTGCAAATAGTTAAATTAAATGCATATTCAATGGTAAATTCAACAGATGTCTTTAAAATAAAAGCAACTGTCTGAAAACTATGTTTAACCAAGTAATTCTGCATCACATTTCTTATATGATGAAGTCTCAATAAATTGTATGGATAATCTTTATTATTCAACAAAAAAGACACATTAATTCCAAAAGAAATTACTAGTACATGTATACCAAAATTAATGCCCATTATCAAAAAACTTTACATCAATTATACTTTATCTTAGTTTATAGCATGATTATAGTATATCTTTATTGAATTAATTTTTCTATTTCATTCATTGGGAACTTCAGCAGACGACAAACATTTACTGCAATGTTGATCAACAATACTACACCTACCTGTACAATGATGAATGCTTCTAAAACATCCATTTTGAAAACAAAGGTTGTGGTGGCAAAATTCAACAGATGATTAAATGACCTGTCAAACAGATCCATGATGATGCTCTGTTCATTTATTGGTCTTAGGTTCAACCATCCCTGTAAACAAATTTTTTATTTGGTAAGAATTCAGTGAATATTATTATATCTTTTAAATAAAATCTTTAAAAAATCATACATTTCTATATCAGTATCAATTGGTTCACAACACCTTAGGCAAATCTAAATAAAATAAATTCCTGGCATTCCATTCCAATACACCCCTCCATTTGATGTCCTTCAATTTATTTTCTATTTTTGCTATTTAGAAAAAAAACCGGCTTCATATCAAATTCAAAAATCATCTAGATTTAATCCCAAAAGTTAAAAAAGTAAACTTGCCAACCTGTAAAGGAATGGATAGTAAAATATAGAGATTATTTTAGATATCAGCCATTTTGCTCCAATATTTGTATCCCATGTTATGTTGTTTTAATTCCCCATTCATTTGAATATTTCCTGAGTAATTGTATAAGTTTTAATGATTGTGACATACCTGAAGGATGGGTCTCCAGTCCAGTCCTGAGTTACTCTATAAGTTTAAATGATTGTGATATACCTGGAGGATGGGTCTCCAGTCCAGTCCTGAGTTACTCTATAAGTTTTAATGATTGTGATATACCTGAAGGATGGGTCTCCAGTCCAGTCCTGAGTTACTCTATAAGTTTTAATGATTGTGACATACCTGAAGGATGGGTCTCCAGTCCAGTCCTGAGTTACTCATGTACACTTCATTTGAATATTTCCTGAGTAATTGTATAAGTTTTAATGATTGTGATATACCTGAAGGATGGGTCTCCAGTCCAGTCCTGAGTTACTCTATAAGTTTAAATGATTGTGATATACCTGAAGGATGGGTCTCCAGTCCAGTCCTGAGTTACTCTATAAGTTTTAATGATTGTGACATACCTGAAGGATGGGTCTCCAGTCCAGTCCTGAGTTACTCATGTACACTTCATTTGAATATTTCCTGAGTAATTGTATAAGTTTTAATGATTGTGATATACCTGAAGGATGGGTCTCCAGTCCAGTCCTGAGTTACTCATGTACACCATTCCATTCCTGGACACAGTAGCTGGGGAAGCATTGTCTATGTTATGTGGCTCAAAGATAATCTTACAGTTAGGAGCCATGGGAATTCTGTCACCATTAGCTAAGGTCAGAGTCTTGTTGTCATCCAGTACAGAGTTCAAGTTTTCAATCCAGATAGCATCAACAGGACCATCCAATACAAGCCAGATGTGTTCTCCTGTAACAATAATCATAATTATTATTGCCTATGATTGCTTACATCCACTTCATTTGAACTTTGGTGGATAGTTGTCTCATTGGCAATCATACCACATCTCCTTATTTTTATACTGTGTAAAATGAACACAAATTCTTTAATATCATCCAATTTTACATCTTCATGCTTAACGATGTCTTTATTATTTTCGAAAACTTTACAGATATAAATCTGAAAATATTTTTCACTAATATTTGTAAAAAATACTTTTGACTTATTTTCATCTAATTTGAATTTGTTTCATGAATGTTATCTCATTCTTCTATAAAAATATAAGAAATGTTTACATAGTTAATGAACTTCTTTTCCAGCTTATTTAAAACCTAATAAAAAAACAAAGATTGTGATGTCAAAGTATTGCCAAGTATGTTTACCATAAACATTATAAAATCAAAATTTCGATCTTACTGCAAATCAAATAAAACCTATGACCTATTAGTACTGAGTACTAACCTTTCTTTGCTTTATTAGTTCTCCTCCACAAGGTAGAGAAGATACCATCAGTCCAGTCATTAGTGGCCACATCTAGACGTCCAAACATCTGAGGTGCTGTGATGGCTTTAGGATTCATCCTCATTTCCCTGTGAGGAGCCCCACAGTCAGTCATGGCCTTCATCAAAGTGTGGATGCAGCATGTTTTACCTGCTCCACTGGGTCCAAGGGCCATCATACCGTGTCTTACACGCTGAGTCTCAAACAACTGAATCAATTTCAGAGTCCATGATGGATGGTTCACTAATTTAGCTTCCTCGATCTGTTTGTTAATGGCAGCTTCTAATTCTGGGTAACCTCCCTTGTCTAGTGAGATTCCAGGGAATAAATCATTGATCAGAGACAAAAAGAGTGGTTCATCCTGATCGATAAGTTTGGATAAGTTCATGTCACGTAATACTCTCATTACACAGGTAGATTCAGTCTCTTCTTTGTTTGCCCGTTTAACAGTACCAAGGGTTCTCAATACAGACAAAATGTTTCTCAAACCAAAATCATAATGCACCTAGAAAATGACAGTACCAGTAATATACGTATAATATCAATTGTGAAATAGACAAAAGTAAAATGGGTAATTTTCACTCATTTGAGCATCAATTTGATGCTGCACAAACATATAATATCCTATTTAGTAAGGCAAACCATATTTTAAATGTGGTAGGACAAACACTCCAATTATTACAACTCAAATTTAATTATTATTGTTAGTAATCTTTAAAAATAATGTACATAATTCCCATTTATTAATCTTGTATTAACATTGGTTTTTGAAGATTCCAATTAGTTAATCCATGCATTAACATCGGTCTTTGAGAGATTCCCATTAGTAAATGCATGCATTAACACATGAGTTATACTTTCGCAATAGAAAAAGTTTATGTAGTTAAAACCTACAGGTAGACAATAATAGTAAAAATACCTGTTTTGTCAGCTGTTCTTCACAGAGTTTATACAGTGTGTAGAATTTTCTGGCCAAGACAATGTTTTCAATGAAACCAACACTAGCCAGCTTGACACGGATAATGATCTGTCTGTCTGGCACCATCATAGCAACGGTACGGAAATTCAACTTCAGATTCTCTGGCAATTCCTGTCGTCCAGCATAACCAGGGTTCTATGAAAAAAAAACATGAAACTTTGTAGAAGAAGCATTTATATTATACTATAGGTTAATGAAGTGTTACATAGGATAGATAAAACTAAATGAAAAATTCTACAACAGGTCAGCCTTAAAAATGAACTAGTTTCAAGGATTTTAGACTTTGACATATTGTTTAGACACCTGTCTATTGCTGAAGACTGTATATTAAACTCATGATATCTTTTGGTTATTTCTTTTGTTGTTGGGTTGCATTTATTATTGAAGTATACCCCACATTTTTTATTTATAAGAAGAGTCATAATTCAAAGCAATGCCTAAAGACTTTTTCAAAAAAGAATCATTGATAACTCAAAAAGTTTATCATTGGAAAATAATGAACACTTTCCTTAATGAAAAGATTTTTAACCCTATGTAAAATGCATTTGATGCCTCCATAGAAAGAGGTTGAAAAAGTTGTGTTTTTAAGTCATAAATTGTCATTTGTGCAGAAGATAAGATTAAATACTACAAATCTGTCTTCATAAGGAAAGTACGAACAGAAAGAAATTTAATATGTCTTGGGTGGCATGCTCCTCGAATTACCTGTACTTGATACTTACCATGGTTAAAAATATACCAAACTCAGGATTCATCAGAACATTGTCTCCATCAGTAAATATAAACTGCTTCTTTCTCTCTTTCTTACAATTCAATACAATGGCAATCTGCTGGGCAGCCACAGATAATACAGGAAGTTCAATACGATTAAACTCATCAAAACATCCCCATGATCCTGACTGGGCCAAACCTGAAAATACACGAGTATAATTAAGTAAATCATGAACAGGCAAAACCTATCGATACGCAAATACTAAAGTAGTCCTTGAACTTTTGAATTTCTGCAAAATATTCCACATGGTTTACTTTAAACAACTAAAATTATTGAAACCATTTGTTATTCAAATGTTCTATTTGAGACTTTAGAACAAAATAAGAATATTCTTTTAATCACCGGAAAACAGTAAAAAAATCAGATTAAAAAAAATTTGACATCCAATTTCTTGGGAAATTTAGATATAAACACAGATTATTCTAGTGTGACCTTTAATCTGTACTAATTATAATAAGTTTAAAGAAAATTGCCTTCCTTTTTTTGAGAATAGCAGTCTACAATGTTATAAAGTTTTACCTTTGTAAATACGTCCTAATCCTCTGAAGTCCATCTGATCTGAACAGTTGAAGACGACAACATATTTTCCAAGACAACGTCCCATGTCTTTAACAGTCTCAGTCTTTCCTGTACCAGCTGGTCCAGCTGGGGCACCTCCCATAGACATACCCAAGGCCTGGGCTAAGGTGATGTAACATCTGCAAAAATAAATAATGTATCTGAAAATTGTGACCACTTCTCTCATAGAAATACTCAAGACCTGAGATCATGTGATGTAATATATGAAAGAAAACAATATGTGAATCTAATGATGAAATTAAACAGTTCTGGCCTGTAGAATGCTCCAGTTTTGATAAACTTTTTTTTTGCAATGGTTCTAAAATTATGTAACATCAAACTGAATTTATATATTAGATCTCCTTTTATTCATATCAACTATGATCCTTATTTTAACAAGTATTCAATGCAATATATTAATTTGCTTCTGGATAAAAACAAGTGTCAAGTTCAAAACTTGATACTAATGTGAAGTCTATATGCTGTCTCCTACCTGTCAGTCAGTGGTGTGATGACCAATCTTTCTGTACAGCCAAGGAATTCATTCTGGTAGATGAAATCAACATCAGTAATGGAAATCTGACATTTGTCTTGGTCTTCTACGAAATAGAATCTGGATTGCTTCTGCCATTCAAAATCTGTAGGTGTTTTCACATGAGCTTTGCACTGTAAATCAAAAATAATTATGTTAGTGGTTGTCTTTTGTCAAATCTTTGTGTGTTTTTGTTAGTTTGGTGTTGATGGCAGATCATTTTAGAATTTTTGGGTTGTTGGGTTGCTGCCTCATTCATGTATACCCCAATTTTCTTTTAAATACAGTCAAACTTGCATGTATATGGTTTTATGAAAAAGTATCAAATGGACGTCACAAACTGTATGTATTAGAACAAATTGTCAATGTCTTCTTCTAACACATAACTTTTATACTTTACTTTCCTAAACTTTATATAATTAATTTATAATCTTTATGTTTTAATTGTACCAGACTAGAATAATAAGAGTATAAATATTTCACTATGAAGGATTTGATCATCTGAAATTTCATGGACACCAGATTCTATACTATTCATGTAATTCAACAGAAAACTAGTCCATAAAATAACTTTTATTCTTATCAAATCAGTGCCATAGATGATTTTATAACTGTTTCATAGATGAACAGCCGTCTCCCTTGGCAAACATACTGCATATGACTTTTCACACACAATTTTGTATGTCTACCACTAGGTGTTGTTCCTTACTATTTGTTTGTACATGTATCTGGTTGATTTTAGGAGTTATTTGTGGGTGGTCGATGAGGCCTGATGTACTGTTCGCTATTTTTTTATTCAAGTTATCCTTTTTATGTATCACTTCTTTTTTCTTTTTGTCCTCACCTTCTGAAGATGAAACTTTAAAGCCATTTTACTGTGAAATACCTACCAGATCATCAAATATATCTTTCTGATGGATGTGGATCGTAATAGATGTTTCAAACTTTATTCTTTCAAATGGTGTAAGTTCTTTGGTCGTCTGTTCAATGAGGGTGTTCAATAACTCCAGGAAGGCTTGGTTGGTCTGCTGCATTACCTTACGGTCATGTCGTGCATTTGTCAAGGCCTCTGTGGCATCTCTGGTCCAGATCATCTGCAGACCCAGTATGCCAACCTAAAGAATAGATACACATCCATGTAAATGTGACTTAGTTATACATTTGTTAACATTTACAAGACAAATAATTTAAATTCATATGTATATATCTATAACATGTACAATTCTTTATTTTAAACAGGTCTAATTTGCCTGGTGCAAAAAATCAGTTTTAATAGTACACATGTATTCTACATTTAAGAGCGATATCTACTTATAATAAAAAATATGAACTTATGACTGTGTTTAGTTTTTTCAGCTTAGCTGAGTTAATCAAATCTCATTACAAATCTGATATTCAAAATTCTATATATAGTTCTATCAAAAATTCCAGACCACAAGGATGACATCAAAAACTATTACAATGATGATATTTAATATATCCGTGAATTTTGAAAGGTTTGTTTAGCACTCATAATGCTTTCAAAACTAATTTTAATATCTGGTTGCAAATTTTCTACGTAGGTCAATCTAAAATTACAATCTGACAACCTAGCAAATTCAGCATAATTAACTGGTATCCAGTAGTTAACTTCAAGAAGAATAAAATCAATAAACAAACCTGTGCAGGGAACATGTTTAAGAACTCCAGCAACTGGAAGCTGGTATCCTGTGTTGCCATGGCAGCAGTTCTAATGACACCATGGAGAGATTTATGGGCCATAGTCATCAAGGCCATCAGCCAAACTTCTACATTACCCTCAGCTTTCACATGTTTCTCCAGCTGAAACACAAATTTTTATCTATTATATTGTAAATTTAAGTCTCATAAAACACACAGTTATCTATTAGATTGTAATGATAGTCTCACATGTGAAAACCACCAATTTTTCTAAGCAGTCTGTTTAAGTACAAAAATTTATAAAGTAATAAGTCCAGATTTTCATAAAATTCGGAGACTTTCTTTTCCTATCAAAATTAAGACCAACTTCTCTTAAAATATTTGTTCATTTAATATTTTGTACTCTACATAATTTTGAACAAATTCTTTTTTGCTTATTGTGTCTTTCCTATTAATCTGGGAATCCACAAAAAAATTTATGACTAATATGCAAAAATAAATACATTTTTGTATCCATACACAAATATAAGTGTTTTTATAAAGTGTTTCTTTCTTATCTATAATTTTGGGTATTGTGAACTAATGTGTTTGTTATATTCATTTTGTGATTAATTTTCAATCTCCTTCATAATGTATCAACTGAATGCTGTAAGATATTATTGAAAGCAATGAAAATGCTGCAATACATCTACAACAGAGAGAAAAGTGAGAATAAATAATAAATTCTACTTACATCAATAGTTTCTCCCTCTGACGAGTGGATGGAGAGAATCATATCATAATGTTTCTCGTGGAACTTGACTGTCTTGATGTTATCAAAGACTGACAACAAATGAGCCTGAATTGTGTGTGGATCGCTGGCCTGACCCAGAATCTCTAACAAAGCCGGGTCCGACACGAAGAAGAATCGAGGGAACAACAATCTCTTCTTTTCCAAGTATCTGAAATGGAATATTGATACATTAAAATTAATGTCTAACGTAATGATTTTACTGTAATTTCAGCTTTCATAAGATATTTTTATAAGGAGGACCTTTTCTCTTTTTTGTAATTAAGTATCATTTACTGGATTTGCACAGCAAGAAACTAAGTTCTTTTCTTAAATGCATGAAAACAAAAATCATTTTTGTTTTAAAAATTAACCACTCTTCATTTCTCTAAGCTTATAAAAGCTTTACTAATTTGCAATTACAGGTATGTAAAAAGAGATGTGAGTATTTCTCAATCAGAAAGCAAGCTAAAAAAAAAAAGCAATCAAGCGTTTCAAGATAAATTAACAGAAATAGTCAGTATCTGCATGCCATTACTTTTGGCTATTCAACACTTTCATAGAATGTGTCAGTAATTTCCAGTTTTATTTTGTCTTAATTTAAACTTACCCAGTGAGAGATTTCTGACAAAGTTCTAACTGTTCCAGTAAATGGGGAAGTAATTGCATGAGTGTCTCATCTCCCACACAGCACTGTACAACATTTGGTGTCTCATGGGCTCTGGTCATTATCTTAATCCAAGATTTGTCTATGTTGCTGAATCTTTTGGCTTCCTGAAATCATAGTTATACAGTTATTCACACCTCATATAAAATTTATGAACCCTTTCTTTCTTGTTTATATGCCTCTGTGAGTCAGGATTAAAACAAGAATGCACACATTGTTGTGCTATGCATATCCATACTCATTATTCAAAGTAATGGAAAACAGGAATTAGGTGTCTCACAGATACAAAAAGCGCTCACATGTTAGAACTTATCACTTTCAAGCTGCTGACTAAATTTGGAGTCATTCTATTCAGTAGTTTTTGAGAAAAGTGTGAGAAAAATATTTGTTCTTGTTCAACATGTTGAAAAATTCTACATTGACAAACAGGAAGTAGGTTTCCTACAGATCCAAAATGTGCTCACACTTTGCAACTCATCATTGTGAAGCTGATGACCAAATATGAAGTCACTCTGTTCACATATAGATACCGGTAGATTTCAAATGACCTAATTAGAGTCTGAGTTATTTCCCTTGGCTTGATAAACTTTTGGAAGGATAAACAGTTACATTTCTTATTTGACTTCAATTGAAACATGCGATACACCAGTGATAAGAGATCCTTACTAGATCATAGTGATGAATTAAGCAAGGCTAAAAGAAATGAAATTTGTTCAGAAAAACCTTTTTTTCAAGTCTAGTGGTCAGTATAACAAGTTGAATTTGGCTGATTTATGAAGGAATTTGCGTACTTAGACCTCAAACATGGCAACACAAGGGAAGTAACTCTTGCTGACATTATATCAACGGATACCTTTTTATTGAAATATTCAAAGTATCTGCAAACAGGAAGTAGATGTCTGACAGATTCAAATAGTTCTCACATGTTACAACTCATTTCTGACAAGCTGCTGACTAAATATGAAGTCGTTCTGTTCAGTGGGTTTATAATTACAGAAATTCTGCTTAAAATATCAAATTTAGAAAAATATGTAAAACCCACAGAAAAACTGTAAAATTGAAAAGCATAGCTTTGAATTGTTTTTTTTTTTTCTTTTCAAGAAAAGGAAATTATTCCTTCAATATTAATAGCCTGACTATATATATTGCTCATTTGATGAAGCAGGGGCATAAATTTGTCGTAATTTGCTGACCTTTGGTAACTGTTTGGCAATATCACCACCAACAAAGACAGCCTCTAGATAGACCCATAGATTCTGTACAGTCATCCAGTTCTCTATGATTTCTGATGAGTTTGTTAGATTCTGTACCCATGTCTGAATCTGCTTCTTGAATGGTACATTGTATCTACAAATGTCATACAAAAAACAGGTTAGATTAAGATTCTGTACCCATGTCTGACTTTACTTCTTAAATGGTACATTGTATCTTCAAATATCATACAAACCACGGGTTAGATTAAGATCTTGCAGGATAACGTTCACTGTTAACTTTGATAACAGATTTGTATAAATGGAGTTAAAATGTTGTGATTTAAGTCTTGTTTAAAGCTTTAAAAATTGTTATGTATATGTTATACTTCTAAATCATAATTTAAAAAAGTAATGATAAAAGCAATATGATGTATATAACTGGTTATTGTAAACAAAATATAACAAAAACATTCAAGAACCTGGGGCTTTTTTCACAAAAAATCTTACAGCAAAAATTGATTGTAAGTTATACTGAAATCTTCGTGACTTACAAGTATTTTTTCGTAAGATTTTTTGTGAAATTAGTCGTAGGAATAATGTGATGTGAAATGTGGTCAAGGGTAAAAATAACGGGAAATAATTCAAACAAATATGGAGTGATGAGATTCGGTAAGGCCAATTCATAATTAAATAGCTTTCACACATTTGCTGTTTTTTCTTCAAATATTTTTCCAACAAAAATCAAAATTCATATGATGGACACATACAGATAGTGAATGAAAAATAAAATGGCAAAATATAATAATTGGATTTATAGAAATTCAGTCAAATGAAAATAGTGTCCTTGTAGGATTACAACAACATGCTTTATACCTCAGGATAACATCGCCCCTTCTGATACACTTAAAAGTACAACTAATATACAAAAAAAAGATGAAAAATTTCTTTTGCATAGAAAACATATATTTGAAAGATATCAAAATTCATTTTTTTTTTAATTTTCTAGTGAGACAAATAGATATGCAGACAACATAGTTTTTCCTCACCTTTTGCATAGAACTTTTTCCTTCCAGGTATTTATTACTAAGTTGGACTAAGTTACTTCCCAACTAACTTATTGGAATACAAAATTGACTATTGATGTTTACAGTTATATATTGATTATACAGTTAGAATTATTAAAAAAGGGATTTTAAACAAATGTACTAGATCATGTATGTACCTGTTACTCATGAGGGAGCTGAGAACCATAAGAGAATCTTCCATGTTGGTAAGGATTTCTTGAGTCGTGTCTCCACGGAGAAGTAGCTCTCCACGATTCTTAAAGTTACCAAATCTGAATTCCTGGTTGTTCCAATCAGCTATGACTTGTTTCAGTTTGGCTTCAATGTCTTTTTCCTTTACAGCTGAGATACAGATGTCCTGTAAATAAATAATTGTTTTTAATACCCATATTGTTTTGTGTGAAACTAAATGTTGTAACTGTTTTACACAATAGTATATGAATGTGCAGTTCAGTCACATTATGCATCTTTTTTTAAATTTAAACATATTACATTCTTGTTCCTTAGTCTCTGGTGGATACATGTCTCATTGGAAATAATATCACATCTTCTTAAATCAATATAGTTATCAATTCTCATATACAAAACATTTAAAAAAAAAGATATATCTGTTAATATTTCTTTGATACAAATCAGTCTTAAAAAGAAACATTCCTTTTCATTTTTTTGTCCCTCAATTTTGGAATATAAATACCTCGATATCTTCTTTAAACTGCAACAGAGGAGCTTCTAGAATATTCCTCAACTGGAACGTCTCACTTTCTACATCAAAGACATGACCTGTGACCTCTGCCATTCTAGCCCAATGACGAGGCTTCATGGCCTTGTTTGTCATCAGTTCTAACAAAGGAACCATGTTGTTGAAATCATCAATGGTGTTCTTAAGATCGTCAAATGCTGGCCAGTCTTTGAGGGCTTTGGGGAGCTTTCTACACCTATAAATAATAATACATGCATGATTTGAGCATTCAGGAATTGTTTCATTTCATACCTAGTATTCTTTAGCTACCAATTAAAAAACATGTTTGTTCAATAGTTAAACCTATGCTAAAACTTTGCTTTATCATTTAACAATTAAAATCTTAAATCAAAAACACATTTCTATCTACAAGGAATTACAAACGTGAGAGAATACATTTCAATAAAGTTTTGCTCAAATGCTATTCTTAAATGTGTGACATGTCAGAAAATGAAAATATATAGTAAATGTGTGACATGTGAGAACTTGAATATATATACAGCAAATGTGCAATAAAGAAATTGTAACTTTAAATAAAAAAAAAATATCAGAATACAGAACCAAGTTTTAAAACTACAAGCTGTATTAACAACATACTTGTTTTGGAACTCAAGCAGTTCGTTGTTGATTTTTTCGATGTTGACATCTACCCAAAGAATATCATAATATCCATGTACAGTCTCCAACACATTGTTGTACAACCCATATAATTTTTGCAGCAGATTTAATTCCTTTTTAATATTGAGTAATTTAGGATACTCTGTAACAGGCAGGCCAAACAGTTCTTCACCACCAGTGTAGGTGATGTATTTCTTATACAAAATGTCAAAATTGTTCTGGAAAATGACAAGTCTGTCAGAGGCCTCTCTAGGTGCTACACCAGGTACCATAGGTCCAGCCTACAACATATATTTACACAAATGTGTATCATGAATGATGAATGGATCTATTTTTCAAAAAATGTTTAGGAAACTAATGCATTCTGGGTAATATTTTCAAAAAACCTACACCAAAACAGTGTGATTAATTAACATCTAAAATGATAGAAATTGTACCAATGATGAATCTTAAAATCTTTAAATTTTATTTTGTAGGTAGTCTAATGACAAACCTGTGACAAATTTTTTTCTCTGAGCCAAACCATGCATTATTTTTTCTAAAAATTGAGGTTCTGTGGGTTCAACATAATATGTGGATTGCAATTTTCTTAGATTTCCTGGGTATAGGTTAACAACATAAGATGTTCAACGAGGTATAAATTGTCTTCACGCTTGTATGCAGACATTGGCAAAACCATGACATCAAATAATGGATACAAATGTGGGATTTATTATTACGATTTCAGGAAATCCTACTAATAATAATAATGTTATCAAAATTTGAATTCTGATCTCAGTCGAAAGGTATCCTGTCTGTATTTTCAATCTGAATTAACCGTTTATGTTAACAAATTTAAACTTGATGACTTACCGTATCATAACCACCACAGAAGTCATCACAATCACCAATGAACGTTTTAACATTCTCAATCAGTTCTGATTTAAACATTGGTTGTACTTCTAGGAGTGTTGTCTGCACCTCAGCAGCCTGTGCCTGCAGTTTCTCCCATGAATATCTCAGTGTGTCACATCTCTCCATCTCCTCTTTGTTTACAGGCAATTCATGTTTGTTTAACATGGCATAGGATTCCTACAAAATGTTTGTGTGAGAGCACTTACAATATTGACATATCCAAGGGGCATAAATCCCTAAAAATATACAAAATCAACCAATCCTAGATATTACTGATATTTTTTACAAAATCTGCTGAAAACTGTAGGCATGAAAGCATTTACTATTTTCGTACGAATAGACAGAAGGCTTGAAGGACAGTAGGACATCAACATTTAAATATCATTTGCTACTACTCATAGAATGCTACACATCACCCCCAGAGGACAATAAAATAATTTAACTTAAAAATAAAAAAATATCTAATAAAACTGACATTCTAAATCTCAAATGAATTGGACAACTAAATGACTATTACACATATCATTTATTACCTCAATTGGAGTAATTCCCATATCAATTCTGATCTCACTCTCTCTGATATCCTTCAGTGAACCCATGGCATATCTTATGTCATCCAGGTCTTTAAGAGGTCGTGACAACCTCTTATTCAGGTCCTCTATAAACTCAAACATTTCCTCCATCTCTGAACTGTATTTCTGATTACAAGCCTTGCCAAAGTGAACTCTCCATTGTTTTGTTTCAATAGTCAAACCAAGTTTTAATTTTTCTGTAAAAATAATTCCATTTTTTTTAAAAGCTGGTATTATTACCTTCATTTACATCTCATATTTTACCTGTTACCTTTGTAAGAATTTTTGGGTTTTTTTTTAGGTTCAAAACAGTCAATGACATTAGTCTTCCCAAGTTTCACTTTCTATTCAATAACTGACCATGCTTAGCACATGCACAATAGATCTCTGACAGGTCACATTAAAGGTTTGATCAAAATGAAGTAAAATTAATGTATTGCAAGAGAATTATGTATCAGTAAAGTTTTTTTTCAACAAACTGAATGCTAAGTGCATAAACATATACACCAGACTTATATTCTCATTATTTTTTTCCTCAAAAAGGCAAATCCATAAATAGTTAGCAAAAATTGGTTAACAGTATCCTTGAAAGCATGTGGTAAACATTGTAATTTTGAAAAACTGTTTCATAAATTCATTGTTAAAATAGGACCTTTTGTAAAGAGTGTCCTATTTTTGTGTGCCATTCATAAGTTTTCAGTTTTACTTTTATGTTAAATCCCCCCCCCCCCCCCCCCTTTCCCTTAAAAATATTTTAAAATTCCAATGTTTTACCTGTGTACATTCCAATAGGTCCAACATCATAGTACTCAGGAAGTGCATTAATCTGGATTTCCATTTCTTCATAATGTTTTATCTTAGCTTCATATTCAGACAGCTTAGGATTTTCTTTGTTGAAGTTCTCCAAATCTTCATCTCTATCTACCATCCACACAGAATGGAATTCAGAGAAATGATCCAAAGCTGTTGTCACTTCCTGTAAGAAAAAAGAAAAAGTTCAAAAGAAGTCTATAAATACGATCTTTTTCAATATTGCATATCTGTTTAAACATTTGAAACACTTACAGAATGTAGTTCTGCTTTAAGTTTTGTATACCATAAGACAATAATTATTGTCAACTTTATAATTCTTTTTGTGTCCAACACAAATACATATAGACCAGTCGCTAAATCTACATCATTTGGTTTCTTGTGGATAGTTGTGTCATTGACAATCATACCACATTTTTAATTTAATAATGTATGCAGAATTGGTTAAAACCGCAAAAATAACTACACAAGAAAAATACATTTTTTCTTCAATCCAAGAACATAAATGAATCCAGTTTATAATATCAAAAAAATTAAATACCTTCATTCAGTGAGGACAACAGATTAATGTAAATTTAGAAATGATTGTGAGGCTTTTATTAATGCGAATAATGCAACTTTGTGATTATCGCAATGATAAGAACTCACATTTTGATAGCTGATGCGGATATCTGTATGCAGATTTCCCTGAAATCACAATAATTAATCTCGCATTTTTTTGTCCATTCTTCAAAAATCGCAATCATGAATGCATGCCATAATTTCTGAATTTACAGTATAAAAGACATTTTGCCAATAACTTGCTTCACAAAACAGTATCTTACCTTCTTAGTAGAGTTGATGGCCGTTGACAACTGTGACTGGAGTTTGGAAACTTCTTTGTTCTCTGAAACAGCCTTGTAATAATTCTTGGGTTGTTTGTGGATGGTGTAAGTCTGGACTGCTGTCTCATCGTCTTTCTTAGCATGGTCCACCTCATCCACTGGACATACACTTGCCATACTTGGTCTACGCTCCATGTTAGACATCATTGTGTCCTGTGGCTGAAGACCTTTGTGCCACTTACTGATTCCTTTGCTAACGCTGACCACAAGTTGAGCAGCTTTGTTAACAGCTTGTTGGACCTCGTCCAAAGCAGGGGACATAACTACGTTAGGAATAGCTAATACAGCATATGCCTTAAAGAATGGCTTGGTTTCTTTTTTGTCTTTCTTGTCTCCATAACTACCAGAATCTGTAAAATCAGGTGTTCAGTATAAAATATTTATGTACATAAAAAAAAATAGTGGGGGGGGGGGGGATGTAATTTGTCTGAAACTAAAAAACACTTTCATATAAAAAGTCCAGAAATTAAATCTTTCTTTTTCCATATGTCAGTTCAACACTGCACTTGATTTGGAGGTATAGTTTTAGTTTTATATGAGGGGTAAACTATTTGAAAATTGAGAGTCAAAGAATTAATTTTGGACAGCCTATAATGTTAATAATTTAAAAAAAAACAACTGAAAACACATTATTAATTTCATGCGTTCGAAGCGCTTTTCTGGATTTACCTTCATCAGGAATGGTTTTTCATTATGACAACATGCAATGCAAAAAAATAAAACATAACAATAAAATTTATTATGAAATTTTACTTTATTATGTGGAAAATCTAAAGTCCCAAACTTAAAATGCAAATGAAATCAATCTTGGACAAACTGGAAAATTTAAATCGACAAATAAGAATACCTTGATAGATTGATAGTTCAGGAGTAAGCAAACCTTTGGATTGGAAGAATGATTTCAATAAAAACAATTACCCATATAATGTAACATAGAACTAGAAGAGATCCTCTTCTTCAGAGACTCCAGTGTATTCCTTGTTACTTTCATGAGAGCATCTTGGTTTCGATGTTCGAAGTGGGCCAGTAAATCTCCAGCTGCCTCTTCTAAATTCTCTCTCATTTCTTTCTTCTTCTTAGCTATGGCATTAGCTTTAGATGATACAGGGCGTGACTTCCTGCTGTTGGAGCGACCCATTGCTGAACCTGTTGGGCTGCCATCTCGGCTTCTATCATGTTCTGAAATGTTAAAATAAGTAAGTAATATTATGAAAAGTACATTTATTTGATGTGTAAGGTAAAAACAATATATTTTGGTTCAGGATGACATCTGTTTTCAAAATAATTGTTTGGAATATAGCTAGAAACAAATTTTCTATCTTTTGGCAGGTACTTTTGTTATAAGGCAAAATCTATCCTAAACTTTGACAATCACAAGGTCGACGGAAAATTCTTATTCTTCTTGTTTATAACATATCCTATTTTAAGATAAATACTGTATTTGTCATTCATTATATTAAATATGCAATATAAACAATGTTCACAACTATAGGAAAAGAAAAATACACAGACATATACACTTAAATATGATATATATACATTATTTTGTTACACAAAAAGTATTTAAGGCATTGATAATACAGATGAGAATTAGAATTGAAAAAAACCACAGTTATCTCCCCTTACCTATTCCTTCATCTTCATCTTCTCTTTCTTTTTCTTCTTCTTCCTCCTCCAGTTCCATAGTACATAACATGTTAATTAACTCATTAGAAGCTTCTTCAACAACCATTGACTTGGTCTGTAGGGCCTGTGCTCCTTTAGCACACAACATCTGTATAAAGCAAAACAAATCATTAGGACTTCAGTCTAGTTATGCTAGTTTAGTGTTCAAATTTTAAGGAGGTTATTTTTTATCAAAGAAATGATCCAAGGGGTTCAAATTAGTGTGGGTCTAAGGGTTAGGACCTGTCTTTTCTGATTTTTTAATTACTAAAGTCCATATCCTTAACATTGATGATTTATACAGGACCTATAACCTTGTTTAGGAGGGATTTTCACTTCAAAATTATTTGGTTTTGGACCTTTCATTCTATAACGAAAATTTGACTCCCTGGAACTTTTTTTCTTTTTTGTTGTTTTAGTCTCTTGATAATGCCAATGGCTTATCTTCTTTATTTATTTTATCCATCAATAATCTTTCTATGATACTACATGTTCAGTTTTACATTTAAAGTTTCTACAACCAAAGACTTAAGGTAATAAGCAGGGGTTCAAAACTCTGAAATATTTTTTGGGCCTATGACTTTTTAAAAACTTTTATTCTCTCATGTTCAATTTTGCTCATTTAAAAGGTCTACACAATTTGACAGTAAACACACTGCTTATTACTTGTTCACACAATTTGTATATTTTGTAAAATTTCCAATGTGAAATCATGATGGTCCTCTCAAAGCAACAAGACTTGGACCTGTACATTTTTATCCCTGTTCATCTGTTGTAGATGTTTTTAGGTTTTATTCATAATCTATGTTTCCCACATTGAAGATCCCTTTTTAAATTATTATCCACATCCTAGATTTTTTAGAGTTTTATTACTTGAGACGATCCATTCAATTTACCTGTGTATTTTCTAAGAATTTTTCCACAGTCCATGGTTCATCTTCAGGTAACTGACACAATGTAGTTCCTGCCATTTCTTTCAGTACAGACTCGATACGGAACTCATTCACATCATGAGCTCTGTCCATCAGGAGTTCTAGATCAGCTAAGGTTTTATAGACCCTGTCCATGTATTCCTGAATGTTCAGAGAAGTCCAGCTTAGTTTGATTAGGCCTGGTTCCAGAGCAGTGTCCACTTTACTGATGTGTGGACCCATTAAAGCTTCAAAAGCTGTAGGTATCTTACCCTTCACTCTCTGTGTTTCTTGAAGCATCATCTAAAACAGAAATACTTTTTTAAACCACGCTTGTACTTAATATTTACATGTTTACAGTTCCCAAATTTGAAATCCTTTTTCTCTAAATATTGAACACCCCTCCCCTCAAATAAGTTATTCTTGAAACAGCCTAAATGCAAAACTAATCCTTTAATAAATATATGAATAAAGACCTGCATTTAAATACAGCCCTGCACAAAAATATAATTTAGTAGAGGACCTTCCCTAGAAGTAAATATTTTACCTGCAGAGCATTGTAGTGGTCTTTGTACTCTGTCTGTTTAGCTCTCATAGTCCTAGCAAGCTGAGGAATCTCTAAACCTAACCTCGCCATACATTCGGTCTCTCTGATCATAGTCAAAATCTGAGGGTCAAAGTTCACATAGAGTTCATTTGATTCTGGATGTCTGACTAACACTGATGACTGAAGTCCTGAACGAGCTGCTTCAATCTACAACAGTAAGGATATCTTAATAGATAATTATTTTTTTAACTAACTTTTTTAGACATTTTCATTCGCATAATTTTTTCTATTTTCTTGTAGAAGTCATATTAAAATGTCTCCTCTGCACAAATTGCTGTGATATCTTTTCTACTATGTCTGTTTTTTTTCTTCTTCAACCTATACACTATGCATTCATTATTTGTATCAGTACAAATTTTTCTTAGATTGAGGAAAGTTTTCATTTTTGTGGTAATTTTAACAAAAGCAGCATACAAGCCTATAGGAATTTTGTATATTGTTGATTCTTAAATTCTTGGTTCAGCTATATCCACAAAATCCAAAAAAACATAGAATACAATGATTAATAATGAATTTGCATTAAATAATTGAAGACACCTAACAATCTGACATTTGAATCTATGTATATACTAACCTGTCTTAGCCAACCTCTATGATAAAGGACTTCAAACTCTAACAGACATTTGGCCAATTTGTTGTAGTTTTTAATAATTTTCTTGGCATCATTTCCTTCCAAGAGTCTGGGTTGCTGTTGGAATATCTCCATAGGCTCCTGAATACGACGGAACAACTGGCGGGCCCAGGATATTTTACCTAAACAAGAAATTTATTCCAACGTTGATAAAACAAGCACATTTTTTGTAATTAACCATACTTAAAAGCTAAATATTTTCTTTAACAGTTAATTGGAGTTTTTACTTTGCATAAAGGTACATAAAAAGAGCTGGATTCTTGTTTATTAAACTATGCAAAATATTACAACTAAAGAAATGTTAAAACATAAATCTTTCATCAAATATGATAGCTTTTTTTAAAAAAAAATGTCATGAAATAATCTATAATTCCAGTATCTAATTCAAAAATTAGAAATGAAACTGGCAAATCAATTTACAAAACCCTAAGAAAAATAAATCAAATGGCTCATCTATCTACACAATGTACAAAATCTTAAGAACTAGAAATCCAATTCTTGTGCCTTACTATTTACTACATTTTACATTTAAAACTACAAAGTGAAACTCTGAACTACAACAAATACCTTAACATTGCCAAAAAAAACAATAAAATTCTGATCACAAATACAAAAATAAATGACTGACTGACCTGCAATTGGTGGTAGATCTCTAGCAACAGGAGGATCATTTTTATTTTTCTGGTAGATTTTAGACACCATCTCAATATCCCTTCCGTAATGACTTAAGATTCGATGGAATTTTTCATTAATTCCAAGATTTGGTAAATCTAATTTCTCAAACTTCCTCAGCAACACTATTGCCCTGGTAGTACTGCTAATCTTCTCAAATTTGTTATCCATAAAAGTCTGGAGGTTAGCCTAAAATTTACAATTTTGAATTCAGTATTTAATTAAAAAGTGCAACAGACCCTTTTGTTCAAAAATAAGGCCAATGGTCTGAAATAGCATTGGAATTACAAAACAATACACCTTACAATAAAGTTTTATCATTATACACTCACTATACAAGGTGTATGATCACGTCTCAAATCTTATTGTAAAATTGTATTTATGGAAGGATGTTCTTTGGTAAATTTAAAACATAATGAATTTAAGGAAATAGTGGTTATATTTGAAAGACACTTGGTAAAGAGTTACGTTTAACCATAAAAAAAAATGTTATGCATATGTTTTATTAAATTTAAGAATTTAAACATTTGTCTGGAAAAAGGCCTTCTCCAGCTTTTTCATATATTTTATAGAGATGTTTTCACTGTCAAAATCTGACTAAATCCTTATTATATCTGTGCAACACTTCAAATGTTCATACCAAAATCTAATACACATGTAAAATTATCTGTATCCGAAGACAGGGAACAGATCTAAGTGGTTCAAACTAAATATACATGCTGTACCAAGTCAGGACTATCACAGATATTAAACATTTATTCTATGTTTTAATCCTTTCATAAATTGATCCAAAATTTTAAGAACTAAATATTAAATCAAATAAATATCTACAACTATCTTTTTTCACTCAAAATGAGTGTAAAACTTGGTATGATGTGCTATGAAACATACGTGTAGTTCAGCAACCATTCTTTTGAACTCATCAAAATCAGTATCAAATTCCTGTTTTCTCTGATCCAGAAAATCATACAATTTCTTTTTCATTGCAGTTATGATCACATTAAATCTGTTGGCCATTTTGTCAATCTCTGTAAACAAAAAATATATACATGGTTTATTTTTATATCTAGTGCTACTTCAAAGTTAAAACCAATATATAATATTCATTAGAACTGCATCTGCATTTACTTTTTCAGGAAACTAAATACAAAAATAATTTAAAAATATGTTTTTCCAATTTTTTTTTATAAATTTCATTTGTTGGTAAGAAAAAGCATTTTTTGTGTTTTTTTCTTTTGCATATACATTTTTTTTCTTTTAAATTCTTCAATTAATCGCCAGCAGTATGAAAATACAAACCTTCAATTTTAGATTCAGACAAATGAGAGTACAGAGAAATGGTCTCGAACATTTCAATGATCTTTTTCAATCTTCTTGTAAATGTATCAAACTTTCCAAAAATGTACATCTCTGAGAATTCAAATGGACGTTCATTTGGCATCTTCTCCAACTTTTCCTTAGTTTTATGGAAGCATCGCTGATATTCTTCATTAAGTTTGATGCAATCATTGAGTTTCCTGACAACATCCTCCTGTTTCTGTGTCCATACAGTTTCATATCCACCACATGAGATGTAGGACTTACAGGCTGTTATCATCTGATTGGTGATCTGAAATGTAAACATGATTTGAAAGAGTGGAAACTATGTAAACACATAGAACAGACCAACTATCAAAGGAACCTTTATACCCATCAAGACATTTTCTATAAGGTGGTCAATAATGAATAAAAAGTCATACCTTATATATAAGCACTTTCAATTCATTTGGTGGTCAACACAAGATTTTGAAGGTGACATTGATCAGATAATTTGCATTCAGTATTATGATCTGTCAAAGAAGAACTGCTTATTCACTCGAAAAAACTGCAATTTTAACCATATTTCAGATGACTTCAAACCTGGTTTTAGAAAATTAGAGTATAGCTTCAATAGAGTCCAGTCTTTTCTTTGTTATGATTTTGTGGCTTGTTCTGTCGTCTTTTTTTACATCATGTTCATACAACCCTTTGCCTTAAGTTTATTATCTTTTCTTCCGTTTATTTTTTGTAGAACTAGTTACTCCACATAGATTTTAAATGCATGCTAGGTCAACGTAATGCTGTAAAACTTACCTTGACAAATAGTGATGTCATACGTTCTGATGTATTATAGTATCTGGAGATAGAGTGAATCATCCGGATAGCATTGATCAAACCTGGAATAGCATCCAACATGCCAACCTAAAATTAGAAATATCTGGGTAAATGGCTTAATTCTAAAGGTGCCAAATTAACCAGCAGGAAAAAAAGTTTTGAAAGTTTATTAGAATTACTGTACAATTAATTTTCTTGTGGTTTATATCATACTGGAATTTAGATATTTCAAACCTTTATGCTGCATTCTATGAAACCAAAAGACATCATCAGAAAATGAACAAATTTTGAAATTTTTTCCATCTTTTCATGATGATTACAATTCAAACTAGGCCTATAAAAGCTGAGAATAAGTACATTTCAACAGCAGCATACATTGTTCACTCTCTTGGAATACTCTTTGCTTTTTCACAAAAGTGTACTATAAACCAACAACCAGTAATTTTTATAAGACTTTTTTTTCAAATTAAGTCTTTTCTAGTTGAGTCTGCAGAGATTACTTTACTCATTTTTTTTTTAACTTTCTTGACCTCTTTAAACATGGGAAGACCAAGGCTGACATATATTGACAATCCAGTTTTTCAATATTTTTCTACTCGTGAATGTCTGTAAAATTAATCATTCACAAAATTAATTAGTTTATAGTAAATGAAAAATGAATTGAGTTTGTGTTGTACACACACTTACTGGATCACTGTTGTAAAGTGGGTCACAGAACTTCTCCAAGGTGTACAAAAACTTCACATTGTCACGAGCTTCATTGGCTAAGTCAGTCACACGTCTGTCTAATTCTTGCCATCTCTGCAAAATGTTGAAACAATGTTATTACTTTTTTTTTAAGAAATTAAGACAAATAAGTCCGTAAACTTTACTGCGATTTTTTTATATAGAAAATATAATAACATTAAATTATCTTTTCAAATATCTATTTAAGGAATGACTGTAATATTTTTTCTGTCTATGAAGAAATAACATCAAAAATGTGGTTCACACTGAATAACCCGCGTAGCGGGTTATTTTAAAGTGTGCACCACATTTTTTATGTTATTTCGAATAGACAGAAAAAATATTACAGTCATTCCTTATAATTTAATTCTAAATTTCATTATAAACTGGAGTAAATCATGAAAAAACGTTGACGACGTAACGGTCACATGACAAAATTATGTCTATGAGCTGATAAACAAAACAACGTCAGCCAATCAGAAGATGTGTTACATCCAAAATTAAATTATAAAAAAATAATGATAGACATTGAACATTAAAAGTTTGATAACATTTTATCAAGTTGGGATTAATTGATTATAAATACTTTTCTCTAGTTTGTTTAGTTGTTTTGGAGTTTAGTATGGCGTTCATTATCACTGAACTAGTATATATATTTGTTAAGGGGCCAGCTGAAGGACGCCTCCGGGTGCGGGAATTTCTAGCTGCATTGAAGACCTGTTGGTGACCTTCTGCTGTTGTCTGTTTTATGGTCGGGTTGTTGTCTCTTTGACACATTCCCCATTTCCATTCTCAATTTAATTGTTGTTGTAATAGCTGTCAACACATATAAATATTTAACAGATATCCTTTACATAAAGTATAATAAGCTTACAGCTACAAGTTTGGATTTAGCAGCATGGAGAACACCAAGGACAGCTTTCACATCGGAACCCTTTATCTGGTCCAATAAATAATTAAACTTAGACATCCTTTTCTTCCAGTGGTCCAATTCAGCCCTAGGTCCAATGTCATCAGCCTCCTTCCTCATCTGTTCACTCTCGGCTAGGACTTGTTCCAATTGTTTCAGCCATACTCCCATGCATTGCTCAATACCCTCTAGAGCATCAGAACTGTTAGCTACGGCCTGGTAATCTGCAGGTGTGTTGATTTTTGACAATTCATATGTTTCACATGGTTTCAATTGTACTTTCTCTTCAAGGCTTTCTTGTGCACCTAGTAACAAATAATTTACTTTATACAACAGTCTAAAAGATTTTAATAACTTTGTGTTGAAAATCAGGAAAGTCAAAGGGCAAACCTTACATATTTTCAGGTACATTTACACACTTTGAATAAGCACTTAAAAAATCTCTTTTGAACCTTTACATCTGAAATAGCAAATGAACAGTTTCCTTTTTGTTTATTTTAAACACACTGAAAAATATACAATCTGATTAGTATTGAAACATATACTGTATATGTATATTTTCTTTTTTTAAACATATTGTTGAAAATTTAGACATTTAAACTGCTTGAAACTTTGTGAAAATTCTCTGTTGACCTCTAAATAACCTGCTTTCTATATGACAACAATCACCATGTTTTTTTTAAAAATCTTTTCCAAAGAAGCAATTCAAATTTGTGCATGAGTCCATATTTAAGATCAACCAGATTCCATTCCTTCTGTCACTGGACATTAAACAAGCAACAATCAATCAATCATTCTTTCTGTTCTAGGTATAAACACACTTACCAACAAGAACAGATACAAATGAGTCCAATGTGTTGAGGAAGTCTGTTCTGATCTGTATGCCTGAGGGACTGTCCAGATATAAACACACTTACCAACAAGAACAGGCACAAAGGAGTCCAATGTATTGAGGAAGTCTGTTCTGATCTGTATGCCTGAGGGACTGTCCAGATATAAACACACTTACCAACAAGAACAGACACAAACGAGTCCAATGTGTTGAGGAAGTCAGTTCTGATCTGTATGCCCGAGGGACTGTCCAGATATAAACACACTTACCAACAAGAACAGACACAAATGAGTCCAATGTATTGAGGAAGTCTGTTCTGATCTGTATGCCTGAGGGACTGTCCAGATATAAACACACTTACCAACAAGAACAGACACAAACGAGTCCAATGTGTTGAGGAAGTCAGTTCTGATCTGTATGCCCAAGGGACTGTCCAGATATAAACACACTTACCAACAAGAACAGACACAAATGAGTCCAATGTGTTGAGGAAGTCTGTTCTGATCTGTATGCCTGAGGGACTGTCCAGATATAAACACACTTACCAACAAGAACAGACACAAATGAGTCCAATGTGTTGAGGAAGTCAGTTCTGATCTGTATGCCCGAGGGACTGTCCAGATATAAACACACTTACCAACAAGAACAGGCACAAAGGAGTCCAATGTATTGAGGAAGTCTGTTCTGATCTGTATGCCTGAGGGACTGTCCAGATATAAACACACTTACGACAAGAACAGGCACAAAGGAGTCCAATGTATTGAGGAAGTCTGTTCTGATCTGTATGCCTGAGGGACTGTCCAGATATAAACACACTTACCAACAAGAACAGACACAAAGGAGTCCAATGTGTTGAGGAAGTCGGTTCTGATCTGTATGCCTGAGGGACTGTCCAGATATAAACACACTTACCAACAAGAACAGACACAAATGAGTCCAATGTGTTGAGGAAGTCAGTTCTGATCTGTATGCCTGAGGGACTGTCCAGCTTGCCCCACCCTCCATCTAGACTCTTCAGGGCTGGGATAAAGATACTGGATAGAAGATTTTCTACAGCATGTAGAAGACCACTACCATTTTTTCCTTGGCTGCTGGTATCCAACTTGGTGAAATTGATCTCCTGTAAATAATAATTCAATGCATTAAAACCACAGATTCTTTTACTAATAACAATTCATATTTTCCAACAATGTGCAATGTGGAAGTATGAAAGATAAAGTTAAAAACATATGGACCATAATAACAAAAAATAATGATTTAAATGGTTACTGGTTGATGTAAAGGTGAATAATAAATATGAGAAAACTATCTCTGTAATTGTGAAATAGGCAGTTTTCCTCTATGTATAAAGTAAAAATTTTATGGTACATCCTTCCACAGCTTAATTCTTTTTTTCTTTACCTAGATTCTAAGGTTTTCAATCATTCCTCTTCAACCATCAGTTTAAAATTTTTCACATTTTAGATCATTTAAAAAGTGTACATAGTACTTGCAGGAATTGGCAAGTTAACTTAAAAATCAAACATTTAAATTCTCAAAATTTATGAGACGTATTAAAGGTTCCGTCCAATTTTTCCACATTTCTTGTATATTTGTCAAGTTAAGAAGCTTCTGTCTGATGATAGAATTTCTGTAGACAAATAAACTTTTAACAGTTCTTTTGAACATATTTGACAAAGTGCTATAAATTTCTCCTATAATCAAGTGACTTACCTTAGAAATATTTTGTTCTGTTATATGTGCTCCAGGTTCTACCTTGGTAAACACCAGAGCAATTCCACGGAGAGGTGTATCTCGTCCGTTTGTAACAAACACTTTAGGTTTGTGAGATCTTGTAAACTTAGGTTGTGGTGGACCCACACGAATCTGTTCCACTGAAATAGTAAAAAAATAAAGTAAAAGGATGAACTTTCTATTAATTCTATAGAAAATGAAATTGTATATATACATATCTAAAGGTCACAATAAGGCCTTTTTGAAGAACAACTACTGTAAATACAGAAATGATTGTGTGCATTTATTATTGCGATTTATGAAGAAAGGACAAAAATGTAAGATTAATTATTACAATTTCATGAAAATCTGCATACAGATATATGTACCAGATATCAGAATGAAAGCCCACAGATATATGTACCAGATATCAGAATGAAAGCCCTTAAAATTGTGATACTCACCCAGTTGCATTATTCCCATTGATAAAAACCTTGTATTTATTTCTGATTTAACAGTACTTTCTACAAGCTTTAAACTGCCCTAACAATATGTGAATGAGAAGACAACCAAAGATGTGATGAGCACCAAAAATGGTTATACAGACATAAAACACTAAAAGACTACTACAACTACTGATGAGAATCGTGAAACATCAATCAGTCAAGCTCAAGTTATTCTTCTTTGCTTAGAAATACTGTAAATTTAAACGATTCTTTTCAACACTTTTGATCTTTTGAAAATGTCAAAGGGCTGATTTGGCATGAATTGGAATGAATGATTTATTCACTATTAGCTGGTATGGTATAGGCCAGCTTATGATATTTTTTGACAATTTCCAAACTACTCAGCATCAAGCTCTAGGCATGCAACTCTTTTGGCTACAGTAACAGAAATGTCATAATTAAGAATTCATGATTCTGAGTTACATGAAAACTGTATCACTTTTTTCACATCATCTCCTTTAGACAAAGTTAACATTAAATGGTTCAATTTATTGGTTCATTATCTCTTTGATTACATAGTATCCAAAGCAAAGTATTAATGAAATTTTCAAAGATTTTGACTGTGAGCCTCCTGTTGAAGTTTATTTACTCCAGGAAAGTGCTTCAAACAGCTTAATTATTTTTGTGTGCAATATTTATATTTATGATGATTTGTTTGGTTAAGATTTATATAATACACACGAATGAATCATGACAAAAAAATGAATGCTTCCCATAATGCTTCAATATTCTCCATTTTATATATGCACGTAAAGAAAAAGATAATTAAGAAAATATGAAGTTTCAATTTAACTTTTTTAATTAAAAAGTTCTACCTTTTAAAAGAAACTATTTTCTTGAGTATAAACAAATTATATGCACTTTTATCATGTAACATAATAAAAAAAACAAACAAATTATTTACATCTCTTTTACAGTTAATTAAAAAACTTTTGAATGTTAAAATGATAGAAGGATCACACTTGGGGTGTGAAATCTGAAGTGTGAATATCAATCATCAAAAACACAACGTGAAAATTAAATAAATAACTTCACCATATCTTACATGAAAACTTATGCTGTCCTGTGTCAAAATGTGCTGTGTTGGCTGAAAAAGTTTGACAAAACTCGTTACAGGTTTTGTAAAAAATAGTAATGCTGACCAAGATTTGTGTATGTACGCCTTGTAATGAGCTGATTCGAGTTTTGACTGTGCTAATGATAAATTAAATAAGGGAAAAAGCCTGAAATTTTATAAGTCCAGATCATAAAGATCAACAAAAATTGTTAAATTTCTCATCTCATCTCTAAAATATATAATAGAATTCAGAATGGAAACGGGGAATGTGTCAAAGAGACAACAACCCGACTAAAGAGCAGAAAACAGACCCCAAGACCACCAATGAGTCTTTCATACAGCAAGAAAATCCCGCACCCGGAGGATGGCTTCAGCTGGCCCCTTAACAATAATGTATACTATTTCATTGAAATGGACGCCACACTGAACTCCGAAACAAGTAAATGAATCAAAATTCTAAATTTTGATAATTACATTTATTATATATTTTTTAAAGTATTATAAGAATATGATGTTTTTACTGTAACCTAAGATACCAAACAGTAAATAGGAAGACCAAAGAACAACCTTCGATTTTAAATGAGAAAAAAATCCTTGTGAAATCTCCTTGCTTAAAGACTAAATAATGTATACAAATTACATAATGATTGGAGGGCTTATATTCATACTGTTACTAATCTGATCTATAAGAAATGATCACGCATAATACAAGTGTTACAAACTGTCAATTTCAAATGATTTTTTTGTTTAATAACCTTCCTAAATGCATTGTTACATAATCGTGTCGAGTAACTTGTAACAAATGCCTTAGATACCGATATCTCTTTGCACAAAAAATGAAATCATAAACTTTTTCGACACACTTCACTTGAACATGATATCAATTGTATAATTCAATAATACTGTGATATTTAATTTTATGTATGATCTTTTTATCACTTTCAAACAGGTAACCCGAGGAGAAAAAATTTAACGAAACAAGAATTTACACGTCTCATTGATACTAAACTCAACTGAAGAATTTATTGTTTAGGCCATATTTGCTTACACAAATAATTTAAATCGTTGAAAGTCAGGTAAAAGAACTAAGGTATTATGAAAAATCAAATCAAATTTAACCGCACTGCATGGATGTAAATATAAAATAAACAAAATGAGCTTTATTTACATAAATTTTATCTCGAATGTATACTTGAAGTTTAATTCATGTCATCTATTAGAATTACCATTATAAAAGGGTTAGTGTACCAAAGTTGTAGGACTTTTTTCTTATACTTATTCTTATTAGCAAAAATACACAGCTTCAATACTGACAATTCTATTTTTGTTTTAAAAATGCGTAAGAAAATGTCAAAATGTGACAATTTATTTCAGAGAATTTTATTTATCCTTTTGATTGTATCATTTATTCAGTGTTTTGTGAGCATAATAAAACAATGCATTCCCTTAAATTCTAAGAATAATTGAAATTTGACAAAAATAAACTGTACTACAGTGAGTGTTAGTAATTTCAGGGACACACATTTAATACCAGAGATTGGCAATATAAAAGTAAGAAGATGTGGTATGATTGCCATTGAGACAATTCTCCAGAAGAGACCAAAAGACATAGAAGTTAACAACTAAAGGTCACCTTATGGCATTCAACAATGAGCAAAACTGTTACCCCATAGTAAGCTATAAAAGGCCCAAAATGACAAATGTAAATCAATTCAAATGAGAAAACTAACTGCCTGATTTATGTACAAAACAATAAACGAAACACAAATATGATATACAGTAGCAAACGACAACTAGTGAACTACATAAGGATCCTGACAAATCCATTTCATAGACTATTTTCATATTACCGACTTTTGACTCTGGAGTACATATTTTTTCGACAGGTAACCTTTTCTGTGATAGACATTTTGGTACTCGGTCAATAAAGAGCAACTAAAAAAGTAAAATCGAGCTTCCAATGGGTGCAATTTGAGGGGGGAAAATATGAACTGTTTTATGTTATTTATACACAATAAATTCATCGAAAAATGTTGCAACAAATTGCACAAATTGTAAGCTTGATTTTACTTCTTTAGTTTCTCTTACTCGACTGAGTACCAGAATGTCCTATCACAGAGTAGGTACCCTGTCTTAAAATTATATACTCTGGAGTCAAAAGTCGGTAACATGAAATAAGTCTATTTCCATATAATATAATGAAATATCATAATTTCCCCATTAATTTTTCATGTACTGACAAATTGCTTCCATTTGATTTTTTTTCTCATTTTTACAATCTTTTAAGATATTTGTTTAAAATGTTAGGAAAAACACTACTTTAAAAATAATGATTTGATGAACAAAAATGGGAGATATGAATAAAGAGGGATAATCCCTTATTATCAGGTTTCTTTTTCTATTTCTATATAGGGGGCCTCGGTGCCTAGTGGTCTAAGTAGTTACTACTGTAATCACTAGCCAGTCAACACTGAGGTTGTGAGTTCGAACCCCGCTCGTGCAGGTGCACTCGAATCCAATCTTAATTGACTAGGATTGTCAGTTTTCCTATCGAATGGTTTTCTCCAGGCGGCTTCCTCCACCAATAAAAACTGGCCGCCACGAAATAGCCCAAAAGAGGTGCTTAAAAGTGGCATTAAAACACAAAAAAAAAAATAAAAAAATCTATTTCTTTTTATCAACTGGTCATAAACAATGATTTCCTCCTAATGACAACATACCTGTGTGTATTGATTGGTTTTTAATTACTATTCCCTACTGTCAATATTTATGTGAAATCAATTATTTGACTTTTATTCTATGATGTCAATTTGGGTCTATTGTGATAGGTACTTAATTTCATTGTTTAATTTAACCTCAAAATGCATAAAAACTGGGACATACAAATAATAAAACAACTTAATACAATAAAATGTTGACAGGACACTATCAGAAATGTATGTGTAAAACAACTCCATACAATTTTCTCTTCAGATTATGTTTATTGAATATGAGTTCAAAAAGTTATTGATGACAAATTATATGACCGAAAAATTACATTTTTGGAGAAATAAAGGTATCTTCGTGTAAAATGACATTTCTATAGTGTCTACCCTAAGATTTTGAAATTTTGAAAAGAATTGTTTGACAGCAACATTATTATATAAGTAGAAAAGAAGTGATAATAGATATTGAAAATGTGTGTATTGATATAACAAAATCTGATTTCATAGGAACTAACATTTTCTGTCAAAAGTGAAATGAGAAAATTTTCAGACCTAAATAAATATAAATGTTCCAGCTAGATTTTAAGATTTCACATCAGAACAAACAAAGATAAAATGACAGAATATGATTGATGTTATAATCTGAATATTTATATTTTTTGTCTAATAAAGAAAATGTGTATAAAATATTCTAGTCATTAATTCAAAGTAACACCACAATGAACTGACTACATTCACACATCAATATCTACTACTGATAAAAATTCACAACATCAAAGTATCATTCTTATAACTTCAATAAGATTTCTCATTCTCATTTTGTCATACATTTAAAAGAATACATTATAAAATTCTTTGAATGACACCATATTTGAAATAAAAAATAAAACATAGTTACTTTAGAAGATGTATTTGTTGTATAAGACCTATCATGACATCACTAGTTTTTATATAAGACCTATCATGACATCACTAGTTTTAAGTTCAATGACTAATGTTGGAATAGCAACAAAAATTCCCATGTCTTTTATTCAAAAGTCATATACTGAACATCAAAAATTAAACACAACTGTATTTCTAATTTTGACTTTAAATAAAGAGATATTATGTAAGGATCTCAAAAGACTTTATGAACCATATATACTATCTCCTGTGATTCTTATAAACACCGCTTAATGTTTCATACTAAAAATGCCCAAGTTAAAAAAAAAGAAGAAAGTAACAGAATGGTTTTTGAGAATTTCCATATTCAACTGCGAAATATCAATGACTTGAGGACACTATTGTAATTGTCAAAATAATTTGAGCATGTTAGGATAATCTGATTATTTTTTACAATGAAGAAATTAAAATCAAAGTAATGGTTATATGTCCACATGGTGTCTTGTATTTCTTAACATTACAAGTATATTTTGTTTACATGTAAACAAACATGTAACCATGTGTAATATTTGAATACACCATGTTCATTGAAGTAGACTAGAGATTAATTTCTTCAGTGATCTTTCTGTTTAAATACTTTTTAAATTTTCTATTACACAAATTAAATGTCTCTTTATGACTTTTAGTTCAAACTATTTTAAGCATATTTAAACACTAATATTCTTACTGTATGATTGTGAAATCACAGATGACTTTTGGAATTTTGGAATTATCTTTTTGAGATGTTTCTTAGCCCAATAAAGATGTGAATATGAGAGAAATGAGACAGTTATCCTTCATACAGTCATCTCTACCATGAGAGACAACTGTTTACAACTTCTGCACTGAAAATTCAATGATATTTCTTGCTTTTCTTTGACTCATTTGCAATTTTGGCCTTCTTTTACTTTAGGGTTCCCAAACCTTATAAAGCTATATATACTAAACTGACCCTAACCCAAAATGTAAACCTTACCCATACTTAATCCTAACACTAGTTTTAACACTCAAACCTAAGCCTAAAATTGAAAAAAAAACTAAAAAAAACATAACCTTAAATTAACACTTAACCTGAAGTGTATATAGGGAATTGACTAAATGTTTTGCTCCATAATATTTCTCAGCTAATTTCAATACAGAAATATTATAAACCCCAAAACCCCTAAACAGAGAATATTGTTCACCAGGAGTGATTGGATATATATAATTGGGAATTCCACATTCTTGAAATACTTGAACATAAATGAAACAAAACAGATTGGACTGATCAATCTTATGGGATAGCCAATGAAAACCAACTGTCATCCTTTCATTATACTTGACAAATCTTATGGGATAGCCAATGAGAACCAACTGTCACCCTTTCATTATACTTTTGTCTTGATAAAATACATACATGGTTCTTTTGGTTCTTCTGGTTCTTGGTAATAAAACAACAGCTGTCCTAAATCTTTGTTTCCATTCAGAAACTGGTCCATCATATCAATCTGAAAATGTTCATGTAAAAAATAATAATTTTTCTATTTATTAATCATGATAAAAAGATTTCGTCAATATCACACCCAATATATAAATAAAACTCTTCTCCACATCCCTACAGTACACCACATTTTAATCTATTAATTAATTACATATCATTTCAATACTGTGATATATATAGCTGTGTAATGATTCATCTTATTGCAAAGATTCATGGTTATTTTCCTCACAATTTGAGTTATGGTTTAAAGAGGGCCAATTATAGTACAAACAATACCCAAGTGAGTTTTCTCATTCTAAGAGACATTACCATCATTTTTATATGGTGTTAGCAAAAACATAATAAATGAGTTAAAAATAAATTCAATTTCAATTTTTTCTCTCCTTTTTAAGATACAATCAGTTGCAAAGATGACTTTTGTCTCATTATGAAAGAAAAGGGCCCCTTCAACACACGATGTTATTAGTAATCACAAAATGGCAGACATTGAAAAAATAATCTTAACAAAACATGCTGCACTATTTATTGACTCTCTCCTATCTCATACTATTTTACACAACCAATATATTGTATGAAACACCTCAACACCTCTATTTGAAATTTAAAAATTTCAAATAGATTTCCTTATAACATCCCAAATCAACTGAAGATCTCTGCATCAGCCAGGGAGTTCAGGGAGTTCAGGTCATCATTAGAGAGTTCAGAGAGTTCAGGTCATCAGGCAGAGAGTTCAGGTCATCAGCCAGGGAGTTCAGGTCGTCAGCCAGGGAGTTCAGGTCGTCAGGCAGGGAGTTCAGGTCATCAGGCAGGGAGTTCAGGTCGTCAGGCAGGGAGTTCAGCAGCCGGTTGTACGAACATGGCATTAGCCTAATGGTTCATTAAGTCTTCATTAAGCCTTTATGATGCATTAGGCTAATGAAGACGTAATGACTCATTAGACTAATGACACGTTCGTACAACCGGCTGCAGGTCATCAGGCAGGGAGTTCAGGTCGTCAGCCAGGGAGTTCAGGTCGTCAGCCAGGGAGTTCAGGTCGTCAGGCAGGGTATTTTAGGTCATCAGGCAGGGAGTTCAGGTCATCAGCCAGGGAGTTCAGGTCGTCAGACAGGGAGTTCAGGTCGTCAGACAGGGAGTTCAGGTCGGGCCAGTACTAAGGGTAATGATGACATCTAATATTACTTTTGTCATATAATGACTGGTAAAAAAACAAAAAAGTCAAGACCAACTGAGAGATCATAAAGTGTAAGTAAAGGTCATGTTTTTCTTGTGCAAAGGTATTCCTTTTTGAAACATAACAGAATATGAAATCACCTACGTTTTTCCTATATCATTCCATGCTAACCAAATTAAGACAGAATAGACAGCAAAGCCAGATGTAATTTCTCTGGATTCTTTTGGTATATCTAATACAGAAATGAAACAAAACATATAGACAACATTGAAGTCAGAGTAGGTCTTATTTGTGTCAAACACTGTTTGAAGTTAAATTGTTAATTGTCTATACATTTATTCAATTCATGTAATTTTCTTTCCATAATGACTAATCAAAACAACTGTGTACCTGACTTCCTTCCAAGATGGCATCTTCCACCTCAGTAACCTCCAACCCAAGGCCATCAGCCACAGTGGTAAGGATATAGTAATGACGTTCATCTAGTCGAGCTCTCTTCGATTCTCTCTCTTCTTTCAGCTTTTGCTGCAAAAGAAAACATAAAATTGTACATAATGACAATGAAAGAGAAATTTTCAATAACTGATGACTTGCCATGGGGAATACAATGGCTTTCCCCTCTGATTTGGCATGTCTGTGTAACTTATCAACACTCATATCTATTCCAGCAAAGATTTCAAAATTTTATCTTTTGCCTGAGACAACAAGGTCATTTAGAGCAGGTTGCTTCCTGATAAATGCCTGTCCTAAGTCAGGAGCCTGTTATTCAGTGTTTGTCATTTGTTTCTGTGTAACATATTTGTTTTTCGTTCATTATTTTGTACATAAATTAGGCCGTTAGTTTTCTCGCTTGAATTGTTTTACATTTGTCATTTCGGGGCCTTTTATAGCTGACTGCAGTATGGGCTCTCATTGTTGAAGGTTGTACGGTGACCTATAGTTGTTAATTTCTGTGTCATTTGGTCTCTTGTGGAGAGTTGTCTCATTGGCAATCATACCACATCTTCTTATTTTTATAAAGCCTTTTTTTGATAATGGGTAACACTATCAGGACAAAATGATAAATAAATAAATTATGTTAGTTTTTGAAGGTGGCCATGGAATTTAGCACCATTCTTCAAACAAAGCAAAAACTGTCATATTTACATTGAAAATAATGAAACTTTCTTTTGGACAAACACTTCAACATGGTCAAGTGAAACAATCGTGCAAAAATTGGTCAAGATTACATTTTTGATACTTTTCATCCACTTGCTATTGTACTGTACAACTTATTTCTGATTATGCAAAACATTGATTTTCTATATGAAAACTGCAAAGGTTTTCAATATAGTGTTGCAAAATAAATATTTGGTTTTAATTTGATCATAATATAGATTCACATTGATGATATAACTAAAAATACTCAATATCTACATGAACAAAGGAAAATAGTTTCGATTCTAATGAAAAAACTCTCAAATCAATTTCTGAGGAAAAAGACAGCATATAATCTACATATTATGAAGTGTTTGATCATTGAGTATTTTATGGAGAAAATAATTTTCATCAACAACAAAGACTAATCTCTATGGTAACCAATTGTTCATACCATGCAAGTAAAATCTACTTCTAAACCCTGACAATAGCAAGGTTTCTACTTTATTTCAGAATTATATCAATATCTACTTTGAACCTTGTCAATCACTTCAGGTTTCAATTATAATTAAAATTCATATTAATAAAGTTTTAAAATCTATATTGGTGACAATTAAATTCACAATAGTATTGGTATAACTGCTCGTAAAAACTTTATATTATTTTGGTCAATTAATTTAACTAAACAAATATTTTACATACAGGCCTCTCAAGATGTTTTGAGAAACCAGAAAATTTTAAAGATGTATATATAGGACAAATATGTTATGTAACCAAGCAGAACTGCAGTTTATCAAACCTCTACCTATTACCTCCCCCCTCCAGGCAGAAAAAACAAAAATCTTAAATGTCTTTGAAAATCTAACAGCCAAGCTCTTGAAGACTGACTAAGGTATCAGTTCTAAGACCATGGTAATTTGAGTTTATCCAGAGCAAGACATTTATTTTCAATGTATATTACACATATCCATACTTACAAGTTGTGACTCCCTATTGGCTTTTCCTGCCATCGATGCCATTTTGAAATCAGGACAATAAAAATCCTATTCAGGTTTATAAGATCACAAAATAGCAATAAATTAAGTCATTATAAAAAGTGCTCGATAATAAAAATCATCAAATAGATGATAAAAAGTTATTTTATTATCCCAAACAATGAATATTGTCACCGATAATTTTTTTTAATCCTTTTTTAAACGAAGCATTAAACAAACTAGCACTCCAACGTTGATATATAATGCAAATAATTTGTTCCAAGTCTACACAAAGCCCTTGTACACATATTCATTGAACAGAAAAGTTTCGCGTCAATTGAGTATACAAATAACTTTCCCGGTATCTATGTGTATTGTTTGTATTACGGTCTATCCAATACAAACTGATGGAAGGACTTTAGATAAGGGTCTCCGTTATATCAATTTCATAAAAACCTTTCTTTATTTTAAATCTAACTTGTTCTAACAGATCAATAATTAAAAGAGTTTGTTGTTTTAAGTATTTCCTTTTTACTTATCTAAGTACAATAGGCACTCATTGATCTTAACACGCTTGGTCAATCAGAAATTTAAAAAACTGATTAAACCATGCCATAATAAAATTCAATTTTAGAGTGAAAGATATGGGTGGCTTTTCTAATAAGCTGATTAAATTGATCTATTTTTATACATTTACTTTTATAATTTTATAACAAATACTTTTCAGCAATTAAGTTTTATTTCAATTCAATTTTGATATTTACTTTTAATTTAAGGTGGTATGGGAGTATAAACAAAAGATGATTTGTTCATACTTTGCCAAAATGTAGTAACATTGTGATAGGTTATAACAATAAAAATGTTAGGTCAACAAGCTTGTTTTCAACTACAGGTTGTGAAAAATTATAACAATTTTAGTATAAATTTTACAGAGAAAAAGCATCATTATGTGAATAGTAATTCATCAACCAAAATCCCTAAAAGCCCTTGAAAAGGCAAGGGTGTCACTCACGAAATAGAAGCTCCATCATAATATAAGTTCCAAGTGGAAGAAATATTCTGTAATATTATTTCCAAATGGAACAAATATTACAGTATTTGTTCCTTATGGAATAAAGGGTATAGAATATTTGTTCCAACAGGAACAGATATTATGACATTGTTTATCACAAAGTTTCCAAGGGAACTTCTGTTAGGCAGAACAAATATGCATTGACATTAAGGGAACAGTGTTTTTTTTTTTGCTGTCAAATTTTTTATTCCCGCAGTTTGATATTTCTGGCAAGGCTTTCAATACACACATGTCTCAGAATGCTAATCTAATTTTGCTTTAGACAAAAATGTGTAAAGTAATATATGTAATGTTGAACTTTTCACTCCTTTTATCATATCTTAATTATAATATGTTTACATGCCTCATGAAGCAAGAACTTTTCTTAACTACCAACTTAACCACAGATCATGTATATATGTAACAAAGTTATTCTAGAAAGTTAACTCAAAAATTGTAAAAGGGGAAGTAACTCAATTTTCACTAAAACCACAATCATCTTTTTGCATTGCAAATAGATGCAACCCCCAAAAAACCAGATATGTTAATTCTTTATAATTGATTCCTTTATTTACATGTTAAGCATGGGATTCTTAATAAGATTAAAATAATCTGTGTTGTAACATATAATTATTAATAACTATTTAAATCCTTATATTTGGCTTTAGAACCCTATTTTTTAAGGTATGTATGCACCTGCAATCTTAAGCTGTAACAGTAATCTAATTTTGCATTTGAAATAAATACAAACAGACCTAGTCAATAGGCACCTCTAAAATACAATCAGCTATTTATAACATGTAGTCCAGTATTGCCAGGACATATTTACCAATATAACCACCCATAATTAGCTGGCACTGACCAATGCACAGGGAGCAATATCATTCAAACTGCGGAGATTTATTTTAAAACTAATCTAACATGGACATATGTGATTTGTTACAAGGCCAACTTTCATTGTATATAAAATAAGAAGATGTGGTATGATTGCCAATTAGACAACTTTCCAACAGTGTCAAATGACATGGATTTAAATTCTATTTGATTTCTATAAATCTTGGAAATAAATTATTAAAAAAAAACATTTTTTTTTAATTACGTCTATTTTGCTGTGTGTCAAACTGTTGTCATTTGTATTTTAGTGAATGTACTTTCTGTAACTGAATAGCTTCTGAGGCTATAAAGTATACCCCCTTGTGTAAAGATTAAATGTTGAAATACATTTAATTTTACATAGAGACCTACTAAACAACTTTTGAATAATTCACAAAAATTCTGGCAAAATTTGTTTAAAAATATGAACAGGTTTGCTACCCTGTAGCCAAATGTCCCCAGCTCTGAATTAACGAGGAATCAAATTGGGTCTCACAATGTTTTATTGTGGTACGATAGTCAAAATATGGTCAAAACACAATTACGCCTTTTTGTGTTTTTTATGTCTTTTTGTTTTTGCTCACACGTTGTTGTCAATATAATGGAATTCTATGCAATTGTCATACAAGTGAAAAGGTTTAGCAAGCAATAAAACCAGGTTTAAGCCACCATTTTTTACAAAAGGAAATACCTGTACCAAGTCAGGAATATGACAGTTGTTTTCCATTCTTTTGATGTGTTTGAGCTTTTGATTTTGCCATTTGAGAAGGGACTTTCCGTTTTGAATTTTCCTTAGAGATGGGTATTTTTGTTATTTTACTTTTTACAACAAATATTGTCAACTACCTATGATGGCAAACAATCCTATCAAGTATGAGAGCATTCTGTCAAATGGTGTCAGCGGAGTTGCATTTACAAGGTGTTATTGGTTGTTGTTTTGTAGGATATGTGAATCAGAGGATCAAAACAACTTTTTAAATGGATCTGCCACTGCTTAAGTATATATAGAACTATATATAGTACTTACAAGTCTTTCCAAAGTCATGTGATAGTGCCGTACATGTTTGTAACTCTGCAGAAATGTCACCTTATTGGTTGACATGTTGCACCTTCTTAATTCCACATTTTGATCAAAATTTGTTCCATCAACTTTTATAAAACAATTTAGAGTAAATCGACTTTTCTTAATTTGCCTCTTTTAACTAACAGTGCATCAGCAAAATGCTTAATATTCAGAGCACAAATATAAGATCCATATACCATATTTAAAGTCCAAAGATTTTAGCACAAGTTTCTAGTACATCTTACTATACCAAACACAAAGTATAGCACTTAACTAAGATCCCTATGCAACTCCAACATAGACGACATTAAATAAAAATACCAAGAACTTTATGACAATAATTCAAGTTTGCAAATAAAATCTACAAAATTATACCATGATTAAATAGTTTCCATGGCAATTAATATGCAATATCTCAAAATTATACTGTAATTATTATTTATAGTCATCAGGGAGGTCGATTTGATGGCTGTAATTTCATCTTTGGAGACAGTAATCATTTCTGCTATTGTTTGTCAAAGATAATCAAATGATACTTTAACATGCAATCAGGTCGCAGCTTAATCTTTGTCAGGCAAAACTTCAAAGTACAATGCCATATGATTATACACAGTTAACATGTTCTAGTGAGAAGTTCAGAATCTGATTGTAGTTATCTATGAAGACCAATACAGAACTATGTCAATGAATAAAATATTGATTGATTATTACTTGCCTAATGACCATAATATTTATGATTATCAATCAATACAATAGGAAGTTACTGCAAAGTAGGCCAACCAAAATGAAGGGCATGAAATTTGGACTGCCACCGGAAATGAGGGTATGTTGGATAGGGGTAGGAAATTTAATCTTGCAATAGGCCACCTATTGACCCTCAAAGAGTTATTGCAAGGGCTTTTTAAAGTTCCACTCTCTATACACTAAGCATCAGATTTAACATCCCCGTTCTGACAGGCCAGACCAGACCAGACCAGCTAAACGGACGCCCCACTTTAGCAACGATTTAAATGCTAAAAGCAGAAAAATCCAGTCGAGCATATTGGTATACCCCAGTCAACCTTTTGAGCAAATAAAACTATAATTAGTTAATTCATGGTGAGTGTTTGATTTATTTTTATACATTATACAAAGTTAACACTTATTTTATAACACCCATAACATAAACACCAAAAAAAATGGTAAATTCATTGTAGCACATATCTTTAAAAGTTCACATGATAAATAACGTATTAATTTTTAAGATGATGTGACCACAACATTTTGGTAAACTACCTTTAACTAAGCCTTTATCCTGATACAGGATCAAAGCATTGACAGACAGACAGACAGACTGGAAAACATAATGCCCACTCCCCCCAATGGCCTGCATTAATATACAGGGCATATACAAAATACAGACAGCTAGTCAATGAATGAATTCCTGTGTCAAACCCAATATTAACACATTCATATGTTACAACTAGATGGTTGCCATGTTACAAAATGCTATTGAAAATATTTGGTGCAGTTTCAAGAGGACATAACCCAAAAATAACTGACAGAAATAACTTCAGTCTACTAAAATTGATCCTGTCAACAAAATATGATTTGGAGTAATTCAATATTAAAAAAAACCTTGTCTATTTTTAGTAATAAACCATTGTAACAAACTGAAAATTGATTCTACAGAAAAAGTTCTTTCTAGTTGTAATCTGACTTATGTTACGGTTGTAAATTTTTTATGACTGATGCTGACGATTAAATAAATCTATAAACCTTGAATACAATTGAAGCTAAGAAGCAAAAATTTGTAGTTTAAAACAGATAGGGAATATTTTGGTCTTATTGGTTACAGTATTTAAATTCATTCACATGCAATGAAGGAAATGAAAGTTTATTTAGTCTGGGTGTACGAATACAGGTCTGAATACTTTGTCAGCAGATAAAAAAATTTTGAGCTTGTTTTGAGTAACTGAGAGCATGTTTCGATAATTAGCATTAATTAGTATTGTTTATAAGAAGTTGTGTTAGTGCCTTCAGTATTATCTATGTTGATGAGTAAAGAACATTTTCATATTTTTCATGTTGGGGCCTTTTATAGTCGACTATACAGTATGGGATTTTCTTATACTTCAGGGTTTCAAAGACGATTTCATCTGACCCTCCCCAAAACTCCAGGCTATGGGGGCATATGGGTATGGACAAAGTTGCAGAATATAATTTTTTAAGCCAAGTAAGGGCATGACATACTGAATTTCTTAACATAAGTTTGAGTATTAAATGCCTAAAATTAATTTGGATTTTTTTTTTATCTAAATCAAAATACAGATATTTTTGTACGTGTTTAAAATCATGTGCTATGATACATGAATCCTTTTTATTAAACTATTGAAAAAAAAATTCATTAACATGAAAAGTTTAACAAAAAATACATGTCTACACATGAAAAATGATATAGGGTTATAACTGTAAATGGCCATATTTCAATATAAATCTATCATACTTTCATTGCACCTGAAAACTTTTGTGCAAATATTAAATTTAACTCTCATTTTTTATATCAAATGTCAATTTAACACTAAAATGTACATTTGAATTCTGAAAAGGCAACTAATTATTTATCCATTTTCCACAATAGGATGCTGTTTTCCTTACAATACAGAGACACAACCAAAACAGGTGGTGTATTGGATGCCAATGTTAAGTTATTTCAGGGTGGTCACAGTGATTGAAAGAAAAAAATAAAGAAAACAAATATTGCTTCTGAAACCTTACAAACTTGAAATTCCATGTATAGAAACAAATTATACCCTATTATCTCCCTACTATGGGAAATGACTATGAGTATATACATTTTTGTAGTTTTTACAAAAATTAAATTACATCTTCCACAGAACAAATATTGATCTCTAATTAGATTGATTGTTTTGACTTTTAATGTCACATTGCTCCCCTACTGTATGAATTTATTCATGTATTTTTTTTATTTTCCAAACAGAAAATCAGAAACTTGTTTCAAATGTGGCAGTTTGAGAATGTTTAACATTGATAAACACAATATTCACAATACCTAGGATCAGTAATATAAATACATTTAATTCAGGAAGACAATTAATCTTGTAATTTTTTGAAAAAAACTGATAGTCAATCTGCACAGCAAATATTGACTTTTCTTTTTACGCCCCTTTTGAATATATGCTGCTCCAAACTTTACTTCGAGCTTTGCAAATTTTGGAGCTGAATTTTCCTAATGAAACTTAATAAAAAAAGAACTTTCAATGGATCAATTTCTGTAAGTTAACTTTGATAGAGAGTGTTTAAGGTTCAAAATTTTTAATGTATACTAAGACTTCAGAACACATGGAAAATCAGGAATATTCATGAATATATACACATATTAAAAAAAAAATAGAAAAAAAAAACAACAAAAAAAAACCAAATGGTATGTTCATAATTGTCTTATATTATCAAAATTTGCTTCCACCCTTGCCAACAAGTAAGCACTTTTTTTTAACCTACAACCAAATTTACAAGTCCATCATGAAGGTTCACCGGAATTAAACTTTTTTATTCCAGGTGTGTCAATGTTAAACCTGCTAAAAAGTTTTCATTATTGTCTTTCCCCTTTTATTCCCATCTCCCTCCCCTGCACCAAAACTTTTCTTTCTGAATTTCAATGTATTAATCAGAATATCAATTGTCTTGAAAAATGGTCCATTTGGTAAATACGGGACTGTTTTTTTTTCTTGCCAACAAGTAAGCCCTCTGTTTTGAATGACATAAAAGTACATTTCCAAAAAAAATGTATATCTTGTAAGTCTATAGTAGTAGACTAGTACAATAAGTTAGTACTTACAATCATTCCTACAACATGCTGTGTTCGTATCCTGGCTCGAACACGACCAACCGCTCTCTTTAGAAAACGATTCATTATTGAAAAGTTTCCTGATAAAATGATTTTTTTAAAAATATCATACAACTGATATTTCAAATTTATCCAATTTCATAATTCCATCATATAAATTTCTCGTTCATCAATAGATAATGCCAAATCAAACTGAATGACAAAACATATATCATGTAAGGGATTTTAAGTTGAAATTGATATTACTATCATTGTCATTCCAACGAACATCAAGACATTAACCTGGAACAATGAATTATTGAACACAAATGACAAAACGGGTGAAATCTGACTAAATTACTCCATCTTTATGGTTACGCTTGATAAAACCATAAACATTTAATGGTAAAGTGTGATATGATAAAGCCATTATATTTTACATAACACAGGGAACAAAAGGCATAGGTACATTAATTAGTGAGAAAGCAGGAAATAGTCAGATATAAATGGAACTGGATTCACTGGTGACTTGGAAAAGCAATAGGAAATCGGAGATATTAACAATACATTAAACTGTCCATCTTTCTCCTTGATCTATAATAAGATCACAAACTATCTTACCTCGGCACAACTTTTAGTAAATCTGGCACTAAGTAACTAGTCAAAATAATGCAAAATTCATCAATATAAAACACAGAAATTCTTATTTTACAAAAGCACCAGTACATCTACCTTATATAATAATTTTTCAATTAAATACAGATAAAATAATTAACCTGCATGATTTGAGGAAATATTTAATGTTGTTAGTTTAATTCTTTTCTTTTTATAACATTGCCTTAAATCATTGATAGGTTCAAAACTAGCCAAAGAGCTTAAGTAAAGCATGGCCACAGGATCCATTGTGCATACGTTATTTTCAAATATATTTTTTTTTTTATTTATATAATATTACAATGTAATAAATGTTTCTGACTTTTAACTGTAACTGTTTTAACACCATTGTCCTTTGGTATTAGGTTACTAAGATTGTTGTCTTATAGGCAGTCTTACCAGATCTCCTTATGTTTGTAACAATTGTAATTAACTCAGTCTTAACTTTCCCTTTCTGTTTACAGATTCAGTTGCCATGAAAACCTACCTGTATTTTAAAAATTGTAGACTTAAATATAGGATTTCCTCTGGTGAAAATAAGTCTTCTTAATTTTGGTGCACTTCTCTTCATTTTAATACTCAGTTACTTAATATTTTTCAAAAGATATTGCATGAAATGAACATATTTAGATAATCTTTGATGACAGAAATGTAAACTATCACATATATATATATTCCCAGTCTTTTGACAAGACTCTCATATGATAACTAAGTTCCCACTCAACTATCCATCACTTGAAATCAGTTCTGTATTACAATCCAACACTGAATGCTGAAGTTAGCAATTTTTTTAACTTGTAATACATGATGCTTAATGTCCTGAACTTAATATTTTTGCTCCAAGTTATCCTAATTTTTAGCTTAATCCACTTGACAACGAAAGTGCAAAGGTGTCATCAATTTCACCTGAGTGGCATCATAAATGATATTTTCCACTTCAAAATGAAGATTCCATCAGTAAGAATGTCTCATTTACATTAAGATGTTAACTTAATTCTTAATCAAACAACTTGTCAGGAGTCCTCTTGAAACACAACTTCAATTTACTGACTTGATCTTAGGTTTGTGTACCAACCCATCATCTTTTATTTAATTAGGATTTTTTATGAATATTGATGGTCCATTTATGGTTGAAATTATGGTACTTGTTATGGACAATTTCCCCATCAAAAGACAAACTGTATTTATAATCTGTGTTAATACTGTAACCCATAAATGTATAATGAATCTCACATTCTCAGAACTCCAGACATGGTTTCCTGGGAGTTTTAAGTAAAGTTATATGACATATTTGAGACACAATATAACGCCTTGTTTTATATTGCATGTATATGGTTATTACAACTGACGACTATGAACTACATTAAATCTTTATTTCATAATATCCAAAACTAGTATTAACCACTGTGTATAAAGATGAAAGTTAAAAGGGATTAAGCAAAGGAGTAAAAGTAAAATGAATCCTTAGAGATGTATATACATTCAGAACAATGATAATAAAAACTGCTATAAGAAATACAAATTATTTCTGTAATTTCAGATTGATTGCACCTTTTTTGGGGGGGGGGGGGGGGGGGGGGGGGCAAAATTGTATTTTTCCAGTTACACATAGGATGGCTTTGCCTTATCACCTTGATCTTTGACCTTTTACCATTTGAAACATATTGTAAATCTACAGTAACTTATGTTACATTTGGCCTGATGACGATGCTTGCATTTGTTTTGTTTTCTTGATTTTGGAGGCCAGTTTTGTGGGATTTAAAAAGAATAAACATATAACAATGATACCATTATAAAAGTGTAAAGACTAGCTATGAAGTTATGAAGCTGAGCTATCAGGAAAAATAAACATCTTAAAACTTATATTATATTAGGTCTTACACAATCTCCTATACCTTTGTTTTGAAACTAAAATAAGGAGCCAAAGGACCTTTTTTTCAGGAATTTCAGAAATTTGGGCAGTGAGTCTCTTACCATTCTAGAGTTATGCCCTTTATAACTTGGAAAAATGCAATTTTTTTTTCATTTTCACATTCTAACTTAAGTTTGCCTCATGCAAATTTTATGAAACTCATTCATAATGCTAAGAACCAAAATTTGCAGGCAGTGTTCAAATTTGGGCAGTGAGTCACTGACCTTTCTAGAGTCGTGCCGGCCTTTCTAACTTGGAAAATTGCAAATCAAAATAAAATAAGAAATAAAAACAAAACAGTGAAAATATGAAAATAACACACTTCACAAAAATACCTACAACTAGCTATATATATAGAACTCTATAAAAAGTAGCAGTGACAACAAACGCTCTAAACAAGTATTTTGACGTATTATGAGCAAGCTTGAGCAGGGGCATTCTTGTTGTCAGACACATTCTTGTTTTATTCTACATAAAAGTCAATGGAAAAGAAAATTTAACGATCTTTCATTAGAATCTACCTTAACAATTTACTGAAATTTTGCTTAAGTTTATTTAAGGGCTATATATATATAACTTAGAGAAAAGTAAAAAAGAGCAGAAAAAGCCAATTTTACCATCAACACATATTGACACATTTATTTACAATTTTGTCAACTGTTATAAATACTGTAATGCAAGAAGTAGGAGAATCAGTTTTGGCACAAGGAGACCTATAGGTTACAGTATATAGATATACAGGATTCAACAAAAAGTATATTTAAACAACTATGTTTTGATGATCTGCAAGATAAATGAGCTTTAAATCCCAAAAATAGTTACATTAATAAGATTATTTATGTTCACAACTGCCAAGTCAAATGAAAAATCTATGAAGTTCCATAATTGTATGCCAAAACTTCATTGAGTAATATTCTATAAAAGATGACATACATACATGGCGCCTGTTAAAACCTTGAAACCCGCTGCATTTTTATGCACCTGTCCTAAGTCAGGAGCCTGTTGTTCGGTGGTTGTCGTTTGTTGGTGTGGTTCATAGGTGTTTCTCGTTTCTTGTTTTTTATATAGATTAGACCGTTGGTTTTCCTGTTTGAATTGTTTTACACTAGTCATTTTGGAGCCCTTTATAGCTTGCTGTTAGGTGTGAGCCAAGGCTGTACTTTGACCTATAATTGTTAACTTTTTATACATTGTGACTTGGATGGGGCACTCATATCACATCTTCTTATTTATATTGTACTATGAATTTAATAGCCAGATTTTGGAAAGTTGTAAATGGACCCCAAAACACTCCTTACATTTCTTTTGATTTTTCTATTTAGAATTTTATTTGAAAAATATCTGTCTTAACATTTATAAACATCATCACAAAGTTTCAAGCATATTCTCAGATAATATATGTTAGTTTTTTCTATTCTGATTTGACTGAATTTCTAGTTTTCAACCTTGGAAATTGTGTTGCCATATAAAGTGAAATTGTATAGCCATCACAGTAATTATTTCTATCAGTAAACAAGAATAATTCATAAGTCAATAATGTGTCAATTTACATTTATGGCAGACGTCTGATAAAGACAATAAATTTACATCTACTGTGTGTGTCCAGTACTGATTTCCTATTACCATAACAATCCAAAGTTTGATTTATGTGAATTGATGGCAATCCAAAATTTTCCATTTAAAACACTGAATCAATGGGTTGCTGAATTTGTTCAATCAATTAACTGTAAATTTAGAAACTTTTTTGTGCATGTATAATTGTGATTGTTGATCATTTGAACTGAAATGCGAAGTTTGATAATATTACGAATTCAGGAAACAACGCAAAGTTTGTTTAGTACAATTTCAGGAAATGAGTATTTTAATTATTACGATTTCAGGAAATGACATTTAAAATAATGCTTTCGAAATTTAAAATGGAGTTTTGTTCTTTTTTTGCAACAAGAGTGCACACGCTGAAATGTCTCGCCTTCTCTACTGACCATTGATTTTATGTTGATAGTCCTAAATACAAAGCTTTACTACAAGTATCACATAAACTTAACATGATCCAAGAAAATGAGGTCCAGGTCAAATAAACCAAACCGGAAATACATGTACACCTTACAATCGTTCAATACACCAAATATAGTTGACCTATTGCTTATAGTTTCTAAGAAACAGACTTAAAAATGAAAACTAAACATTGACCAATGAACCATGAAAATAAGGTCGAAGTAAGATGAACCATGCCAGACAGACATGTACACCTTACAATCAATCTATGCATTAAATATAGTTGACCTATTGCTTATAGTATCTAAGAAACAAACTTAACCGTGAAAACTTAACATTAACCAATGAACCATGAAAATGAGGTCAAGGTCAGATGATACCTGCCAGACAGACATATACACCTTACAATCATTCCATACAACAAATATAGTTGACCAATTGGTTATAGTTAAAGAAAAACAGACCAAAACACAAAAACTAAACACTGAGCAATGAACTGTGAAAATGAAGTCAAGGTCAAATCAAACCTGCCAGACTGACATGTACATTGTAAAATATTTCCATACACCAAATAAAGTTGACCTATTGCATATAGTACTAGAAAAAAACACCACAACACAAAAACTTAACTTTAACCACTGAACCATGAAAATGAGGTCAAGGTGAGATGACACCTGCCAGTTGGACATGTACACCTTACAATCATTCCATACACCAAATATAGAAGACCTATTGCTTATAGTACCTGATATATGGACTGGACCACGAAAACTTAACCTTGTTCACTGATCCATGAAATGAGGTTGAGGTCATATGAAAACTGTCTGACGGGCATGAGGACCTTGCAAGGTACTCACATATTAAATATAGTTATCCTATTACTCATAAGAGAGAAATTGACATTACAAAAAATCTTAACTTTTTTTCAAGTAGTCACTGAAACAGGAAAATGAGGTCAAGGACAATGGACAGATGACAGACGGAAACTTCATAACATAAGGCATACAAAGTATGAAGCATCCAGGTCTTCCACCTTGGAAAATATTAAGCTTTTAAGAAGTTAGCTTATGCCGCCGTTGCCGCAGCTGTCGGATCACTATCCCTATGTCGAGCTTTCTGCGACCAACAAAAACTATGCCTTTGCAATTTTTTCAATAATAAGATTAATGCAATAATTTCCAAATTTATAATACTTTAAATTTGTGATAAATGTATGAGTTCTCCAGCTCTCTTGGACCCCAGCAGGGAAAGAAGAGAGTTATGTCACATTTACCTGCAGGACACTCCTGTCTTACTATGTTATAATATTCAATCTTCATCATTAATTGACAAAGAAACCCTTCTACTTTCACCTCATCAGTCATGTGACCATCATTAATTGAGCCACTGGACGTTAAGCAACCAACAATCAATCAATCAATCATTAATTGACAAAGAAACCCCTCTACTTTCACCTCATCAGTCATGTGACCATCATTAATTGACAAAGAAACCCCTCTACCCTCAGCCCATCAGTCATGTGACCATCATTAATTGACAAAGAAACCCCTCTACCCGCAGCCCATCAGTCATGTGACCATCATTTATAATCCTTTAGCAGGGAAATATTCTTCCTCTCATTTTTTCTTTCTTATTTTTATAAAGTTATAAAGTTTCAAATCTTTCATATTCTTATTTAATACTTGGTTATTATAATAGAGACTGGTTCGATTCTTGAAAATTGCAGACATCTTGGTGTCTGTGAGTTTTTCGTGTTGTTGGGATGCTTAATTAATGATGTTTTTCCAATAACTCCTTATATTACATGATGTGATACAAAATCCTTAATTCCGCCCTAAATCCAATCAATTGTTATTCATTAATATTCAAAGTATTTAGAACAATTACTGATTTTATATTCACTAAATTTACAAAATAATATTTATACATTTTCAAATACTTCAATTTCATTAGTTTTTTACTAACAATATATACCAGCACAAATTTTAAATATTTTAGCAGTTTCAGATAACACATTAAAGAGACTATACGGTAACAATTTTCCAAATCAGCCAACCTCAACAGTATTTAAATAAAAACATTTAATTTTATTCCCTTTAAAAATCAACAAGAGAAATTACGATGTTATCTTTGTCATAAATATAAACAGACATCAACATTGTCTCTTAGCAACATGTCAACAGGAACAGTTATTATATATATGGCAGTCATCTGTTGTAAGGGAGATAACCCAATAATATTACTGTTCCAAAGTCACACACTGACAGTTATATGTGAATAAATTGTACAAAATTTCTTTTCTTTTTTAGTAGTTAGAATTTTTTTCTCTTATTAAAATGACCCGCCTTGAATAATAACTTGAAAATTATTCTTATCAAACAAATGACTAATTGGTTAATGGCTGCTGGGCCAGCAGCAAATATTTCATGCATATTCAGGATGTCAAAAAAAAAGAGAAAAAACAACATTAACTTTCAGTGATTAGTAAAATCAACATTCTGAACATATTAAATAGAATCTTCATAATTCTTAACTTTGAAGAATCATATGAAATAATAAGTTCTTCATCACAACTACCATCCCCTAAAATAAAAGTAAAACTGTAGCTCTGCAAACCTGTGTTACTAGTACTTAAACCACTAGTCTTATTTTCTCAGGAGTGTCTGTTTAAACCTGATTCAAAAACATAGCTAGTTGATTTGTGTATTGCTTAATAATTAGTGGAAGTATGGAAAATCTAAAAAAGGTTGGATCAGGAGTTGACGGACTCTTTTGACTATTGCATTGAATGGAAACAAGAACATTACAGGAATTTATCCCTTTTGACACAAGGGTAATTTCAGAAAGGGCTATGAACAACCTTTGAAATGGATGTTCATAAAATTTATGTTTTTCGCGTAGCAAATAAGCTTGGTGCATGAAACATGATAAAAATGGAAAAACATGTTGGAACGAAAAATTAAACAGTGTATGTCTACTTATGTAACAAAGTATTTCATGTCTATGAATTTATTACTTGACTCCTGACATTTACCAGTACTTTCTCACATCAAAATCAGATTTATCAAGGCAATAAATAAAATAAAACTCATGTTAGACAAGTAGGAAATTTAAATCAATAACTCTTCATGACTTTGAATAAAATTTAAATTAAAATGGACTTACTGGAGATTTGTGTGAATGATACGATGATTCCCAAGTATCCATTTTTTTTTTTTTTTCTTTTTTTACAACTGAGAACTCGAAAACAACAGCGAAATTGAAATTATTTAAAACTCATTCACAAAGAAATGAATCAAGCATGTTTCTTATGGTGAAATTTTCCTTTCATATGATTGAAAGAGAAATAAAAGAACATATTATTTAATTTTCACGCCAATTTTTTAATTTAATAAGATTTTGTACAATAGATGTTTTATAAGAAAACAACCAAGTCATTGTATTTAGTATCAATATTATCAAAATATTGGTAAGGGGAGATTATATCTAACAGGTTAATTTTTCAACAATGAACAATGTGCATACCTCAATGAGGATAATGTGTAGGTATAGGAGTGTTTCATTATACTGGATGCTGAAGTTTGTTTAAACTTCCAAAACACAAGTCTATTTAGTGGAAGTAAACGTTGATTGCTTGTTTGTATAAAACGTACTAGTATAATTCCACCTTGTTTATGTAAAACGTACTAGTATAATTCCACCTTGTTTTCATTTAAAAATATGATGCAATTTTATTGGTCAGGTACATACACTTAAAAATCTACATAATATTATAAATATTGAAACATCAAGGTACTAGCTTCTTAACATTAAAAACAAGTTTGACAGTCAAACCCTATATCCTACATCAGAAATTTCTTCCCCTCTCCCCCTCCCCCTCCCCCCCAAAAAAAATTGACTATGTTCAACAATTTGCAAGTATTAAAGAAAATCAGAATCCTTTCCACATGCACATGTCAGGTGTATGTAGAACTGTTGTACAATATAAATATAGGTTCTAACTAAAAACTGTAGGAAGACAAACCCTGTTCTCTTTACAGGATTGATTGATTGATTGATTGATTGGTTGTTGATGTTTAACACCACTATCACCACTCCTGTTGCTAGATCTTTAATAGCCACTTTCTATTGGTGGAGGAAGCCAGAGTACCCAGAGAAAACCACTGACCTTCAGCCGGTCACTTAAGATAGTAGTGGAAAACACCTGGAGCAGGGTTCAGAAACCAAATCCCAGTGTGGACAGACTAATGATAGAATAGAGAATGGAAATGGGGAATGTGTCAGAGACAACAACCAGACCAAGAGCAGGAAACAGCCCAAGGCCACCCATGTGTTGTCAACACACCCAGAAAATCTGCACCCAGAGGCAGGCTCCTAAACAATAATGAATACTATTTCATGTTACTATCTCAAGTGACCTGTAGAAGATAGTTCATAGTAGTGATGACTGCTTACAACACTCGGCAACGAAAGACCTGCATTATAAAGGAAATTTCTCCCAACATTTATAAAGTTCAACAGCTATTTTACGTTTTTGTAGAAAAAAACTCTTTTAAAAAAAACTTTCCCATAAATGATTTATAGAGACTTAACCACTACACACACGTTATAAAAACAAAAGTAAAGGAACAGTCCTTTAATTGCTGTCCTTCATCTCAAAGTGAGTCCTTCAGCATAAACTCTCACCTCACTGCAGGTTCAATAGGGACCCTAGCACTAGTTAGAGTGGAAATATTTGTGAAATGTTGATTATGCTACATTTGTGCATTAAAGAACATAGGAATTGCAGTTTATAGACCAAATATGGTACAGGAATTGTCATATTACACAGACTATATGTGATCCAAGAACTATAGTACATGTATTACACATACCATATAAGGTGCATGAATAATAGCATTGCAACGAAAACATGTGGTGCATGAATAATAGCATTACACAGACCACATGAGGTGCAGGAATGACCCTTTGTAGTACTGGCCTCGCCATTTCAAATATGATTATCATATTCAGATTCAGAATTCAACCAAAAACAAACTGGATTTTGTGTATAAAGCAAAAACAATAAAACTCTTAAGTTCCAAGTAAAGTTTTATGATTGAGAGCCTAGAAATTGTTTACACAGACCACATGTGGTACAGGACTGTGAAATTACAGATACCAAAGGTGATCCAGGAAATGTATCATTACACAGGCCTAATGTGGTACAGGAAATGTAGCATTACAATCACCACATTTGGTACACAAAATGTAGCATTAGACAAACCACAGGTGGAACAGGAAATGTGGCATTACAAACACCACAATTTGTACATAAAATGTAGCATTAAATAAAATGTTATCACAGAGATATTTCTTGCCTTTTTGTAATTTTGATAATGTAAATGTTGAAATTAAAATTGTAATGAGATGTGCCAATGCTAATACAACTGCATACCAATACCATTGACTTATTATAAGTCGTTCCCTTTAAACAAACCTAAACACAAACATTAACTTGTAAACTATGTAAAAGTTTCAAAGTCAATGAACCATGATCAGGGGTAGGGCTATATAATCTCCATGGAAACGATACTTGCAAATGCCAATAAATTTTCATACCAAATATCAATGACTTAACATTAGCAGTTCATCTTAATCACAAACTAATACATGTAAACTAAGCAAAAGTTTCAAAGTAAAAAGACCATGACTGAGGGGGCGGGGCCAAATATTCTCCATGGAAATGAGATGTGCTAATGTTTATACAACTGAACACCAATTAACATTGGCCTACCTCTAATGGTTCCCCTTGAACTGACCTAATCACAAACTAATACATGTAAACTTAGCAAAATTTTCAAAGTCTATAGACCATGACTATGGGGGCGGAGCCAAATAATCTCCATGGAAATGAGATATGCCCATGCTTATTCAATTGCATACCAAATATCATTGACCTACCACTAGTGGTTCCCCATAAATTGACCTAATCACAAACTAATACATGTTAACTATAAAAAGTTTCAAAGTCAATAGACCTTGACTGAGGGGGCGGGGCCAAATAATCTCCATGGTAATGAGATGTGCCAATGCTAATACAACTGCATACCAAATATCATTGACCTATCACTAGTGGTTAACCATGAACTAGACCTAATCACAAATTAATACATTGTTGACGCCGCCGTCGCCGCCGACACTAGAAACAGCATACCTATGTCTCGCTTTTTGACTCCGTCAAGGCGAAACAAAAACAGTATGTGGCACAGGAGTTGTTGCATTACAAAGAACACATGTGGTACAGGAAATGTTGTATTACAGAGAACACATGTAGTACAGGAAATGAAGCTTTACAGAGACAACATGTGGTACAGGAAATGTTGTATTACACAGACAACATGAGGTACAGGAAATGTTGTATTACACAGAACACATGTGGTACAGGAAATGTTGTATTACACAGAACACATGTGGTACAGGAAATGTTGTATAACACAGAACACATGTGGTACAGGAAATGAAACATAGCACAGACTACATGTAGTACAGGAAATGTTGCATTACAAAGAACACATGTGGTACAGGAATTTTAGCATTACAGAGAACACATGTGGTGCAGGAAATAGTGCATTACACATACTACATGTGGTACAGGAAAAGTTGCATTACACAGACCACATGTGGTACAGGAATTTTAGCATTACATAGAACACATATGGTACAGGAAATATTGTATTACACAGACCACATGAGGTACAGGAAATGTTGCATTACACAGACCTTATGTGGTACAGGAATTTTAGCATTACATAGAACACATGTGGTACAGGAAATAATGCATTACACAGACTACATGTGGAACAGGAAATAATGCATTACACAGACTACATGTGGTACAGGAAATGTTTCATTACACAGACTAAATGTGGTACAGGAATTTTAACATTACACAGACCACATGTGGTACAGGAAATAATGCATTACAAAGACCACATGTGGTACAAGAACTGTTGTATTACACAGACCACATGTGGTATAGGAATTTTAGCATTACAGAGAACACATGTGGAACAGGAAATGTAGTATTACACAGACCATATGAGGTACAGGAAATGTTGTATTACAGAGAATACATGTGGTACAGGAAATGTTGCATTACAGAAAACACATGTGGTAAAGGAAATGTTGTATTACACAGAACACATGTGGTACAGGAAATGTTGTATTACACAGACCACATGTGGTACAGGAAATGTAGTATTACACAGAACACATGTGGTACAGGAAATGTAGTATTACACAGAACACATGTGGAACTGGAAATGTTGCATTACAGAGAACACATATGGTACAGGAAATGTTGCAATACACAGAACATGTGTGGTACAGGAAATGTTGCATTACACAGACTACATGTGGTACAGGAAATGTTGCATTACAGAGAACACATATGGTACAGGAAATGTTGCAATACACAGAACATGTGTGGTACAGGAAATGTTGCATTACACTGACTACATGTGGTACAGGAAATGTTGCATAACACAGACTACATATGTCATAAGTGATTTACATAGAGCTTCTCTGATGAAGATTTGTATGAAATTTTTACTATTAAGGTAAAAAGGTATTATTCAAACATCAAAATAAAGACAAAACTTCCTTATATAAGATTTTACCTTGAAGTTCTTGTCAACAATCAAAATACTCTGTCGTCTACCAACACTCACTTTCCTCTTCGATTTATCCTCCATTTCTAAATCGATGTTTCTAAATCGTTTTAAATTTCAACATTTAAATGTAAGCAAATTGTTAGAAACTATCATTTATTTATGATTTATTATTCAAAATCATAATTCCAAATCACTGGAATGCAAAATCGAAGTTAATGTACGATACAATTTATCTGATTTTTGTTCCGATTAATCCTCTGAAATACACTTAAATTTAGGAGATCATTTATCTCTTCTGATTCCTAACAAACTGGGTATGTCCTTTTAGACAAAATCTGAGTATATATCATAGGTAAAAATCAATTGCTGATGACAATGTCAAAGTTCAGCCATTATCCATCAAAAACTGTCAAAATGTAACATTTAAATTGATGTAGATAAAATGCAGACACAATGTAATTTAATTTTCCACCTCCATCCACAACAATAATTAACAGTTTTATCTCTCTAAATTTCTGTTAACAGATTCATCAAACTGTCATCTTTTAGTCATTAATTTAACGATTTTATAATAATCTGTTCCTTTAAACTTAAGTTTAAACTGTATCCAATAGATGCAAGACTAAACAAGAATCATGATTTTTTAACATCAACATTATCTTTTCTTCATTATGTACATGTAGGATTTTAATCCTTTATTGCTATAGTAACAACAAATGAAGCGCCAATACATGAATTCAATTGAATCAAAATCAAATGAGTTTTTCCGTCTTTCACAGTAGTTGGTCTTCTAAAGAAGAAAGTCCAATAACTATTCGATAAAGTCATAAATAGCTGTAATTTTTAAAAGTATTATTGCTTCTTTTCACCTTTTTACGACATGTTTTTATCCAATAATTTGTCACTGTGAATTCAATTAGTGTTTAAAATTGAAAACCAGTGAGCAAATTCCTTTAAAACACGACATTTCCACCTATACTTAACATCAATGATTTTTAAATTATATGTTTTGCAATGTCTGAGACAATTTTAAACCGTATTTATGAGAATAAACAAATGTTGGATAAAAAAATTTATTGTTTAATATACTGGATGTCTTGTGGAGCGAAAGAATCTTTACAAACAAAGTAACTGGCCTGTGAAAGAGGATCACTTAATTCAAAGAACTAAACAAGTCCTAATCACGTAACAGTAATAACAGAAATATTCTGGTCAACTGTTTCTTGATCAATTACAGTTATCAGTCGAGGATCTACAATTACTCCAACATTTAACCTTGACTTATAACTCTTGGTCTAGCAAATTTTAAACAGGATTTAAATGCTAATTGTATTAATTATTTTAATTGATTGTGTTGATGCAAATTAAATTAAAAACCAGAGATCTGTATGAATTATTATTTGATGTTGTTATCAGTCAATGGTGGAAATTATGGACGTTCCTGACATGATTAGGTAAGTTAAAGACATTTTATATAAGATGTAAAATTTAATGTATGTATAAGAAATTTTGTCTTTGTCAAAATAGCAATTTTCACTTCAGATATTTGTTCAATCTGGTTCAATTTATAAGTTTTGATGTTTTATCTAATATGAAAAGTAAAAATCTAAAGCACATCTACAGGGAAAACAGATCTTTGGACAGCATCAATTTATCCAAAAAACTTTTGATTTAATGTCTTTTTAATATAAAATAACCAATTGACACAGAGATATGTCTCACCTGTATATAATTTGTATACAATGAAATGATTGCCAATAATACAATATAAAAATATGGGGGAAAAAAAGAGGCAAAGGATACCAAAGGGACATTCAAACTCATAAAGTTGAAAATAAACTGACAACGCCATGGTAAAAAAAAAAAAAGACAAACAGACAAACAACAGTACACAAAACAGAACATAGAAAACCAAAGACTGAGCAACACGAACCCCACCAAAAACTGGGGGTGATCTCAGGTATTCCTGAAGGGGTAAGCAGAAGATGTGGTATGATTGCCAATGAGACAACTCTCCACAGAGACCAAATGACGCAGAAGTTAGTAACTATAGGTCACTGTATGGTCTTCAACAATGAGCAAAAATCGCATAGCAAGATATAAAAGGCCCCAAAATGACAAATGTAAAACAATTCAAAAGAGAAAACTATATATAGTTTGCATTTTTTCCAAAATGTGAAGCTCTCAATGATGCCAGATATCTTACAAGTTGTGCAGGGATTTATAAGAGATTACCTATGGTCTCCCTTCCAAAATTTCTTATTTTACCTAAAAATGAAAATAATAATAATAATAATTGAAAACTTTCATAAAATCAAGGACAATTAACAACTGCATGATATCGATGAGGGTTTTTGTCTTTAAACAAACACATTAATATGCACCAACTTGCCTGGTTGAACAAGTTTTGGGAATACCTAAACCCTAGTGACAAGATATTCTGTCGAGAGGGTTAAAATTAAGCTATGAATGTCGAAGTTACCTTTATTTATACAGATAGATGTGTGCAGGTAAGTGTAGTAGGTGAATTTTGCCAATGTTTTATTTAGCTTAATGAATGCTGTGGCTAATGTTTAAAGGAATGAAACAATGTACAACTGTAATCATTAATTCTGCTGAAATTATAACCAATGATTTACCAAATAATAAATGACAACAGACTGATGAAAACAGCTAGGCCGAAACAAAGCTAACTCAGGTAAACTATTGGTTTTATTACTACAGTTATACGATGGTCTAGTGCATGAATTCTTCAGAATTTGCATTTATACAATGTTGAACATTGAATATATAATTAATTTAAGGGGGTACCCAACTCTTTGGCTAAAATAGATTTGGATCGTTTAATTTTCATAAAATTTTGACAAAATATTTACTTTGACCTGTTGACAAAAAATATTATTATTTCAAGATATTTGAACCACACAATTTACAGGAATTATTTCATTGGATATAAAGCAGTTTGACAAACACTCATTTTAATCATTAAGAAGCTTGATTTCTCTTTACTAATAGTATATGATTAAAACATCATTCAGCTTATTTTTAAAGAGTCATAACTCCCTTAGGTGGTCTGTACCCCTTAAATCAAACCCAGATTTGCTCGATTTACATTTAGGCACATTTCCACGTAGGTCCTAGGTAAATAAACCACACACTTCAATGCATGTTACTTTAAAATCACAGCAATATAAATGAACCTAAAAATTATCCATATCAAAACTAGAAACCAAAGAAATACCAATTGTTAATGTAACGAAGGAGCATAACTCTTGAACAGTAAATGTTGAAACCATCAAATCAACTTTGACTCTTTAATTTATGGTAGATAAAAACAGAAATAAAAAAATAAATTGAGAATGTGTCCAGATGATGCCCATGCTTGCATATAATGTTATAAAGAGACATAACTGAAGGACGGTAAAGTGACACCACCCAATTTTGAACTTGAACTGTCTTTTGTGGTAATAAGCATTGTGTATATGTTTCATAACATTTGGTTGAGGCAAACTTAAGTTAGAGAACGGAAACGGGCATAACTCTAGAACGGTAAAAGTGACGCAACCCAAATTCGAACTTTATCTGTGTTTTGTGGCAAACTAAAGTTAGAGAACAGAAACCAATATTGAGACGTACATACATACGGATGGACAAGGGTAACACCTTATGCCTCCTCCGGTGACAGAGGGGGCATAAAAACAGTGTTAAAAGTTACAAAGGGGCATAACTATTGTAAAGTTAAAATCAAAACTTTTTAAAAAATTTAACCTGTATTTTATGGCCCATGTGTTATAAGCATTCAAAATATTTGGGCAAGTGATACAATGTACCTTACTTATTATTTGGACACCAAATCTGCGGTGGATGGACGGTTGTACAGGCGTTCATGTGGCAGGGGATAATAAAATAAATAGGGAGACCTGACAGACTAATGTCTAGAGAACAACTGCAATATGTTATTCAATCTTATTATAATACTTTTTGTTTTTAATATTCAAGGAGACAAAATAACCAAATAAATGTTCCTGATACACATATTTATATTGCTCTGATGTATCCCTAAATGTCTCTCTCTCACTCATTATTGATTTTTGTAATAAAAGTTATATCAATATTAGGATTTTAATCTAGTTGATAAAAATATAGATGTTGAAGTTTGTAAATTTTCTTTTTCATTTCTAAAATTTTCATAAAATACACTTTGTAATTGGACATGGCCATGCATACATGCAAAGAAATTACTAAAATTAGTAATTTTGTACTTGATAATGCAAGTGATTGTTGGGGCAATAAAGCATATTTGTATGTTATAGGTGATTTTGGACAAAAGCCCCATTTTTCACAGTTTTTAATATGATTTATTTGTCTGCTACGTCTTGAAAAACAACAAACAAACATAAAAATGCTTCAGAAAGTTTTCCACTTAAAAAGAGTTATTTGTAGTCATAATGCATACAGCAATGTGCAACTCTTGACTGCAATAAATCCTGGTCCATGTCAAAAACCAATTACATTTGAAATACTTGAAGTTTACATCACCAGAAGTAAGTCAGGTGGTAACCAGTCTTGTTTTTGTCACTAATCTTTTTCAAAGTGATACAATTTTCTTTTGTGTTGTCCCAGCAGTAACTTGTAAAAGTAATAAATAACTGATTGATAAGTTAATCCCTACAAGGATGGGTTTACTCCGTTGTTGAGGAAACCTCTGTTGCTAGGGAGAGACAAACATTGAAAACTAATCATGTATGCTGTAGATAGAAATTACAAGGAAATGTCATTAACCTGTTAAGTAAGGTATTTGAATGAGGAATAAAGTGTCCTATTTCCATGATGCATTTAATTGCTGTCTATTGTGTTATATAAATTATTTCATGAGAAGTACAGCTTTTTGTTTTAAATAACATTGAATTATTAATGGATTGGTTTGTGTCAGTCTAACATTATCATATTTGTCTATCTTTGTGCTGGTTACTGTGTTAGTCTAACATTATCATATTTGTCTATCTTTGTGCTGGTTAATGTGTTAGTCTAACATTATCATATTTGTCTATCTTTGTGCTGGTTACTGTGTCAGTCTAACATTATCATAGTACATGTATTTGTCTATCTTTGTGTTGGTTAATGTGTCAGTCTAACATTATCATATTTGTCTATCTTTGTGTTGGTTAATGTGTCAGTCTAACATTATCATATGTGTCTATCTTTGTGCTGGTTAATGTGTCAGTCTAACATTATCATATTTGTCCATCTTTGTGCTGGTTAATGTGTCAGTCTAACATTATCATATTTGTCTATCTTTGTGCTGGTTAATGTGTCAGTCTAACATTATCATATTTGTCTATCTTTGTGCTGGTTAATGTGCCAGTCTAACATTATCATATTTGTCTATCTTTGTGCTGGTTAATGTGTCAGACCTACATTTTAATACATATGTAGATAGCTATCTTTGTGCTGGTTAATGTTTCAGACCAACATCTTAATACATATGTAGATAGCTATCTTTGTGCTGGTTAATGTGTCAGACCAACATCTTAATACATATGTAGATAGCTATCTTTGTGCTGGTTAATGTGTCAGAACAACATTTTAATACATATGTAGATAGCTATCTTTGTGCTGGTTAATTATGTGTCAGACCAACATCTTTATAATTAGCTATCTTTAGACTGGTTTAAGTCAAATGTAGCTACATTGTTGAGTCATGATATCATTATCTGATTTATCTATTTTTGGACTGGTTTGTGTCAGACAAACATTGTCATATTGGCTATCTTTCTGCTAGCTATGTGTTAGATATTGACTAACATCACCAGATATAGCTAACTTTCACCTGCTATGTGTTAGATACTGACTAACATTGCCAGATATAGCTAACTTTCACCTGCTATGTGTTAGATACTGACTATCATTGCCAGATATAGCTAACTTTCACCTGCTATGTATTAGATATTGACTAACATTGCCAGATATAGCTAACTTTCACCTGTTATGTGTTAGATACTGACTAACATTGCCAGATATAGCTAACTTTCACCTGTTATGTGTTAGATACTGACTAACATTGCCAGATATAGCTAACTTTCACCTGCTATGTGTTAGATACTGACGACTAACATTGCCAGATATAGCTAACTTTCACCTGCTATGTGTTAGATACTGACTAACATTGCCAGATATAGCTAACTTTCACCTGCTATGTGTTAGATATTGACTAACATTACCAGATAAAGCTAACTTTCAACTGCTATGTGTTAGATAAACATTTATAGATTAAGCCCTCTTTTAGCTGGTTTTTATCAAGACTGCTGGTTTCTGTCAGATTTAGCTAGTTTACAGCTAGTTTGTGTCAGATACACATTGTTGGATTAAGCCCTCTTTCAGCTGGTTTTAATCAGATTTATTTATCTTTTAGCTGGTTTGTGACAGATAAACATTATCAGATTAAGCTTATTTTAAGCTGGTTTGTGTCTGTTAAAATTTTGTCAGAGTTAGCTATCTTTCAGATGGTTTGTGTCAGATAAACATTGTCAGATTAAGCCCTCTTTCAGCTGGTTTGAATAAGATTTATTTATCTTTTAGCTGGTTTGTGACAGATAAACATTGTCAGATTTAGCTATTTTTCAATTGGTTCATTGTCAGATTAAGCTCTTTCAGCTGGTTTATGTCAGATAAACATTGTCAGATTTAGCTATCTTTAACTGGTTTATGTGACAGATAGACATTATCAGATTAAGCTTATTTTTAGCTGGTTTGTGTCTTAAAATTTTTGTCAGATTTAGCTATCTTTCAGCTGGTTTGTATCCGAATAAGATATCTTAGGACTGGTTTAAATGTATAAAATGTTGGGTATTTTATTTCAGACTAATAGATGGAGCAGTTTTATTGCTTGTTTGTTTCAAAAGGATTTAGCTACTTTCAGGCTGATTTGTGTGAGACTAATACATGTAGATTTAGCTTTTTTTCGGACTGGTATGTTATAAAACCTTAGTATTTTTTTTTGTTGGATTGTGTCAGAATAAGGCTGGTTTCTGTCAGACCTATCATACATCACTCTCCTTGGCCAAATTGTTGTTCTTGGGAATAACTTCTTTTTTTTTTTAACAATTTTAAATCAATGTTTGACACTATACTATTCCTATAATGCTAAGATAAAGTTTTCTGTTTCCTATCATGAGCCATCATTTTTTTCTTATTTCTAAATTTTCAAATTTTAATCTTGTATATGTGTAAATATGACGTATAATATAAAATCCAAAGAATTAATAATTGAAATTTGAAGTTCCCCTCTTATTGTGTATTTCTGTCTTGGAAATGTTTTTTATCGTCAAATTCAAGTATATGGTACTCATATCGATTGAGACATAAATTTCTTTGGATAAGAGCAACTCCATATTGGATTATATCATAAAAAATAAGTTCAATGACTTAATATGGACCAAAGTACTGTAAATAACTCTAACAAATAACATGAACTTTGTAAATGCGGGAAAACTTTGTTGACTAAATGTTTTCAATATGTCATGGGTTCCTTGCATAATTAAAACAATTATTTCATGAACCCCATATATTCCTGTTATCACTAAACAACTTATAATATAAATGCACAATAATAATAAGGCCAAACTCTTTATGTCACTGTTTTGAATGAAAGGTTGGATATATTCTGCTAAATTTGTCAACTGACAGAATTAAATCAGAAATGGACTTGATATTTTTTATATTCATGATAGGCATTTAAAATATTTAAGTTGGAGGTTAAATATATGAGGTTCAGTACAGTAACTGCAAATTTTGTTTTCTTTCAGCTTCTCAACTACTGTAAATTAAGAAATTATTGCGATGTTTTTATTATTGCGAAAAATGCGACAGGGTTATAATCGCAATAATTTAAACTTGCATTTTGAAATTTTTTATATGAATTAAACAGGATTTTTCTCAATATCGCAAAAATTTAAATCGCATTTTAGTCTAAAATGACAAAATAGCAATAATAAATGCACGCAATAATTTCTGAATTTACAATATTTCTAAAATCTTAACTCCATTAACAGTTTATGATAAAATTATTACAGTTACATTTTTTCACCTTTGACGTTGTTTAAATAATTTTCTATGTATTTGAATTTTTGTAGTCCTTACACAAAAAATAGTTTGAGATGAAAGCTTTTCTTTTATACCGTATGTCAAATCATAAACCTGGTTAAACAAACCACTTGAATTCCCACCCGTACCAAATAAGATGAATTCCCACCCGTACCAAATAAGATGAATTCCCACCCGTACCAAATAAGATGAATTCCAACCCGTACCAAATAAGATGAATTCCAACCCGTACCAAATAAGATGAATTCCCATCCGTACCAAATAAGATGAATCCCCACCCGTACCAAATAAGATGAATTCCCATCCATACCAAATAAGATGAATTCCCACCCGTACCAAATAAGATGAATCCCCATCCGTACCAAATAAGATGAATTCCCATCCATACCAAATTAGATGAATTCCCACCCGTACCAAATAAGATCTATGACAGTCACTTAAAACAGTTGTTCCAGTAAGGATCATTGAAGAATTTTTCGCAAAATTTTGTCAGATTATGGATATACTGATTTTTAAAAATATTTCTTGAAGTTGAACACATCTTTTATTCCCTTTTCTTTCAACGGGTGCATGGCCTCTATGATTCCAGGAACAATTTTTTTTCAAATAATTTAATCCACAGTCCCCTACCCCAAATTTACTTCCAATACCTGGCAGTTATTTTTAATAAAGACATTTTTTCTTCACTGAAAACTCTGACTTTAAAAGAGAAACAAAAAATAATAAAGTACTGATCTCAAAAAAGATATTTTCAAATTTGATATACTGTCAATGGGAGGTAACTCCATTTGATTTTGTATACAATTCTTTATGCATTTAATTATTTATCTTACAAATTGCATAATAATTGCTGTATCAGGTATCAGTGAATATATATTGTCTTATAGAAGTGACATAAAATAGAACAAATAAACAAAAATTACATAACAAGTCTTAAATCCATAGTAAGTTATAATCTTTTGTGATAAATCATAAATCTATAATTTCTACTTGATTATGACACTATTACATAACAGAAAAATGTCTTCAAATTATTTCAACCTTGTAAAGGACAAATTTTAAATCATTATATATGACTGTTAATAAAGGCCTTATAAAATTGGACACTTTTATACGTGTTTACTGTCCATCATATTATGCACACTTCAGTTCAGTTAAAATCAAATTAGAGGCTGCCAGGAGACTGTCTTTCATGGCACCTCTGCTTAAATGTCAACATTATGTCAATTTTTGGTGGTTGAAGCCTCTGAGTTCTTCTTGATTTATCCTGTACTCAGTATCTGTAGAAACATCCTGTCAATTGTTCTTGTTTACCTTTATATATTTAAATCTGCTCGGAAGTATGTTAGTCTCTGTGGGATCACAACTTTTTCCAGACTGTGAGATGTAGAGCTTTACATATCTATTTTAAAAGACAGTATATTGGCCTCTAGAAGTGTTTTGGTTATAAGTTTTGTTGGAATGCTATTTCATTGACACATATCCAACATCTCCTTTTATACATAAACAAAGTAAATATTGTGTAAACATGACTTTTATACCGTTCCATTTGAGGTGGACAGATCTTTGGTAGTCTCTGTTTTGTTAGATATATTCATAACCCATCTACAAATTACCATATGTTATTTTCGCTTGTTAAAATTAAAATTCTGGTCTGGATAGCTGTTGCATTGATATTTGAGGGTGGGAATGGGTACCCCACATGTTGATTAACTGTAAAAATTTCGTTAGAATAAACACTAGTAGATTAATTACAGTCTTAAACCGTCATTTTTGTTTTTAACATCATCAGAAAAGTCTGCCCCCAAAGGGTGACTGGGGAATAGAAATATGGTCATCATTGGTCTTCCTCCAACCGGCAGTAAAACCCTCGCCAAGTTGGGGCGTCTGTTTGACTGTGGGGGATGTACAAGGTTGCAGCCACGTCCAGTCAGAATGGGGACGTTAAATCCGATGCCTCGTGGAAAGAGAGTGCCACACCCCTTGCACATTAAGAACCCTTTGATGGGTCCACAGGTGGCCTGTTGCAAGGCTTAATTTCTGTCCCTATCCACCATACCTTCATTTTTCACATGGCAGTCCAAACTTCCCGACCTTTATACACTGGACAGCCTCTATTGCAGGACCTACTTATTGTATTTATTGTTAATCTGTTCTCGTCCTGAATATGCATGAAATATTTGCCACTGGACATTAAGCAACCAACAATCATTCAATCAATCAGAAAAGTTTGAACAATTAAAAATAATTAAGTCATATTCAGTCTTCCAGTCCTGAACATAAGCTAAACATCTTAATTGACTGCAAGCTAATTGTCTGAACAGTATTGAATTTACTAAAAAGACTAAAAATGAATTAATAATCTATTGTTCAGTCTTCTAAGAGCTGTTCAGATCAATATTTGGTTTGATAGTGAAAGCTAACAATAATCATTTTTTTCTCCATTAAATTCTAATTATTACTATCATTTCAAACAGAAGCTAAAAATAGGACTAAAGTAATGACGCTTATTTTTTCATAGGTTCAGTTGACACTAACAGTAGCAAAAAAAAAAGGATTTTTGACACTTGATGATAACTTCCTACCCTAACATGTGCACAAAAACACCGTCATTTCCAACAACTAAAAAGTTTATAAATTATTGGTATGATATTATGTACATGCTCATTTTTAAGAAGTGTTTTCAGAGTTAAGTGTGAAACATATGACTTTGACATGCTTTATACTAACATATTTAAGTTTTATGTAATACAACACCATACATACTGTGGTTACATTATTATTTGTGGAATACCAATTTTCGTGGATTTCGTTGTTATAGAAGAACCATGAATTTAAATGTTCGATTTCGTTGTTATAGAAGAACCATGAATTTAAATGTTCAATGAAGTAGAAATTTACTATAAGCTTGAATGCAGACTTTGGCAAAACCACGAAATTAAATATCCACGAAAATCTGGTTTTTCCTCAATCCACAAAAATTGGTACCCACGAAAATAAATGAATCCACAGTTCCAATAGTTTTCGGTCAAACATGCTTCTATTCTATGTAATTCAGTCATTCTTTAATGGACACTAAATTACATTTCAGTTTTTCTATAATCAGGGTTTGAAATAAGCATTCTCGATAGCTTGCAATGAGCAGTTGGGCAATTAATATTAATTTCAACGTATAAAGACAATAATATACATGTACAATGCACTACCAATTTTCATGCTTGACCACTAGCTGTGAGTAATCCTTTAGAAACTCTGTGACCAACCTGGCCAGAAATTCAATTTCAAATCCTATTAATGTTATTATGTATTATTCATTACAATCATTATATTACTACCATTATTATAGTTATTATAACAACAAACATTTACATACATATGTAAAAGTAGATTATATACATTTATTAATTATGAGCATTATGACTTATTACCAATGACCAAAGCATGTGACATTCAAACAACACATGATACCTGTACGTCCTTCTGTTGTAGCATTGCTGTTTTAGCTAATGCTCTCATCTTTCTAACACTGGTATATTCAGCTGAATCCTAAGTTATTAATTAAAATAATATATCAAATTATGTTTCCTATGCATCATATTAAAAAATAAGATGTAAAAATCATTTAAGGAAACTCCATACATTTTCAATGGAGATCATTGTTAGCACAACTCTAAATTAATGTTTAATGTAAAAATAAGAAGATGTGGTATAATTGCCAATGAGACAACATATTCCACCAGAGACCAAATGACGTAGAAGTTAATAACTAATGGTCCACTTTTATCAGTTTTTTTTAATTATGAAGTCAAAATAATAGAATTTTATTGTTGGAAAGAAAATTTGTTTACTAAAACATTGTACAAAATTAACCATCAAATAATGTTTTTTTTATTTTCAATTGTCCATGGGCCCAGCATGTCAGACAATTGTAAATGAAAAAAAAAATCACAGGAAAAAAGTCACAAACCGGGTAGGAAAAAAGTCACAAAAATTTTATATACAAAGGGGAATAACTCATATTCCTAAGCTATCTTGTATTATAAATATTTGATTTGCACAAGAATTGATATTTTATCATGCATGCACTTGAATGATACGTTTGACAATGTTTAATCTAATTTATCTGTATCGTTATGTCGAAGATACCAATTCTGGCTATCATTTTGAATTTCTATTTAGATACACAATGGAGCGTTTTTTAATAAAAATTCATTATTTCAAATGAAATTATAGTATAGAATAAAAATGCAGTAATTGAACATTTCATTTCAATGCCGAAAGGAAATAACTTGGGACTACAAAGTTATAAGTTACGGGATACCCAAAAAAATCTGATTGAACTCTGTAATATTTATGGCTATACAATGTAACTGTCACTGTGTGATATAACTGTTTTTAAAGGTTGACAGTTTATTTTCCTGTTTTTATTTAATGTTTCATTTATACTTCTTTCAATCAAAAAAAGTATGAAAATGCTCATATTAATATGATAAATTAGAGAACAATATTCAGGCCCTAAAAGATGGTCATCTAACTAGCTATATATATAGACAAAAATTAAATATAAAAGATGTAAGGTAATGAAATGATTTCAATGTTGAACATATACTTTTTTGCATTATTTACTGTAAAGATACAGCCTACAACTTACAAGTTAAGTTTGCATTTGACACAAGAATATTTGCAATTTAATAAATTCAAAAATATCATAAAACAGAAGCTTCTGGTACAATATAAAATGTGCATTTTATGTCAAAATAAAATGAAAATAATAAAAATTTGACAGATTCAAAAAAATTGAAAGTATAATTACATTACACATATAGTACAAATATAAAATTGTGGTCTGATTCATCTTGTTATCACTTTTTGGAAAGTGCTGATTGAAATTTTAGTCAATTGTTTGTGTAACATAAAGTATTACTTTATACATAGCTATTTTTTGGTCTTCTGTAATACTGATGAAAAATTAAGTGAAGATTTTTCTGTTTAAATTTTCTTGTATATGTAAATCTTTTCTTCCACTTATTAAAATAACTAAACTATGAAAAGATTGAGAACTCCCAAGACTAGTTTAATCTCCTCCCCCCTCCTTTGTTCCCCTTTTGTTTAAATAAAGGACCATAACTTTCAATAGATAATGTCTATTTTGTTAAAATTGGACTAACCTGTGGTTCATTATCGTAACTTCATTGTATGAAAATTTAAAAGATTTGGTCAAGCTATACTTTAATCCCCATGAATGAGTGGACAAAGAGAAGTAGATACCTATTTGCCCCTCATTCTACTGAGCTGAGGAGTATAAAAAGCTTGTGTGCAATATATGTACTTAAAATAAAACAATCAACTCTCATTTCCCAAGGAGATTATTGATGTGGTTACCAAATAACAGCCAAATACTAAAATTCCAAAATACCAATTGTTCAATACATTAGTACTAAAATCCTTTTAAAAACTAGACCAGCCTACGACTGTTGACAAAACAACTGTTTAATGGTATAGATATTCCTGAGTGGTTAACTCGTCTTTTATTACAACAAAAGCCAACACGTAAACCTGAAAATTAATTCTGCCCCTTATCGTGAGAATATATAAATTCTGAATAATATCTGTTTAAAGTAAACAAACAAATATTTGACCCTTTTCTTTTACAAGAATATTCTAGTTGCTTAAACAAAGTTCTTTCTGCATAAAAGTTTTCTATGTATAAATAATCCATTTACATATATACCTTGATATAGAATTTAAAAACTCTACAATAACCTGTGTATTGTGGGTAATGAGATCAACTTAACTGCCAACTTTATTATCTTAATGACATTTATAAATTTCCGTCAGTTTACCTTAAAACATGTTCTAACATTTTAGAAAATCTTTAAAACCACACAGTAATCAGATACACTTAGAAAGAGATTGGTTACTAACAGAAAAGATTGGTTTTGAAATTAAAAGAAATTTTTTACTGAACATTATTTCTTATCTATTTACTGAACATAATTTCTTAACTATTGTAATAACTACCGGTATTGTAATATGAGAAAAAAAAAAATAATTAAAAAATTTTCCAAATAAGTTTAATATCCAGCTCTCAAAATTTCAAAACTTTAAAGAAGGGTACCGGTCATCTCAACAAACAGTCATTTCCCAATTGCAAACATACTTATGGCAGGAAATGCAGCCATTTTGGTCATCTTATTGTTTTCTTTTTATATTCACCAGTATATATATAGTTGTCAATTTTCAAATACAGAACAATTTTTCATAATTTAACAAGAGTGACTGAGTCACTTCTAAGAAATCATGTTTTTTTGTAATGAATGTTTTTTTTCAGTGAAAAAGAATTTTTTGAACCAATGGGATACTTGTATGAGTCAATGTGCTCTTATCTCCCATGGTTTATCTAGTCATAAAGTTTAATATCATTTCAACTAGAACAACTGTCCTGAACAAACATCTGTACCCCTTTTGGAGAGGACTAAGCACCTCACTCACAAACATGTTTAACGTCCCCACATATATTTTAGGAAATTGTCCCAAGCCAGGAACCTGTAATCCAGTGGTTGTCATTGGTTACTGAGTGCCATTATTTTTTTAAATCTATTTTTGCAGAATGTAGTTGGTTTTCTCTTGAATTACTGGTAATTCATATTTCTCATCACAGGGCTCTTTACAGCTTTATTACTGTAAATTCAGACATTATTGCATGCATTTATTATTGCGATTTTTGAAGAATCAACGAAAATGTGAGATAAGTTATTGCAAATTCAATAAAACATGTATACAGATATATGTATCAGATATCAGAATGCGAGTTTTTATTATTGCGAGCCTCACCCAGTCGCATTATTCGCATTAATAAAAAACCTCACAATCATTTCTGAATTTACAGTATATGGTATGGGGTTTTGTTCATTGTTGGAAGGATGTACAGTGACATGTAAATGTAATCGTACGGCCTTCAACAATGAGCAAAGCCCATACCCCATGGTTTTTATGAAGCAATGCACCACATTTTCTTTCTTTGTTTTCTTTTATTCTTTTACAAATGAAGGTAAGTTTGTTTTATGTTTTAATTGCTGTCTCTAACATTGACTTTAATGAACCTCTCCTTTTATTTACACAATGTACTTGAATGTAGTAAGTCATACCATACAATCATATGATAGAAGGACAGTTTTAAATCTCTGTGTAGAATAAATATCTACTAATTACAAGCTTATAAATGAAATAATTGCACATCTACCTTATCAAGTACAACAGTTACTGTTTATTAGGATTTTAAAACCCAAAAGTTTGTTTTCACAACACTATTATGTATATATCTACAAAGTATACAATGTAAAATATTGACTTAGGTAAATACCATTGTATACATTATCAACCATTCTGATTACCTACTCAATTTAAGACATGTAACACTAAGAAAAGACATCTTGTTTTCTCCAAGGTTAGGAACATACCTGTACACTGTAATTTCAAACTAACACCTTTTATGTCATGTAACAATTTGAATGAGTTCTCTGTAAAAGTTCTACAATCTTAATTCAAATAACTGCCAATAGAGGGGGAAATCATCTTTTAAGGTTCAAAAAAAAAAATTTCACCAGAAATTAAACCAAAATCAGCGTTCTCGATAAGTGGTGGTCCTAGGGATTTGACCACCACATTTTTGGGAAGGACCAGCACAATTTTGGTAATTTGCAATAGAAATGATAGTGAGAACCTGCATATTTTCTTCAAGGACCACCAGGCAAAAAAAGATTTTGAGAACTTTGCAAAATGTAAATGTTCCTTGGAAGTTGAAATTGTGAATGCTGTGAAAAAAAGATATTGTCTACCCTGTCCTGATGTGTTGTGAATGCTGTGATATTGTCTACCCTGACCCAATGTGTTGTGAATGCTGTGATATTGTCTACCCTGACCCAATGTGTTTGTGAATACTGTGATATTGTCTACCCTGACCCAATGTGTTATGAATACTGTGATATTGTCTACCCTGACCCAATGGGTTGTGAATACTGTGATATTGTCTACCCTGACCCAATGTGTTTGTGAATGCTGTGATATTGTCTACCCTGACCCAATGTGTTGTGAATGCTGTGATATTGTCTACCCTGACCCAATGTGTTTGTGAATGCTGTGATATTGTCTACCCTGACCCAATGGGTTGTGGATGCTGTGATATTGTCTATCCTGACCCAATGTGTTTGTGAATACTGTGATATTGTCTACCCTGACCCAATGTGTTTGTGAGTTATGTGATATTGTCTACCCTGACCCAATGTGTTTGTGAATACTGTGATATTGTCTACCCCGACCCAATGTGTTTGTGAATGCTGTGATATTGTCTACCCCGACCCAATGTGTTTGTGAGTTATGTGATATTGTCTACCCTGATCCAATGTGTTTGTGATTTATGTGATATTGTCTACCCTGACCCAATGTATTGTGGATGCTGTGATATTGTCTACCCTGACCCAATGTGTTTGTGATTTATGTGATATTGTCTACCCTGACCCAATGTGTTTGTGAATACTGTGATATGGTCTACCCTGATCCAATGTGTTTGTGAATACTGTGATGATGGTCTACCCTGATCCAATATGTTTGTGAATACTGTGATGATGGTCTACCCTGATCCAATGTGTTTGTGAATGCTGTGATATTGTCTACCCTGACCCAATGTGTTTGTGAATGCTGTGATATTGTCTACCCTGTCCTATTGTGTTTGTGAATTCTGTGATATTGTCTACCCTGACCCAATGTACTGTGGATGCTGTGATATTGTCTACCCTGACCCAATTTGTTTGTGAATGCTGTGATATTGTCTACCCTGTCCCAATGTGTTTGTGAATGCTGTGATATTGTCTACCCTGATCCAATGTGTTTGTGAATGCTGTGATATTGTCTACCCTGACCCAATGTGTTTGTGAATTCTGTGATATTGTCTACCCTGATCCAATGTGTTTGTGAATGCTGTGATATTGTCTACCCTGACCCAATGTATTGTGAATGCTGTGATATTGTCTACCCTGTCCCAATGTGTTTGTGAGTTATGTGATATTGTCTACCCTGACCCAATGGGTTGTGGATGCTGTGATATTGTCTACCCTGACCCAATGTGTTTGTGAATGCTGTGATATTGTCTACCCTGACCCAATGTGTTTGTGAATGCTGTGATATTGTCTACCCTGACCCAATGTGTTTGTGAATACTGTGATATTGTCTACCCTGACCCAATGTGTTTGTGAATGCTGTGATATTGTCTACCCTGTCCCAATGTGTTTGTGAATGCTGTGATATTGTCTACCCTGACCCAATGTGATTGTGAATACTGTGATATTGTCTACCCTGACCCAATGTGTTTGTGAATGCTGTGATATTGTCTACCCTGTCCCAATGTGTTTGTGAATGCTGTGATATTGTCTACCCTGACCCAATGTGATTGTGAATACTGTGATATTGTCTACCCTGACCCAATGTGTTTGTGAATGCTGTGATATTGTCTACCCTGTCCCAATGTGATTGTGAATACTGTGATATTGTCTACCCTGACCCAATGTGTTTGTGAATGCTGTGATATTGTCTACCCTGTCCCAATGTGTTGTGAATGCTGTGATATTGTCTACCCTGACCTAATGTGTTTGTGAATGCTGTGATATTGTCTACCCTGTCCCAATGTGTTTGTGAATACTGTGATATTGTCTACCCCGACCCAATGTGTTTGTGAATGCTGTGATATTGTCTACCCTGACCCAATGTGTTTGTGAATGCTGTGATATTATCTACCCTGACCCAATGTGTTTGTGAATGCTGTGATATTGTCTACCCTGACCCAATGTGTTTGTGAATGCTGTGATATTGTCTACCCCGACCCAATGTGTTTGTGAATACTGTGATATTGTCTACCCTGACCCAATGTGTTTGAGAATGCACAGAATAAATTATTTATTACCATAAATGATCTATCACTGAAAAAGGAAAAACATTTAAATTATATGTATACTATAAATATATTTGTTTATGTATATAGATATGAGAAGATGTGGTATGAGTTCCAATGAGACAACTCTCCATCCAAGTCAAAATTTATAAAAGTAAACCATTATAGGTCAAAGTATACACTTTCTTCTGTAGGTGGCTCATTTCTGTAGCAACTCATCAATATTTCAAATAACCATTTATTATAAAGGTTACACATTCATTATTAATGAGAACTTGGAAATGTTTTATTATTTTGCTTATCTTTCATTTTCTGACCAATAAAGAGGATCATTTTATTGTTACAAGCTATATTGAACACTATGAAACAAACTAAAAAATTGTGCCACTTTTGAGGGTCAGTATTTAACATCATTTTTTTTAAATTTCATGACCTCTATGTTCTGGCTATGCCAGACACAATTTCTCAATCAAAGAATATCATAATGTCATAAATGCAAGTTATTCTTTTATTACATGTATCATTCTCTCATTATTCACAGATTCACAAAATAATTTCAAGTATATTAGGGAGAGAGAGGATAAAAAGGGAATATCTGAAGATTATTACTTTTGTTTTGCCCCTTCAAGGTATGGCAATAGGCTTCTTTTCCAAGAAATTTGAATCACAAATCATGTGACTAACTTCAATTTTTTTTAGGACTCATTACTGACGACATGATCAGAGTAAAGATCAACATTCAAGTCCAAAAGCAGTAACCTCTTGACCTTGGTTAATCTAGATAATAATGACATCAAATCCATGAGGTTTTTCTTTTCCAGTCTCCTTCATTAACAGGAAGCTTAAGACTTCAAAGCAAAATCCAAATGCTTCATAATTATTTGAACTTAATATACCCAACTAGACATTGGTAAACTGCATGTGTATTGGACAAACTTCAAAAAGAGTGTCTTTAAGTGCATAACCATATATAAAAGAAATATATAAATACAAATTTTCTGATTATGTCAATATCATAAATTTAGGACATCCTTAGCTACAAGATCAAAAGTAATATGGTTCAGGTAATTTAATAATACATGTCATCAACTCATGCTGGAACACAGCTAAAACCAAAACATTACTATGGTTTGACAAAATATAGGTAATCAACATGTATCAGCTGCAAAAACTCTCATATTTCATATGTGAATAAATTAAAGAATACAGATTATTAAGTGTGTTAATTGCTTTTATTCATTCTCTCAATTTAACATAATTTGAATAATCTAATGTATGTGTCTTCTTAAATTCCTCAATAGATAAATTGATGGCAATGTATTTGCATTTAAATTGGGCAGTAAAAAAAGTGTTTTATGAATAGTGACTGTTGGGTATCAAATTAAACTAAAGTAAATTTACTTGCACTTATAAAAGCCATACAAAATTAGAAAGAAAAAATCAAAAATAGACTTTCATTTAAAAATGACTGAATATAAAATTAAGCACAATATATAGGCAAACTAGTTTTCAAGTTGTCTTAAAAAGTTCTAAATCATTTTTAAATTCACAATTCAAACAGAGCTATTAATGGTTAAGGAACAAAAATGGTCTTGTAACATCCAAAAATATATGTGACCAGGATAAAGAAATTTAGTTGAACAACAGTATTGTTAGATGTTTAATATTTTGTATGAGTTTGTGACATCCTACCATTTATAATTTTTATTCAATGTTTAGTATTGTGTATTGAGACATCTTTTCATTTACATTATATCCATAGTCATAGAAATAATAATAAAACAGCAGCAGTCAGGAGCCTGTAGTTCAGTGGTTGTCGTTGGTTCGTGTCTGTCATATTTGTTTTTCTTAAATTGTTTTTTTTATAAACTAGGCAGTTAATTTTTCTCAATTAAATTGTTTCATATTTTTCAGGTCCAGCCTTTTATAGCTACCTATTTGTTACAGGTTTTTCTCATCATTGAAGAACGTATGGTTGCCTATAATTGCTTTCATCCACTTCATCTGAACTTTGGTGGATAGTTGTCTCATTGGCAATGTATACCACATCTCCTTATTTTTATATGACGTAAAAAAAGATCTATCAATTGTCTTCTTAAAATCATTCAGTTGTAAAAGTAACACAAATGGAGCAGGATCTGATGACCGTTTCGCAGCACCTGAGATCACCCCCTGGGAGGGGAAATTTCATGTAAATCATAAATACTGAAGGTTTTGTTCAGGACAGACCAATGTTTTGTTTAAGTATAAAATGATCCACAGCTCTGCAAAGTAATTTAGTTCAGGGTTCTTTCTCACTTACATGTAGATGAGTCCATGAGTTTTTAACTATTAAAGTAGACCAGAGTAAACATATGAGTGCCAAACTTAAGCCATATCAAGATTCTATGAGCTGAGTCTTGAAATTCTTTCATTACAAATTAATTAAATTGTTGTCATTCAAATTTAAATCGTAATCATCATTTTTTTTTTACCAATAACTTTAAGGATAAATTAAGGCCTTGATTATGTTGATATTAGTTCCATGGATTCTTAATGGACAAAATTTTTTGGAAATATTATTTTTCTATCTTGAGATCAATCATGTCAATATGGCCCTATCTAAGAACTCAGTTACACATTGAAAATGATCAACTTTCAATCAGTGTATATATTATACTTTTATTGGTGTTATAAATCTCACCTTTAAATAAAGGATTATGGAATTTAAAACCATGAAAGAGAATACAATTGTCATTTCTTATCAGATCAAAGCTAACAAGGTGCAATTTGCCAAACTTTTAACCACGTCCTGTCATATAAAATGAGACACAAGTTCATGAATTCATAAAAAGGCGTACTTGAAACAAAAGTGTATACATGTACAACAAACAACATTACATAAACAAAATTATAAACAGTACAAACATGTATAAATTTTGTACACTCAGTAACACTGTTACAACTGTAAAAGGAACTAAGATATTTTAACCTAACAAAATACACTGTATGATCCCTTTAAAAACTGTAACAGTATAATAATAGACTATTTCCTTTGTACAGTGCATTGAATTGTGTATCAAGTGATCTACATGCATTTGAAATCCAAGAAAATTGCAATATATATGTCACAGATGGGAAAACACCAACAAGAATTAGATTTTGACAAAATTTAATTCAAGCTGCTTTCCTTATACATGTAAATTGTTTTGAGATCTATGGTGTTCACTTAAAAGTTTAAATTAACTTGTTAATAACTCTATATGTATGTACATTTTGTAAACATGCGTGAACAGTCAAATAAATCTTTTATAACACCAAAGTTATATAATATTATATAAATATTATCTAAATCGTCAAATTTAAATATTTTCCTATGTCAATCTTGACAATTCATATTTTGAAACTTTTTTTTACTCATGTTGGAATTTAATAGCTTCACCAAATTTAAATATCTCCAGAAAAAGAAAGAATTCACTTTAACTGGGTAGTACATTAGTACATTAGTATGATATCCTTTTTTTTCAAATTGACAAGACAACCAAGATTTCTAAGAAATTGGGTATATTCGGTATTCAGCAAATGTACTGAAAAATCTTCGCTAGCCAAGGATTATGTATTGTAGATGTTAGATGGGATCTCCTGTAGTTGGTGATCGCAATACTGGTATACCAGTATTGTGCAGATGTTGGTTGTATCTCATTTTACAGTAACAGTCTATGTACATGTAACTGCTGTAAGAAAAATGAACCATGTCCTTTGAACAGAGTCATTTTTAACGTGCAAGAGAAAACACAACCTTTATCAAAGACGTGTTTTACATGGCCTCGTTCATTAATACGAATTGATTTCTTGCAATGACTATCTTACTTGTTTTTCTTTCAGGTTTTCAACTGGTGCCAGCTGGGCTAACCGTGATTTACTCTTCTGACCGGTGGCAGGTTCCATCGTTCTCCCACCTCCTACAACCGGAGATTTTGGTTTATCCGACATTTTTTTCACTTTTTGTCCATCAAATGAAAATGTCTTGTATTTTATTCAGTTGTTTCAATAACTGGTGACTCTCTTGGAAATATTTTAACACATGAGACCAATATAAACATTACTTCTCAATCGAATCGTGTCGAATCGCTTCACTGGACGCCATCTTGTTTACAGGTAACCATGTGTACACTTGAGGGCGCCCTTTACAAACAAGAGCACAAGTGACAGCGATTTCCGATTTCGCAGGTGCCCGATATGTGGATTTTGTTAATTGCTGTCAAAATTATGGGTTTTTTTTAAAGAAAAAAAATCAATTAGATCTGAAAGCAATAAATGGAAAGGAGTTGAACCCGAAATCACATGAATTTCCTAAAAAAATCCTTTCCTCAATAAATTTTCCTTCATTTTTTTTTAAAGAAGAATAATTATATTCATGATTTGCGATATAAATATGTTTAGATTAGAAAAAAAACCTTAGACCTTATTTTAATAAGCTAAAAGGAAGAGCCAGGCAAGATAAGCACAACCTTGTTTAATTCAACATATACAAACCAGAGACTCTAAAATATTATTGTATATGCCTGTGCAAACAAACAAAAAATTCAAGTTTGTTTTAATACTCCTAACAACCTAGTTGGATAAACATGGGACTACAATGGCTATTAAGGATAAACTCATGGTCTCTTTGGGGGACATAAACAGTTCTAGATAAACACCTTAGTTGAATTAAACTCGTAGTACTTAAAAAAGAAAATAGAGGAGAAAACTCTCGTCTGCCTTGCCTTAAAACAAATCCGCAGAAAAGAGGGAGGTTCAAACAAACCAAAACCCAAGCTCTTTTGATCATCTGCAATAGAAATTGTCCCGAGACTTTTAATTATCGGTTATGTATCACTCATACATGTCTAAAACTTATCCAAATGTCGATATCGTCGATATCCACAAATTATGTCGACACGATATCGATGAACTCGTACACTCATTACATAACCAGATGTCGATTTTGATGACGACACCAATGACAAAATTTGATGCCGATATCGTCAATATCGACATTGTCGACTCGATATCGATGATGACTTCAAATAATGAAATAAAAATTAGACATATCAAGCTGATAAAACTAAGACCGAATATAAGGATTTATATGTAGGTATATATAGATGATGGCTGAATTGTAACCAATTCAATATTTTTTAAGACAATTAAGTGGTCACTTCTCCAAATTACTGTTAGTTGTTTAGCCGGTATTAGTGTAATCTTTGTTGAAGACTGTACGGTGACCTATAGTTGTTTAGCCGGTATTAGTGTAATCTTTGTTGAAGACTGTACGGTGACCCATAGTTGTTTAGCCGGTATTAGTGTAATCTGGTTGAAGACTGTACGGTGACCTATAGTTGTTTACATCCTCATCCTTTTTGTGTCTGGTGGTTTGTTGTCTCATTAGGAAATCTTACAACATCCCTCATCTTTATATGTCATTAAGCTACACAAACAAAGCTAAATGAAATGAATAGAGAAAATAAATATGAAGAAAATGTTTAAGTGTTGATATGGCATTGATATCGTTGACATCTGAAAACAGACGAACCAGGAGACACTAAATTGATATAAGAAGATGTGGTATGAGTGCCAATGAGACAACTCTCCATCCAAGTCACAATTTGTAAAAGTAAACCATTATAGGTCAAAGTACGGCCTTCAACACGGAGCCTTGGCTAACACCGAACAGCAAGCTATAAAGGGCCCCCAAAATGACTAGTGTAAAACCATTCAAACAGGAAAACCAACGGTTTAATCTATATAAAAAACGAGAAACGAGAAACACTTATGAACCACACCAACAAACGACAATCACCGAACATCAGGTTCCTGACTTAGGACAGATGCAAACAAATGTAGCGGGATTATACGTTTTAATAGGAGCCAACCTTCACCCTACCTGAAACAATAGTGAAACATCACAACATAGAAAGACACACTATAAAATATCAATTGAAATGGCTTAACTCAATCAAAAGACATATTAACAAAAACAAGTGAACATACACTGAACGAATAAATTTGATCTATGACACAATGTAAATACAAAATTAATAAAACAAGGGGTTTAGACTTAGAACAATATCAGAAAGACAACCATAACCTTGGACAAAATGCCGCCAAATAAAATAACGTTCACAGGTAAATAAAAATAATTTTGTTGTAAGGTATACATGGAGTACGGAAATAATTAAAAAAAAAAATAATTTTGTTGTTCCTAGTATGAGAACAAAAGTGAAAATTTATCGTCATACTAAACACTTATCAAAGGTGGTATATATAAAAAAAATAGTGAGACTAGATATAACACTGAATAAGTAAACATTAAATAACAAAAATACATTACAAATTGTATCAACAGGTCAAATTAACACGAAAGTACGATTTGAGAGTACTCGCAGTTACTGAAAGCTAGTTAAAAGCCAAAAACAATTAATAATAAAAAATCATGCATCAGAGACTAAAATCAACTAAAACACATCCCAGGGATTTAGTGTTTTAACGTCATGAACAGTCAAAGAAGACATGACTTGTGCAATGCCAAAATAAAAGTATCGACAGGCAGTAGGATAGTTAGGAGTTAACCTGAGTGTTTATAAATATGTATAATGTAATATATAGATAGAGTAATCTCTATATAGAAAATGAACGCGGATGTGTATTTATACATCCCAATAAACTGTTATCACAGAGATATGTCTCGCTTTTTTGTAATTTTTATTATGCAAATGTTGAAATTAAAATGGCAATACTTAACAAGTTAGGCTAATATTCAAAGTCAATGAACCATGACTGAGGTACATGGCTAAACCATCTCCATGTAAATGAGATGCGCCAATGCTAATACAACTGCATACCAATATCATTGACTTATTATAAGTTGTTCCCTTTAAACAAACATAAACACAAACATTAACTTGAAAACTATGTAAAAGTTTCAAAGTCAATAAAGAATAAATAAACCATGAAGAGGGGATGGAGCTATATAATCTCCATGGAAACGATACTTACAAATGCCAATAAATTTGCATACCAAATATCATTGACTTAATTAACATTAGCAGTTCATCTTAAACTGATCTTATCACAAACTAATACATGTAAACTAAGCAAAAGTTTCACAGTCAATAGGCCATGACTGAGGGGAGGAGGCCAAATATTCTCCATTGAAATGAGATGTGCTAATGCTTATACAACTGAATACCAATTAACATTGGCCTACCACTAATGGTTCCCCTTGAACTGACCTAATCACAAACTAATACATGCTAACTAAGCAAAATTTTCAAAGTCAATAGACCATGACTAAGGGGGCTGAGCCAGATAATCTCCATGGAAATGAGATGTGCCAATGCTTATACAACTGCATACCAAATATCATTGACCTAGCACTAATGGTTCCCCATAAACTGACCTAATCAAAAACTAATACATGTAAAATAAGCAAAAGTTTAAAAGTCAATAGACCATTACTAAGAGGGCAGGGCCAAATAATCTCCATGGAAATGAGATGTGCCAATGCTAATACAACTGTATACTAAATATTATTGACCTACAACTTGTGGTTCACCACAAACTAGGCCTAATCACAAACTAATACATTGTTGACGCCGCCGCCGCCGCCGACGACGACGACGCCGAAAACAGCATAATTATGTCTCGCTTTTTGACTCCGTCAAGCGAGACAAAAAACCCTTTGAAAAGAATACAAATTTAGTTATGTTTTAATTTGATGATGACAAAATCGATATTTGTGCCAATGTAAACTATATTCAAAGATCTTATTACAACATTGGTAAGATAACCTTTATTAATAAGTTTGCTTATTACATTGGTAGCAATGAATTACATTGATTTCCCAGTCAAATAAAAACCGATAATTTCACATGTGAATTAAACGTGGTTATTTCACTCTCTGACGTCATACAACAATAGGCGTTGTCAAGACGTCGATAACGTCGGATCAAAACAAATTGTGAATGCGTAGAAAAAAGATATAGTTCCTTACATTTTCTACATTAATTTCATTAAAAAAAGCCATTTGCCAATGTAATAAAAAGAATAACTAATCAAAGAATTCAAATATCGAAAAATATTCAACTCGTGACCGAACAACACTGATAATTAACTCATGCGCTACGCGCATTCGTGAATTAATGTGTTGTTCGGTCACTCGTTGAATATTTTTCTCTATTTGAATTCTTCGATTAGTTATTCTATAATTAAAGGTTTGATGAGTTTACACGGATCACATAGTGATTTCCGCGCTTTTAGTACAATATTACCGTAAAATTTAGGATGTGAAATACCGTTTTTAATAAGTTTTCTACAGGTACAGCGAAATTTACTAATCAAATCTTTGTATCCATGAAAGAATTTAGTAAAAGTTTTAAGTTATTTATGGTAACAAATTGTCTACATTTATAACTGTAGTAGAAAGAAATTTGGAACAAAATTTGTCGATATCGACACCTTAAAACAGACGCACCAAGAAAAAACTAAATTTTCTATAAAAATACCTGTAGTAGATACATAATTTGTCGATATCGACTCGATGTCATCGATAACGTCGATATCGACATCTTAAACAGACGAACCTGGAGAAACTATATTGTCGATATACATAACTGTAAAACAGTTAGACATTTGGAACATAGTTTGTCGATATCGACTCGATGTCGTCGATATGATACAGAAGAACCAGGAGAAACTAGGTATGTCCAAGACACAATGTTGTTTCGATATCGACAAATTATGATCCAAATGCAGTAATCATGATATTTTGATATGTACATTAAAATTATTCTTTTTTCAACACTAATACTTGGACTAAGGTCAATATCAACCGTCTCGGCCTTATTTATTTACGCAACAAAAAAAACGAAAAACAAATATGATAACAGAAACAAACGACAACGACTGATTTGCAGGCTCCTTACTTGGGCAAGTCACACACATAATGTTGAGGGGTTAAACATGTTTACGGGCGACAAACCACCCCCTAACCTGCCACAGTGTTTTAACAGCACAACATAAAAATCTAGAGTGCACACGCTGAAATGTATCTCCTGTTTTACTGACCATTAATTTTACGCTGAAAGTCTTAAAGATAAAGGTTTTACTACAAGCATCACATAAACTAAACATTTTTAAAGATCCATGAAAATGAGGTGAAGGTCAGATGAAACCAGCCAGTCTGACATGTTACCCTTACAATCAGTCCATACACCACATTTAGTTGACCTACTGCTTATAGTATCATAGAAACGGTCTAATCACGTAACTTTAACCTTTATCACTGATCCATATAATGATGTCAAGGTCAGGCGTAGTCTGTCTGACGGACACGTAGACATTGTAAGCACGGTAAGGAACCCATATACCAAATATAGATATCCTATTTCCCTTAATTATTGAGAAATTTACATGACAAAAAACAATAATTTGTGTTCAAGCAGTCGCTGAACCATGAAAATGAGGTCAAGGACAATGGACATACGACAGACGGAAACTGCGTAACATAAGATATCTGTATACAAGGTATGAAGCATCTAGGTCTTCTACCCTCTGAAATATAAAGCTTTATACAAATAGTTTACATCGCCGCTGCCGCCGTCGCCAGAAAGTAAACCCTATGTCTCGCATACTACGACGAAATCGAAGGCGAGACAAAAACAATAAATATCAGTTGGAAAAGACCGAACTCATCAGATCGATACAAAACAAAACACTAACAAAAACAATAAATACACAAACTACCGATCTGAGAGTACTCTACGTTACTGAAAGCTATTTCAAAGCTTAAAACAATTAATTAAATAATCATATACCCAAGACGAAATATAAACCAGAACACAATCATCCAATGGTTTTTGTGTACGTCTAAGTATTCTTCCATGCTCTAACCATTCGAATGTCGCTAGTTTACTTATTGGTAATTGTGCGTAAAACAAACGCCGCGCGTAACGTAAGTTTTTATCCTTTGTATTTACGTAAATTCTATAACGTATTCATTTTGAGATAGACGTTGCTGTATTTACCGTGGAGATGATATATAATGATGAAAATGAGGTAACGGTCAGATGATACCTGCTAGACAGACATGTACACTTTACAATCATTTCATACACCAAATATAGTTGACCTATTGCTTATAGTACTTGAAAAACAGACCAAAACACAAAAAACTAAGCATTGACCAATGAACCATGAAAATGAGGTCAAGGTAAGATGAAACCTGCCAGACTGACATGTACCAATTACAATCATTCCTTACACCACATATACTAGTAGTTTACCTACTGCTTATAGTATTTGAGAAACGGACCTAATCACGTAACTTTAACCTTTATCACTGATCCATGAAATATGATCGAGGTCAGGTGAACCCTATCTGGCGGACATGCAGACGTTGCAAGGAACCCATATACCAAATATAGTTATCCTATTACTCATAATAAATGAGAAATTCACATGATCAAAAACCTGTATTTTTTTTTCAAGCAGTCGCTGAACCATGAAAATTAGGTCAAGGACAGACGAAAACTTCGTAACATAAGGAATCTGCGTTACAAATTATGAAGCATCCAGGTCTTCTACCTTCTGAAATATAAAGCTTTATACAAATAGTTTACGCCGCCGCCGCCGCCGCCGCCGGATACTAGTAGTTATACCTAAGTCTCGCATACTACGACTTTCGTCGCAGGCGAGACAAAAACCAGTCTGCTTAAAATACAGATCATGTGTCCAAGCTTCGCTTACAAGGATCTGACAATTCTCTGTTCACCTTTCTGTTATACAGATCTTTCGGAACCCTCTGGTTTTCTCGTAATGATACACAGCTTCAAATATTTGAAGGCTGAAATTTCATTGGCTGATGTTATAATTATCAGAACAGAAAGTAGAATGGAGTGTTGTCAGATCCTTGTAAGCGAAGCTTGGACACAGGATTTGTATTTTAATTAGATTGGATAAAAACCAGATAATCTATACTTTGCTTACTATGTGGTATGGGTTTTGCTCATTGTTAAAGGCCGTACGGTGACCTATAATTGTTAACTTCCATGTCATTTAGTCTCTGGTGGAGAGTTGTCTCATTGGCAATCATACCACATCTTCTTATTTTCATATTTGCGGCTTTTTGTACATGCATTCTACATACATAAGATCTAGTTCACATTTAATTAATTGTAAACATGTATTTGGATGCCACAAGTATTATATTTTTGAATATTCAGATGCAGTTCAAAAAGTTATAAATGCATACCAAGTTTCTTATCCAAACAAACACAAAATTACGTATCTTTCGCCTTAAATTGGATTTTCAGAACGAAACTTCAACACAAATGAAAACTTATGGTCAATATTTTATATACATTCCGGCTGCGTATCTTCACAATTTATTTTAGACATCTTTCTACTCTTAAGACATGTCTCGTCATAGTAAAGGTAAGACTTCATGACACTTGTGTTCATTTGTACTCTTTAATGACTCTTAAATGGCATGTTATCTTCAGAAAATTGATGCATCCAAGTAACTCAATGGGCTATTATAACCTCAAGCACTTTAACTGGTACAATAAATATGTTTAAACCATGAGAACGAACGAATGGTCAAAAGAACTATAAAATTTCTTGGTCTTAGGTCACTAACAAATTCGAACTGACTCGATTAAATGGTTACGTCACTGTGGGAGAAAATGTCAATGCTGAGTTAGCAACCCGTCTACATATAGTTTTAAAAGACTGTGAATAATTTAAAGAGGGACCGTCAAAAGTCTTAATCAATTATTGTAAAATTTTTAGTTTGAGTTTGTAAAACCGAGCAAATTATAAAATAAAGATATGTGTCGCTTAAAACAATGATTATATGGATCATTAAAACAAAATCATTAAAAAAAAACAAGATCTTATAATATTTTTACAAATGTGTACACTATATGGTATCATTTAAGGATCGAAATCAACAAAAGTTCGATGCTGTTTTTTAATATTTTTTTTTTTGGGGGGGGGGGGGGTGATCGTGTTGCTCAGTCTAGTTTTCTTGGTGTATTGTTTTGTGGACAGTTTCTTTTTTCGTCGCTATTTGTTGTTTGCCATGGTATTGTTGCTATCTCTTTTACTTATTGATTTTCCTTTACCATTTTCTGCTCTCCCCCTGGCAGTAGGAACAGTTCTCATCATAAAAATAAGGTGAGGTATGATTGCCAATGAGACAACTATCCACCAAAGTTCAAATGAAGTGGATGTAAGCAATCATAGGCAACCGTACGGCCTTCAACATATGTACATATAATTAGTACTATATGGATTCATTGTCCATCACAATGTCCATCACAATGAATCCATATAGTACTAATCATTGTTGCATATTTAATACAAAGACTTGATAAAAACGTAACCGGGTCACTTTCCTACGGAAGCGTATTAGCGCCACACAACTTTATTTTTTAATATTTCTTCCAATGTTTGCGTTATAACGCAAACCTTTGCGATATAACGCAAACCTTTGCGAAATAACGCAAACATTTGCGATATAACGCAAACATTTGCGATATAACGCAAACCTTTGCGTTATAACACAAACTTTTGCGAAATAACGCAATCATTTGCTTTATCTTATTTCTTATTTATGATTCAAAGGAAGCAGCAGTTATAAATGGAGAAGGCTGCATATATTAAAATGTATCCTCCTTTGTACTCATTGCAAAGTAAAATGCTTGAATATTTAGAACATATCATTGACTAATAATGAGAAGGATAATAGATATAAGAAGATGTGGCATGAATGTCAATGCCGGAGACAACTCTCAGTCCAAGTAACAATTTCTAAAAGTAAACCATTATAGGTCAAAGTACGGTCTTGAACACTGAGCCTTGGCCCAAACCTAACAGCAAGTTATAACGGGTCCCAAAAATTATATACATTATAATACATATATATATTTTACAAAGAAAATTGAGTAAATTGAAGTTATATCGAAGAATATAAAAAAATCAACTCTGCTAATACAGCTATAGCCAAATATAAATATACTTCCAAAGTAAGCTCTCGTTTGAGGATTGTGTAAGGTTGGTTAGATCCAAACAAGCTACCTTTTTGCAATAAAATGAAGATGTTTTATTATTAAAATTATGTTCTCTCCATTCAAATTTCTACCCAAGCATCTTAAAAGTTACTTCACTATATTGAAATGGAAATTCTATGACTTTCTATCAAAGAATCTTTATCATATTCTGAGATTTAAAAAAACGATTTCTTGCATCAAAATTGTAAAAAAAATGTTTCTTTATTAATAATTCATTTTAAAGCAGAAAGATCATTTTGTCTATTTGACTTGCAAGTTTCACAATTGTATGACATTATTTTTGCTCTTTCAATTAAAATATGCCTATACCATATCTATTTTCTTGTTAAATTATATACTTTTCTGATGCAAAAAATCATTCTTAGTTTATGTATAATGGCACTTCAAGTATTCCCTTATTCCTATGCATATTTATTATTATGATTTGGCATTGTATTTATGGTTCTTTTCTTATCTAAAATCACAACCGAAATTAATGACAGACGGACATATATACAAAACTTAATGAATATTTGAAATCAAGATGTTTGCGTTATAACGCAAAGGTTTGCGTTATTTCGCATAGGTTTGCGTTATATCGCAAATGTTTGCGTTATTTCGCAAATGTTTGCGTTATATGGGGTCAAGGCCATATCACAAACTCACTAATAAGCACAAGTTTCGTTGGGTCATTATGCAGAGTAATGCAACTCCTTCAAAACCTTTAAATTGGTAATGTAAGCATTAAACAATACTACGGCTAGTTGATGGTCTCTAGATTACAAGCCCCGTCAAGACTTCTAATCTAATGCATTAGAGTTACCTAGGTGAAAAAAAGAATTAAGATACCTGAAACTGTTTCATAAATGGAGGAGTCGGGTAAGTGTCAACAAGGAAGCAACTAAACAGAACATCGTGAAGTAAAACTGATTTCCAGATGGAAAAGTGTCTTTCCCTAATGGCGAGGTTAAAAACATCAAATTGTACGGTTATATTCGTGACTACTATAACATACTAGTATCAGGTTATATATAAAAACATAAATAGACAAAATATTACATGATAACAATATAAACACCAGTTTATCAAATATGGACACAATTATATCCATACTAATTAGTCTGAAGACTCATCACTGTTCTCTGAAGCTCTAGATTCTACGTTCGAAGTTTGAGAAATGTCACACTGGCTATTGGTTTGCAATTCATCATTCCCGCAGAATATGGATACGTCTGATTGGTTGATCTTGCCATCTGCCAAAGACATAGATTGGTGTATTCGGACACATTCTATCGAAAAATGACTCATCTTATGGCTCTCTGAAGAAAACGATCTCTGTAAAGATCTATCTGATGTAAACATGGGAGGCGCTGATTTGTAAGACACTGAAGAAGACTTTAATCTGGTTACCGTGCTAGAAAAACAAGACAATTCATGCACATTGGTTGTTTGTGATTGGTTACTTTGATAATCGACAGTTGATTCTGACAGTGTTTGAGAATCAGTGCGAGAGTGAGTGTTGGAGCTGTCACTTGATACCTGAACAGACAAGGATGATGACTGTAATCTGGCCACAACACTAGAAAAACAAGACGATTCCGATACAATGGTTTTTTGAGATTGGCTTTTTTGACAGTTGACAGTTGAATGCGACAAGGATTGAAAATCGGTGCGAGAATCAGCATCGGAGCTTGATGTATGTGGAGACATTCCTATGGTATCGTCAACATTAACTTTGACATAATCCTGAAAACAACTACTCACTGATGATGAAGCATCACGTGCAATGGACAGATGGTTTCCTGACCCGTCATCTAGAGGACCGCTCTCCAGAGTAACATCATCGTTGGACAAAGTGTCTTTTGACCGGTCAGTTACATGACCACTCTCCAGAGTAATACCATTGTTGGACAAAGTGTCTTTTGACCTGTCATCTACATGACCGTTCTCCAGAGTAATATCATCGTTGGACAAAGTGTATTTTGATCGGTCAGTTACATGATCACTCTTCAGAGTAATAACATCCTCGTTGGACAAAGTATATTCTGACCTGTCATCTTCAAGATCGCTCTGCAGAGAAACATCATCGTTTTTCAAAATAGCTGATAACCCTAAAACATCTTCAAACTTATTGATGACTGTTTTCAATTGTCCAGTATTATTACAGTGCGTAACCGTTTTTCTACTCTGTGGTGCTTGTTTTGACTGTCCCTTTTTGCTAACTAGTTCAGTCACAAAAGAAGAGTTTCTACTTGGTTTAGGGAAGCGGCCATATTTGCGGACGTTGGGGTAAGGAGTTGGTACTCGCCGGATAATTTCAACACTTTCCTCCTTTTCATTGGGACTGGTGTTTTCAATAGTATCTGGGCATATATTGTGGGATGATTTGGACTCCTTCACATTTGATTCGACCGAGAAACTGTTAAAATACTTTGAAGGTGATAATTCCGGAGCACTTGGCGAGTGACGAATAGGTTTCCCCTCGTCAGTACTATTTTCGTCATAGACAACCTCCTTATCGCTGCATCTGGATACATTATCTTCTACTTTAGTGTAAAGATTATTGTTTATCTCTTGCGTTGATTTAACATCACATAAATATGACATGTATTTATCAGCACACAGGATTTTTTCTTCTTGAAGTTGGACTTTGTCATGTAAGAACTTCAGCATAGTGTCCTGTGCCTTTCTATCTCGTCTGTAAGCTGCTAAAACCCTGGCTGTAGCAAGAAAATATGCATTCATTATGTCATATATCCTGAAAAAGAAGAAAATAAAATGCTTCAAGATTTATCCGCAAAACTCTCCATTTTAAAAGGTATTCTATGAACATTTCGTGCTGATGTGTATGGTGTAAGAAGACCCTGGTGATAAAAACAATAAAAACGGGACTATATATAAGACGGTGCTTTACTCTTTACAATCAAATCAGAAGCATTTTCTATATGGCAACAATCAGTTTTCAACAATAGATAAGTGTGTATACCAAACAAATTATTAATATCGATGTCTAAATCGTCCGAATCTTGACATGTAGTATATCTATCAAATAACTTTCATTAACCAAAGTGCCTTTTAAAAGACCGATAAATACTGAGATATGAATAGAGTCACCAATGGCGAGTTCCCAGACTTCGGACAGGCAAATTGACATGTGATGGCCTAAACTAGTCTTTAAGTACAAAATTTTCATTCTGACATTTAATTTCAACATATTTAACTGAAGGCGTTTCAACGGCTTTGAACGTAAATCATATATTTATAAATCACAATTTTAAGTGATTTCCTGCAAGATAATTAACACTGTTCCGAAGGAAATGAATTAAAATGCTGTCAACTTACTGGTCCTCCATGTAACCTTTGTCTTTCATGGCTTGCATATCAATTTTTCCGTTGTCATCGATGAAAGTTTCAACCTCTTGCCTTAAAGCAGTTTCGTCGCTAGGAATCTCAAGCACTCCCATTGCTAATGGTTAAATCTGGGCAAAAACAAATCAATAAATAGTGAAGTTATACTCTCCATGCAAACATTTTTTTTATTTTTATTAATTTATACTATTTCCAATCATATGTTTCGTGGTCAATACGTTATATTTATGGACATAAGAAGTCCATATTGACCTTGGTCTATGGTATAATGTGCTGACCTATGTCAAACAAGGAGCAGCAACTCTCAAGTTTATTCGGGACTCGACAGGACTTTTATCAATTTGCATTTTGTACAACTTCATTGTTTCGTTATAAACTGACAGACTTAGTAGTTTCGTCGTACAGCGTTCCAAGAAAAAAGAATGCCCACATGGACTGCAGGGGGTCGTCGGTTCGACCTCCGACCGGGTCAAACAAAAGACTTGTTTTACAATTGGTATTTATTACTTCTCGGCTTAACATGCAGCTTTTTACGTTGAAGAGCGAAGATTGCAGTCGGCTCGGATTAATAAGATTAATATAAGCGGACAGGGCGACATGTATTCCTCTGAATGTGACTTTGTGATCAACTATCACGTTCAAAATATGAATCAGACCGGCTTGTGGTTCTAACACAAAGTAGAGTTTTTTTCATATTACATTTACATTTGCATGTAATAATTATGGCATAAATAAATAAAATATTGACACAGAGATATGCCTCGCCTGTATGAAATTTTTGACAGTATAATGCGGATGGCAATATATACTAATTGGATATGTAAACTATGCAAAACATAAGTCAATGAACCGTGACTGCAGGGTTCACAGGCGAATAATCTCAGTGGTAATGAAAAAGTATGCCCAATGCTAGTACAAATACATACCAGCACAACCAAGTCTCACATTGGTCGACTTCTTTTGGCGAAACATGCAAAAACCAATCCATCTATCTATGTTATGAAATAAGATGGTGAAGTGACATCTCTTGTATTTTTATATACAGAGGTTTGATATTGAATAGAAAACTATACCTGTTGTGTTTTCTTCCAGAAGGAACACCGTATCACCAGAATATAACTCTTACATTTTCTCTTCATAAGATTTATTGGTCATTAAAATATCATACAGAGGAACAACTATGAAGAAAACAAATTATAAGTGAGGTTAACACATGTCCCTTGGGTAGGTTTAACAAAAGTCTCCTAAGAGTCTGCGGCTCTTTTCACAAAAAATCTTAAGAGTAAAAATATTCGCAAGTCATACACATTGCAGTATAGCTATTGATCAATTTTAATCGTAAGATTTTTTGTGAAAAGAGTCGCTGAATCGCTGACCTGGCAAACATATGGCATTTTGATATTTATGTTCACCTTTGTTGCAAATGGTTACATTCACTTACTTGTAGATATTATCTAGCTGATCATTCTTGCTGTTTCTCTATATCTGTTATAGTTTTCAAGATTAGAAAGTATACAATCTGTTTGCAAAAAGAGTGAACATAGTCATTTAAGGGTAATAATTCTTACAGAAGTCAATTGACAATTTCGGTGATGTTGAATTATTTGTAGATCTTATCTGACCGATCGTTGGTTCTCTCTATTTGTTATACATGGTAGTTTTCAGGAAAAAGAGCCAAAACGTAAACAACAATCATTGCGAAACTTGTATTATTTGCAGATCTTGATTTGCTGATTATTATTTTGTTGCTGTTTACACTTGCTCTCTATTGGTATAGTTTTCTAAAACGTAAGAAATGGATGATCTACTAGGTTTTTTAGGAAAAATTGCCTAAAATGTGAACAAATGGAGATAACTTGTACTCCAAGGACAGCATCTTCTATAAGGCGACGTCGATCTTCGGTTATGCTTACCTATTTGTAGATATCGGTTCGCTGATTATTTTGTTTACTGTATATAGTTTCTCTCTAACTATTATCGTTTTCAGGATGATCGCCAAAAACGCAATAAATCATCGGGATTCGAATTGTCAATTATTGGCAATTGAATCTTTAAAGGAGCCGATTAACAATGCACTCGCTAAAATGTCTCACCTGCTTTACAGACCATTGGTTTTATATTCATAGTCCTAAATATAAATTTTGACTACACGTATCACATAAACTTAAAATGAAACAAGAAAATGAAGTCAAGGTCAGATAAACCAAGTCAGAAATAGTGTACACCTTCCAATCATTCCATACACCGAATACTGTTGACCTATTGCTTATAGTATACAAGAAACAGACCAAACCTTGAAAACTTTATATTGACTAATGAACCATGAAAATGAGGTCAAGGTCAGATGAACCCTGCAAGACAGACATGTACACCTTACAATCATTCCATGCATCAAATATAGTTCACATATTGCTTATAGTTTCAGAAAAAGAGACCAAAACACAAAACTTAACATTGAGCAATGAACTGTGAAAATGAGGTCAAGGTCAAATAAAATCTGCCAGACAGACATATACACCTTACAATCATTCCATACACCAGATCTAGTTGACCTATTGCTTATAGTTTAAGAAAAATAGACCAAAACACAAAAACTTAACATTGAGCAATGAACTGTGAAAATGAGGTCAAGGTCAAATAAAATCTACCAGACAGACATATACACCATACAATCATTCCATACACCAGATATAGTTAACCTATTGCTAATAGTTTAAGAAAAACAGACCAAAACACAAAATCTTAACATTGAGCAATGAACTGTGAAAATGAGGCCAATGTCAAATAAAACCTGCCAGACTGACATGTACATCGTAGAATATTTCCATACACCAAATATAGTTGACCTTTTGCATACGGTATAAGAAAATAAAAGGCTAAAACACAAAACTTAACTAATAACCACTGAACCATGAAAAAGAGGTGAAGGTCCGATGACACCTGCCAGTTAGACATGTTCACCTTACAATCATTCCATACACCAACAATAGTAGACCTATTGCTTATAGTATCTGAGATATGGACTTGACCACGCAAACTTAACATTGTTCACTGATCCATGAAATGAAGTCAAGGTCAAGTGAAAACTGTCTGACAGACATGGAGACCTTGCAAGGTACGCACATACCAAATTTACATTACAAATAAATCTTCAACTTTTTTTTCAAGTAGTCACTGAACCAAGAAAATGAGGTCAAGGACAATGGACATATGACAGACGGAAACTTAATAACATAAGGCATTTATATACAAAGTATGAAACATACAGGTCTACTACTTCAAAAAGTAGTTAGTTACGCCACCACCGCCTGATCACTATCCCTATGTCTCGCCTTCTGCTACAGAAGTCGTAGGCTCGACAAAAACTCTCTAGAAATGGATAATCTACTATAGTTTTTTATAATAAAAATAGCCAAAAAAGTAAACAAATCGACAAAACTTGGTAATTCAAAGGCAAACAACACTCAATCAATTCTTTATAGTAAAATATGGAGGCAAATGTCGGCAACATATATAATTGCAAAAAAGGAGCTGCGTAAATTATATTTAATGCAAATCATAATGGTTCATCTATTCAACTCGAATAGAGTGTTGTTTGCTTAATGTCCAGGGGCAAATATTTCATGAATATTCTGACATCCTATAAATCAAATTCAAATTCTTTATTAGATCCTAATCACAGTTCAAATTTTGACACATTTATTTACACGTTCAAACAACTCCTTTTCATTCCGTTCACTCTAATGTTGATTAGGTAAATACATCGCCCATTGCACCTCATCTAGCACACAAAAATCGGAGAAAAGAGAAAAATGTTAATAAGTTAAATACATCGCCCATAGCAGTTCATCTAGCTCACACAACTCAGAGTAAAGAGAAAAATGTTAATTATGTAAATACATTGCCCATAGCACCTCATCTAGCACAAAAAAATCGGAGAAAAGAGAAAATGTTAATTAGGTATATATACATCGCCCATAGCACCTCATCTAGCACACAAAAAGCGAAGAAAAGAGAAAAATGTTAAGGTTAATACATCGCCCATAGCACCTCATCTAGCACACAAAACTCGGAGTAAAAGAGAAAAATTTTAATTAAGTAAATACATCGCCCAAAGCACCTCATCTAGCACACAAAAATCAGAAAAAATACCTACCCTTACGAAAAATTGTACGTCCTTCTTCATCCCTTCTGAGACTACTGTTGTAGTAGTCTCTGATCACTTTAAAAGTTGTGCGGTAGTGTCGAATGGTAACGTCTATGACGTTAAATGTAATATCCGGTAATGAATAACCAATTCAATCTGGTTAAATTTGCTTTTACTCAACTTGGTTTGTTTAAATCAGTAACACTAAAAGGCGAAACAAAACAACACGAGTATAATTTGATCGATTGGCTTATATAAGGTGTCTACACCGAGTGCTGTCGGTATTTTCAAGTTTTGAGCTCGACGGCCTTCTGAGGATCAACCCCACGACTCCCTGCACTCGAGGCGACCACGCTGAGACTGTTTATACGCATTTGAGCAAACTTGTATCTTGACTGTAAATGTGCATATATTTCAATATATTTATTAAGTAGGGCTTGCATAACCAGTGAATAAAATGTTCAAATGATGTATCCAGATTTATTTTATCCTTTTCGCGTTTAGTTATTTAAAAAGATTGTCTCTTTTGTTCATAGTTGTGAGTCTGTTTGTTTGTATTTCATTGCTAATACTAATATCAAAACAAAGTTTGTTTTTATTTAATTATTTAAACGTGTTCTGAAACTGGGTAAATGTCACTCACACTGTTATGTGAATCTTTACAACAATTATATTTGAGGTGGGGTGGTTGTATGAAACTTGTTGCAAGGAGGCCAGATGTCTACACCATACCCCCCCTCCCCATATATTATAATCCTCCAGTGGCAGTCCAAATTTGTCTAATTTCATCCCGGTCAACATAATTTGCAAAACCTTCATATGGGCGTTTTTATTTATATTATTTTCGCTTGTCATCAACAGTGCATGAAATATTTGCCATTGGACGACGATCAAGCAACAATCAAGAAATAGAACACAACTTTTATTGACCTTGGACGATTTATAGCTTGACATATTGTATATACAACTTCCTATTGCTGAAGACCGTATGTTGCCCTCTAGATATCTTACTATTGTTGAAGACGGTATGTTACCCTCTAGATATCTTACTATTATTTATGAATAGCCCATGGCCAGATCTTGCTACTTATATTGCCATTATCAACACGTGGCTAGCATCATACACATCCTTAGCTCTTTGGATATAGCAACACAACATCCTTGCTTTTATATTAACTGCTACCATAGCAATATCGCCTTGTTAAAAAAATATATAATTGATTCTGATTGCTTCACACAGACTTTGTCCTTCTTGTATCACACATCTTTGCTTTAAGTTGCGCTATCATCACAAAACCCTACACCTACACTTTCCCATGTCTATTAGCTTAGCATTTCCTTTACCTAGTTAAAGAGTTTAAATCTCATGTTCAGCTAGCAACGCACATACTTTACTTATGTACAGCTAGAAACTTTTTTATTCTGGCGATATTTAACATCCTGTATCTTTTATATCAATAAAATCCTAGCTATACTGTATCAAGAATGCTTGACTTGAAATAGGAACAATTGTCAGTCTCAAAAGATTTCCTGAAAAAATTGAACAATACCACCTTGCCGACCACTTAACATCAATTTGTTGTCCCCTTATTCCTTAACAGGTTGAAAAGTTTCAAATCTTCTAGCATTACATGGCTTTTAATACAAGTATGAATAAACTGTTGACACAGAGATATGTTGCGCCTGTTAGCATAAAATTAAGAAAAAGACAATCTGAAGGCTTATTAATTCAGTTGCTGGACCATGATCTAGTGGGCAGGGCCTGAAAATGGTGGACAAACTGAGATGTGAAGACAGTAATGTAACTTTATAGAAAATATTGTCGTCTATTCTAAGTAGTTCCTATCAATCTAACTTAAGCAATAAACTTAACATTGAAAATTGCTAATTAATTCAAAGTAACTGGACCATGTCCTAGGGGGAGGACCTCAAAATAGTTGTCAAACTGATATGTACTAATAGTAATGCAACTTCATACAAAATATCACTGATCTATCACTAGAAGTTCTTATCAAACTGACTTAAGCAGAAAACTAAAATTTGAAAATTGCTAATTAATTGAAAGTGACTGGACCATGACTAAGAGGGAAGGGCCTCAAAATTACTTGTCAAACTGATATGAACTGATAGTAATGCAACTTCATACAAAGTATCATTAATCTATCACAAGTAGATCCTATGAAACTAACTTAAGCAGAAAACTGAGGGTTGGGATCCTGCTAACATGTTTTACCCCGCCACATTCTGTATGTATGTGCCTGTCCCAAGTCAGGAGCCTGTAATTCAGTGGTTGTCTTTTGTTTATGTGCTACATACAATGTATTTGTTTTTTTCGTTCATTTTTTGTACATAAATTAGGCTGTTAGTTTTCTAGTTTGAATTGTTTTACATTGTCATTTCGGGGCCTTTTATAGCTGAATGTGCGGTATGGGCTTTGCTCATTGTTGAAGGTCGTATGGTGACGTATAGTTGTTAATTTCTGTGTCATTTGGTCTCTTGTGGAGAGTTATCTCATTGGCGATCATACCACATCTTCTTTTTTATATTAACATTGAAAATTGTTAATTAATTCAAAGTCACTGGACCATGACCTAGGGAGCAGGGCCTCAAAATAGATGTCAAACTGATATGTACTGATAGTAATGCGACTTCATACAAAATATGATTGATCTATCACAAGTAGATCCTTTCAAACTAACTTAAGCTAATAATTCAGTCACTGGACCATGACCTAGGGGGCAGGGCCTGTCGCCAGAAAAGCAATCCCTATATCTTTTGTTCTGCGACTTTCATCGCAGGCGAGACAAAAATCTTCTCCCCGGGTGGTCTCACAAAAACCTTTGATTTCTACAAGTAGAAACCCTCTCCAATATATTGTTTGGTCTTAAAGTGAGCCAGGAAATATCACCTGCAGTGGCCTAGGAGCAAACTTTTCATTTCATTTTTTTCTTTTTCATTAAAAAAATCGCCAAAAAAGTGAGGGGGAGACATGTTTCTTCTACTCCTACCCCAATGACTTGGTCACAAAAAGCAGCATATCCATGCATTGATAATTGTATTATACAATTATTTATTTTTTATCAAATGCTGGATCCAAATGCGATGCTCTGTTGCATGTAAAAGAACCCTTGTAACAAATTTTGCACAAAGGTGGAATATTGAAAGACAAAATTTCTGTTCCTATCAAACATATGTTCTTTTACTACAACAGTCTAATTTACCTGCCCTTCATCCCATCAACCCACTGTGCAGAACTCTCCATTATTGGATCAATTGTTGTGCAGAACTCTCCATTATTGGATCAATCGTTGTGCAGAACTCTCCATTATTGGATCAATCGTTGTGCAGAACTCTTCATTATTGAATCAATCCTTGATTTGTTCTTGTCCTGAATATGTATGCAATAATTTCTGAATTTTTAGAATGTTTGATATATATAAACGAATGTTGCCAATTTTAGCAAAGTTGCTTCTATGTCTTGTATATATTAGACAGACGCTTCTCATATAAACCAATCATTATAAATTTTATTAGTTATCAGGTTAATTCTGAAAGGGAGATCATTCACCTGTTTCAGCAAAATATTGCATTGAAAGGTCATTTTAAATGGTCCAATCAATGTTTTATCCAACTTGACACATTTTTTCAAGTAAAGGAAAAAGGTAATAGACATCTTGGATTTGTGCAGGATGTAAGGTTTTTATTAGAAGTTTAGCAAAAGCTACCAATAACAATATAAACATAGATGTATTATAATCTTCCTCAACATTGATGTAACAAAAAATATAAACATAGATGTATTATAATCTTACTCAACATTGATGTAACAAAAAATATAAACATAGATGTATTATAATCTTCCTCAACATTGATGTAACAAAAAATATAAACATAGATGTATTATAATCTTCCTCAACATTAATGTAACAAAAAAGAAAAAAAAAGCAGAACAACATAAAACAGATCTTACGAAACAAGACTATGAAAGAACAACAATGTATCCATGAAATTTGAATTGCACATCAATTACGACAATCTTTACTTATATAATTGCCATGAGACATACCATCTACCACAGCTCTTCCCCACACAATGTAATTTTTATCACAGTCTATCATGTTGTGTATATCTAATTTTAATTTGTCAGTTACATATTTAACTGAAGCTTCTGCGTCACTTTCCTCAAGTATAATTTCATAGTTAAGTTTGTCAAAAGTTAAGAACTGAATGTTCCATGGTATTTCCCATGATATATAAAGTGAACAAGTTTGCTCCATGATAAGCTTACAATTGAGATTCTTAATTTCAGAAGGTGTTTCATGATATGCAGAATGTCGGATACTCTTTCCTTTATTTATGACTGTTTTGATTACATTCATGATTGCACTGATGTCTACAAAAGTGTCCTGATATATATGATAAAGCCAAGAAGGATCATCACAACATAAATGTTTGGGTACTTTCTTCTGGTTCATTATTTCCTTCTGAACTTCTGACTGTAAATGCATCAGACCTCCATGCTCGGGTGGATAATCAATATGACCGACTGTAGATTTCTGATCGGTATTTTCCCAAGAGACATAATTTATATCCATACCTTTGATGTTGGCTAATGTCTTGTATGGTGTATATTGATCAGGTGACACAGCATATGGAAAGAGTTCTATTATGAAAGACCCTGGTTTTAAAAACATGGCTAAAGTTAACAATGATCCATGCATTCCTATTATACCCTTAGCATTAGAAACAAGGGTTATCATATCTGTTAATGAATGTGTTTCACTACTTATTGTTACAACTTTCAAGGAAAATTCTTGTAAAATTGCTTGGACTAGATCATTTTCATTTATAATTTTACGATTTTCTTTCCTCGATATTAAAACTATAAAGTCTGTTAAATGCTGAGCATTGGAATCCAGATGATGTAAAATAAAGTGACTAGTAGATTTAATTTGCTGAGCATAAACTGTGGAGTCTAATATAGGGCCCTGTGGCTCAATAAACCCATAATTATACCATAAAGTATCTGTTAAAAGACCGACTATTGCACTTGAGAAACATACAAGTTCTCTGTCATCTTGTGTTTCTTTACCATATTGTGGTTCACTACCTTGTATATCTATTTTATACTGAGGTTGAGAACTTGTAAAAAGTTCATACAATGTTCTGTAATCTCCTGGAGGCCAGTCATCCATGAATACAATCTGTGCATCAAATTTATCGATAGTAGCCATCTTTGATTTCAAATTTTCAAAATGTTTCATCGTGAAATGTAAAGGCAGCAAGTCATCATGAATAACATGCATGAGATTGTCAGACTTGAAACGACTGAAAATGTAACTAGTTTTATTTATCCAACTGACACTGAATTGTGTTGAAAAGTTTTCACTGAGAAATGTAAGTGGCAGTTCATGTCCTGTGAAGTCAGCTGGAGTTGAAAGTGATGGAATCTTATTTCTGTTTAAGGAATTATATTTCATTTCATCATTGTTATAGAAAAAAACAAACAAATTTTCTTTTGGCTGATAACATAGATTTTTAAAATGGCAAACATGATGTTTAAAATTTGACTGACATGTTTCAAAAGAATTGAATTTCATGTTACTTTGAGACTCATCTGGAATTTTGTGTGTATTTGAATCTGCTTTGTTTGAATGTTCCCACTCTGCATACAGACATCTATCCTGTAAATCATCCAGCTGATAAAGAAGTTGAAAGTATTTCTTTACTAACGTTGCTATGACAGCAAACATTACAGCATGGGTTATCATGTGTAGACTCATTTTCTGTATCCTGCAAAAAAAATATCAAGCAATGAAATACATGAAATAAAGTGTGGATTTACATACTTGACAACAATCTTCACAGTCAAACTCGTGCAATATTTGAACAGATACTGTAAAACAATTTATCTTTTGCACATAATTTTTCTTTGTGTTTAGCCCTTTCTAACTGACTTCACAATAATATATTTTTACAAACTTAGTTGATGTTTTAAAGAAGAAGGTTTGATAAGGTATCTTTTTTTTAACCCTTGAGTTCAAATACATGTAACACAAAGAATTATAAATCAATGAAATAACATTCTCTGGACACTTGTAAGATATATATATCTGATTAAATGTCAGTAATGATATATTTGAGTTTTGTCAAACTATTCAAGACCTTTACAGTCTCACGCTTAACCACAGGCCCACCAGCCCAGTCTAACTTCTTGTAAAATTGCTGTTGGGCTGGTAAAAATCATCTCTACAGGCCAATAGAATCTAACTAAAATTATAGTAAAATTTAGCTTCTGGCCTGTGGATTCAAAAGTTTGTTGTGAAGACTGCCTTATTTAACAGATATATTTTGAAAGATATTAAAGTCATATGAAACTTAAAACTAAAAAAAAAATTAATATGTTTTATACTTGAATGGCTAAGTTTGACTATAAAACAAGTGTATATGAACTTTCTTGTAAAAGAAAATCCATTAAATTATCAAAATCTTCATTAATGTACTGCTATTGAATTATTGTTTTCCCGTACATTAATTCACCAATATTTTCCTGTATGCAGTGACCTTAACTACGAGACCTCTAGTTAGAACTTCTGCCAACGCACAGGGCAAGTGCGAGGGGAAAACTATGATGAAAAAATGTAAACAAAATGTGCACTGGAAGGTAAATAGTAATAACTGATTCTTAAAGAACAAATCATTTAACTTAACTGTTTAGGAAAAGTTTAATCAACAAATGAAAACGTATGGGCAATATAAAACAAAATATCATGGCTCTATCAATTCACTTATTTGTATAAAGGTGCTCGACAGGCTCTCCATTGATTGTTCATCAAAGTCACAATCCAGTAAACTTCGGCAACAAACTTGAAAATTAATTAGCTCGCGATCAACAATCACTGAATGAAATATCATTTTTCGATAAAATTAATATGTTATAGATTTGTATTTAATATCAAAAACGTGCATACATGAATTAGTTTAGTATACATGCATGCATTGGTTCAATAATTTTGATAACATTAAAATTACAAGAAACTCTTTTAATATGACTTTAAAAAAAACATGAAATGGAAGATAACTCATGTAAAAAAAAAAGTATAAAGTTTTGACAATAATTAAGTTTTTTTTGATACCTGATTTTGATCCTAAATATATGAAAACCTCTTTCTTTACTTTATTCCTATAGACTTCACACTTGTGATACACTTTATGACTCTGCCAATCATCTCTTTATACTCTTCCATTCTCTGAAAAAAAATCTTTTTTTATGAAAGACATACAACGTGAGGGTACCAAAATTGCACCAATTCTGACGGTTTTAAGTTTTGTTTGTCTATATTCTAAGAACATTTTGACAATAGTTAAGTGCTTACTATTCAGTTTGTACGAGATAGATGCCTCGAACATATTTTTATTGCTTATTTTAAAAAGTTTACTTTTTGTGGATGTCGCATGATTTAAATTTTTTCTCAGGATACTTCATTTGCTGATCGATATACAAGTGACATATTTGTGCATATTTGAATATATTTAGCCTTGTTGATAGACGTGCATAATGACAAATATAAAAATACAAATTGTTTATCCTCTAAGAGAACTTGTAAGATTCCGCTGTTTATTTTTTCAAAATAGGTGCAATTTGAATACTGTGACATTACAATACAATACAATAATTTTTTTGTCAATTAAAGCATATGGCATGGACCTACACTAGCGACTGTCTGTCGGAAAGCACCAAAGCAAGTATTATATAACCCCTTTTAAATAGGGATTCTGAGTCTTGAGCCTCAGAGACCGTCAAATCAGAAAATCACTCCTGACTCAGAATCCAAAAAGGAATTAAAGAATTATAGTGTTGAAGGAAGAGCTTTACATTCAACATGTTCAATATGTATTCCATAATCATATTAGCAGTTCGTCCCTGTCACCAAATAAACAAATTCACATGATTCAGACAATTTTGCATTTTTCAACACCTTGTAAGGCTTGTTTGTATACATGTATATCCAAAAATCCAAAGCCTTTGAACAAATTGAATTATATTTGGAATAGTTGAATAAGACGTTGCATGAACCGTACTATAATTGTTAACTGTAAAAATATATAAAGATGACATTTTTTGTTAACTATATCACATATAATGCCAGGGATACATAAAAAAAATTGGGAATATGTCTGTCCGCTGTCTGCTAAGTTTTTTTTTATTACCTCCCCTGTTCCAGAACAGATTTGGGTCTAACTATAGCCGGACTTAAAATCCCGAGCTAAACCCCAGATGCTTGGCATTTGATGCCATAACAGCAGTTTGTACAGAAAGACGTCACGACAACTGAATATACTTAAACGACTGGGGTCTATGTTATCGAGACTAAATAAACTGACAATATTTCATACTTTAATTATCAGTCCCTTTAATTTTTGTCCTATAACGTGGCACTTCTGCACGGACACTAACTCTAAGAAGTTAGAAAATGGCAGGAGAGAACACTCCGTTAATGAGGATTATACCTCAGCATATAAAACCCTTCTGGATGTGGCAAAGGTTACAACTCTGCATGTGATAAGATTCAGGATAATGGCACTTTATTGAGACTTACATGATCCTTTACGGTGAGTTTGAGTGACTAAATTAAGTCAATCTAAAGGACTCAAAATATAATTTTAGGTATAGCAACATCCTAGACATAGTACAGATAAGAACTAGAACATACGGTAATAGATCAGTTCAGATATGCGGCCGCTTCACTCTGGCTTGACTTACTACATATATGATAGCTTGCCAAACCATTTTAGGACTGAAAATAGATTTTCAGGCTCATCATTTTTAAGAGTTTGCTCCAGTCCTGGAATTGTTCTAAATGTCGTTGCTCATCCTGCAGATAGTTAAAATCTGCTTATGTTTGTGTCCTGTCACACTGTCCAATCTGGTTTCTCTGTACATAGTTATTTAAGCGGAGACTCAAAGAGGCGATTGCCACATGGGTCCCGCTTGGTTATATGTAAGTAAGCACACCAAATTTTTCAAGGTTTACAATTTGTGGTCTGGTTTCACTAAATATATTTTTATTTTTTTGCTTGATAAGACGCTTTTTTTTACAGTTGAATGTTTATGCTTCGTTTTATTTAGTTTTTAATTATCACTCAGATCTTCAATTTTAGAACTTTTATTATGTTTAAAGCGGCTCATACTCTTATTTTTAGTGCTTATTAATGTTTTTTTTTTTTTTTTAAATATATACTTCAATTTTTTTTTAGTAGATACACTTTTATCATACTTCAAATTTGCTTAAACATGTTAAACCAAGTCGTTCACTTAATGCAAATTTTGTGTATGAAATGCATGTTGTTATTATTGTTTTTATGTTATGTATATGTTTTTGCGTTCGATCATAAGCTCTCTCGAGCTTGTGTTGTATAGTTTTATAAATGCCGAATCACTCATTGAATATAAAATTTTCATATCTTATCCTATCAAATTAACAACATGCAATCAAAAGGTTCGTGAAATGGAAGCAAAGATCAATTCTGGAGTTTTAAATAACATTTTTACCATATTTGAGACTATATCGTTCTTTCTTGTTTGAATAAGGGCTGTGCAACTAACACTTCGACACATGTTATCATAGCTCAATATGGGGCATAATATAAATATGTACATTATGTCCAAGGCTCAATGTATACATATGAAAAATTACTGGAAAGTGTTTCATAAATTTAGGATTTATTAAGACAATCAATTAGACAGCCAGTGATCAAGAATCCTTATTGTTTGACTCTTTGTCTTTCAACAGAGACATGTGACAGATAACATATATATATATGTCCCTGCTTTCAGTGACCGCTGGTGTATGCAAAAATAACGTACATCACAACATGGATAGTATTGAACATAAACAAATTTGAAATAGTAGTGAAATTCTTTATAAAATCAACTTGAATTTTGGAGATAGAAGATATTTTCAATTACTAGTACTCAGTTTTCTCTAAGGGCGTGGAAAATCTCACTATACTGACGGTGATGTTACTGGAATACATGATCTTACAACTGGTGCTTTTTCCCGGAAAAAAAATGAGGTCTCAATATCTAATGACGCGTTTTCGTCCTAATGACACCGGGACAATTCATTCATAAAATCTAAATCGGATATTCCGTCTGAACAGGGTGAAAAGTAATTTGCAGTATTAATTAATGTAAAAGTTAAAAATTCCGATATAACTTATTGCGCCATACTCGTAACAATGTTGAAGAATACAAGGACCATAACTCTGGAATCGAAACATTTCAATCGATTCTGTGTAGAAGGTAGGTAAAATTATGATATTTTTGTCTCAGAGGACTTTCGGCGTATAAAAATTGAATCATGTGAATTTACTCCATAATAGTAAGTTCTTCTTGGGAACACTATCGATAAATGTTCCATTTCATTAATTTTCCCCTTGGGCAGGTAACTTATAATAACTTAGCATTGGAAATACTGTTGTAACAGATAATATTTCAAAAAGTTCCACAATGCATCATTTTTTTCAATAGATTCAGTTATATTGTGTTCCTATGGGGAACACTTTTATCATTAATAACAATTTCTATTACATTAAGGTTGTTTTTAGGATAATACAACTAAATGCGAATGGGGGGGATTTTTTTTTTTGGGGGGGGCAAAGAAAAATGAGACGAACGAGAACAACTGATTACATTAAATTACAATAGAATACAAATAATACAAGACATTGCAGCAACTCTATTAAATTGCCACACTAGATACTTTTAAGTATCATAAACGGATCACTTTCTGTACATTTTCACGCACTGTTATCCCTTTTTTATTTCATAAAATAATGGACATCAAAATATTTAGAATTCAACTGACGAAGAGGGATGTTTTTGATAAAGCAATATTGATTTAATAAAAAAATTAAAATCTGAATAACCACTTGATAGAGTACTGGAAGTATTATTTAATATTTTTTGTTATGTTTAAGATATTACTATCTTAATTTCACTAGTGTCAAGCTATCCAGCAATTCTCATCCTGCAATTCTCTTACGATAAAGCTATCCTGCAATTCGTCATCCTGCAATTGCGTTCGAAAAACAACCTGAGTGACAATTTTATTTTTTTTCAAAATCATGGTTTTTGACTTGTTTTGTTTGAAAAAAAGATAAATATCAAGTTTTTTATATCCCATTCACAAATTTCTAACTTTAGTTTACAAATTTCTATCTCATCTTTACGGTCTATAACTAGAATTTACAATTAGAAAAATCATGACGATTCACAAGGAGTTACATATCTGTGAAGTCCCGAATATGGTTCGTTTTTATGCATGTTTAAGAATTTCTTTAATAAGCTTTCTTAAAGGCCCAAAATTTCGTTCGAAACAAGGAATAAAGCCGAATTCTAAAAAATATACATTGCGGTACCCACTTACCGACCCATTGTTAAGGTAGTTCTCTATGGCTAGGGATTATAGACTCTGCTTAAATGAATAGCTATTATATAGTTCAACATTGGGATAGTAGAGAATTTCTGGGGTAAGCATTCTTAAAGGCCCAAAATATCGTTCGAAACACGGAAAAAAACCAAATTCTATAAAATACGCATTCGGGTACGCACTTTTCGACCCATTATTTCTGTAGTTCTTTATGGCTAGGGATTAAAGACTCTGCTTCAATGAATAGCTATTATATAGTACAATAACGGGAAGGTAAAGCTTTTCTGGGGTAAGCTTTCTTAAAGGCCGAAAATTTCGTCCTTAATATGGAAATAAAGCCAAAATCGATATAATACGCATTTGGTTATCCACTTTCCGACCCATTGTTTTGGTAGTTCTTTATGGCTATGGATTATAAACTCTGCTCTAATGGATATCTTTTGAATGTTACTACAACGGGAGGGTAAAGAATTTCTGGGGTAAACATTCTTAAAGGCCGTAAATGTCGTCCGAAACATGGAAATAAGCCAAATTCGATAAAATACGCTCAAGGGTCACCCACTTTCCAACCAATTATCTGGGTAGTTCTTAATGGCTAGGGATTATAGACTCTGCTTCAATGAGTAGCTACTATACAGTACTACATTGATATAATAGAGAATTTCTGGGGTAAGCATTCTTAAAGGCCGAAAATTTCGTTCGAAACACGGAAAAAAGCCAAATTCTATAAAAATACGCATTGGGGTACCCCCTTTCCGACCCATAAATTCGGTAGTTCTTTATGGCTAGGGTTTATAGACTCTGCTCTAATAAATAGCTATTGGATAGTACTACAACGGGAGGGTAGAGAATTTCTGGGGTAGGCTTTCTTAAGGGCCCAAAATTTCGTTCGAAACACTGATATAAAGCCAAATTCGATGAAATACGCTCTAGTGTCACCAAATTTCCAACCAATTATCTGGGTAGTTCTTAATGGCTAGGGATTAAAGACTCTGCTTCAATGAATAGCTATTATACAGTACTGCATTGGTATAACAGAGAATTTCTGGTGTAAGCTTTTTTGAAGGGCCAAAATATCGTTCGAAACACGGAAATAAAGCCAAATTCGATAAAATACGCTCAATGGTCACCCATTTTTCAATAAATTGTCAGGGTAGTTCTTTATGGCAAGGGATTAGAGACTCTGCTTCAATGAATAGCTATTTTATAGTACTACATCGGGATAGTAGAGAATTTCTGGGGTAAGTTATTTTAAAGGCCCGAAATTTCGTTCGAAACACGGAAAAAAGCAAAATTTTATAAAATTCGCATTGGGGTACCAACTTTCCGACGCATTGTTTCTGTAGATCTTTATGGCTAGGGATTATAGCCTCTGCTTCAATGATTAGCTGATATATAGTACTACATCGGGAGGGTAAAGAATTTTTTGGGTAACTGTTCTTAAAGGCCGAAAATTTCGTCCAAAATATGGAAATAAAGCAACACTCGATTTAATACAGATTTGGGTAACCACTTTCCGACCCATTGTTTTGGTAGTTTGTTTATAGCTATGGATTGTAAACTCTGCTCTAATGATTAGCTATTGAATATTACTACAACGGGAGGGTAAAGAATTTCTGAGGTAAGCATTCTTAAAGGCCGAAAATGTCGTCCGAAACATGGAATTAAGCCAAATTCGATAAAATACGCTTAAGGGTCACCCACTTTCCAACCAATTATCTGGGTAGTTCTTAATGGCTAGGGATTATAGACTCTGCTTCAATGAATAGCTGTTATACAGTACTGCATTGGTATAATAGAGAATTTCTGGGGTAAGCATTCTTAAAGGACGAAAATTTCGTTCGAAACACGGAAAAAAGACAAATTCTATAAAATACGCATTGGGGTACCCATTTTCCGACCCATTAGTTCTGTAGTTCTTTATGGCTAAGGATTATAGACTCTGCTCTAATAAATAGCTATTAGATAGTTCTATAACGGGAAGGTAAAGAATTTCTGGGGTAAGCTTGTTTAAAGGCCGAAAATGTCGTCCAACACATGGAAATAAAGTCAAATTGGATAAAATACGCTCTAAGGTCACCCACTTTCGAACCAATTATCTGGGTAGTTCTTAATGGCTAGGGATTATAGACTCGGCTTCAATGAATAGCTATTGTATAATACTACATCGGGAGATTAAAGAATTTCTGGTGTAAGCATTTTTGAAGGGCCAAAATATCGTTCGAAACACAGAAATAAAGCCAATTCCATAAAATACGCTCAATGGTCACCCACTTTCCAATAAATTGTCAGGGTAGTTCTTTACGGCTAGGAATTAGAAACTCTGCTTCAATGAATAGTTATTTTATAGTACTACATCGGGATAGTAGAGAATTTCTGGGGTAAGTTATTTTGTAGGCCCGAAATTTCGTTCGAAACACGGAAAAAAGCAAAATTTTATAAAATTCGCATTGGGGAACCAACTTTCCGACCCATAAATTCTGTAGATCCTTATAGGTAGGGATTATGCCCTCTGCTTCAATGATTAGCTAATATGTAGTACTACATCGGGAGGGTAAAGAATTTCTGGGGTAACTATTCTTAAAGGCCGAAAATTTCGTCCAAAATATGGAAATAAAGCCACATTCGATATAATACAGATTTGGGTAACCACTTTCCGACCCATTGTTTTGGTAGTTTTTTATAGCTATGGATTGTAAACTCTGTTCTAATGATTAGCTATTGAATATTACTACAACGGGAGGGTAAAGAATTTCTGAGGTAAGCATTCTTAAAGCCAAAAATGTCGTCCGAAACATGGAAATAAGCCAAATTCGATAAAATACGCTCAAGGGTCACCCACTTTCCAACCAATTATCTGGGTAGTTCTTAAGGCTAGGGATTATAGACTCTGCTTCAATGAATAGCTACTATACAGTACTACATTTATATAATAGAGAATTTCTGGGGTAAGCATTCTTAAAGGCCGAAAATGTCGTCCGAAACATGGAAATAAAGTCAAATTCGATAAAATACGCTCTAGGGTCACCCACTTTCCAACCAATTATCTGGGTAGTTCTTAATGGCTAGGGATTATAGACTCTGCTTCAATGAATAGCTATTATACAGTACTGCATTGGTATAATAGAGAATTTCTGGTGTAAGCTTTTTTGAAGGGCCAAAATATCGTTCGAAACACGGAAATAAAGCCAAATTCCATAAAATACGCTCAATGGTCACCCACTTTCCAATAAATTGTCAGGGTAGTTCTTTACGGCTAGGAATTAGAGACTCTGCTTCAGTGAATAGCTATTTTATAGAACTACATCGGGATAGTAGAGAATTTTTGGGGAAAGCTTTCTTAAAGGCCCGAAATTTCGTTCGAAACACGGAAAAAAGCCAAATTTGATAAAATTCATATTCGGGTACGCACTTTCCGACCCATAAATTCGGTAGTTCTTTATGGCTAGGGATTAGATACTCTGCTCTAATAAATAGCTATTGGATAGTACTACAACGGGAGGGTAGAGAATTTCTGGGGTAGGCTTTCTTAAGGGCCCAAAATTTCGTTCGAAACACTGATATAAAGCCAAATTCGATAAAATACGCTCTAGTGTCACCAAATTTCCAACCAATTATCTGGGTAGTTTTTAATGGCTAGGGATTATAGACTCGGCTTCAATGAATAGCTATTACATAGTACTACATCGGGAGAGTAAAGAATTTCTGGTGTAAGCTTTTTTGAAGGGCCAAAATATCGTTCGAAACACGGAAATAAAGCCAAATTCGATAAAATACGCTCAATGGTCACCCATTTTTCAATAAATTGTCAAGGTAGTTTTTTATGGCTAGGGATTAGAGACTCTGCTTCAATGAATAGTTATTTTATAGTACTACATCGGGATAGTAGAGAATTTCTGGGGTAAGTTATTTTAAAGGCCCGAAATTTCGTTCGAAACACGGAAAAAAGCAAAATTTTATAAAATTCGCATTGGGGAACCAACTTTCCGACCCATTGTTTCTGTAGATCTTTATAGCTAGGGATTATGGCCTCTGCTTCAATGATTAGCTAATATATAGTACTACATCAGGAGGGTAAAAAATTTCTGGGGTAACTATTCTTAAAGGCCGAAAATTTCGTCCAAAATATGGAAATAAAGCCACATTCGATATAATACAGATTTGGGTAACCACTTTCCGACCCATTGTTATGGTAGTTTTTTATAGCTATGGATTGTAAACTCTGCTCTAATGATTAGCTATTGAATATTACTACAACGGGAGGGTAAAGAATTTCTGAGGTAAGCATTCTTAAAGGCCGAAAATGTCGTCCGAAACATGAAAATAAGCCAAATTCGATAAAATACGCTCAAGGGTCACCTACTTTCCAACCAATTATCTGGGTAGTTCTTAATGGCTAGGGATTATAGACTCTGCTTCAATGAATAGCTACTATACAGTACTACATTTATATAATAGAGAATTTCTGGGGTAAGCATTCTTAAAGGCCGAATATGTCGTCCGAAACATGGAAATAAAGTCAAATTCGATAAAATACGCTCTAGGGTCACCCACTTTCCAACCAATTATCTGGGTAGTTCTTAATGGCTAGGGATTATAGACTCGGCTTCAATGAATAGCTATTGGATATTGCTACAACGGGAAGGTAAAGAATTTCTGGGGTAAGCTTTCTTTAAGGCTCAGAATTTCGTTCGAAACACGGAAATAAAGCCAAATTCGATAAAATACGCTCTAGGGTCACCCACTTTCCTACAAATTGTCTGGTTAGTTTTAATTGCTAGAGATTATGGACTCTGCTTCAATGAATAGCTATTTTATAGTCCTATATTGGGATAGTAGAGAATTTCTGGGGTAAATATTCTTAAAGGCCCAAAATTTCGTTCGAAACACGGAAAAAGGCCAAATTCGATAAAATACGCTCTAGGGTCACCCCCTTTCTAACCAATTATCTGGGTAGTTCCTAATGACTAGGGATTAAAGACTCTGCTTCAATGAATAGCTATTGGATAGTACTGCAACTGGAAGGTGAAGAATTTCTGGGGTAGCTTTCTTAAAGGCTAAAAATATCGTTCGAAACACGGAAATAAAGCCAAATTCGATAAAATACGCTCTAGGGTCACTCAGTTTCCTACCAATTGTCTGGGTAGTTCTTACTAGCTAGGAATTGGAGACCATGTTTATTGGAGAAGAAGAATTAGCAATACCATGAAAAAATCCGTCTATACTCAAGTGATTCCCAAAATCACTTTAAAGAAAAGTGCACAAAAACAAATCAGAATTCGGACGTCATTTTTACCTTCGTCGATGGAGGCGAAAGCAGGTCTAGTAACTGCTCGAATTTGTCCGTCCGTCCATCCATCAAAAGACCTTGCATACAAAACTTTACTTTAAAAGTTTTCCTGGTCTCTATCAAAGATAATGATTATATATTTGGTCTGCAGCTAAATAATTTTGAGTTGCGACGTGTAAGCATTTGCCTTGCATCTACATCCTATTTTCCGATGGTTTGAAATTTTACAAGACTCATCGCGCAAGATAAATTTTCGTCAAACATCTTTTGGGTTGTATAGAAGGGAATGAATTGATATTAGGTCTGCTGCTTGATAGTTATGAGTTGCAGCGTTTGAGAAATTTGTATATCAACCATGAAGCCACTTCCTGTTTTCCGATAGTTTGAATTTTTATAAGACTCGATCAGTGTTTAAGGAAATTTCTCTTCCCTTGTCTTCGATGGAAGGTGATGGTCATGTATGCTTCAATCAATTACATGCACTGACGCAAGTCCACGTCTGATATTGGTCTTGTTTAATCATGTTGAAAAAAAAATGATAGTAAAATTCCAACTATTTGGGTACATCTATATATTTTACTGTCTACAGAGTTTGACAAATATTAGACACAAATACACCCATTGATAATGTACAATGATATTTTCGTATATTTTTGAATAATTTATACCGAAAACATGGACAAATAAAAAAATAAATATATACCAATCGACAAGTCTAATGCTATGAACAATGAACTGTTCTTAAGTACACAAACCTCTTTATCATCTCATTTGTTTAAAAAACTATATGGAAAATTTATGTCTTAGCATTAACATTAAATATTGTCAACCTTGCTTCTTAATTGATCGCCATTTCTTTACACATTGCCAACAACAAAATGATTTTTTTATGTCTCATGTAAAATTTATTAAATGATATCTGTCAATTCTGTTATAACCCGCACATTAACAGCATGCTGTATCTGGAAAACACGATGTACAATGATTAATGTGTACATCATACAATTCTTTTAAAACACGCCTTTTTCAACGAGAGAAAAACATCATGAATGAGTTAGACTTTGCTTTGAAACGGTTTATATTTCCGCTTTGAGACGACCCAAAATTCGAATGCTACTAATTGTAGTCTTAATGGTAGGTGACCGACAGTTTTCGCAAATGTCTATTAATACTACTACTACATGCTTGGCTACTTTGAAGGTCGGTATAGCAAAACAGTGCTAGTGTAACTGGAGTTTATATAATTCTAGAAATATACGCACATGTATTATCAATTTCCAAGTTCTTTAAAAAATGTGATACTTGAATATTAACAATATCCACACTGTTATGACGTCTTTACGCTTAATCTATTGGATGTGTACGGATTGATGATTTAGTACACTTAGATATAAACCTGTTTAAACTAATCTACGTTATCTTGGCTGGATATTTTAAAAATGCAGTATTGGTTTTGATTATTGTTGAAGGTCGTACGTTGACCTTTACGGGTTTTATGTCATTTGGTCAATTAGAGATAGTTGTCTTATTAGCAATTACATAACATTTTCTTTATAATAGATATAAGAAGATGTGGTATGAGTGCCAATGAGACAACTCTCCATCCAAGTCAAAATTTATAAAAGTAAACCATTATACGTCAAAGTACGGTCTTCAACACGGAGCCTTGGCTCACACCGAACAGCAAGCTATAAAGGGCCCCAAAAATTACTAGTGTAAAACCATTCAAACGGGAAAACCAACGGTCTAATCTATATAAAAAACGAGAAACGAGAAACACTTATGAACCACATCAACAAACGACAACTTCTGAACATCAGATTCCTGACTTGGGACAGGTGCAAACAATTGCAGCGGGTTTAAACGTTTTAATGGTACCAAACCTTCACCCTTATCTGAAACAATAGTGTAACATCACAACATAGAAAGACAGACTATAAAATATCAATTGAAATGGCTTAACTCAATCAAAAGACATATTAACACCAGTGAACATACACTGAACAAATAAATTTGATCTATGATACAATGTAAATACAAAATTAATAAACTAAGGGAAGAATAATTAAAGTAAAATGTTATACCGCTGTGAACTGTTAAGCAATTTAAGAAAAACAATATGCTTGAACAGTATGTTTCTACTGTCGTCATCTTCCACGTTCATCGGTATATACCTTCCTTACGACACAACTTGTTTTTTTTTCAGATTTCGTCATTTTTTTCATGACAATCACATATGTATAGTTTTGATTACAGCAACATTATACTATTTACAAATAACATGCATAGATAAGTTCATGCGACTATTGTTTTCCGTGAGGAGTTTGTAAATGGAAATGATTTTGTTGTGTAGGAAACAAAACACTAAATGACCGGTTATTCTTGTAATAGAATCCCCCCTTTTTACGGAAGTACATAACTTGCACACATTTACAATTCTTCGTGGCAAAGCTGATCTGTTGATCGGTTGGCTTTCTTTAGCTCTTTTTTTGTTCATCTTGATTTTCACATTGTCGGATACTCTTATATCTTTGGCTTTTAAACTTTGGATTTGAGCTTTTGATCGTGTTTAAAGGATACTCTAGAGGAGCTATTGGACACAATGAACTTATAAATGTAATTTATTTTGCAATCTGGATCCATTGGCTTTCCATAAGTGATCATAAGTTATTTCAATTGCAATGTTGAAACTTAACTGTTTTGTTTGAGAATGAAAACAATCTAAATTCTTCATACGAAATGAAAAAAAATATCACTTGTAAGTTTTACTTACCTCTTTGGTAAGGATAGACCCTTGAAATATTAAAAATATTCCTGTCTTTCATTATTGATTACTTTTATGCGAGTTATCTACCCTTTCAAGTATGGTGTGCGGCATTTATCATATTTACTATATTTACTAACTTCATGATAATCTGAGATCATCTTATTTTCTTTATTCAAGTAAGAATTGGTCGTTTCAAAACACGTAATGAAAAAAGTATTACTAGTATCAGTTTTTGTAGATCGAACATCAAGTGTCTTTACAATGTTTCCTTCGTTTCGTTATTAAACTTTTTTGTAAGTATTCCAACTTAGGTCTTGGGTATTTAAAGAAGGAAGAATTTATAAAAGATACGAACAAATCTGAACATTACTATAGAGTTTCAACTTCATATATGAATCAGTAAATAAATGATTTATTTATTAGAGAAGAACAAACATCATACAGTACCAACATTCGGCACTGTTCATTGTTTCGTTGACAGTAAACGAATAAGACCGATCATGCGTCCCATATATCTTAGACTACTTTAATGTCGTTTAATGTGCTAGATCTTCATCAAACACATACTATATTTCAAAGATTCGAATGTTCGCATCTAAGGAATGTTTACGCCAAAAAATCCGATTATATGCCAGCTTTAGCTGGCACTTATGGTAGAAGCATCGAATTGGAATAAAGAACGATAACTCTCTCTACATGATCAATCTAAAAAGTTTCGTCACTCTCGTTAAATCTCGTACGATTTTTTTTTTTAAATTTCGAAGTTGGTTAAGTCAAGTTATCTAACTCTTAAAAATATTTTTTTTCTTTTTTTTTCCTTATATTTATTAAATAAATATTGTATTCTTGCTTGGCTAAAACTATAAAGTCAATTCTTCAAATAATGAAAACGAAATTAGCATTGGAATATCCGTCAGGACATTGTCAGGACATTAGTTTAACCCTTATATTTTTAATGGCTGCCAGATTCTCGTTTAATCGCGATCTTGAAAAAACGGGACAAAACGGAATAAATTCGATGTTAAATACGACATAAATTTTTATTTGTTTACAAAAACAAGAATTTAGAAATTGTAGTAACTTGTGTAGTTTATTTAAATTTTATTGTACCACGGAAATAACCGAAGTTTGGACAACAACATCTTACGCCATGTTTGATCGTCTGCTTCATCTTTCCATTATCAGTGACAAATTTCCTAAATAACCACAGGTACTTCATTTAAAAGTTACAATATCATAATTTTTGATAACATTTGTAGTGTAAAAGTTCCGTCCAGCCATGGGAACACAGAAAAACCCTCTGCAAGCAATAAATTTCGAGAGAAACGTAGCCGGAGGTAGTAAAATCCGGTGCTCTGACTCTAGACTCTAGTTGACCAAGACTACTTTTATTCATCTGCTACAGAATTTCCCATATCAAGTTACAGTGATAATGAAGTTGGTTATACTGTTGAATGTGATCACTGTAGCTCACAGACAAATGCAGGTGAAATTCAAAACTTAACAAAAGTTTTAAACAAAAAAAAATATATTCAAATTCACTATCTGTAGACTGTACTTCCTTTGACAAACTTTCAACAAATCTTGTCATTAATTATGACACATATCTACCTTAAACAGTCCCAGGAGATGGAGACTTGTTTTTCACTCTCTAAGTTTAATTATAAAACAGCTGTAAAGGGAGACTTGAGTCTGAGTGATACATTTATAGGTACATATATATTGTATGCACCCATATTGTCAAAAATAGGATTTTATGGGAAGATGGAGTTATGAAAACCCATGACAATACCATGACTTTTGATAGGTATAGAGCATGTTACTTGGGAGTATGTGGGTTACATCCTTTGAAATTCAAGCTGCCGACACATTATTTGAATGCAATATAAATAATTTCCTCCCGCAGTCACCTGTATATTTCATGCGTCAGTTTAAACCTGATCAAAACATTTTCCCTCTACTGAATACTTTTATAAGGTGCACATTTCAACCTATTAAAGCAATAAACACTTATGGCTATAACGTCACAGTTCCCAAATTGCACCGAGTACCCAATTTGCACCTATTCAACAAAAATAACTACGGAAATCTTACAAGTTTTCTTTGAGACTAAACAATTTGTATTGTTATGATTTGACATTATACATGTCTTTTAACATCGGTTAATATATTTAGATATACACAAATAGTTCACAATGAGAATATATCAACAGATGAAGCATTCCGGGGAAAAAGTAAATCTACGAAAGCGTCAGTGTTGTCACCATGCAAAGTTATCTAATTATCATTTTTTTTAAATGTAAGCAACTTCACAACTACAAGTTAATTTTCATGACAAAAATAAAATAAAGTACAAACAAAAAAGCAATAAAATGCTTCGCCAAGCACAGCCTAATACAACCGCAGATTTAGATTTAGCATAAAAAAAAACACCAAAAATTTTATGTCAGTTGAAATCAAATTAACATCTTTTAATTTTGGACCCTTCAAACTTTAATATGGACTAATTTGAAAACAGGTACCAGGTGAGCCCGAACATTTCTATTCAGCAGCAGTCTCCAACTACATATCTCCTTAATTTTATATGATAGTCCCACAAAAATGTTGAAAAATTATGTGTACATTTAATTTTTTTCTAGATTCTCTCATGTCATACATGTGAAAGCGGTACCTTTTTGGTCACTATTTATGTGTTGCGTCTAAATATGAATTGTAACACTTTATAGTGACTAACCAGGTCAAACAAATACTTCTCAAGAAACATGCGAGAAAGAAGACAACTTGGAACAGCACCAGCCATGCCAGACTATGTATGAACAAGAGTGCACACACTGAAATGTCTCGCCTTCTTTACTAATCATTGATATTATGCTGATAGTCCTAAATATAAAGCTTCATTACAACTGTCACATAAACTTAACATTAACCAAGTAAACTAAACATTGACCAATGAACCATGAAAATGAGGTCAAGGTCAGATGAACAATGCTAGGCAGGCATGTACAGCTAACAATTCTTCCATACAACAAATATAGTTGACCTATTGCTTATAGTTTAAGAAAAACAGACCAAAACACAAAAACTTAACACTGAGCAATGAACCATGAAAATGAGGTCAATGTCAGATGACACCTGCCAGCTAGACATGTACACCTTACACTCATTCCATACACCAAATATAGTAGACCTATTGCATACAGTATAAGAAAAACAGACCAAAACACAAAAACTTAACTATAACCACTGAACCATGAAAATGAGGTCAAGGTCAGATGACACCTGTCAGTTGGACATGTACACCTTACAGTCCTTCCATACACCGAATATACTAGATCTATTGCTTATAGTAACATTCTGAGATATGGACTTGACCACCAAAACTTAACCTTGTTCACTGATCCATGAAATGAGGTCGAGGTCAAGTGAAAACTGTCTGACAGGCATGGGGACCTTGCAAGGTACGCACATACCAAATATAGTTATCCTATTACTTATAATAAGAGAGAATTTAACATTACAAAAAACATTAACTTTTTTTTCAAGTAGTCACTGAACCATGAAAATGAGGTCAAGGACATTGGACATGTGACTGACGGAAACTTCGTAACATGAGGCATCCATATACAAAGTATATCTTCCACCTTTTAAAATATAAAGCTTTTAAGAAGTTAGCTAACGCCGCCGCCGGATCACTATCCCTATGTCGAGCTTTCTGCGACAAAAGTCGCAGGCTCGACAATAAATATATACTCAGATCAGAATAGCATGGACGATATGTTAGTTATATGTCCTTGTGAATAGTAAGGAAAGATATCAATAATTCTGCAGATAACGCAATTTTATCAGGTTTATTGTACATTTTCTGTTCAAATTTTCACACAATCAGTGAATCGTTCAAAAAGGCTAAACTAACTTTTAATTACTGAAAGTTTCAAACAATGACAAGTGTTTCAATCATGAAATGACTCGTGCGTTTCTGCGAAAGAAATCATGTGCAATTTTGTGAATTAAAGGGAAAGAAGATCCTTTTGCAGTGCACTCGCACATGTCAACTGCAAACTGACCCAATATATTTTCTTTATCATGACCAGTTCACTGATACTGACGTTGACATTATCAAGAAGTACACATCAAAGGAAAAATGCACACATTACCGATAAAATAATTTACACACCCTGTTTCGTGTGTATCTCCTGCCATATCAGTATTTTTGGCATTTATATATAAATGAGAAATAATCAATGCAAAAATGGTAAATTTTTGGAGAAAAAAAACAAAAATTATGGAAAAAAACAACCCAAAAATGTTGTTTTTGACCACTGACTCCTAAACTGTTGGTACCATATGATAACCCCCAAAATCAATTCTAACATTCCTTTTGTGTATTGAAGTTGAACCTTCTGGTACAATTTCATACATTGTCATAGAGATCCATTTACTTAAACTAAAGTTATTGTCCGAAAAACCAAATGTGTCTTCGGACAACAACAGCGACATGATTTGCATTACTCGAAAGCAAATTTTTGACATATTCCCCATTTCCATTCTGAATTTTATTTTGCCGTCGTATAAAAACTTGAAAAGTAAGTTAACAAAACAAAATGCAAAAATGACATAAAACTGACTCTGAATTAGTACATGAAATTGATGTAGAAACCCACAAACAGAAGATGATCAGGAATACATTTATACTGCTGAGCAGTGTACGTTCTCCCCTCAAATTTTAAATAGCATCCCAGAAAATAGCAAAATCTTCAGATTATCAACTTAACAATCCTATTTATGGTTCCTTATGCTTAGATCAAAATGAAAAACCTGATCAAAACATTATTCTAAACAGGCTCACTGTAAATTCAAACTCTTCTTTTAACAATCAGAATGATCCTCTTGCTGATTACATATGTATAAGATGCAGGAAACTAGGAATACAATATGAACATTCAGCTAATTTAGAAAGTAAAAATAATCAACAAACAGAAAGCATTGTTTGCAATACTAAATAAAAAAAACAGCTACAACTTTTAGATATTGATGAAAAGGATATTCCAAGTCCTCTACCTTTTCATGAAAATCAACAAAAAAATAATTTAATAAAGTTATGGATTGTATAACAGTATTCATAGTTTTGAAATTTAACAAATGTCTTATTGTTTTAAATTTTGTAAAATTTGCAAAGAAAGAAAATGGATTTGAAAATGGCACAAGATAATGAATTTAAGCATTGTCATTTAGATAAATCACCAATAAATTTATTTTCAGCAGAAAACAATATGGACAATAAGGGTGCAACCATTTAGCTTCAAAAGGGCAGGGGGGTATGGTTTTTTGTTTTGAGTTAGATTTTTTTCACGCAAAGGGCTCCAACGCTATCAATCAAAATTATTGGTCAAAAATTAACACTAGAAGGTATGGGGATAATCTGGATTCAGAATATTTTTTTATCCTCTGCTTGATTAGAATTTTTTTTTTTCATCAATTTGGGAATCAGAATGTTTTTGAAGAAAAAAAAACATACTCCATCCTGCCTTTTGAAGTTCAATGATCGTTCCCTTAACATTTTCCATCTGAACTTATTATTTTATTTTAGACAAAAACTATATGTAGGACATTCGTCCTGAACATGCATGAACTATTTGCCACTGGACGTTAATCAAACCAACAATTAATCAATATGTATAGGACATAGTTTTGGTAAGCTGGCATCCAAGGTAAGCGCCTTCCTCATATCAGATATATATCCATATTATTGATATTGATTATCTTGTAATCGCTAACCTTAAACAGTTCCATTGCGTTTTTGTGCATCTTACAGTCCATGTAATGATATTAGGCAATGCAGCTACTAACTAAACAGAAATTTGTCTTTTCCTACATAAACTGACATTCAAACCCCTGAGTAGGTCTATAGTTTATTTACTTGTTAATTAAATAAAAAAAACTTGGAAAAAAGACTTATAGTCTCAATAACTTAAAAAAAAAAAATTGAATTTTATAATAAGGAGATTTAGGCATGGTTGTCAGAGAGACAACTATTAACTGAAACAGATATATATCTTTTAATGTTTAAGGTTAGCGATTACAAGATAAATAATCAAGATGCTTGAATATTACATCCAGTTAAAACAGGAACTTTACCACTTTTACAAATGAAATCATAAAAAGATGAAGTATCTTTTTCATTTCTTTGAAGATATCTATCTAGGGGTGTATTTTTTGTAACACAAATTCCATCACCATTTTTATTCAATAACCTTGAGCCAGACAAACCAATGTGCATTTCACTTCATTCTTCTGGTTTCAAAAAATTGATTACATGTATGGCAGCAATCATTATAATCATTTTCAAAAGAAGCAATAAGTTTTCGAAGGAATAATCAGGAAATTGCATTTGCTAAGAAATAAGTTGTCTGGCTCAATCATTGCGCTTTAGTAAAAGGTTAGCGATTTTCACATCACCCACCTTTGTTCGTTGACTGGTGTTGATGTTACAAAAAAAAAAGAAAAAAAAAAGAGTTCACTAAATTAAATGAAAATAAGAATTATATATTATAAATCTCAACCATTCATTTCACTGATGAAATTCCAACAAAACAGAGTTTTCTGTACATGTACATTGTAAACACACTTGGAAAAAAGACTTATAGTCTCAATAACTTAAAAAAAAAAAATTGAATTTTGGGGATGATGTTCAGTTACCACCTGTATTAGATTCTCCTGTGTTTAATTCAACCAGTAAAATACCAGCATCACTTCCACATGGGGTTCTTGTTTGGAATGAATTTAATTGTGCAGTTAATTTGCAAAATATTGTCCGCCAAGGAAATAATGAACAACAGTTAAAAAATGTGCTGCTTGCCTTTAGGGAATACAAAACTACATCTGAACATGCTCATTGGTTGCAAAAGTTTCAGTGGCACAATTTAAAACAGTCCCATGGTGAAAGTTTACTGAAGCGAATGTCTGCTAATGGGCTTTTTGTGTTTCCTACCCACCAGGAGGTGTGGACACACAATAAATTAAAATTAATTGAAGTGAACACACAATTTCCTATTGCTCGGGTTAATGCTGTTAGTAGTGGGTTTCATTCTAAATCTTTTTTTAATTTAAAATTCTTTAATTACAAAAACAAGAATTCAAAAATTTTGGTAACGTCTGTAGTTTATTTCAATTTTATTGTACCACGGAAATAACCGAAGGTTGGACGAACAAGTAACCTTTAACCTATCTCTCGTGGGTTCTCTCTCGTGATGTTGATCGTCTGCTTCATCTTTCCATTGTCACTGACAGCGGCAATAATTGCAGTTAATTTGCAAAATATTGTCCGCCAAGGAAATAATGAACAACAGTTAAAAAATGTGCTGCTTGCCTTTAGGGAATACAAAACTACATCTGAACATGCTCATTGGTTGTAAAATAATAATCAGGAAATTGCATTTGCTAAGAAATAAGTTGTCTGGCTCAATCATTGCGCTTTAGTAAAAGGTTAGCGATTTTGTATTCCCTAAAGGCAAGCAGCACATTTTTTAACTGTTGTTCATTATTTCCTTGGCGGACAAATTGCATTTGCTAAGAAATAAGTTGTCTGGCTCAATCATTGCGCTTTAGTAAAAGGTTAGCGATTTTGTATTCCCTAAAGGCAAGCAGCACATTTTTTAACTGTTGTTCATTATTTCCTTGGCGGACAATATTTTGCAAATTAACTGCACAATTATTATTTTTTCCTTATTTTTTGTAACATCAACACCAGTCAACGAACAAAGGTGGGTGATGTGAAAATCGCTAACCTTTTACTAAAGCGCAATGATTGAGCCAGACAACTTATTTTAGCTTTAGCTGGCACTTATGGTAGAAGCATCGAATTGGAATAAAGAACAATAACTCTTTCTACATGATCAATCTAAAAAGTTTCGTCACTCTCGTTAAATCTCGTACGATTTTTTAAAAAAAAATTTCGAAGTTGATCAAGTCAAGTTATCTACCTCTTAAAAAATTTTTTTTTCTTGTTTTTCCTTATATTTATTAAATAAATATTGTATTCTTGCTTGGCTCCAAATATAAAGTCAATTCTTCAAATAATGAAAACGAAATTAGCATTGGAATATCCGTCAGGACATTGTCAGGACATTAGTTTAACCCTTATTTTTTTAATGGCTGCCAGATTCTCGTAAATCGCGAGCTTGAAAAAACGGGTCAAAACGGAATAAATTCGATGTTAAATACGACATGAATTTTTCTTTAATTACAAAAACAAGAATTCAAAAATTTTGGTAACGTCTGTAGTTTATTTCAATTTTATTGTACCACGGAAATAACCGAAGGTTGGACGAACAAGTAACCTTTAACCTATCTCTCGTGGGTTCTCTCTCGTGATGTTGATCGTCTGCTTCATCTTTCCATTGTCACTGACAGCGGCAGCATATTTTCCAAATAATTACAGGTATTGCATTTAAAAGTCATAAATCATAATGAATGATCATATGTATAGTGTAAAAGTTCCGTCCAGCCTTGAGAACACAGAAAAACCCTCTGCAAGAAATAATTTTCGGCAGAATCGTAGGTCATATGCAGAGGTAGTTAAATCCGGTGCTCTGGTTGACCATGACTACTTTTATTCATATGATACAGAATTCCCCATATCAAGTCACAGTGATAATGACGTTGATTATACTTTCGAAGGTGACCACGGTTATTCCTATTGCTCACAGACAAATGCAGGTGAAACTCCCAATATTGGCAATGACAATTCTATTCAGCTGCAATCTCCAACTTCACAGAAGCTTTCAGAAACAAACAAAATAAATTCTGCTAATTCTGTACTTACTTTGGCAAACTTAGATTCACTGCCCTCAACAAATCATGTCATTAATAATGACACATTTTTATCTTATACAGTCCCAGGAGATGGAAACTGTTTTTTTCACTCTCTAAGTTTAATTATAAATGGAGACTTGAGTCTGAGTGATACATATAGGTATATTGTATGCTCCCATATTGTCCAAAACTGGATTTTATGGGAAGATAGAGTTATGATAACCCATGATAAAACCATGACTTTTGATAAGTATATTCAGGGCATGTTACTTGGAAGTATGTGGGCTACATCCAGTGAAATTCAGGCTGCTGCCACATTATTTGGATGTAACATAAATATTTGGGTACCGCAGACACCTGTATATTTTTTGCGTCACTTTGAACCTGATCAAAACATTTTAACTTTACCAACTATAGATATACTTTTAGCAGGTGCACATTTCAACCCTTTAAAGAAATCAACACCTATGGCTATAGCAACTTCACCCCAACAAATTAATTTTCATGACCAAAAGTACCAATCAAAAAGCAAGAACTTGAAAAGAAAGTGTACCTCAAAAAAATCAGCTACAAAACCAAAAAGCAAGAAATTACATAAAACTGACTCTGAATTAGTACATGAAATTGATGTAGTAAAACCACAAACAGAAGATGATGATCAATACATTTATACTGCCGAGCAGTGTTCTCCCAACAAATTTCAAACAGCATCCCAGAAAATAGCAAAATCTTTAGATCATCAACTAAATAATCCTATTTATGGTTCCTTTGGCTTAGATGAAAATGAAAAACCTGATGAAAACAATATTTTAAACAGGCTCACTGTTAATTCAAAATCTTCTTTAAACAATCAGTATGATCCTCTTGCTGATCAAATATATACAAGATGCAGAAAGCTGGGAATACAATATGAATACCCAACTAATTTAGAAAGTAAAAATAATTTAACAAACAGAAAGCGTCGTTTGCAATACAAAATTAAAAAACAGCTACAACTTTTAAATATTGATGAAAAACAAATTCCAAATCCTCCACCTCTTCATGAAAATCAACAGTTTAATAAAGTTATGGATTGTATTCGTAGTTTTGAAATTAAACAAATGTCTTATTGTTTTATATTTTGTAATACTTGCAAAGAAAGAAAAATGGATATGAAAATGGCAAAAGATAATGAATGTAAGCATTGTCATTTAGATAAATCTCCAATAAAATTATTTTCAGCAGAAAACAATATGGACCCTAAACATATTCCATCCGAACTTGCCGATTTAACTGTTGTTGAACAACAACTTATATGTAGAATCTCGCCTTGTATAAATGTTCACATGTTAGGTCATGGGGGTATTGCTTCTGGTGGGCACTGTGTTACTTTCCCACAAGAAGTAAATGAACCAGCCAAAATATTTCCTAGACTTCCTGAAGAAATTAATGTTATTCGTGTACGGAAGCAGGGCAAAAATGGAACATCTAAAGATTTTGTAGTAAGACGGTTAAAAATACAAACTGCTCTTATGTTTTTGAAACAGTACAATCCAGCTTATTTTGACATTATTATTAGTAAAGAAAGGTTAGCTGCATTGCCTATTGATGGAGAACTGTCAGATATACAAACAGTTGAATACCAAGCCAATACTGTTCATATTTCTGACAATGGCCCTGCCCCTGATCAAACAGACCCTGGTGAAATAGAAGGTAATACACATTCAAGTGTAATTTTACCTGACCCACATATTAATATCAGGAAAAAAGTAGACGATATTGTGAGTGATGTTGTCGGACAAGCTCATGGGGTTGTTACAATTAACAAAAAAGGTACAATTACTTTACCTTGGCCAACTAGGGAAAACATACCAGTATCCGAGTTTACAACACACCATTTTTTTACACTTGCTTTTCCTTGTTTATTTCCTTATGGTACAGGTGATTTTTACATGAATAGACCTAGAACTGTTTCCTCCATGTGTGATTGGGCAGAACATCTGCTCTGGTATGATGATGGAAGATTTGCCCATCATCCTTATTTTAAATTTGTTGTTCATAACATGATTATGAGAAAGAGAGCTATTGAAAATAGCAATTTCGTTGTACACCAGAAGCTAGGAGAACAACATTTATCTATTTCTGAACTTCGAGAAAAAATTCAAAATGGTGACAATTCACTCGCTAAACAAATTTTATACTTTGGAGCATCATTACGTGGCACTTCACAATACTGGGCACAGAGGGCTAAAGAACTTCGGGCACTAATACAATACCAAATAAATGACAAAAAAGGCCTACCTGCTTTTTTCACCACAGGTAGTTGTGCCGAATACCATTTCAAACCACTGAGAAGATTACTTTCTATTTATTTAAAAGAAACAAGCGGGACAGATGTAGATTTGTCTGACCGCTCAAAACTATTTGAAGCCCTTCAAAAAAATACACATATTGTGGCAAAATATTTTGACCTGAGGACTAATGACTATTTTCATGATGTTATGTCTCCAGCTTTTGGTGTTACAACATACTGGTATAGACAGGAATTTGCTAAGTCTAGGGGAATGGTGCACTGGCATGGTCTCTGCTGGAGATCTGACAGGGAACCACATAATCTGATAAATGAATGTATTGAGAAAGGTTTATCAGATGCAGAATGTGCTGCAACATTGTCGGAATGGGCTTCAATACATTTTGGTTTAACAGGTTCCCATCCAGCAGGGAAGGATGAAAATGGCCTTTCTATAAAAAAATTATGGCCCCCTCCTGAAGGTACTGCTCCCTTACCACCAGAGGACAAAAATCCCCTAATTAAGTTATTAATGGATGTCAGTTTATCACAAGAAACATTGTTAGAAGACCACATACTTTTAACAAACCGGTTTAACATACATAGGTGTTCAGATTATTGCTTAACATCAAAAAAGGGCAAAGAAAGACAATGTAGAATGGAATTTGGTACAGAATCTTCCCCTGGTAAACAGTTAAGAGAGACTCCTGCCATAGTAAAAGACAAAAATGGCTCTTTACGTCTTGAAATGGCCAGAGACCATCCAATGCTTGTTCAGCATTCCAGATTTCATTCACAGGGCTGGCGGGCCAATGGAGATATTTCTTTAATTGTTTCAAAAAGTGATGTAGACAATCCATCTGTTGATGATATTCTTGCTACTGAAAAATATGTGTGCGGTTATGCATGCAAAGGTAATCAGCCTACAGGTGCAGTGGTTGATCTCTTTAATGATTTAGTTAATTGTGCAGATGAATCTACTGGTGTAACAGCTAAGTCTCTCTGTACAAAGCTTCTGATTGGTACAGTCAAAAGAGATATTTCTGCTGTAGAAGCTTCTTATGAACTTTCATGTCTACCTTTATATAGATCAAGTCATTCTTTTCAAAATGTAAGTTTGTCTGGCTCAAGGTTATTGAATAAAAATGGTGATGGAATTTGTGTTACAAAAAATACACCCCTAGATAGATATCTTCAAAGAAATGAAAAAGATACTTCATCTTTTTATGATTTCATTTGTAAAAGTGGTAAAGTTCCTGTTTTAACTGGATGTAATTTTCAAGCATCTTGGCCACTTGATGAAAATTACTGTCGTACAATGCTTCTTCTTCACACACCAAACTGGCGACAACTTTTCGATGTTAAAAATGACACCCTTTCTTGGGTACACCAAATGGAATCATTTTTACAAACTGATGTTTGTCCAAACTTTTTAAAAGCTGATATTGAAAAAGCTAGAAAACACATCAATGATGATAATCAGGAAGATGATATTCCTATCAGTTCTGAACAATGTGAGCAGCCAGAATGGATGGAATTAGTACAACCTAATCCACTATATGATGATACTTATACTGATTTTAAATATGACAATGGGGGGCCTGAATATAATTGGTGTCAACCAACATACAATTATCCGCCTGATTTGGGTGTTTCTTGGCTTCAAAACTTACAGTCTTACATTGATACAAATGACAAAAAATTAGATATCCCACATGTTGATGTATTGAAAATGAATAATGATCAAAAATTTGCTTTTAACATTGTTATGAAAACAATTCAGAATTACACTAACAAATCTGATCAGTTTGAACCTTTAAGGATGATTGTTTCTGGTACAGCTGGTTCTGGCAAGTCTTTCCTTATCAAATGTTTAGTTAAAGCAATTAGAAATACATTTTTATCTAATAAATCTGTCCAAGTTTTATGCCCCACAGGAAATAGTGCAAACATAATATCAGGTGTCACCTTGCATAGTTTTTTGAAAATTCCTACACATAAGAAAGGACAAGAAGTGAAACCTCCTGAAGGCATTTTAGGTGATAATTTACAAAGTAACTGTGATGGAGTTAAAGTTCTTTTGGTAGATGAGAGGTCACTCATTGGTGCAACTACACTTGGTTGGATGGAATTTATGTGTCGATATGGCATGCAGAACGGCGAAAATTTTGAAAAGTCATGGGGGGGACTTCCTGTAGTTGTTTTTTTTTGGGATGATGTTCAGTTACCACCTGTATTGGATTCTCCTGATATTATTTACTTAAATGAGAAAAGACCAGATGATTCCTTGCCTGATGCTATAATGGTTGAATTTCACAGTTACACAGGTCCAGCTTTTATAGAACAGAATCCTAAATTAGTTCCTATTGTCCCAGTTGAAAGAAAATTAGACTGCAGCTGCAATTGTTGTAGAAGAAAACAGATTACCTTAAGACTTGGTTGGGCTTCAACTATTCACAGATGCCAAGGAATGACCATTGGGAAAGGAGAACCAAATTCATACATAGTTATTAACCCTGGAACAAGAGCTTTTGAATCAAAAACCCCAGGTGCACTTTTTGTTGCTTTGTCTAGGGCAAAATCTGCTCGGAATGATAAACTAGACCCAGATTTTGCATGGCATCCCTCTGTCTTGGTTAATGAAGACCGCCTATGTCATGTTGTGACTACACCTACAGTTAAGGCTAGAAATAATGAAATAGAACGAATTTCAAGACTATGTATTCAAACTAATAACAAATATGCTAGCTTAGAAAATGATCAAGGTCTGTTAAATTTTATTGAACAATCTCTTAATTTGAAACCAGAAGAATGAAGTGAAATTAAGATGTAACAAGGTGGGTGACATGATAGTCGCTAACCTTTTTTATTCTTTCAACTTTCATAATTTTTCCTTTTCTGTGACCAAAATGAATACTAATAAAAGTCCAAAATGATCAGTTATACACATTGAAAGTAAAATTACATCTTTTAAATGAAACTTGACCATTACAGCTTGATATTTAACAAGGAATCATCTACCTCACTACTAACAGTTTTAATTTCAAATGTTGGGTGACATCATTTAGTCCTTTCATTTTTTAACACAGGAGAATCAGTCTTCAAATCTTTGGAATTATTTTCTTATCAATCGTCTGCCAACTTATTTTTTTCTTTTTAAATGTTTAAAATGATTGCAGGCAGTCACAAATAAATAATCTCCCTTTTCTAATGAACTTTTATTATTTTGTTGGTCTCGAATAGCCAGTCATATTTAAGATATGGTATTTCTTCATTGTTAAAGACCTTACGTATATAGTGATTGGGGTTGTACATATATATATATATATATATATATATATCTGTTTCAGTTAATAGTTGTCTCTCTGACAACCATGCCTAAATCTCCTTATTATAAAATTCAATTTTTTTTTTTAAGTTATTGAGACTATAAGTCTTTTTTCCAAGTGTGTTTACAATGTACATGTACAGAAAACTCTGTTTTGTTGGAATTTCATCAGTGAAATGAATGATTTATAATATATAATTCTTATTTTCATTTAATTTAGTGAACTCTTTTTTTTTCTTTTTTTTTGTAACATCAACACCAGTCAACGAACAAAGGTGGGTGATGTGAAAATCGCTAACCTTTTACTAAAGCGCAATGATTGAGCCAGACAACTTATTTCTTAGCAAATGCAATTTCCTGATTATTCCTTCGAAAACTTATTGCTTCTTTTGAAAATGATTATAATGATTGCTGCCATACATGTAAATGATCTCTTTTTCTTATTTTGATGGTCTTCAGCAGTTTGTCATAGGATATTGTATTTCTTCATTGTTGAAGGTCCTACAGTGGATGGGGTTGTCTATATCTTTGTTTCTTGTTTGATACAAGTAGTCTTTTAGTAATTCCATATTTACTTATTATAATCACAAACATTTCTAATGAAGTAATCTTTTTTCTATCTGACTTGATTACCTAGAAACTTTCTTTAGGGAAATGAATCAGGATATTTATGATGTACTAATTTTTACCAATATTGCAGTGAATTCTTTTTTTGTAACATTAACAGTTAACATTAAGGTGGGTGATATGATAATCGCTAACCTTTTATTTTGTTTCTTGTAACATTCTGATGTCATGAATGTAGCAAGATGTATCATATAAATCTTTTTAATCTGAACACTTATGTCATCTTGATCATACACTATGATTCATTTTCTAGTAGTCTAGATATTTTCAATTTCTTTCAATTCATTTATGTTACTTCAGTTAGAAGCAAAGTGGAAAATCTAGAAGTAGTAATTTTGTGTAACCTTGTTTAACCTTAGATATTATCTCACATATATCACTTTATAATTTAAAATATCAAAGTTTTCTGCAATGATAATATTCCTATTGCTTTTATATTAAATCAAATGTATGGGATAAATATTTTACTTAAGCCTTAATTTTACATTTATATAAAAAGAAAATGGTCATATACAGTGATATATGCAGATGTGAACTTTTATCTAGATTTTTCCACTTTCTTTTATTGCAAATATTCTAATAGTGTTAAACTGACATCCAAACCCCTAAATGAGTCTCTAGTTACTTTACTTGTTGCTACTAACAAGTTCTTTTCAATTACCAATTTTATTCAGTAATAAATATAAGGTGGGTGATGTGCTAATCGCTAACCTTAAACAGTTCCATTGCGTTTTTGTGCATCTTACAGTCCATGTAATGATATTAGGCAATGCAGCTACTAACTAAACAGAAATTTGTCTTTTCCTACATAAACTGACATTCAAACCCCTGAGTAGGTCTATAGTTTATTTACTTGTTGCTACAAACCTCTGACATGTCCCTTTTAATAAACAACTTTTATCAGTATATAATTTTATTGAACAATCTCTTAATTTGAAACCAGAAGAATGAAGTGAAATGCACATTGGTTTGTCTGGCTCAAGGTTATTGAATAAAAATGGTGATGGAATTTGTGTTACAAAAAATACACCCCTAGATAGATATCTTCAAAGAAATGAAAAAGATACTTCATCTTTTTATGATTTCATTTGTAAAAGTGGTAAAGTTCCTGTTTTAACTGGATGTAATATTCAAGCATCTTGGCCACTTGATTCATTATTAAATTTTTTTTAAAAGCAGGTTTTTTTTTTGTAACATCAACACCAGTCAACGAACAAAGGTGGGTGATGTGAAAATCGCTAACCTTTTACTAAAGCACAATGATTGAGCCAGACAACTTATTTCTTAGCAAATGCAATTTCCTGATTATTCCTTCGAAAACTTATTGCTTCTTTTGAAAATGATTATAATGATTGCTGTGTTTAATTCAACCAGTAAAATACCAGCATCACTTCATGGGGTTCTTGTTTGGAATGAATTTAATTGTGCAGTTAATTTGCAAAATATTGTCCGCCAAGGAAATAATGAACAACAGTTAAAAAATGTGCTGCTTGCCTTTAGGGAATACAAAATCGCTAACCTTTTACTAAAGCGCAATGATTGAGCCAGACAACTTATTTCTTAGCAAATGCAATTTGTCCGCCAAGGAAATAATGAACAACAGTTAAAAAATGTGCTGCTTGCCTTTAGGGAATACAAAATCGCTAACCTTTTACTAAAGCGCAATGATTGAGCCAGACAACTTATTTCTTAGCAAATGCAATTTCCTGATTATTCCTTCGAAAACTTATTGCTTCTTTTGAAAATGATTATAATGATTGCTGTGTTTAATTCAACCAGTAAAATACCAGCATCACTTCATGGGGTTCTTGTTTGGAATGAATTTAATTGTGCAGTTAATTTGCAAAATATTGTCCGCCAAGGAAATAATGAACAACAGTTAAAAAATGTGCTGCTTGCCTTTAGGGAATACAAAACTACATCTGAACATGCTCATTGGTTGCAAAAGTTTCAGTGGCACAATTTAAAACAGTCCCATGGTGAAAGTTTACTGAAGCGAATGTCTGCTAATGGGCTTTTTGTGTTTCCTACCCACCAGGAAATTAATTGAAGTGAACACACAATTTCCTATTGCTCGGGTTAATGCTGTTAGTCTAATGAAGTAATCTTTTTTCTATCTGACTTGATTACCTAGAAACTTTCTTTAGGGAAATGAATCAGGATATTTATGATGTACTAATTTTTACCAATATTGCAGTGAATTCTTTTTTTGTAACATTAACAGTTAACATTAAGGTGGGTGATATGATAATCGCTAACCTTAAACAGTACCATTGCGTTTTTGTGCATCTTACAGTCCATGTAATAATGTTAATAATGATTATAATGATTGCTGCCATACATGTAAATGATCTCTTTTTCTTATTTTGATGGTCTTCAGCAGTTTGTCATAGGATATTGTATTTTTTTTTTAAATAGCAACAAGTAAAGTAACTAGAGACTCATTTAGGGGTTTGGATGTCAGTTTAACACTATTAGAATATTTGCAATAAAAGAACATTATTACATGGACTGTAAGATGCACAAAATAACATATCAAAAAATCCGATTATAAACTTAGTGTAGTGTTATCTAATAACTTTTTCACTATATTCATTTTGGCAGTCGTACTGTGAAATGGCCCTCCATACTCTCGGCATCCTGTAAAGTAGTTCCTTACAAATAACAATATATCTATGTTGAATGAGTAACTGATATTATCTGTATTATAGCAAATGTCTTGTCAAACAAAGCAGAAAAAGTCTATTACGCATTTTTCGTGCAAGTGGCTTGCGCTTGAATTTAATAAGATGGTGGGTTTATTTTTTGTAATCAATGTATGGTAAGCAAAGAAAAAATAAAATTAATTTAAGTTATGGCGCACTGTTCCGTTCCAGTCGAATCCAGTGCATATTTTATCAAATATGACTTTTTTTCCGTGTTACGGACGAAATTTTCGGCCTTTAAGAATGCTTACCCCAGAAATTCTTTACCCTCACGTTGTAGTACTATCCAATAGCTATTCCTTTGGGCAGCGTCTATAATGCCTAGCCATAAAGAACTACCGAGACAATGGGTCGGAAAGTGGGTGCCCCCAATGCGTATTTTATCGAATTTGGCTTTATTTCCATGTTTCGGACGCAATTTTCGTCCTCTAGGAATGCTTACCCCAGAAATTCTTTGGCCCCTCGTCGTAGTACTACCCAAAAGCTATTTATTAGAGCAGAATCTATAATCCCTAGCCATACAGAACTGCCGGGGCAATGGTTTTGAACAAGTGGGTGACCCAGTTTCAAATAGAAGTTGTGTTGTAGGTATACCATGAAATGTTTTTATTTTACATCAAAATTCTATATTTTCAGTCGTTTAATATGAGTTTCGAAAATCGCAAATGTGGGTTAAACATGGGTTTTTACGAATCACATCCTGGACTTATTAACAGATAATACTTTGTTTGAATCGTCATCATGATATTATTGTAAATGCTAATTACAAAATCGTAAATATGAGTTAGAAATTTGCAAACTAAATTTAGAATTTTGTTAATGGGATATACAAATCTTTGATTTTCTATATAAATCTTGTTTTCGAATTAAAAAAATCAAAAACTATGATTTTAAAGAAAAATAAAATTGTCGCTCAAGTAGTTTTCCAAACGCAATTGCAGGATGACGAATTGCAGGATAGATTTTTATGAAGAGAATTGTAGAATGAGAATTGCTGGATAGCTTGACACTAGTCTTAATTTCTACGTTTACAATGATAAGAAATCTCGGGGACCGGTAAATGTCTAGTTGCCAATCTTCTGTATTATACAACTCTGCAAAAGTAAAGATCGTTAAAACAGAATCAATTTCACCATTGGAACACTATAATAACTAATTGCATTATACAAGTTCCAGAGGAACATTATCAGGAAAGAGACTTTCGACTTGGACACAATAATAAAAGTTAATCAAAACAATTAGTCCCTGTTCAGGACTGTCATTCGCTATATCGAGAAAAACGATCATGATAGAATAATTAATGGTGGTTGATTTGATCGTGTATGATATGATGGTGTCGGATCATAAATAATAAGGTGCCGAACCGTGAATGATAAACCTCAAAATCTGTGAAAAACTCATTACAGTATAATAAAAAAGGCGAAACAATTAGAAATCACAAATATGTTTGTCAAAAAGTGTTATTGTTAATCAATGAACATGAAAGTAAAGGACAGTTTTTTCTTAAGAAGACATAAAAGACATTCTAATACATTATCCTACACTTGATTGTTTGATTGATTGATTGATTGATTGTTGATTGCTTAACGTCCAGTGCCAGTAATTTTATGCCTGTTCAGGTCGAGAACAAATTAACAATAAATACAACAGGTAGATCCTGTAATAGAGGCGGTCTGGGATGAAGGTCGGGGAAAGTTTTACTGCCACTGGAAAATGAGGGTATATTTGATAGGGACAGAAATTAATTTAAAGTTTAACTGTTTTCTGAAAAGTTACAGGTATTTAAGGAAAAAAGTATTTCGTTAATTTGTAGCCAAAATTGATCACAAAAGATCAGGCAATGTATATGTTTCGATCGTAATAGACAAAGAGTGCATGGTCAGACGAAAAGACGGAATTTAATTTCTTCTGCTAGTTGATTTATACCTGTAATTGGTTTAACTATGTGATTAATAAGAATGTAAATAAATGTTTTCTCAGGGTTTTCCCATGAGACCCTGTCCTTCGGGTTTACTCCTGGTTTGCCCACTTTTAATTACACTAATTATTTATTAGTAAAGAAAACAGAAAAGACAAAAGGTTTAATGAGCATACAATTATATAGTCTGTTCCAACTTAGGTATATAGTTTATCAGTGTTTTCTATATATATTCAGGTATTTTTTTTTTTTGTAATTCCATTTTCATAAATGTATCGATAAATTATAAATAAATCATATATTTTTTCTCTCAATAATTTAACATACATGTAAAACAATGACACTAGCCTGTTTTAAAAGTAATATAAAGTATATTAAAAACTAAACTAATTTCGTGCGCAGGGTTTTGGGCCGCTGAAGGCCCGAAGAAGCTATAAAAAAATGTATGCAAAATCATGCATTCTGCGCATTTCCCAGAACCTTTCTTGATCAAAAATGCAAGTTCTGTTTTAATTATTTTTGACAATATTTTGGTCTCAAGGCAAAATATATAGTTTCAGTGTAAGACTTTTAGTCTTTAGAGACAACATCAAAAGACCAATATGAAGGATAAAGCAAAAACATGTAGTTCACATATAGTTTTATAGATGTGGCTGCTATTTTTTTTTAGATAAAAAATACTAAGAAAAAATAAAAGTCAAGTTAAATTTTTTTTTACTAAATTACAAATGGAAAGCAACACTAAGAGAATAAAGTAAATGTTCCTGAGACAATATACCTTAGTTAAATGAAACCCATTTTCGGACATTTAATTCAAGTAAATTAATATTTATACATTATATTATTTAAAAATTTGGGAAGTTTTTCCCTAAAAAAATGAAAAAAGACAAATTTCGTTAGAATCTGGTGCCATCTCATACTTTAGAATAGCATTTATAAAATGGCTTAAAAGACCTGCCGAGTTATTTATTTTCAATACATTTTAAGTCAGTTTATTTTTTTTCAAACTACTACAGGACAAACCATTATTTTTTTTCTTATTATCAAGGCTGAGTTATTTATTTTCAAAATCCTCCCCCCTTACAATATCAAATGGTCGTCACCTAATATATGAATCAAGTTTATAAATGCATTGCATAAAGAAATAGATAGAGCACTATGGTAAAATAACAATCTGTTGGGTTTTTTTTTAAAGAAGAAAATGCTAGCTTGGATGCAGATTACTGTTCAAATTATTTCATTTGTAAAGCTTGGGTACTGAACAGTTGCATTTTTATTCTATTTGGTTGAATTTATTGTCAAATTCAATACATTTTCCTGATAAAAACTATATTGAAAATTTTCATTGATTTAATAGCAGAATATAGGATTTTTGATAAAATTTTACAGGTAAAATAAAAGGTAAAAAATATGACTATAATTCAGAAATAAACCATAATTGTTAAAACAACAATCCACCCTATGTTTACATGGTTTACTCCTGGTTTGCCCACTTTTAATTACACTAATTATATCATATGTATTCTTTTAAGATTTTACAGGTAAATTTCAGGTAAATAATATGCCTAAATTAAGAAACAGACTTTAATTGTTAAAACAACAATTCCCCCTATGTTTATATATGCATGTAATTAAAAGTGGACAAACCAGGATGACACCAATACACCGTACGTACGAAGGACGGTGTCATCCTTGTTTGCCCACTTTTAATTACATGCATATGTAAACGGTGTCATCCTGGTTTGCCCACTTTTAATTACATGCATATATAAACATAGGGGGAATTGTTGTTTTAACAATTAAAGTCTGTTTCTTAATTTAGGCATATTATTTACCTGAAATTTACCTGTAAAATCTTAAAAGAATACATATGTTTTATTAAAAATTGATTCAATATTTAGATTTAAAAAGGAAAAATATTATAACAAAACCTATAAAGATACTTTTTTGTAATTAAAAAAGAGATAAATGTTATAAGAATATTAATATTGAGATTAAAAAAAGGACAAAATATTATAATAAAAACTATAAATATAATTGAAAAAGAGATAAATGTCATAAGCATTTTAAATGAGATTATAAAATAAAAAACATATTTATAAACTAATAAAAAAAATACTTGTAATCAGATTTCTATCTATTCATCTTTATCTTGATTTATTATAACACATTTTGTATGTTATAGTTTTGCACTTAAATTTAAGACATTCTTGTACATGAAATTTGTAATTGTTTCCAATATTATGTTTGCATATCATATTTGATGCTTTAAATGCATTATGAATGAAAAATTTCAGTGCCAATTTTATTTATATAATCTTGACAATGTTAATTGTTTTAGTGCTATTAAAAATATATATATCAAAATCAATTTATTATTTATTTTCATTTTTCTGCTTCAAAGAATCAAATCATTGTTGTCAATACAATGGAATTTTATGTGACTGTCATACAAGTGAGAGGTTTATCTTATTCCAGCTATAAAACAAGGTTTAATCCACCATTTTTTACATAAGGAAATGCCTGTACCAAGTCAGGAATATGACAGTTGTTTTCCATTCATTTGATGTGTTTGAGCTTTTGGTTTTGCCATTTGATAAGGGACTTTTCGATTTTAGTTTTCCTTGGAGTTCGTTTTTTTTGTTATTTTATTTTTTTCAATGAAAATTTCACAATTAAATTAACAACAAATGACTGTTCAGTAGTTGATGTAGTTATACTGGCATTGTAACTAGAATTGAGAAGATTGCGAATATTGAAGGATATAGTTCCTTATTAGTCACTGCTAGAGACGACATCAGAGATTTGGGCTTCAAACACCGCCCGAAACGATAATCTGTAAAGACTAAAGACTATCCGTAATTCAATTTCAGAATTATTTTTTTTTTGTGAAAAAAATGTGCAAGCAAATGATTTTTTGCGTAAAGGCAGCTACGCGCCTGGTTCTGATTGCAATGATTGTTCTATAGAATAATGATATAAAAGATATGAATTATAAAATTTAAAAAACATATTAAAAAAAAACGAAGGTTGGATTGAACATGTAGAATATAAAGATAGAGAAACTTTATAAGTACAAGGGTACTATAAACATAATACATTCGGATGGAAAGTTGAAGAAAACACACGTTAAAAGACAATTTTTACAGCACACGGTTACATATACGACAAAATTTATGTCGATTAAAAACCTCCTGATCTGAGTCCTAATCTCCTGACCAAAATTTCCCAATCTCCTGATCTGAGTTTCACAGTCCATCACATTTATGCAATTTCCCAAATGTATGAAGAAAAAATTACGTTTTAATATGCATCAATTGCATACAAACTTATCCTATAGAATTTTACAGAGATATATGTACATATAAAATAGCAACATATGTTAACTGGAAAAGACTATACCATTTTCCAATCAGTAAACCTTTTGTCTTTTTTTTTTATATAACCATTTCATAATTGCGGTAATTAAAAGTGGGCAAACCAGGATGTAACCGTACGTACATTGATATTCATGAAAGTACCCAACCAGGTCAAGTAATTACTAGCTCACGTGTCTCACTTGTGGAAGGTTTTGAATTCGATCCTGGTCTGTAAATGTTCTATTCCAAATTGCAATAATTTTGACTAAATGTGGACTCGTCTGTCGGGTGATATCATGCATGCATATCAAAAGACTCTTACCCTGTTAACATCTACGGTATCGATTCGTTTGGAGATGATGCGATATCATCAGTTTTGTTTTGTCTTGGGTTGTTTCCTCAAAATAGATTAACCCAACAAATTAATAGTAAATTCCCTAACACCTAGCTAGCAGCACTAAGTTATAAGAGAAACACAATACTGACTATGAGTCAGAACAATACGTCTAGGCAGTACAGTGTCAGATATTTCCCTTGCGAACTGCTTATACATTGAGCTCGATTGAGGTGGTTAAGTAAAATAAAGGCATGACTCCGATCTTATTGGATCATTCAATGTTTCCACTGCAGCTATATAGACATTGCGTGGCATTAAAGTGATAAACCACGAAATGTGATAGCGACATCTTTCATTTACAATCTAAATAATATATAGATCTTTGATTTCGTTATCGGTGAGTTACGATAGATCTGAATTTTAATCAGATTGCTCTCATTTACAAGCTAGGTTGAAAAAATTAAAAACCTTTTTGGTTAAAATACATTCGTTGTTTATGCAATATATTATTTGTCACAATGAAGACAGCAAAAAAATCATGTGTTCTTAAAAAACAGATTTATTCCTTATTTATTATATATGTTTTTTTCCGATGCACATTGCCCATATAAATCAGGCCGTTGGTTTTGTCTTTTTATTTGTTTCACATTTTTCATAGCGTGACCTTTTAACGGCCGTACGGTGACCTGCAATCGATAACATCTCTGGCCTTCGGTTTTTTATGGGTAGTTGTCTAGTTGTCAATAATACTACATTACTTATCTGTATATACATACTATCACTTCTGTCTCTAATCATTTAATCCAAAAGCATAAAAATCGTAGAATCGCAAGCATTTATCTGTTGTTTTTTTGTATTTATAGGTTTTAATTTGGTTGTTTATTTTGTCAAATTTTATTTGCACATTTAACAGACAAACCAACAGCTCATTAAACTATAACACTTAATGTCTATTAAATGAATACCATGTCCTTGTGCATATATTGCATTATTTCAGGTGAAACTACTCGATGAAGGTAAATTCAGAAAAGCGCCTATGACGCATTAAATTTTTAAGTGTTATTCGTGACATGTCTAAAACTTTTTTCAACAAAATATTTATATTTTTTTTCGTTGATATAATGTAAGGGATAATCCAAACGCATGTAACTGATTTAAATTTTCCAACGATTAAATTTTCAGCAGGATTTGACAACTTTCAGATTTTTATATAACTCTGCGAGTGAAACACATGCGTATACCGGGGTAACGGGACCTCTTTCTGTAAGTCTTAAATCGGTTTTCCATAAACATTACTACCCTGACCCCATCGCTGATCATGACATATATAATAAATATACATTCTATGCAATGGAAACGATTATATGTTACTCTTGAAAGTATCAACAAAAAAGTGACTAAAAGCGAACTTGACCTGTGTTTGGTGGTCAATCACACACCATGAGATTTACTCATGAACGTTTAAATTGAAAATAAGAAAAATCAAACATGACCTGTGGTTAGTGTTCGAATACACTCCATGGATAGTTTAACACATTTCAGGAAGCGGTTCCGTTCTCTAATTTAAAGATCTGGTAACCAAAGTGTGACGATTAGAAGGATATGTGCATCCCTTCATACCACCTTACTCGAGGCGGGATATTAATACCAGTGAAATATGCTTTGGCACTTCTGTGGGAACGAAAAAAAAAAAAAAAGAAATCATAAAATCCAAAACAAATTATAATTTTCTGAACTATAAAAGGCATTTAAAATTGAATTATCTAGTTACTGCAAAGCATTGAAACTTTTTCGGGTGTACATGTTTGTTTGTACTCGTAATAAATGTTGTGGTGATAACACAATCGTATTTGTCGATACCTTATATACATGATGAACCATCAAGTTAACTTGAAATTAAACGTTAGTTAAATCTTCATTATAGAAAATAATGTTTATCCTCTTAATAACGTGTTATTGTATTCTTTTATTTGTCTTTATTAATATTACTTTTACTGTTGAATCTGTTTTTTTTTGTGATATCCATTTGACGTGACTCTGTACTTATGTATCCCGTTATACTTTGAACGACAAAATTATTTTATATCTACATGTGTGACGTCAAACGCGCGATTCTACGCCAGTACTTAAAACCTTCCATCCTTTATGTGTGGATTTTACATAGATACATAAAATCGTATAATAAAAAAGCAAAATGAGGATTTTAAATTTGATGTATGCCTTTTTGTGCTTCTTTGTTACATTTGTTTGTTTTTATAGTGATTAAGATGATAGATAACACAATGTTGACTGCTGTACCCCTATTTTTACATTTTTACCTATTGTGTCTGTTTATTTTGTTCACGCATCGTTGTCAATATAATAGAATTTGATGCGACTGTCATACAAGTGAGAGGTTTAGCTAGCTATAAAACCAGGTTCAATCCACCATTTTCTACATAAGAAAATGCCTGTACCAAGTCAGGAATATGACAGTTGTTATCCATTCGTTCGATATGTTTGAGCTTTTAATTTTGCCATTTGATTAGGGACTTTCCTTTTTGAATTTTCCTCGGAGTTCAGTATTTTTGTGATTTTACTTTTTTTCATCACGTGAAATATCGGATTTCAGGGGGGGGGGGGGGGTGGTTCAACAGCGTTGAAGACTGAGAGATTAAAACTTTGCGAACAAGGCCAAAATATCGCCCAACAATAATTCAAATTGGAACCAGTGTCATCAGATCATTACAGATGCTATTTCATCCTATTGAGAAAGATGGCGCTAACGGGAAAATCTGATAAAAAATCTCTTGATTCTTATTTGAAAAATATTGTAGATATTCGAATATCACATTTTGAAAATTATTAAGAAATTAATGAAAGAATTACTAATATACCAATTCAGTCTAGATTAATAAATAAACTGAAGAAATTCGCAAAAACCATTTGTTTTCGTACCGATTGTCAAAACAGCCAACAATGTGGTGATGGTATGACGTAAATACTACACGGAAGTTCTTAAGAATGAAATTATGAATCTTTCCACATTCAGGTCCGTGCGCTCAAAAGAGAGTCAAATAGTAAACAAGCATTGCATTTCAAAATCTGAGCTTAAAGCCGCCTCTGAACATTTGCAGGTCCCTATTATGTATTGGATACTAGTACTTAAACTACACAAAAACCTTCTTATATCGTTTCATCTCTGCCTCTAGTAAGTATTTTACAACTAATCTTTCAGTGCTTTTAACTAGCTCACTTACTACTACCAAAGAACATAATAATATCATAAACTTCTGTAATAAAGCATATGCAAATTATGGTATTTGAAATTATTTCTGAAGTGTAAAAAAATCTTTTGGTGTTATAGATAAATTCCATGCTTATGCTGGTCATTTACATTCGCTTGACAGTTATTACTTTTCTACTATCTACTGGTCTTTTGAAAAAATCTTACTGCATATTTATTTTCTGCAAATCATATTAAGCTTTCTTCTGTAATGCAAAAGGTAAATATGCTAGATATGTTTACTGGAAATGTGATTAGATAATTAAAGCTGTTCATTTTCTCCTATACAACATCTATATATAAAGTATGATTACCAATGTATACAAATATATAATTCGTGCATTTCATATAAGACGTCAGTTGCTGTATAATCCATAACATTTAAAGTATTTATATATTTAATCTAATTGTTTGAACATTTATTTTAATTTTGAATTAATTGAGAAGTATTACGTTAACATTTAGTCCGTAATACTGTATAAAGTTACTAAATTTGTCAAATATGTGACTTATAGGTCCAATGGGCCGGTTGCAACATTGACTATACAAACTTTGTAATTGTGTTATATTTATTGATACATGTTCACAAGTCACTATACTAAACTAATTACTTACTAACTTACCAATAAGACAACTATCCACCAGAGTTCAAATGACGAAGATATAAGCAATTATAGGTCACCGTACGACCTTCAACAAAGAGAAAACCAATACCGTATAGTCAACTATATAATAAAAGGCACCGACATGAAAAACTATGAACGTTTCAGCAATACAGTTTATCGTCAGGTTGTGGGTATTCCCATGGGTACCAATGGCGCCCCTTTAATAACAGACTTAATCTTGTATTGTTATGAATGACAGTTTATGGCAAAACTTAGTAAAGATTCATCAAAATTTTTATTTTTATTGATAAATCCAACAACGCATACCGTTGCCTTGATGATATGTTTTCGTTAAATAATCAAGAATTCTCTAAATATACTGCCAAAATTTATCGAAAAGAACTTACTTTAAATAAATTTAATATAAATAGCAATAACTGCCCTTTCCTAGATCTAGATATTTCAAAATAAACTCTACACTAAAATTAACGACAAGATGGACAATTTTCGTTCCCTATTGTTAACTTTCCTTTTATGGACGATGATGTTCCTTTGGCTCCAACTTACGGTACTTATATATCCCAAATCGTTTGTTATGCCCGTGTGTGTAGCGACGTTTTTGATTTTTAAAAATGAACGATATATGTGTATCACTGGTAAATTAATTAAGTCAGGGATTCGTTACCACATCCATTTTTTCATCAAAAAAGTTGAAAACAATCTATCCGCCTTTTTTTTATTTGGCAAACAATTTCGAAATTTTTGGGTCCTGAATGCTCTTCATCATCGTTTTTTATTTGGCCTTTTAACTTTTTTAAATTGATTCGAGTGTAACTGATGAGTCTATTGTAGACAAAATTATACGCCTAGTTTCAGTGATAAGTTAATTTTGTTCATGTTTTTATGGGGCTGCTTTGAAGAATTCTAGAACACACAGTTACAACACGCATCACCGATTGATGCCATATTGGTAGCAGAATGTTTGTCATCCTTCTTTTTGTCAAAATCGTAACAGTTTTCGAATTTTGCACTAATAATAAAATATTTTCATCAAAGTCTTAATTATTCAATTGTTCTTTAGGCATATACAAGTAAAATATTTTGACAACTTATCATGACGTGCTAAAACACACCTTGCTTGTATAATAACAATAAGATCTATTACATAATTTAAAAATAGGGCGGTGACCACAGTCAGAATTGTTTTTTTTTAGTAATTAAAGTTTGTTTCTAAATTGATCTTGTGTTGTAATTCACCAGCAAACTTTTAAAAAATGTCTTTATGTTATAATATTAGAATTGTTTTTTTTTTAGAAAAAAAATAGAAGTTATTAATTACACGTGCTTACATTATTTAGTAAAATACATTTGTAAATGTTTTAATAATAAAATAAGGATTATGTTATATTTATTTTCTTGTGGAATAATACATAAAAAAAAATGCAAAGACTTTTGGCTTAAGTCTTTGTGTGTTTATGTTATAATAGTCCTAATTATTGTTTTAGAAAAAAAAAAAGAATTTATCAGATACATGTGCTTAAATTATTTAGTAAAATACATTTGTGAAATGTTTTAATAATAAAATAAGGATTCTGTTGTATTTATTTTCTTGTGGAATAATACATAAAAAAAATTGCAAAGACTTTTGGCTTAGGGATGTATTCTTCTGATGTTTCAGTCTCGTTGAAATCTCGTTCGGGGATTATTTCCAAAACATGTGATACAAGTGGAAAATATTAATGAATTTAAAAAAATATCATATTTAAACTCAACTTTGTGAAAAAATTGTGTACTTACAATAAGTAGTTTTTGAGTAATAAAATTTGATTTCCCGAATAAACACATGCAATTTTACAAAAGGGGGTTGTATTTCATCTTTAAAAAATGTTAATTTTTCAATTTATTCATACAATGGCCGTCAAAACTATACGAAATATATCGAAACATATGCATTTGTTATTATAACTATCTATTATACCTCAATGAAATTGAAAAATATGAGTTTTAAGCAATTATTGTTTTATTTTTTTACAAAGTGTTGGAATCCGGTGAAACACAACATATTCCAGTTAACAGTATTAAAGTTTTCCTGAATACATTCAGAATGCTGATGGGCATGATAAATTGTATATTAAAATGAGCATAATATCTACCTCTCCGACAGGCACATCTTTTTGATTTATCTACCCACATATCTTAATATAAAGTATATAGGTTTAAAACAAAAATCCAGAGACAGTTGCCTGTGACCCCCTCCCAAACTGATGAAAATATATGCGTTTAAATGATTAAGGTGAACTCGACTGAATGTTGTCAATTTTCACTGTAAAATCTATATATGAATTCTCTTCTATGCGGGATAATCAAACACCGCACTGAAACTTTACTTTCAGAAGTAATTTACACTTCAAAAGACTTCTGTTAGATCATTGCGAAATATACAAATATGTACTTACAAGGTTCTCACTAAACAAATCATTAATATCAACATTTGTTCAAAGTTTCACTATAGTTGATTAGAAACAAGAAAAATGCTTAAACCACACATCCTATAAAATATTACGATTTACTGTTAGTGGTTTAAACGGACTTCCCAGTTATGTCATCTTTTGGATTTTTCTTTTACACTATACTACTGAAACACTTATTTTGTCTCTTAAGGTTCATGTGGACCCTTTGGCTAAAATGGCTGCGTTTTCACCTCAAAATTTACTCTGAGCACAGACTAACCTGTGCATCAATAAAAGTTTTAAGGTATAGCATTCCCTAGATAAATAAAATTCAAATGCATTTTATGTTTTAGAAAAAATAAAACGTTAATGGATTTTGCTGTGCACTTTTTTTCGTCAAGATGATGAAATCAACAAACAGTTGAGTTTCACTTGATATGGTCCGTAATAGTTATCCCATGAGGACGGGGTGTGTCAGTGTAAGATCATCCCGATGGCCGGAGGCCAGAGTGTGATCTTACACTGTCATACCAAGTCCGAATGGGATAACTATTTTACATCCCAGCTGTTCTAGATTAGATTAAAAACCATTTACAGTTTAGAACGCCCCACAATCATTATAATATACTTTATATATTACTATATAGTATATACCCTTTATGAGCCCCGAACACAATGTTTTAATATTTTAAATTAAAAGAGAGTTTGTATCCAGTCGTCCTGGTGTAGGGGTATGGCTCGTGGGTCTATATGCTAAAGGTCTTGAGTATGATTCCCAGCATAGACAATGGATTTTTTTCTATACACATTTGATTTTCCGTATAAATATTTTAAAGTTTTATTGTGGATTTGACATTCCCGCCAAAATGTTACAGAACAAAGGAAAGCATGCAGAACAAAAAAACCCAAGCTAGGGTGATCTGGTAGGGGTGATCCGGCTCAGATCACCCCTGGTAGAACAAAGGAGCTTGGATGTAAACTCACAGTTTAAATCACTAATTATTGTCAGGTATCAGTTGTCCTTCTATATGTATTGTCCATGTCAACTGGGACTATTATACTACAAAGTATAATAGTCCCAGATGTCAATCAATACAGTTCACTTCAATTATTACCTGTGGGGAAGTTCTCAAACCTCTTTCCTAGCTTTGTTTATTTTGGCATCTTCTGGAGGAATGAAAAAAAGTGCACTGCAAAATCCATTCAAGTTTTTAAATTTTTAAAAGAGAAAATGTATTTGAATTTTTATTTATCCAGAGCATGCTATGCCTTAAAATTTTTCCAGATGCTCAGGTTTGTCTGTACTCGGAGTAAATTTTGAGGTGAAAATGCAGCCATTTTAGTCAAAGGGTCCACATGAACCTTAAACGAATAAAACTATATCAACACAACCTCGTAAAAGAATTACTAATACCAAAAAACTCCAAAGAAACAATAAAACATCAATAAATACAAGTTAAATCAAATCCTGAACCTAAAGGAAAAATTAAGTATATTTAGCCAAATCAAGAACCAGACACTTTCCGGAAATTATTTAAATAAAAGATTTACTAGTAAATATCTTGAAATTACAGTAATATCGTTTTAAATAGTTTTATTTCATATTAGGATTAGCTTTTTCGCTTATTGTATAAAGCACTGTGCCTTATGTTTGAATAGATTAAAGAAGAAATATATTTGTATGCAGTCTTTGAATAAAAAGTCAAACTGCATGCTACTCGATCTGCATTGTTAGTTAATTTTGCTTGCTTAACGCTAAAATAAAAAAATCTGCACCATACGACATTTTGACGACCGCTATTAAATTCAATTAACATCATTTTGCTAGCATTGTGTGAATTTTAGCCGTGTTATATGACGTGAAATTAAACTCGTTTAATAATCGATTTTTTCCTATTTCGTCACATCACTATTAATATAGTTATGTAAAAGATCTAATTGATATTATACAACCAAGGTGTGTTTTAGAACGTGTTTTAAAATAGGTTATGTAAGTTTTCTTATCTTTCATTTTGTATGAAATGTCCATCGATAAGTTGTCAAAATATTTTACATGTATATGCCTAAAGAACAATTGAATAATAAAGGCTTTGATGAAAATATCTTATTATTAGTGCAAAATTCGAAAACTGTTACAATGTTAACAAAAAGGAAGATGAAAAATATTCTTCTACAAATATGGGATCAATTGCTGATGCGTGTTGTAACTGTGTGTTCTAGAATTATACAAAGCAACCCCCTAAAAAGACGAACAAAATAAACTTATCGAAGATACTAGGCTTGTAATTTTGTCTACAAAAGACTCATCAGTGACACTAGAATAAAAAAAAACTAAAAGGCCAAATCAAGTACGAAGTTGAAGAGCATTGAGGACCTAAAAATTCCGAAAGAGATTGCCAAATAAAAACAAAAACAAAAACAAAAACAAAACGGATACATATTATCAGAGACGTACTATGTTATGGTTCTCTGATGTTATTTCACGATTTGAAACGTGTTCCTATTCCAAACATGGGTAGCATTACACACACATTGTTGTCAATATAATGGAACTCTAAATGCAACTGTCATTCAAGTGAGAGGTTTAGCTAGCTATCAAACCAGTTTAACCCACCATTTTCTACATAAGAAAATGTCTGTACTAAGTCAGGAATATGACAGTTGTTTTCCATTCGTTTGATGTGTTTGAGCTTTTGATTTTGCCATTTGATAGGGGATTTTCCGTTTTGAATTTTCCTTAGAGTTCGGTATTTTTGTTATTTTACTTTTTACAATGGCGATGCACTCATCTGCAAGGGTGTTTATATGAAGTCGAAAGTACAAATAACAGGCGAAACAAAAACAAAATCAAAATGGCAAACGGATAACACTTATTATAATAGGAAATGTTACGGACGTATTCCAGACTTAGTACATGTTTTTAAAGTAGAAGATGAAATAGTTTATCAAAGAGAGGCGAAAGATACCAAAGGGAGATTCAAACTCAATAAGTCGAAAATAATACATTGATATTCATGAAAGTACCCAACTAAGTACAGTAATTACTATAGCACGTGTCTCACTTGTGGTAGGTTTTGAATTCGATCCATGACCTGGTCTGTAGATGTTCTATTCCAAATTGCAATAATTTTGACTAAATGTGGACTTGTCTGTCGGGTGATATCATGCATGCATATCAAAAGACTCTCATTCTGTTAACATCTACAGTATCGATTCGTTTGGATATAATGCGATTTCATCAGTTTTGTTTTGTCTTGGGTTGTTTCCTCAAAATAAATTAACCCAACAAATTAATAGCAATTCCTTAACATCTAGCTAGCAGCACTAAGTAATAAGAGAAACACAATACTGACTATGAGTCAGAACAATACGTCTAGGCAGTACAGTGATATGTCTCCTGTGAACTGCTTATACATTGAGCTCGATTGAGGTAGTTAAGGAAAATAAAGGCATGACTCCGATCTTATTGGATCATTCAATGTTTCCACTGCAGCTATATAGACATTGCGTGGCATTAAAGTGATAAACCACGAAATGTGATAGCGACAGCTTTCATTTAAAATCTAAATAATATATAGATCTTTGATTTCGTTATCGGTGAGTTACGATAGATCTGAATTTTAATCAGATTGCTCTCATTTACAAGCTGGGTTGAAAAAATTAAAACCTTTTTGGTTAAAATGCTTTCGTTGTTTATGCAATATATTATTTGTCACAATGAAGACAGCAAAAAAATCATGTGTTCTTAAAAAACAGATTTATTCCTTATTTATTATATATGTTTTTTTCCAATGCACATTGCCCATATAAATCAGGCCGTTGGTTTTGTCTTTTTATTTGTTTCACATTTTTCATAGCGTGGCCTTTTAACGGCCGTACGGTGACCTGCAATCGATAACATCTCTGGCCTTCGGTTTTTTATGGGTAGTTGTCTAGTTGTCATTTATACTACATTACTTATCTGTATATACATACTATCACTTCTGTCTCTAATCATTTAATCCAAAAGCATAAAAATCGTAGAATCGCAAGCATTTATCTGTTGTTTTTTTGTATTTATAGGTTTTTAATTTGGTTGTTTATTTTGTCAAATTTTATTTGCACATTTAACAGACAAACCAACAGGTCATTAAACTATAACGCTTAATGTCTATTATATGGATACCGTGTCCTTGTGCATATATTGCATCAGGTGAAACTACTCGATGAAGGTAAATTCAGAAAAGCGCCTATGACGCATTAAATTTATAAGTGTTATTCGTGACATGTCTAAAACTTTTTTCAACAAAATATTTATATTTTTTTTTCGTTGATATAGTGTAAGGGATAATCCAAACGCATGTAACTGATTTAAATTTTCCAACGATTAAATTTTCAGCAGGATTTGACAACTTTCAGATTTTTATATAACTCTGCGAGTGAAACACATGCGTATACCGGGGTAACGGGGACCTCTTTCTGTAAGTCTGAAATCGGTTTTCCATAAACATTACTACCCTGACCACATCGCTGATCATGACATATATAATAGATATACATTCTATGCAATGGAAACGATTATATGTTACTCTTGAAAGTATCAACAAAAAATGACTAAAAGCGAACTTGACCTGTGTTAAGTGGTCAATCACACACCATGAGATTTACTCATGAACGTCTAAATTGAAAATAATAAAAATCAAACATGACCTGTGGTTAGTGTTCGAATACACTCCATGGATAGTTTAACACATTTCATGAAGCGGTTCCGTTCTCTAATTTAAAGATCTGGTAACCAAAGTGTGACGATTAGAAGAATATGTGCATCCCTTCATACCACCTTACTCGAGGCGGGATGTTAATACCAGTAGAATATGCTTTGGCACTTCTGTGGGAACAAAAAAAAAAAAAAAAGAAATCATAAAATCCAAAACAAATTATAATTTTCTGAACTATAAAAGGCATTTAAAATTGAATTATCTAGTTACTGCAAAGCATTGAAACTTTTTCGGGTGTACATGTTTGTTTGTACTCGTAATAAATGTTGTGGTGATAACACAATCGTATTTGTCGATACCTTATATACATGATGAACCATCAATTTAACTTGAAATTAAACGTTAGTTAAATCTTCATTATAGAAAATAATGTTTATCATCTTAATAACGTGTTATAGTATTCTTTTATTTGTCGTTATTAATATTACTTTTACTGTTAAATCTGGGTTTTTTTTTGTGATATCCATAAGAAATTAATGAAAGAATTACTAATATACCAATTCACTCTAGAATAATAAATAAACTTAAGAAATTCGCAAAAACCATTTGTGTTCGTACCGATCGTCAAAACAGCCAACAATGTGGTGGTGGTATGACGTACTACACGGAAGTTCTTAAGAATGAAATTGTGAATCTTTCCACATTCAGGTCCGTGCGCTCAAAAGAGAGTCAAATAGTAAACAAGCATTGCATTTCAAAACCTGAGCTTAAAGCCGCCTCTGAACATTTGCAGGTCCCTAATATGTATTGGATACTAGTACTTAAACTACACAAAAATCTTCATATATCGTTTCATCTCTGCCTCTAGAAAGTATTTTACAACTAATCTTTCAGTGCTTTTAACTAGCTCACTTACTACTACCAAAGAACATAATAATATCATAAACTTCTGTAATAAAGCATATGAAAATTATGGTATTTGAAATTATTTCTGAAGTGTAAAAAAAATCTTTTGGTGTTATAGATAAATTCCATGCTTATGCTGGTCATTTAAATTCGCTTGACAGTTATGACTTTTCTACTATCTATTGGTCTTTTGAAAAAAATCTTACTGCATATTTATTTTCTGCAAATCATATTAAGCTTTCTTCTGTAATGCAAAAGGTAAATATGCTAGATATGCTTACTGGAAATGTGATTAGATAATTAAAGCTGTTCATTTTCTCCTAGACAACATCTATATATAAAGTATGATTACCAATGTATACAAATATATAGTTCGTGCATTTCATATAAGACGTCAGTTGCTGTATAATCCATAACATTTAAATTATTTATATATTTAATCTAATTGTTCGAACATTTATTTTAATTTTGAATTAATTGAGAAGTATTACGTTAACATTTAGTCCGTAATACTGTTTAGATAAAGTTACTAAATTTGTCAAATATGTGACTTATAGGTCCAATGGGCCGGTTGCAACATTGACTATACAAACTTTGTAATTGTGTTATATTTATTGAAACATGTTCACAAGTCGCTATAATAAACTAATTACTTACTAACTTACAATAAGACAACTATCCACCAGAGTTCAAATGACGAAGATATAAGCAATTATAGGTCACCGTACGACCTTCAACAAAGAGAAAACCCATACCGTATAGTCAACTATATAATAAAAGGCACCGACATGAAAAACTATAAACGTTTCAGCAATACAGTTTATCGTCAGGTTGTGGGTATTCCCATGGGTACCAATGGCGCCCCTTTAATAACAGACTTAATCTTGTATTGTTATGAATGACAGTTTATGGCAAAACTTAGTAAAAATTCATCAAAATTTTTATTTTTATTGATAAATCCAACAACGCATACCGTTGCCTTGATGATATGTTTTCGTTAAATAATCAAGAATTCTCTAAATATACTGCCAAAATTTATCGAAAAGAACTTACTTTAAATAAATTTAATATAAATAGCAATAACTGCCCTTTCCTAGATCTAGATATTTCAAAATAAACTCTACACTAAAATTAACGACAAGATGGACAATTTTCGTTCCCTATTGTTAACTTTCCTTTTATGGACGATGATGTTCCTTTGGCTCCAACTTACGGTACTTATATATCCCAAATCGTTTGCTATGCCCGTGTCTGTAGCGACGTTTTTGATTTTTTGAAAAATGAACGTTATATGTGTATCACTGGTAAATTAATTAAGTCAGGGATTCGTTACCACATCCATTTTTTCATCAAAAAAGTTGAAAACAATCTATCCAGTTTTTTTTTATTTATTTGGCAAACACTTTCGAAATTTTTGGGTCCTGAATGCTGTTCATCGTCGTTTTTGATTTGGCCTTTTAACTTTTTAAAATTGATTCGAGTGTAACTGATGAGTCTATTGTAGACAAAATTATACGCCTAGTATCTTTGATAAGTTTATCTTGTTCGTGTTTTTATGGGACTGCTTTGAAGAATTCTAGAACACACAGTTACAACACGCATCACCGATTAATGCCATATTTGTAGCAGAATGTTTGTCATCCTTCTTTTTGTCAAAATCGTAACAGTTTTTGAATTTTGCACTAATAATAAAATATTTTCATCAAAGTCTTAATTATTCAATTGTCTTTAGGCATATACATGTAAAATATTTTGACAACTTATCATGACGTGCTAAAACACACCTTGCTTGTATAATAACAATAAGATATATTACATAATTTAAAAATAGGGCGGTGACCACAGTCAGAATTTTCTAAATTTAATCGTCTTATATACTACACGGCTATATCGGTGACAACCTGTTTCTCCCACTTTTAATTACGTGCCTATAAAAACATTGGGGTATTTGTTGTTTTAGTAATTAAAGTTTGTTTCTAAATTGATCTTGTGTTATGTTATAATATAAGAAATGCTTTTTTTTTTAGAAACAAAATAGAAGTTATTAAATACATATGCTTAAATTATTTAGTAAAATACATTTGTGAAATGTTTTAATAATAAAATAAGGATTATGTTATATTTATTTTCTTGTGGAATAATACATAAAAAAAAAATTGCAAAGACTTTTGGCTTAAGGATGTATTCTTCTGATGTTTCAGGCTCGTTGAAATCTCGTTCGGGGATTATTTCCAAAACATGGCCAGCTGAAGGACGCCTTCGGGTGCGGGAGTTTCTCGCTGCATTGAAGACCCATTGGTGGCCTTCGGCTCTATGGTCGGGTTGTTGTCTCTTTGACACATTCCCCATTTCCATTCTCAATTTTATGTGATACAAGTGGAAAATATTAATGAATTAAAAAAAATATCATAATTGAACTCAACTCTGTGAAAAAATTGTGTACTTACAATAAGTAGTGTTTGAGTAATAAAATTTGAAATTTTATAACCAATCCGGTCAGTGTCATCAGCCAAAATATTCATAAAACGGGTAAGTGGTACAAAGAAATGATTTTACCAAAAAAATGTACATCCCATATCAATTTTTTGTTTTCAAAATTCTTAGATATGTATTTTTTCAATCATTTATAACAAGGAAGTTGATATAACATGCGTTTTGTTCTAATAAAAGTGAAAAAGCCCAAATTGACAAAATTGACAGCACGGTCAATTTGACACGAAAAAGCAAGAAATAAAAAAAAAAATCTTGTATCAACACCAACCTATAATTTTTTAAGTCATCTTTAAGATTCGGATTGGTCCACTTCAACTGTAGTGAAAGTATGAAACAAAGTTTAATTGTAAAACTGTGATTTTTTTCATGATATTGGCCCCAAAAAGGTTAAAAAGTGATAAAAAAATAGGAAAATCATGGGTACTTTCAAATGGCTGTAGTAAAAAAGGAAGTGCATCACCATATGATTTTTTCTTCATCAATTACTTTCTTACAGTCTTATAAACCCCAAAATCAGGTTAAGATAAAAAGTTTTATTCTAGAAATTTTTGACTCCTCAGACTACAGAGGTGTACAACCTTAAGTCTTTATGTTTTTATGTTATAATAGTACAAATTATTTTCTAAAAATAGAAGTTATCAAATACATGTGTTTAAATTAATTAGTAAAATACATTTGTGAGATGCTCAATAATTTTAATAAAATAAGGATAAGTAACAGCACCAACTTCAATTCCAACCTGATACAGTTTTTTATATCGATTAGGAGACAGCCACCAAGAATGCAGCATGTACATGTTTCCTAAGGGTAACAGTTAAGGGTTGTTTCTTCCACTTCATCCAATGTATTTTGAGAAAGGCACAGAAATGCGGACTTCAAACCTATTACAAGGAGAATGACGACATCACTCAACTAGATGGAAGAGCAGCACTACTACCACTCGTCCTACAGCAACAGGTTGAAGATGTTTGGCTCAACGCATTGGAAGACATTGAAGCAGACAACGTCCCAGATTCTTATGAAACCACTGGCACAACAAAATAAAGAACCTGTACAATCTAATCGAAGTCCCACAGAAGACACATGCCTTCACATAATGCACTATATGCTGCAGGAGGTGCCCGTCAACCAATCAGACGCATGAACAGACTTCTCAACACAAGACTACAGCTACTCAAAGACAAATACCGTCAAGGCCAGATAGATGGTATCAACTACTCGGATACAGCTTCCTACCTTCTACATTTAAACCGATTTTACTATATCATTATGCTTAAGTATATTTTGTTTGTAGGTATATGAACCGACATTGATAAGTTTGACTCGAACTTATCACATCATCTTCCGGTTTGCTGGTGAAACAAAGAAAGTTTTTGTTTCTATCATGCAAATACACGAATACAGTCCGATAAATCGATTATCATGCAGGTTGTCTGCATATTGATATTGTTAAATATCAGCAACTCGACACAATATGAAGCCTTTTTGAACTCGTTCACTGCACACAAAATTGCCTAATACCATGAAAAAAAAAGAACAATCAAATAAGAAATTAATTGACTTTTTATATAATAAAAAACACAATAAAATACATTTTCTTTCCCCGAAAAAAACCCCCAATAAACATTTTCCCATGTAGATTGCATAAATTTTATTCATTTAAACACCTATATACTTGAAATATATTTGGAACAGACTATATTGTTCAACGTCCAGTAAGCCCATTGTCTTTTTTGTTTATTTAAACTGTTTGATAATTAGGAGAATTAAAAGTGGGAGAAACAGGATTTAACCGGCTATATCATATATCATTTGATTTGAAAATATGTGTACTTTAAACTTAACTTGGTGGTGAAAAGAAAATATGGTGCAGTTTTTATTTCAGAAATCAAGATCAAAGGTCACCAACCATTTTCCAAAAAAAAAATCATTGAATATTTGATTTCAATTTGAATATCCTTTTTTGCAGTATAATGATAATAAACTTGCATTTATTCCTTATAAAAATTTTCATCCAAAAAATTGAAAACAATCATAAAAGGATTTTCCCAAATAAACACAAGCGTTTTACAAAAAGGGGGTTGGTTTTCATCTTTAAAAAAATCTTAATTTTTCAATTTATTCATACAACGGCCGTCAAAACTATACGAAATATATCGAAAAATATGCATTTGTTATCATAACTATCTATTATACCTCAATGAAATTGGAAAACATGATGTTTTATTTTTTTACATAGTGTTGGAATCCGGTGAAACACAAAATATTCCAGTTTACAGTATTAAAGTTTTTTTTAATACATTCAGAATGCTGATGGGCATGATAAATTGTATATTAAAATGAGCATAATATCTACCTCCCTGACAGGCACATCTCTCTGATTTTTCTACCCACATATCTTAATATAAAGTATATAGGTTTAAGAAAAAAATCCAGAGACAGTTGCCTGTGACCCCCTCCCAAACTGTTATAACTGATGAAAATATATGCGTTTAAAAGATTAAGGTAAACTCAACTGAATGTTTTCAATTTTCACTGCAAAATCTACATATGAATTCTCTTCTATGCAGGATAATCAAACACCGCACTGAAACTTTACTTTCAGAAGTAATTTACACTTCAAAAGACTTCTGTTAGATCATTGCGAAATATACAAATATGTACATACAAGGTTCTCACTAAACAAATCATGAATGTCAACATTTGTTCAAAGTTTCACTATGGTTGATAAGAAACAAGAAAAATGCTTAAACCACACATCCTATAAAATATTATGATTTACTGTTAGTGGTTTAAACGGACTTCCCAGTTTTACTGTTAGTGGTTTAAACGGACTTCCCAGTTATGTCATCTTTTGGATTTTTCTTTTACACTACACGACTGAAACATTTATTTTGTCTCTTAAGGTTCACGTGGACCCTTTGGATAAATTGGCTGCGTTTTCAACTCAAAATTTACTCTGAGCACAGACTAACCTGTGCATCAATAAAAGTTTTAAGGCATATTAGTAGCATTCCCTAGATGAATAAAATTCAAATGCATTTTATGTTTTAGAAAATTTAAAACTTAACTGACACTTTTTTTCGTCAAGATGATAAAATCAACAAACAGTTGAGTTTCACTTGATATGGTCCGTAATAGTTATCCCATGAGGACGCGGTGTGTCAGTGTAAGATCATCCTGATGGCCGGAGGCCAGAGGGTGATCTTACACTGACACACCAAGTCCGAATGGGATAACTATTTTACATCCCAGCTGTTCTAGATTAGATAAAAAACCATTTACACTTCATAAAATCTAGTTTAGAACGCTTCACAATCATTATAATATACTTTATATGTTACTATATAGTATATACCCTTTATGAGCCCCGAACACAATGTTTAAATATGTTAAATTAAAAGAGAGTTTGTATCCAGTCGTCCTGGTGTAGGGGTATGACTCGTGGGTCTGTATGCTAAAGGTCTTGAGTTCGATTCCCAGCATAGACTGGATTTTTTTTATACACAGTTGATTTTCCGTTAAATTATTTCGAAGTTTTATTGTGGATTTGACATTCCCGCCAAAATGTTACAGAACAAAGGAAAGCATGCAGAACAAAAAAACTCAAGCTAGGGTGATCTGGTAGGGGTGATCCGGCTCAGATCACCCCTGGTAGAACAAAGGAGCTGGGATGTAAACTCATGCAGGTACACAGTTTAAATCACTAATTATTGTCAGGTATCAATTGTCCTTCTATATGTATTGTCCATGTCAATCAATACAGTTCACTTCAATTATTACCTGTGGGGAAGTTCTCAAACCTCTTTCCCAGCTTTGTTTATTTTTGCATCTTCTGGAGGAATGAAAAAAGTGCACTGCAAATTCCATTCAAGTTTTTAATTTAAAAAAAAAAATGTATTTGAATTTTTATTTATCTAGAGCATGCTATGCCTTAAAATTTTTCCAGATGCTCAGGTTTGTCTGTACTCGGAGTAAATTTTGAGGTAAAAATGCAGCCATTTTAGTCAAAGGGTCCACATGAACCTTAAACGAATAAAACTATTTCAACACAACCTCGTAAAAGAATTACTAATACCAAAAAACTCCAAAAAGAATAAAACATCAATAAATACAAGTTAAATCAAATCCTGAACCTAAAGGAAAACTAATAAAATTGAGAATGGAAATGGGGAATGTGTCAAAGAGACAACAACCCGACCATAGAACAGACAACAGCAGAAGGTCACCAACAGGTCTTCAATGCAGCGAGAAATTCCCGCACCCGGAGGCAAGTATATTTAGCCAAATCAGGAACCAGACACTTTCCGGAAATTATTTAAATGAAAGATTTACTAGTAAATATCTTGAAATTACAGAAATATCGTTTTAAATAGTTTTATTTCATATTAGGATTAGCTTTTTCGCTTAATGTATAAAGCACTGTGCCTTATGTTTGAATAGATTAAAAAAGAAATATATTTGTATGCAATCTTTGAATAAAAAGTCAAACTGCATGCTACTCGATCTGCATTTTGAGTAAATTTTGCTTGCTAAACGCTAAAATTAAAAAACTCTGCACCATATGAAATATTAACGACCACTATTAAATTCAATTAAAATCATTTTGCTAGCATTGTGTGAATTTTAGCCGTGTTATATGACGTGAAATTAAACTCGTTTAATAATCGATTTTTTCCTATTTCGTCACCGCACTATTAATTTAGTTATGTAAAAGATCTAATTGTTATTATACAACCAAGGTGTGTTTTAGAACGTGTTTTAAAATAGGTTTTGTAAATTTTCTTATCTTCCATTTTGTATGAAATGTCCATCGATAAGTTGTCAAAATATTTTACATGTATATGCCTAAAGAACAATTGAATAATAAAGGCTTTGATGAAAATATCTTATTATTAGTGCAAAATTCGAAAACTGTTACAATGTTAACAAAAAGTAAGATGAAAAATATTCTTCTACAAATATGTCATCAACTGCTGATGTGTGTTGTAACTGTGTGTTCTAGAATTATACAAAGCAACCCTCTAAAAAAGACGAACAAAATAAACTTATCGAAGATACTAGGCTTGTAATTTTGTCTACAAAAGACTCATCAGTGACACTCGAATAAAAAAAAACTAAAAGGCCAAATCAAGTACGAAGTTGAAGAGTATTGAGGACCTAAAAATTCCGAAAGAGTTTGCCAAATAAAAACAAAAACAAAAACAAAACGGATACATATTATCAGAGACGTACTGATGTTATTTCACGATTTGAAACGTGTTCTTATTCCAAATATGGGTAGCATTACACACACATTGTTGTCAATATAATGGAACTCTAAATGCAACTGTCATTCAAGTGAGAGGTTTAGCTAGCTATCAAACCAGTTGAATCCACCATTTTCTACATAAGGAAATGTCTGTACTAAGTCAGAAAAAGGAAATCCAATAGACAAACAACAGTACGTAAAACACCAACATAGAAAACTAAAGACTGAGCAACACGATCAAAATATATAATCAATGAAAGGAAATGTACCGGTTATGCTTCGTTCTGTGAGCATTTCTGGATAAACCAAAATTTTACGGACGTAAAATTTTTCTGGAGTAACCGAAATCAAGAACAGTTTGGAGAGGTTGTTTTTTTGTTTTCTTGATCAGCTGTAACTATCTTAGCTGGAAAACCCATGTAAACCCTGCTTTCCAAATTATGTGCCGTTATTTATACCATTGTTCAAGTTAGTTGTAATACTATTACATGCTGGCTGCACTGTGCAGGCAAATTATGGTGTGTTTTTCTTTTAGGACATTTGGCCTAGATAGACAAAGGAGAAGGTTGTCGACACGCAAAACTGGTAACCACCACCACATTTAGTACCTGTATCAAGTCAGACAATCTGAACCATGCAATATTCGTTTTTCAGTAGGAGTTTTGTGTTGGTGGGTGATACGGTCAGTTGTATTGTCCAGTATTTTTAGTGATTCCTGTTAACCCTTTTTATGTATTATACAACTATTGAATATGTTCGACCACAATTGCTGATTTGTTTCATCCAAAGACCAAACTGTTTTCTAAAGCAAGAGGCCTGACCACCAAACTGTTATCCAACGTGAGATGCAATGGTAAATTAAAACAACTGTTGTGCTGGAGCTTAGTCTAGAAATTGCTTTAATGCTATATTTCACCTTCTTTTAAGAAGGAAGCAACATTTGTTGGCGTAACGTAATGAATGAATAGAATGCAAAAAAAAATATATAAAAGTAAAACGATTAAATTTGTTTGTTTTTATTTTAATTTTTTGGGGGGGGCTTGAAACATGTTGTGACGATTTAAAACAAAATGTGTTCACACCTTTGAGATAGGCAAATTTCACCCATGTTCCGCGAATTTTTCTTCGTATACTTTCTACTTATCAGTTATATATTGAATACACTGCGTAAATAATATGAAACAGCGAAAACTTCAACAATAATACAATTATGGATCCATTTAGATAAAAAAAAAAACAAACTGGGAACCGAAATGTACTGTTACATTTAATTTTATGTTTACATATAGTTTCAGTTAATAAGAGAAAATTGCTTGCAGTAACAAAAACAAAAATCAACTCAAAGAGCTGATGAATCAAGTAATACTATTAATTGTCTTCAGTGGGTGTGAGTGTCTTGGCCAAGCAAGAGGATGCAATAAAAATACATTCATAAGAATGAAAAGATCTTCTACAAACTCGACCACTGAAATGACATTTGATTTGGAGCCGAATATTACATTGAAAACGAATAACAACGTTGTCGAGTGTCAAACAGCACAAGCAAGCCTTACAAAATGTATCAAGAATTGGAGCTGCATCGAGTTCTATAAAAGTGAATTATAACTGAAGTTAGTTATACAGCTACTTTGATGTTTGTCCCAATTAACTGGCGCCATATTTGTTAGGCTCTTATAGATCACAACATTGTCTGTAATGTTTCTATGTCGTGCTTTTTTGGCAAAAATGATACGTTGAAATTCCCATCATTTGGTAGATTTACATCAGAATGTGATGAAGCTGTACTTTTTACACTTTTAATAACATCTGGTGCTGGTGGACACATTTCACTTCCCACATTTACCACAACAAGAAAAACTAAGTTCTCTGACCTTTTACGGATGCCATTTATTTTGTTATTTCGTTGATGTAAGAAATCACAGGATCGATCTTATGGTGGCACGGTAGTATTTCCTGGCCCATAGGGATAATGATAGCCTTTTTAGAATTTTCACCACTTTCTAAAACTGCCCAAAATTCTACATACACAGTAAACGGAAGTACTTTCATTATAATATTCAGAAATTAATTTGATTATGTATGATGACCGTTTACTTTTTTTGCTATATTTATAAACCTAAGGCCACTAGCGCTCTTAAGTCTTTTATCATGGAGTGAATACAAAATTTAAAAAAAATTCTCAAAAATTCATGTTCACCCGTATGTAAAATTATTTCATATTTTTCTACACCTGATTCATCCCTCAGTTTGGGAAGGTGTGTTCAGTAGATACTGTATTTTTTGTCCAATCACACTGTTCAGATACATTGACTTAAGTAGGTTACACAAAAGAGCAACCTAAATTCCAGAATGTAAATACTACCGTGCCACCTTATTCCAGGTGATATTGAATGCTATGCCATATTAACTTCTAGATTATTTTTGTACGCGCAGAACTTTTATAAATGTTCCCATCTACAGAAGGATCAAAGACACACCAATGTGGACCTACAAATGCAAAGGGGGGGGGGGGGGTATCTTTAAAAATATAACTATCAAATTTATCAACGCGTTTGCTACACCTGCAGTGATAAAAACCAATAGTGCAATAAAACATTTGAAAAAAATCATCGTCATCAACTGAAAGTTTCAATTACGTGTAATCATAAATAACTTTTATATTATGGACAACGTTATGCTTTGCATAACACATTGGAATGTTGATGCAATACGATTTTCGTTGATACAGATTGACTGCTAGATAGAAAAATCATCTTTCTTAAAAGATCCCGTCATAATTCTATATGTTTTCATACTTTTCTCATCATATGTACAGTTCTTGGATCGGTACAGAAAAGACATTGTTAATATAATTGCAAGTTATATACGCTAGGGGAATGCACTGGGAAAAGAATTTAAGAACTTTAAGTGAATAAATTCTCTCTTTACTGATTATTCGTCATGATTTTTCTGACAGAAAAACGGATTTTGCAGTAAAAATATTCCTTTCCTGATGGTTTTAAAGATAATCTCTAGTGTTTGTTAAAATTTTAGAATATATATTAGAGATTATCTATTAGTTTTATGTAAATGGATTTATGAGCTAAATTTTAGTTTGATTGTTTCTGCTGATACATTATTCTTTAAAGATATTATTTGAAATTTTTCTTGACAATTCCGTTTCCTTGAAACCATCCTGTGGAATGTTTCTGAATGGTTTCTTGTCAGTTCGTTTAACTTGAAATCTATACCATTAACCTTCTTTTTGAAATTTGTTGTTTTCAAAATACTTGTCCATATTTTTTTAAGTGCATATAGTTGGTTTTATTTGTATTTTGGACATACTCATTAATAATTTTTTTCAAATGTATTTTTCGTCGCTACTTTATTTTAAGATTAATGATAAAAGAAAAATTTTCGTTTTCTGAGAAATCTCTAACATTAATAATTTTTGTTTAAATATATGTTAGCACACACATCCACAAAACATAATGTAACAAGCAGTTTCTCCTGCAACTGTTATGCTTTTACATTTAACTTCATTGCTAGCTGCAGAATTGTGCATTTTATTAAATATTTTTATTCAAACATTGCAAAAACAGATATAAAAACCACCAACACGTCTAAAACTTGTCAAACGAATGGAAAACAACTGAGATATTCCTGACTTGTCACAGACATTTCCTTATGCAGAAAATGGTGGAATAAACCTGGTTTTATAGCTAGGCAAACCTCTCACTTATATGATAGTCGATATATAGAAAACAAAAATTATTTTTTTAGATTCTTTATTATTATGTTTTATAGTTTTATTACCCTCGCACAAATCCTTTGAGTTAATTCAGATTATTCTTTTTTTTTAATTTACTTTTGATTCGTTTGTATAAAGTGTTGATGAAACGGTAGAAGACATATATAGTAAGATAGACACAAGTGTTCTTTATTTTGATAGGTCACCTTGGCTGAATGTGATTCTTTTACATCACTTTTCTTTCGTTCTACACTTATTTAGTATGTTCTGCAATGAAATCACTTCACTAAACTTGATGTTCAATAAACTTCTTGTTTTGAATTTACACAAAAACGATGGCATTGATAAAAAAAATATGCACATACGACAATAAGGGGGAGGATAAAATAAACAATAATGTATTTTAGCGCTGTAAGTTAAATTGAGTAAAACGTAACATATTGCTTTTCAATTTACTTTTCCCTCCTTTGCCCACTCCCCGTTTTATATATTGAGTTGATTTTTTATATTGTGTTATATTTTGAGAAGTTGCATATCCCTTTTGTTCTATTTTACCTATTTTGACATAATACCGGTCACTGAACTTTGACAAGTTTAAGTATTTTTTTTTTAACTTTTGATTCGTTTGTATAAAGTGTTGATGAAACGGTAGAAGACATATATAGTCAAATAGATACATGTTTCTTTATTTTTATAGGGGACTGGCTGGTCATTTTTATAGGGGACTGGCTGGTAATTTTTATAGGGGACTGGCTGGTAATTTTTTCAGCCTTCTTGATAATATTGTGATGATATTTCATTTTCAATGTGTAAAGAGTAAACACAGATATCACATTTATAAGTTATGTAATTGTCCTAAAGCCACCTTAGTTTGCCAGTCACTCGAGTTCAAAGTTGAACACGGACATTCGTTTTATTCGTCTTCATATTTCTTGATACGAGTTTCCGAGTAAATTTAACTTTAGAAAAGAAATAAATGTCACGTTTGCGGGCTAAAATCGAGACATTAACTTGGACAATATAGAACTGATTTTGTATACATTAGTAAAATGAGAAGTTGTATACGTTTTCTTTTGGTATACCTTCTCTCCAGGTAAAGCTGGGATCATGACTTTTTAACTTTGAAGGTTGAAATGTTATTGTCTGATGTAATAATTACCAGATCAGAATGTAAAACGCTGTTATCAGATCTTTGTAAGCAAATCTTAGACACACGATCTGTATTTTTATCCGATTGTTAAAATTTTGTATGGTGGTTACCCGGAATTCGCAAAATCCGGAATTTTCCCTGAATTTATACTGAGCAACACCAGTAAAACTATACACGCGGATATTCTTGTTTTTTTATTATTAGATAATAAGGCACAACTTTGTGTGTGTGTGTGTATGCGTGTATGGAAAAGGATGTTGGGATGGGTAAAGAAAAAAAGTGTTGATTCTAAATTTTGGAAGGGAAGTGTAAATAAACAAATCATAGTTACCAGACTTTTCTACGCCAGACGCGCTTTTCGTCTACAAAAGACTAATCTCTGACGCTCGAAAAAAAAACATGTTAAAAGGCCAAATAAAAAATAGAGTTCGAAGTTGAATAGCATTGAGGTCCAAAAATTACGTAAGGGTTTGCCATATACAGCTATTCAGGGGTATAAAATTGTTCCTGTATGATATTAAAAAAATAAAATGAAAACAAAAGATTGTTTGTCTCAAAAAAAAAACCCTTTAAAATAGACGAATGGTCGATGCCTAAGTACAATTGAGGTGTTCAGAAGACATGCGTCCATTGTATTGCTCTTGTTCAGTTCGCTTTAATTCTGAGTAATCCAGCAAAACTAACAGCTTTCACTTTTTTTCCGGTTCACTACTGCACTAATTGTGCAATTTATGTAAAATATGATGTTTATATACATTTTACATAATCGCTAACAACAATCCAGGGATAATGAAGGGGAATTTATTATTGTTTCTTGTTTAAATATAAATGAAAAATGATGTAGGTATCCGTGACGCTGTGACGATTGTATGCATATAGCGTAGTTGTAAAACTAATGAGTTCATTGCAAATATGGAAGAAAATTAATGAAGTTTTCTTCCATGTCCTTCAGGTTAAGGTTAGGTATTCAACATCCGTATTAGATAAAATTGTTATTAAACAATCACGGTGTGTTTTAGCAGGTGTTTTTAACTACTTGAGGTAAGTTTTCTAATTTTTATATTGTATGAAATGTTCGTCGTAAGTTTGTTAAAATATTGTATAAGCTTAAAGAACAATAGAATAATTAGGGATTTGTTATTTTTTTTTATTGTTCTCTTTACTGCAAAATTCTAAAGCTTGAATGATGTTATTTAAAAGGAAGATGGAAGATATTCTGCTAAAAATATGACACCAAACACGGTGCTTTCTATAAATTCTTCAAAGCAACCCCCCTAAAAAAAAAAACAAAAAATAAACAAAAACAATAACAAAACAAAACAAATTCGAAACAAAACGAAAAAAATGTTAAAAAGTTTGATGTTATTTCAAGATTGAAGATAGGCCATAGGAAATTCAAATGAAGTATGATCCAGAGACGTATAAATGAAATCAACAGTAGTATACAGGAGTTCAATAGTCATTATTCGATTCCGCAAAAACAAATCCGGATCACAAACCAAAACCGAGGGAAACACATCAACTTTAAAACACATAACAACGGAACAACAGAAACACTGAACTTCAACAAAAGCAAACACCAACATACATAGAAACGGACTGTCTAATAACAACTGCCATATTTCTGACTTGGTACAGGACATTTTAAGAAAAAATTGTGGGTTGAACCTGCATTTATGGCTAGCCAAACCTCCCGCTTATATGGCAATGTTAAAAATGCCTGGCTGACATAAAACAAAAATATACCAATAGCCATGTACTGAACTCCAAAGATGCATAGAGGTCTCCAATATGTTTAAAGGTCGAAAGTTAAAAATCACTATCAAAATAAAGAGATCTAAAATGACTGAGACAAACACTACTTATATCAGAAGATGGGACACACAGAAAAAAATGCTGACGTATTCCAGACTTGACACAAGTGCATAAACAATCAAATAAGAAGATAAAACACTAGTTTTAAAGACGCAACAAAGCTATCGTTTTTTGATGATCAATCATGGTTCAAAATCAGTGAATTGATTAAATCGGGTTCTCAAAATATATCATCAATGAAAATGCAATCGAATTCAATCATGCCTACTATGCTGCCTCCATAGAGCATTTCTAGAGTAAACCTTACCTAGAACACTTTGGAGAGCTAAAAATGTATATACACGTAAATATGCAGTAGTCAAACCTTCAAATTTCAAAATTACATGTGACATGAAGAGTTTTAACCTTAGTTCTATAGTCTTTAGTTGGGGAAACTTATTGCTCGTTCTTTAACTGTTTTCAAAAGCTCTTTGACGAACAGCCCCTCTCCCCCAAACAACAAACAAAAAAAACCCCAGGTATCTTCATGTTTTTTGCTATGCTTCTTCTGGAGAGCAAAGTATTACTGGATATAGTATATCTCATAAACTACAGTCTGCCAGTAGTCATATCGACTGTCTATACCTGGCGAATGATACTCTCGGACACTTAACCGTTCACTGTTATCCACAACCAAAGATGTAAGGGTAAAACATAACAGCTGTTGTTCCGGAACACAGTCTATAAACTGTTTTTTCTCATTTCACCTTGTTTCAAGAAAGAAGCAATATTTGTGTACGTGACGTTATGATTGGACTGAATGCAAGAAAACTATATCACAGTATAACAATTAGAATTATTTGCTCTTATTTGTTGTTTTTTTTAATGCTGAAAAGTTGTGTCGTGATTTAAAATTTGCTTAGATAGGGGCATTTCCACGACCTTCTGTGCCTATGTCCTCGAATATTTCCTACTTATCAGTTTATATGTTAAATATAAAGCGTGAATAATTAATCAGGTAGTTCATTCATATGATTTTTAGTTATAAGCTACTATATGCACAGGATTTATTTGTTTTTACAGTTTTAATTTAGAAGAAAAACCGACATGGTTAGAAAATACAAATAATTACACCATTACTAACACAATTCTATATTAATATTCTTGTAATGGTTAGAAAATACATAAAATAACACCATTACAAACTCAATCCCAATTTTAAATTCTATTTGTGTGGCGTTGATACATTCGTGACGCATAATTCTATTGTGATGAAAATTGGAGGTGTCCGTTGTTATTCTGTGGTTTACATGTTGTAATGTACTATTATATTATTTATTTATGTATGTCTCTGTCCTGAGTGTTCTTGCGTTTAGTTGTAATGTATTCCTGTCACGTAATGTTGTCATTTTGGCGGTATTTTTAACATTTCCATATAAGCGGGAGGTTTGGCTAGCCATAAAACCAGGTCCAGCCCACCATTTCTTCGTAAAATGTCCAGTACCAAGTCAGGAATATGGCGGTTGTTATCAAATAGTTCGTTTCTATGTATGTTGGCGTTTGTTTTTGTAGCAGTTCAGTGTTTATGTTGTTCCGTTGTTTTCCTCTTATAGTTGATGTGTTTTCCTCGGTTTTGGTTTGTGACCCGATTTTTTTACAGTTAAATCGATTTATGACTATTGAACAGCGGTATACTATTGTTACCTTTATATAAGTTAATGATAATGTAAACAGTTGTACAAATTTATGTGTTGTTTTAATTATCTATTAATTACAATGTATACTTTACATTTCATATTTTACATTTAGTTGTAGCTAAAAGTTATAAAAGGAAGACTTCTTGAAGGAAAACAATCCAGAGAACTGATGTATCAAATAATGATTTTAGTTTTCTTCAGTGGATATCAGTATCTTGGGCAAGCAAGAGGTGACAATGAAAACACGTTTAGAAATTTTTCAAACTCGACCAATGAAATGACATTTGATATGGAGACAAATGATACAGTGGCAACTGCATTAATACAAACGTTTTCGAATGTCAAAAATCAAGCCTTTCAAAATGTACCAAGAAATGGAGCTGCATCTAGTTCGATAATACTGAATATAACTGATGTTAGTGATGCAGCTACTTTAGTTTTTGTCCCGTTTACCTGGCGAAATATTTGTTCGGCTGTGGTGAAGCAAACCAGTTCATATAATGTGTCTATATCGTGCTTTGTTGGCAACAATGATACTTTGAACTTTGAAACATTTCGTAAATTTAGTAATAATACTATAACATTTGACGAAAAAGTACGTTTTACCCTTTTAATAACTTGTGAAGATGGTGGACAAATTTCACTGCCACAATTTGCCAGAGCAAGACTGTTACGTTCCCTGACCGTACATGGATGCAAATTATTCGGTTTTTTCTCCGAGGGAAAAGATCACACGATCGACCTAATCCCAGATCACACGGAAAACTATGTCTTAATTAACTGCCAAATAATTTTTGAAGAGCAGAAATTTAATGAAAGTTTAAACAACAAAAAAGAATCAAAGACATACCGTTGTGGTCCAACAAATGCAACTGCGATAATATTTAGAAATGTAACTAGCACATTTTTAAATCCAGTAAACATTAAAGAGTTCCCACTTAAGTTCCGTAAGCCGGCGCTAAACCATCATCGCTATCAAATGGAAAATTATGAAACATGTAAATATAAACACCTTTTGTATTATGAAAAAAGTTATGCTGTAGATATGGCGAGATTTACTTTACTAAAAATACTTCAAGGCTCAAATTATCCAAGTATTCAAGTTTTTAACTTCTCATTTGGGGGTCTCATTGATATTCCATCACATTTCAGGGAATGGCGAGCACCTTATACACATCTTAGATACGTCGATTTAACCCATAACAAAATAACAGACATTGGGGATATTAGGAACCATGCAAGTCAAACTGATGATTCAAGTAATGGAACTATTGACTTGCGTTACAACAAAATAAGAACAGTATCTGTAAAAGACATTGGGCCATTAATGCAATACGATTTGTTAACCGTTGACATAAGGAATAATCCATTTGACTGTATTTGTGAAATGAAAGAATTCATGGAATTCATGAAATTTAAATTTTACCTAGTTCCCCCAAAATACCACTATCTTTCAAATCTTACATGTCATACACCAAAAGCTTTACACGGAGAAAAGATAATAGAATTATCGTTGGAACAGATTGGCTGCGAGATAACACAATTATCTTTTTTAGAAGCTCCTGTTATAATTCTTAGTGTTTTCATCATTGTTTTCGCCGTAGCTACAATTCTTGGAATTCGGTATAGAAAAGAAATTGTCATTCTGACATATACCAGGTTCAACATATTGTTACCATGCCGTCAGAAGGGAGTCGACATAGAAAAAAAGTACGATGCCTTTATTGCATACAGCGAGGCAGATACTACATGGGTTGTTCATACTTTATCAAAACGTCTAGAAAACCCTGACAATCCACATCGATTTAGATTCTGTTTGCATCATCGAGATTTTATGGTCGGAGCAGCGATATCTGATAACATCATTTTCAGTGTCGAAAATAGTCGACACACAGTCATCATTGTTTCGAAACATTTTCTTAAAAGTGAATGGTGTCGTATGGAATTCCGAACAGCTTTACACCAAAGTCTGCTTGAAAAGAAACGGCATTTGATAATTGTCTTGCTTGAGGATATTCCGACGAGTGAACTAGAGCCAGAACTTAAAAGGTGTATGCAGACATTGACATATGTCAAAACGGATGACAGATGGTTTTGGGACAAACTAGTTTACGCGTTATCTGATTGGTCAAAAAGTTCGCAAAATAAACCAAATATAGCAAATTTAAAATTAGAAGAATTAGAGAATGGTACTAAACCTACTACATGAGATTCACAAAAACAGTTTATCAAACAATGAGGAAGATACGTAAACTGAAATACTGTCTAAAAAGGCGAATGTCCTAACTTAAAAGCGAGATTAACCGAGATGACAACCAATGGTATATGCACCAGTTTGTTCACACGGTAGAAATAACAGAGTCGAAATATTTACGAATTTGCGACTTATATATCATTATAGGTGATCAGGCGGTTCAGTTTTCTATATAGTCAGCAGGGACTAAAACTTTGCTATACAAAAGCTTGTCAAATCTAGGGACTTCCTTCAGAGATACAACTTGCTGTCTCTGATAATACTCAGTCATGGTTAATTCAGACTAACAAGAAATCGTCAACGAAGAAATGTGGAGTTGCTCATTACAAAAAAAGTGTTACCCAGGTAAATGGAGACATGTTGTCCCGATATGCAGCGTTTTTTGGCATTTTGATTTTTCTTGCAACCCACCATCTTTGATAATCTGATAATCTTCATAACGACAGAAAGGCGTACAGATTGTTCGTGTGCTAGCATATTCTAAAGAATGTATATTTTAAATTTCAGACACTATACAATTTTGAAGATTGAATACGTTTGATGACAAATGTTTGACAACAGTTTCATCTTTCCTGATATTGTACATCGAAAAAATCCTCTATACCTATACGTACCTTTAACAGGAAAAAAGCCAAAATGCCCCGAAAATATGCGTTTTTCATACAATTGATTATGAAAGGACTGTACATATATTCATTTCCTAAAACAAATTGTCGACTCAGATTTGTTCTATTCTTCATAAGGTGGTGTCGCAAAAACCTACAACTAGTTGTTGAATGGTGAAGTTATTTGACAGGTTACAAAAAAATCTGAGTTTTTATCTAACACAGATAGATTACAAAGATATCTAACCTTGAATCACCTTCCATACGACTCCAGTCTTAAATATTTACTGCACTTACTTTTTTAAGATGATGTATGAGCTGGAATCTTTTTCACCAATCTCTCTTATGAACTGCGCAAAAATACTAGCATGAAACACATAACAAATTTCAGATGCATTTGTATGTTAAAGCTTTTATTAAAGTATTATGCTAAAACTTGTACATTCATTTTTTTCAATAGATTATTTCTACACAAACGGTTCTAATAGACGTTTTAGATAAATGATTACTTTTGACAAACAACAAACGAGAGTCGAGATACGATAAACATTTTAAAGGGGTCGTTTCAAAGGAGTATTGATTTTTTTCTATCGTTAACATAATGCAAATGAAGCATGATAAAGTAAAGATTTTTAAAACTAAATCGTGCCTTCTATCTACCAAACCAGCGCAAAGTTTAACATCTGATTTATTTTCCAGCCCAGATGACGCCACATTGTACCAAGTACTAGACTTTATAACATTTTTAGTCTGCGAATAGCATGGTCGACATTAACTCGTCATTGTTAGATAACGGTTACATTGTAACATATATTTTATCCGCTAATATAAAAAGGTTCTCTATGAAATCAAGTTGAAGTTCGTGTCCTATTTCTGAATAGTTGAATTGTTGTGCATCATTTTGATGGCCCAGGAAACCGCTGCGTCCAAGTCGTATGTGGTTTTGGTTGTCAATCAAAACCAGGGTTTGAATACAGTGCATATCTCTGTGTACGGAACTAAACTGTTCCTGTGGCTCATTTTGCGCGCGAAAAATTGCATGATATGTACCGTCTACTGCCACCACAGCGTTTGGCAGTCCTGTCCTGAGGGATTTATAAAAACACAATACCGGTAGGATTATTAACGCAAAATCAAATGCTTTGCGTTTGAACTGTGCAACCCTTTCTGTAGCTGAAAATAACCCTTACAGTGACAAATGTTTAGAAATTACTAAGAAACTAAGGCTCCAACACCCTTATGCAAATTTGGTTAGTTCCCGATGGTATCATACGCTCAGTTGTCAGTGTTTTGGCCCTGACATGATTCATAACATAGTTTTCAAAAATTATCCGTTGATAAATTAAGAAATTATTAAGAAACTAGGGTATCAACTCCCTCAGGCAAGGTGGACCTTTAATTAATTCCAGTATTTTAGGTCCCTTTTGGTCATATAGCTTCTAATAGTTTTACGTAATAATTCCTGGCTTTCAAATGTTTGGGTTTAAGCGTTTATCTATTAGCGGTGGGTCTATACTACTGCTGGTTGCCTGTTAGTCCCCAAATTTATCATCAGATCAGTAGTCATTGACCATAGAGAAATTTGGATATTCTTTTATGTCCCCTTTTGGTCATAAAGCTCCTAACGTTCTACTTATTAGTTCATTCTTGGCTTTAAACTATTCGAGTTTGAGCGTTTAAGGTGAAAGTATATAAAGAAGAGCGCTTCGGACGCACGAAATTTTTAAATTTTAAATTGTTATTTGTATTTACAAAAACTGTGAGGTACCAACGAGTGACATGTTTCATAGCAAAACTGTTCCTTTCCACAGTCACTTTTTCTTCTAGTTATAGTCAATTTTTCCCGCCTTTTATCACTCAATCCACTGAAATGCAGAAGTGACATCATTCAAGTGCATAAAGTGAAAAAGGAAACTATAGACAATACAGGAATGAGACATATCTAAAAGCAACAAGACTAGTGAATGGGAACATAAGAAAGATACAGTTGAAAACTATTAAATCTGAGGCTTTTTTATTTTTATATTTTTAGAAAAATACTAAGAATTTTCTACCCAAGGAAGAGATAACCTTAGCTGTATTTGGCAAATCATTTTGGATTTTTGGAAGCTCAATGCTCTTTAACTTCGTACTTTTTTTTACCTTTTACACTTTTTTGATTTGAGCGTCACTTATGAGTCTTTTGTAGACAAAACGTGCATCTGGCGTACAAAATTTTAATCCTGGTAAATGTCATAAACGGACACTCCCCAACCCTAATAAATTTATCGTTTTTCCAATGTATTTAATGAACACTCCCCTCTAACCCTATTAAATAGTTGTAAATGTCGTCCCCTATTAAATCTAATATCAAAAAGTTCAGAAAATGAAAATAACGGGTTTTAAATTAAGTGCTCCAGAAGAGCTTTTCTGGATTTACCATTATCCCTAACACTCAAACCCAAACATTAGAAAGCCAATGATTTAAATACTTGAATACATTAAGAGCTATATAACCAACAAGGACTGCAACAGAATAGCAGAATCCATTTTTTTTTCAAATTTACATGAAGGAGTTGGAACATTAGTTTCTTATACTTAAAAAATACTAAATCTATTAACGGAGAAATTAAGAAAATGTATGTTATAAATCATGCCAGAACCGAAACACTGAATTCTGAGCTGATGATACCTTCGGGGACTCACAATTCACCAGGACCTGTATAGACAATGAAAAAAGTCTTTTAAAGTTGATAAACTTGGAAGAAAATAGCCGGCACTATATCGCAAGAGTTAGATAGCAATTGGTCATTCACATGATTTTTCAAAATCTTCATTTCTTGTTTTATCAACTTTTCCGTTTCAAGTACCAGTTGAGGTTATATTTCAAGATGGTTGGGGATCATCATCCATTATTCGTAAAAGGGACATAACTTTTAAAGTAGACCCTCAGTGGGATAATATATGACACGTTTGGTATCAATTGGCTTGGTCGTTTGAGAGAAGATATTTTCAATAGTTTATAATGACGACAAAAGAACACTGGCCATTAAGCCAGAATAATCTGATAATTTTCTGATAATTTTAACGGTAAATGATGGAATAAACTACAATTGCCTAACCATTACATGAATGCAATTAGCACAATGCAGACGTTTGTAAATATCTAGGGTATAACTTATCTAAAACATATCTCAACATTTATTAACATTTGTAAAGATCTCAATTAATGCAAAATTTTGGAATTCAAATGAAAATTTGTGAGACGTAAAATGGTCCAATATAAACATTTTTTTTTTACATTAGAAAGCATATGAAATGATATCACCAGTTACTGTTCCTGAAAATGCAGGTACTACATAAGCACCGCTAAAAAATGTAAAAACAAAAATACTAAACTCCAAGGTAATTAAAAAAAATGGAAAGTCCTTAAAAACTAACAAAAACATCAACCAACATATACACAAACTTGATGCAATTCGTTATACTCCATACTAGAAAAAGGAAATACAAGATGAGTTTTTTATTACAATGTTTCTACAAAGATTTGCTTATCAGATACTGATAATAAATCAGCTGTCGAACCTTCAGATTGAAGTATTGTAGTTGTTGAAGTATTATTACTTTTCACTAAATCCTCAGCGTAAACTGTATAGACGGACATTTCAGCAGTTTCTTTTTTCCTCATTGCATTAAATTTGCCATTTTTTCTACGAAGCAAATGTGTCATATTGAATCGTATGTTCATTATAAACTTGAAAAGATGGATACAATCAGTTCCAATAACAAAGCCAAGAATAGCACATAGTATAAAAACACCAGCGGTACCAATTACCACGGCTGATGGTCTCATGTCATATACTGTCGTTGTGGAATACATCGCACTAGTCCTTTTGTTGTATTTTATAGAATCCAGAGGCGTACTGTTATATAATGAAATGGTATGTATAATAGTACCTAAAACGAAGCGGATTGAACTATTATTGAGATCTGTTAAAACCTCGAGATTAAAAATAAATGATGTTGAATTATAAAATTTATATACATAGACTTTTCTCAGAGTATACGTACAATTTTGTTAAAACGTATATAGAATTATTATGTGATTGTGGAGGTTTGACTAGCCAAAAAACCAGGTTCAAAAATGTCCTGTACCAAGTCAGGAATATGGCAGTTGTTATCAAATAGTCCGTTTCTATGTATGTTGGCGTTTGTTTTTGTTGCAGTTCAGTGTTTCTGTTGTTCCTTTGTTTTCCTCTTATAGTTGATTTTCCTTCGGTTTTAGTTTGTAACCCGGATTTGTTTTCGCTTAATCGATTTATGACTTTAGAACAGCGGTTGCCTTTATCGATTGATTGGTGATTGGTTATAATCTATTATCATGATGTTAAGATACCTCTGCTGGTGGACTATCAGTCCCCGAGTGTATCATCAGCTCAGTAGTCAGTACTTCGGTACTGACATGATTTATAACAAACTTTTCTTAGATTGTCTGTTAATTAATTTTGAAATTATTAAGAAACTAAGGTTTCAAATCCCTCATGCAAAGTTAACATTACATGAATTCGGCTATATTTTGGGTCCCTTTTGCTCGTATAGCTCTTCGACTGTTTCGGTTCTGATACATCCTTGGCTTTCAAATATTCGGCTTTGAGCGTTCCTGATAAAGATAAATCCAGAAAAGCGCTTCTGACGCATGAAAGAAAAACTATTATTCATAATTATTCATAATTTATATTTATCCTAACACTGTGCTTATTTCAGTAAGGAAACGGCGTATAGCTTACGAATTGGATGTTTCTTTCCAATAAGCCATTTATCACTTATTACCACTGTTCATGATAAAACTATCTACAGTAAAGTAAATGACTATCATGTATAGGTATTTTGCTCACAATTTCGACTAAAAAACAAACTAATCATGAATACCAGGCTTAAATTTTGTACGCCAAACGCGCGTTTCATCTTCAAAAGACTCATCGGTGACCCTCGAATAATATAAATAAAGTTAAAAAAGGTCAAATAAAGATCGAAGTTGAAGAGCATTTAGGACCCATACTTCGGAGAGATTTGCCAAATACAGCTAAGACAATCTATTCCCGGGATAGAAAATCATTCGAAAATTCCAATTTTTACCCTTGTACTAAAATGTATTTAAAATCTTGATAACAATTACGTAATCGTGCCGTATGTTTCCCTGGCAATTAGTTTTACGGACTTGATTCAACCTTTCTGTCAATTACATTATGATTAACGTGAGAACGTGTTGGCGGTCGTGTTCGAATTTTATTTGTTTTCGATTCTTTATGATAATAACGTACTTAATCTTCATGCATTTAAGTAGCATTTCGATGAAGGAGGTGCAATGGAAAAACCTTTGATTTGTTGAAAAGATATACGAGTCTGAAGGGCGAATGGACATTTTAAAAAACCATTACCTATCCATTTAAGCTCTTATGTAATTTTTTCTTCAAAATTTCATTTTTTTTCTTAATAAGCCTCTGTTACAAAATTTTGGAAATTGTTTTAAATTAAGGAATATATCTTCTTCGAGCAAATCTATGATCCATTGCCCGTCTTTGGCTATACTTTTGTCCATTTAGGCCATATCAGCTCTTCAATTTTTAAATTAAGTTTGGGATTTTCAAATATTTTGGCCTCAAACATATCTGAAGAGACATTTATTGTCGAAATACGCATTTGGTACAGACAAAATGGTACCGTTAATATTAATTATATATTAGTCAACAAAAGAAACGATACAAGGCAATGTATTTTCCATATATAATGAAATTGGATACACTGTACCAAGGTAAATAGTTGCTCAATTTGTCTAATATTTGCAGAGTGTAATTTTCATATCAAGACCATTGATTTAAGGAAAATACGCGATTTTTTTTTTTGCAATTTTTGGTATTTCAAAAATCGTATTTTCACCAAAAAATTCAAAAATCGATATTACAATTTAAAACTTTAAACTGTAACATGGTCTGTTTAAAATTTTGAATGCCTTTGCAGATATTTGAACACTTAATTATCGTCTGCGAAATTAAGTGCCGACTTTTGTCATCATTTTCCCCCAAAAAATTTGACACCTGGTTTCAATAACACGGTATTTTCTCACTTTCCAATTTGGTCAGATTCTTTCAATCATATTCAATTGCTATGCAAATGAATGTTTTTCATTGGATAATTTATCAGTTTTCCCAATGTATTATATTTTATGATAAATGAAATATATGAAAAACGAAAAATGAGTACAAACTTGTGTATCGTTATTTTGTTGACTAGTATATATGAGCTTATTAATAAGTAATCACATAATTTTCTTAAATAATGAAAACAACCATGTATATGTAAGATAAAGATAATAACTTTAATTTCTTCGTTCTTTCACAAATATAGAATATTGTAAAGTGCCGAAGCACTCATAACCTTCTGATTGGTTGTAATTCCAAATTGAGTTCGATGTCATTCCAAATGTAACATACTAATGCCTGTTTCATTTGTAAGACATTTAATTGATGGACTACACTTTGAGTTATTAGGATTATTTTATACATATATATATTTCTGTAAATTCCAATAATTATGTTATAAACATTACAGTAACGATAGCAAGGTGAAAAGACAGGTTTATATAATGTCCTTATAACGAGTATGAATGTATGCCATGTTATGTTAAGTAATAATTCTTTTTTATTTATTTGCAGTTATTCAGTCTAGCAGAAACACTGTCAAGGTGACAAAAGCGCTCTAGGGCAGTTGTAATTCAATTATATATAAAATCTTTCGAACTACATGTAAACAATAAAACATCCCTCTACTGTGAACATGTTTTGAACTTCAATAAACTACTGTTGCCCTTTATTTACATACATTCTCCATAAATTAAGAATCAGGAAATCCAACAATTTTATAAGTCGAAGGTAAATTATTTTATTCTAAAAATAATAACACATCATGAAAAAATGTTTTAAACAAAATCGTACGAATTTGCACTGATTATAGATTTTCGTTTAATTGATATAGTTGAGAAATTATCGGTGATACAAGAATAAGACATTTTATATTAATTTTAAAAGAGGAACATTTTTGATTAATGTCTCGATTTACACCGTCTTATTATATTTTTCGAATATACATATATCATGTATATACTGAAAAAGAAAAAATACCATAAAACTATAATTTATGCTATGTTTTATGTTTGAAATACATAAAATAGCCGATAATCAACCAGAACCAAAAAATGTTAGTAATTGCGATTCCAAAAACATATACGATTGTTCAAAAACAAAGTTGGAAAATTGAATTGAAATTGTTATTTACAATTTAAACTCCAAAGTTTAAGAAACTCCACAAATAGTTTAACATCGTGTCTACTAATCATTAGTAAGACAAACTTAATGTATAAAGACGTATATAAAGGTGAAGGTTATGTGTGTACATAACAACGATGTTACGAACTTCATTTAACATAGTACATCTAGGCGAAAGTCTCGTGTGTACATTGCATCTATGTTTAGCATTTTTCTTTAAATTAATTCTGCTAACACTTTTGTTGAGTGACTAGATATATTGGAATTAATACTAAATTCATTTTATGAAATATATGAGATATGAATATTAATTACCTCCTGATAAAAAAAACCGGTATATATTAACGTGCAAAAAAATCAATATTAAAACGATATATTTTTGTACGCACGTACAACTGGTTTTACCCAAGCACGTTTCTGCCTGTACCAAGAAAAGCTATGTGTATCATGTTTTTCCCGGACTTTATATTTTTGTTTGTATATTGTATAATAGATGATATGTTGTGACACAAAATCTGTATCTGCTCTGATAAAACCTGAACGTGGTTAAACGTGTTTATGTGCGCTCAACCCCCAGTTAACTTTGACAGTGGTGTAACATCACAACACAAGAGTAAATTGTAAAAATCAGCTGGAAATGCCTTAATTCATTAATAGGAAAAAAAGCACAAACAGCAAATTCCTTTAAGACTAAAGAGATAAGAATCCGATTTAAGAGTACTCGTAGTTACTGCAACTAGTTCAAAGCCAATTATAACTAGTAAATAAATAAGGCCCTTCCATAATAAAGTATCAATCGTTAGATATTCAACGGATTTAGTTATCAAGTTTGGTATGTAATACTTCAAACCAATTCTACACAAAACTCCTGTTATTCTCGTCGCTTGCTATGTATAACCTTATATATGTCAATTATGGTTCTCATATTCTCTTTCTTTATTTTTATTCATCAGAATGTTTATTTGTGAATTAATAATCAGCATAGTAGCATCATCATGGAGATTATTCCAAACAATAAATAGTTTACAGGGTTGGTATTTTTTTATTATTGTACTAAAAGAAGTCTTCACTAACAAAACGTAATTGCAATACAATATTATCTTCTCCCTGATAGTTAAGAAGTACAGGAACAAAATTAACTATTTGAATTAAACGTGAAATTCGAGCAATTTCAATCGACCAGGAGTTGTGAACATTATGTTATTAGAAAAAGATTGTTGTTTCGATTGACTGTAATGGTTTTATTACAAGAAGTCTTATAACAAAAATGACAACAATTGAATTAACTTTAAAATCTAACTGAAATTATAACAATGTCACAATATCTTGTAAGTGACCAAGTTGTGTGTCAAACTTGAACTTGAGAATATTTAAAAATTTAACATTAACTATCAATGCACATCCTTCTTTAATACATACCCGATGTAGTTATAGTAGTAATGACCGTAACAGTCTCCGTTACAGTAACGTCTTGTGTCATGGTGACTGTCTCTGTAATATTGTGTATAACGTTACAATTTGTCAAGCAGTACTCTGTTGTTGAAGGATACAGTATAACTTCTGTAGGTGTTTTCGATTCTTCTGTTGTTGAGCCACTTGTTGTTTCTTCTGTTGTTGAGCCACTAGCTGTTTCTTCAGTCGTGGAGCCACTTGTTGTTTCTTCTGTCGTGGAGCCACTTGTTGTTTCTTTTGTTGTTGTTATTACTGTTGAAGTCTGTTTTTCTGTTAGAAGTAAAAGTATGTTAACAAATGATTAACTGTAATTTTTAGATTTAAAATTCTTCTGTTGAGTAAAAAAGTAAGGTCAATTTCTCCTGTATTGGTAAAAAAGATTTTATGAATCAGTTACAACTGTCCTGAGGCACATCTACTCCTTTAATATCAAATTGACCTGGTATCTGATTCAAATCGATTAAAAGTTAAATTAAAATAAAAACATTCAAAATCAAAACAGATTGAAACTGATGTAACTATTAAAAGCTTGAAGACAATGCTAACGTCAATATCACTAAAATGATAACACAATATAAAACGAAAAAAATCATAAATGAAATGAAGTAATATTTGATGTTCAGGAGGGCAGTGAATGTTAAATAAAATATAGTTGTACCTCAAATTCAGAAATTTATTGATTTCAATTGAAAATAAACAATAAGATAATGCGTCCGTAAAAGACACGATTTTCATTCATACAAGCATTAAGAAGATTACTGTGCTGCTGTAGAATGGTTATCTAGTGGTGTATATATTTACATTTTCCCGAATCATAAGAAATTCTTTTCAACACAAAGAATAGTATAATTGTAATGCCTAAAAATGAAATTATGCATTAATTAAACTATGAAACTAAGGTTCAAAATCCCTCGGGCAAAGTTTGACCGTAGCTGATGGTGGCTATTCCTTTTAGGTCCAATTTGGTCAAACTGCTTACAACGTATTTAGGTATTTATACATCTTTGGTTTTCAAATATTTATGTTCGAGTGTTTCGAAACATTTAATGTTTATTTACATTTAATCGTTTATTCAAATTTATTGTGAAAGTTTTAAAAAGACAACTACTAATGGCAATATAATGTGTCTGCTCTTTCGCCGCTTTTGAAATAATTTAACATTTAGAATACTAATAATTCCTTTGTGAAGATAAGCGATGGAAAATAATAAATCAACACTGTTGAAGGGGAAATAAATAGAATGAATTTAAAACGATGCTGTTATTAATCAATGTGTCAGATGGGTGTCTTGTTTTCAGGTTCTTTTTACATCAATAACTTCAAAAGATTTCAATTACTCCTAAAATAACCAAATTAAAGCAGTGATTTTAAGATACACACTCGAAATTTCAGTTTTAAAAGTCATACAATATTCGATTGTTGTTTACAATACGATAATAATGAGTAATGAAAGTTCGTCAAAATATGAAATATATGTTACAATTAGAAATGGTGTTTAATTTCTTTTTATCTCATCTTATCTTACATCTGGAGAAATTTATTTTGTACTTCCAAAGTCAATGCTTGATATACATGTACAACAGACTAAAAAACATACATGTTCTTAATAGAAAGTATAATAATTAATTATTTCCTGCCAATCATGACTTTGTATTCTTTATCTTTTCAAACTGCGGCTTTTTGCTGCATTATTATGATAGAAAATACGTCTTAAGTTGACTCGACCCTCTATTTTTTCAAAGAGTAGAATTTAAACTTAAAATTGATTATTTTTATGTTTCGACCTACGAATTAACAATTATGTAAATTACAAAATTTAAATTCCGTTTTAAGTAAGCCATAGCATTATCAGTTTGACTTCGACTTTTGAGTGTGTATATCCTTTTGTAACTTTAACACCTCTTTGTGATACCACGAGGGCATCGTCAGTTAAGTAGTCAGTGCTCTGGTAATGACATGTTTAAAAAAAAACTTTTCTTAAATTTTCTTTTGATGCATTGTGATATAGTTATATCAAGAAAAGCACTCCGAAAGCTCAAAATGTGTAAAGTGATATACATATATATATCAGTAAGTCCTGTTACCTTTACACCTGACATGCACATCATAAGTGTGGTCTGTTACTGAAGTATCCCATGTTGTTTGACCTGGAAAACAGTCATCGATCGTCGTAGCATTAGAAACACACACAAAATCATTTGACCATATTATACCAGTGCCTACCTTTGATACACATGATGAGTCGTAAGAATCAAACCTAAAAAAGACAAAATAAAATTAATGAGACTACTCAACCAAAGACGTGCATATTCCTGATAATAAACGTGGTGATTTAAACTTTCCAAATGTCAACTTTCCAGTAGTAACGTACCCCTTGCTCCATCGTATGGCATCCTTACTTGAGGACGAACGATTGAATCGACACGACATAGGTTTTACGGTCTCCATCACGAACTGATTGACCCATAAAGGCAACAACACACGATTACGATCAAATGAATTAAATGTTTTAACCAACAGTAGTTTGCATTTTAAGTAGGAAAAATGATGACCTTACACAGGTCATTAATTTATGCTTTGAAGCAGATTTCATTGAAACTTGGCATCGCCCGGGTTGATTCTTCAGAAGAATGACCTATCGTTCTGAAAGGATATAACTCCATATAGGTATATAAAGTCAGTGAATCTAGGATATCTACCTTTTTCCTTACAGATATAGGCTTTATATGAGGTGCAGCAAATGCAATTTGCAATCAGATGTTTCACAGACCATTCAATTAAATACGAAAACTTCTGTGTAGAAGTGTAGTGAAGAGAGTCGAAAAGTCATTGCTGTCCACCGAATTGAAAGAATTATTAGAAAAATCACGTTATTCATCTGAAACATTTAAAGAGTTTTTACACTCCAATAATGATTAATATTATAATTTTCATATGCTTTGTTACAAAATTTAATAAAACTCTCTTAAATTATAATTAGAGTTAAAAGGATAGAAAATTTGTTGTAGAATACTTATTACTAGCCAAGGTGAGTTTCTGTTTCTGTAATATAATAGTAGTCAGATACCTATAAAATATATCAGATGATTTTAGACGCGTTTTACTGTTCCTTTAAGGTCCCGTGAGGTAATTTGGCCAGATATTTGTTATAAGCGACTTTTGGTCTTTCCTACTGTAGTACTATTTGTAATAAGATATTTGAAATAAAATAATGCCTCTAGATATTTCGTATAAAATGAATAAACAGATAAAAAATGATAAGTCTAGTAGATAAACAATAATTTAAGAATAGTTTGCATTGTGTATCTAAGCTGCATACCTAAAACAATTAACCAATATTTGTTTTTAAAAATAAATTTTAATGTAAGTGCTTAGGAATAAAACTTAAGGAGTTACAACATATTATCAAAAAATTGAAATTATGAGAATCTTATACCCTTAAATTTATACCATAAATCTGTGTATATTTACAGTTCCGCAAGTCGCATTTTGCTCAGTGATCAACACGTAAAAAATGATTTTTATTTTTTTTTTCAACTATAATATTCATTAAGGTATACATCTTGATTTACATCGGATAATACAAAAAATCAACTGAAAATCTTATATTTACAGTGCAGGTTTGCTATAATCTGCACTCTGTAGTAATGACAGATTTTTATTATAAGTCGTATTAGACTAATTGTTTAATAGTATTGTAAACATTTGACTTTACAACATCCTTAAAATTCAAATTTTTATATGACGAAGATATGATCTTTCGATCAGTTTAATTGAGGTCCAGAGCTAGCATATCAGTAACTGAGAGTAGATTGTTTCATGTTGATCATTATCATTTTTCTTAGTTAATTCCATTACCTTTTCTAACATCGGACTTACGTTTTTTTTGTTTTTGTTTTAGAGAAATTCCAACTTACTGTCAATTCCTGGGAAATAATGGAGCGGAGGCCAGTAGGGCCGACGCCCATTATTTCCAAGAAATTGACAGTTAGTTGGACTTTCGCTAACTTAAAATACACCTTGAATATTAAGAACGAGTCTTCAGATTATAATATTTTAAAGAATTTTATTTCATCTTGTAATGTTTTTCTTTTCATTTCCCCAATGTTGTACACAATAATCCGCAGGCAAAATTTAAGATCAAGCTGACCATCTACTCACTTAACGAAGTATTTTTGAACAGTAGAATAATTACTATAAAAAGATCTTGAATAAAGTTCATCCAGATTTATGTTTTAAGTCATAGGATACGGACGTCTTTCTTGCAGTTGGATTGAAAGGATATTTATTTGTGTCTTAAGTGGTATTACGAAAGAAGAAAAAAAAGTATTTTTGAATATATGTTAATGGATTATGTTTGTTTTTCGTTTGATAAATATTGGATGTAGAATCGTCTGAGAAAAATGAAATGGTACAATTATAATACATTTCCAGGTATGTAACACTTTAGTCTAGGTTATTTAACTAATAAGGTTGTGCTCGATTATAAGTCATATCGGAAACAAAATGTGATTCTATATTTCAAACCTTTCTATCAGATGAAATAAAAGTAAACAAGAAAACAGTTTTTCATGCATAAGCAATATTTTTTTCTTTCCCTTTGCTCATTACAACAAACAAAAATGTTATGCATTTTTTAGATGAGTCTTAACATGCTTACATAGCAATACAAGAAAACTGAGAGTAGTTTTCATTCTTCTCTATTATCAGAAAGGAAGCAAAAAAGTTTTAGAAAAATAAACCCGCATAATTAAAAACACTTCTGGATTCCGTTTTGTATTTCTTTAACTTAAGTGGAAAACTTTTAATTTCACTTTATAATTTCAAGATAAACCCGTTATTTGCACTGCCAATATAACTGTTATATGTTCCACTGGACATATAACAACAGTGAATGAATTCGATTATGTTACGCGTTTCTGTTGAAAATTGAACAAAAACCCCGCCCAATATTTAACACAAGCCTTATTCAGATGTTATCTACATCCCCTCAAATTCTATTCATTAGTAATATATTCAACTTATAACAACGAACAATCAAATAATATACCGAATACGCCATTTTTACCATTTCAGTTTCTTGAACTATTTTTTCTATTAAACCAAACTATTATTGTAGAAACTCTCCTAGTAATTTTTCTGATTTTAATGTATATAGTAAAATGCAAAAAACGATCTTTACAGTAAAAAATCAAAATACAACATTTTAATTTTCAAGGAAATGATATCTTTAATAAACGGTAAAATTATGATCAAATCTTTAAGTGAAATGTATATTTCTCTAATTTTCATTATTGAATAATGTTAATGTGTTCAAAATTACCAAAGAATTCAACTGAGTTAACACATTTGATATTTTGTAGATGCACAGAAGGGGAATGGCTACAATGGAATAAATTCGTTTTTACCCGCTTGGATCCATGACAGAAATTCGGCCAAGATTTGCATCGGAAAACAAATTGTGGATAATGTTGTTGAATTTTAGTGAATACGATACTACATTTTATTCGATGGAATTACGACTGGCAAATAAAAGCTGTTTATTAATAATGAGATATGTGTGTTCATTGTATTACTACGATCCCAATTTTAAACCAGTATCAGCCGTTTTAGTAAGTTTTCATTTGCATTCACTATCGCGTTACGTCCTTTAGAATTATTTCAATGGGTGAACACTTTTTAAGAAAGTGCCCATGGAAATATCCTAAGGGCAAAATGTCTGGCTGAATGAAGATGAACAAAAGAGAATAACTCTCCATTCCTGAAAAATAATGGAGAGTTTAAACAAAAGATTAACGTCACAAGTGTATTTTAAAAAAACTGAGTTTTAACGGCGTATTGCTGTGTGTTTGTTTATTCCACATTGGCTAGAGTTATAGGGAGAGGGTTGATATCTCATAAAACATGTTTAACCCCGCCGCATTTTTGCGACTGTCCCAAGTCAGTAACATCTAGCCTTTGTTAGCCTTTGTTAGTCGTGTGTGTATTTTTAATTTTGGTTCATTTATATGTATCGGAGTTGAGTGTGACGTCCATTTCGTTGAACTTGTATACATTATTGTTAAGGGGCCAGCTGAAGCCCGCCTCCGGGTGTTGGATTTTCTATCTCCGTTTAAGTCCCATTTGTGGCCTTTGGAAGTTTTCTGCTCTTTGGTCGGATTGTTGTCTCTTTGACCCATTCCCCGTTTCTATTCTCAATTCTATTATTTAATGTGAATTTTTATATGTTGTAGATAATAGTGTCGTTAACATGGGTGTAAGCTCGACTAGATGTATGTTTTTTTTGTATAATTAAAGTGATAGAGAATATTATTGCGTAAAGTTGAAGCATGCAAACGGGGAGCGAATGACACGTGTTTTACCAATCAACGACTATCCAAATTATGTCTCTTTCTTAAGATTTATCTAAACTACTGCACCAGATGCACAATTAATTTCTCTCAAGTGATGGTCGGGACCAAAATATTTGAAAATCAAAAACTTAAAATAAAAACAATGAAGAGGTTAAAAAAACCCAAAAGACCAACATAAAGCTGAATGTCGACAAACAATCAGAGCTATGCGAATTGTTAAAGTAGTTGATATACATCTGAAAATATATTAAAAATAGAGGGAAGGTATGATAAGAGCAAAAAAATATTTATTTATAAATATACATTATATCAAATTATAATGTGTCTATATTAAGAGATTTTTGTTTTATTTTTGCTATTATTGCAAGAAACTGTGACCTCCTATGTACATAGTTGAAAGCGCATTTTAGTGATATCGATTTAATTCGAATGTAAAAGTCGTATTGGTGTACTTGACAACAAAAATCTTTCCTCGAAGACGTTTTTATAATTGTGGCGTCAACACATAGGACAGGGCATGATTTGTTAAAAAGACACAGATTACAGGCACGAATTCGAAAGGACAAACATTTTTTGACGTCCATTTGTAATATAGGTAAGGACACAAATCTGAGGATATGAGACAGATTTCTACATCTATGGTATAGTTGACACTTCCATTTGTATTATAATTAAACTAAAAGACAAAGAGAGATTATTCAAGCTGTACAAATTTGATCATATATTTATCTCTGAGAAAAAACCACATCAAATAACGAAAAGCGTACATACACCTTATCGGAAGAAAATCACATACAACCAACTCGTAAAATCAACCGATACGAATGTATTAAAACCAGTTAATCCACAGCATCAACGTTTTAAACATTGTTTCTATGCTGTTGGTTTGCTGCTGTTAATATCTCTATCAGACACTAGCTTTCAGCACTTTCTTGGTTACCTTAAAACAAGAATGATGATTGGGGATTCAATACTGTTTTGAACTGCAATAAGTCACTTCGAAGTAGAGAGTAATCACATAAGTTTATTACTATAACGGTCCCGATACAATGGTTTAAGATAAGTATACAACATATGGAGGTATTGTGTTTCTCTTCACTTGAAAAGCAACTCAAGTTTTTATAAGTCTTGCAGACTAAAATCATATTATACCATTAAATTAAAAACGTATTTAAAATTATAATCTATCTGAAATAGTATATAGTAAATGTATATATAAGAGCGATGTAAGGAACCACAGTTACAAAATCATAGTGTATAAATATAGTGTTTACATATATCATTATCTTTAATACGTTTGCTTATATTTTTGAGTTTTGATTCAAGTAGTAAACTTACGTTCACTTATATACATATTTGAAATTTTATAATTCATTATACTTAAATGACAAAACCAATTTACTTGATTAACAGTCGCGAGGAATGCTCAAAAGCAAAATTTTAAAGGCAAAGGTGTATAACTTTTTGAATACGTTATGAATTTATTTCCGAAATGGACCTAAAAGACCAAGCCACATCTATCCAAGGTAACTTTTGCCTGAATATATAAAATTTGTGTTCTTTGAACCTCTTCTCAATTGTACTTTTCGCTAAAAAAGTATAAAATTGAAGTAATCAAATAATAATTAACACGCCTTGTCTTCTTTTTCAATACTTACTCATATCCTAAATTATTACATAGCAAATATCCAAGTTTTATATCTGGGTTTGAGTCATATATTGTTCCCCAGAATCCATCATGGAACACTTCTAACCGTCCACACATACTATCACCACCAACGAGGGCGTAGTGTCTGTCAGTCTGTTCACCAACCGTATAATCACACGCTGCAACATGATGATGACTTCCCATATCGAAAATCCATTTTCCAGTAGAATATTTAACATAAACATTATCATCATTATTTTTAGGAGAAACTCCTGACACAAAGTTATCCCAGTGATCCAAAATTTGACCGTCTGCCCAATAGAATACTAATGGATTGTTTGTCCATAGAACACCTATCGTATAATCTTCCCTAAAAGCGATAATATATAATAGTCATACACTTTAAATAAGTAATTATCAGTTGATGCTTATTCAAACAGACCTTTGCAATATCGAAGCGGGTTATATTTTTCATATCCTTTAAGTTAGATTGGTTGGACTTCATAACAAGAAAATGAATTTACTCAGAAAATATAGTCAATTCAACCTTACCACCACGGTGGTCTCGTAGTCGCGAATACGCCTCTAGTGTGTGAGTTCATGGGCTTGATCCGCGGCTTGGTCTAGCCATGAATTGGTTGGCTCGAGGTCAGAATAATGTGTCCGTGTAGGATCTTGCTTGTGAAGAAGCACATTAAAGATTCGTTTTTAATGGTCGGTCTAGTATAAGTTACGATTTATGTTATATCTGATGAACGTGTTCTCGTCTTGATATGCATGTAATATTTGCCGTTGGCCTTAAACATCAATTCATCGCCATCATCATCAATTTTGTCTGATACATATATTTCGATTTTAATGTCACAAATACAAAATTCTGTACATATATCAAGTGGTTTTCACTTAATTATATATATAAACATATACATAGATATACGAAATTTAAAACATTGTTTTGTTAAATTCAAAGCTACTAGAACTAAACAAACTTTAGATAACTTGCGTATATCTAGCTTCGAAAGTTCTTCTGTTTTCAAAAGAATAATTTCACAATTTGAGAACTATTATATATACCTGGCTTGCAAATGTAACCGTTGAGCGTTCCTTATGAAGGTAAATCCAGAAAACCGCTTCGGACGCACGAAATTTAAAAAGTGTTATTTTCTTTCATTAGAAAGACAATTTTTAATTAGTCAATATATCTCATGGAACGCCAACAAAAACAAAACAAAAAATCTAAATAATAAATATACAAATCCTGTAGATATTATGTACTTATTTTCTGGCATTGCACAAGGTCATGCTTTGCTCAGACTGTTAATGACGTCTTTCTACCAAATCCGTTGGGTGTGTACTGATTGATACTCTAGCCTGGGAGAACATGATTTTTTTATTAGTTTTTATTGGCTTTGAACTATATCTTTTAGTAAACGTGAATAGTCTTAAGTCAGCAGTTTTTGTCTTTTGTCATTATGTCAGTTGTTTTTGTTCCATTGACAACTATACAGCATCTCCTTATTTTATATGCAGCTTAAGTTTTGTTAGAAATTACCTTTAAATTATTATTTTCCTAGAAAGTATACGATCCATGGATTTAAGCTCTTAAGTATGCATAATCTTTATGAATAAGTTTATTTGGTAAAATAATAAGATTAAAAGAACATTTTTGAGAAATTTTTGTTTGCTTTGTTAATTACAATATTGGTTAAATATTGTTGATAGTTTCATTAAATTATACACGAAGAATTAAAATTCCAAAAAGAAGGATAAAATTTAATGAAGTTTGAATAATTTATTCTTTTGCATAACTTTTCCGAATAAAAAATTACTACGTATATTAAATTTTAAGAACAAACAGACGCATGATAAAATTAAAACAAATAAATTCCACGAGTCAATAGGACGTACCCATTAAGAAGGAAAATTTCCAACAGAGCATGTAATAAAAAAAGAAGACATGTTTGTTTAAGTTTCTTAATATTGCGACATTTCTATCATTGTATGTGATTTTGAATAAATGGAAGTAGGGTCAATTTCTCCTAAATATTTTACGACAACAGTCCTTTAATCATATTAAAATGATTGTTTTAAGGTGTAAAAACATTTTTGGCATTTTTTAAATATATCAAAAAGAAAAAGAGGGGCGAAAGATACCAGAGGGACAGTCAAACTCACAGATCGGAAACAAACCGACAACGCCATGGCCAAAAAATTAAAAGACAAACAGACAAATAATAGTACACAAGACACAACATAGAAAACTAAAGACTAAGCAACACGAACCCCACCAAAAACTGGGGGTGATCTCAGGTGCTCCGGAAGGGTAAGCAAATCCTGCTCCACATGTGGCACCCGTCGTGTTGCTCATGTTATTACAAATCTGGTAAACAGTCTAATTCGGTAGGTCACATTCGTGGTGAAAAAGGAAGTGGATTGTAATTACGACATAAGGAACATATCCAATATCATCTGTGAAACGGTTATTCCATAACGTTCAACCAACTCGTGATGGCGTCCGTAAAAGTCGAACATATTCATTATCCAAAATTTGATGGATGAAAAACCACCAAAAATTTACAAGAAAAGACATTCTCAAAAACCTAAATACTATAGGAAGTAATTATATGTACTGTTTTTCTAATGCAATTAATTCATTTTGGTTGAATGTCCTTCGAAGCAAAGTTATGCATATAAAAAAAAACATGTAAAATTAGCAAGATAGTTTAAACAGCTATATGAAAATAATTTTGATTTAATGGAAATTTGTAGAATTGTTGGTAATTTTTTTGATATATCAAAATAAAAAACCTCTTTAATATTCGATTTCTTGAAGGTTTTAGCAACTTTATGATGTTGTGTTGTTATTGAAACAAATACAGTAAAATCGACCGTGCCTGTTTCGTGTAATTAGATACAGGAAATCCAAAGATCTATTTACAGATAGGCTCGAAATATCGTCTACCTAAATCAATCAATTAGAAACACAACTTCAAAATACTGATGGATTCAATCGAGGATAATGCCAAGCAATGCCTTCTTCAAACAAAAAATTCTCTAAACTGACATTATCAAAATTCTTGATTTCTTTATTGACAACGTATTTGTAACGTTTGGAGGACGTGTTTTTCCACAAACAGTTGGCATTCCTATGGGGACCAACTGTGCTCCTCTTCTTGACGACTTGTTCCTTTATTAACATGAGGCTGACTTCACGCAGGAGCTTCTTATGAAGAATAAAAAGAAGCTAGCAAATTGACAATGAGGGTCGGTTGAGAACAAAACTTTACGACAAAAGAGATTTCAGTTTCCCAATTATAAACTTTTCATTTTTATGATGCAACATTCCAGCAGCGCCAGCATATGGAGTATATATCTCCCAGATGATACGATATTCCAGGGCTTGCGTTTTCTATCATGATGCCCTTGATAGAGGGTTGTTGCTTACAAGGAAGCTATCAAAATAATAGTTCCAAGTGGTGAAGTTGAAGTCATTCTTTCGTAAATTTTACGGATGACATCAAGAGTTGGTTGACCGTCATGGAATTTCCGTTTCGCAGATGACGACGGAAAGTTCCAATCGTCGTAACCAGAATCCAGTTCTCCTTCTCCCCGAATGTGACTTACCGAAGAAGACTTATCACCGGGTTTGTACTTACATGAGCAACACGATGGGTGCATCGTGTAGAGAAGGATCTGTTTACCCTTCCGGAGCACCTGACATCACCCCCGGTTTTTGTTGGGGTTCGTGTTGCTCAGTCTCAAGATTGCTATGTTGTGTTCTGTATGCTGTTGTATATCTTTTGGTCTGTTTTTGCCATTGCGTTGTCAGTTTATTTTCGACTTATGAGTTTGAATGTCTCTCATGTATTTCCCCAAAATGTTTTACAGACCGACTATTTCTTTTTACCATATAAGTGCCTGTATGTTTAAAACTGGCTTTTGTTTATTTAGCATGAAAGTGTCCTGTATTTCTTTTGACTTACTTCTAATTTCTATATATTGTCGATATTCTTCTATAATGATTTCATACTGGCATTAGTTTACTGAATATTATACAAAATATCAACGTAAATAATCCTTAACAGTCATTCCTTCACATTCATTTTACTTTATCAATGACATTTTCTTTCTCCTTCAGAACTAATCACAATAAATTCAAGAGGTTACTTCCTTTGTGACTACAGACCAATCCTCATTGTAGCACTTGTATGTAAAACAGCGAATAGGCCAATGAAGAAATTTCTCGATATTTTTGCCTTTTATTATGCTTTGCCGTTTTGCAAGGAAAAAAGAAGACGGAGTTCTTCATTTATGAACTTGAAACTGCCACACCCCACGGCTCTTCTAGCAAAAATTGTGGTTTATGTTTTAGTTCCTCTGAGAGATCGTCGAATATTCTCAACTCTGTTTCACGGCGTAAACGTAGTCACAATTATCATCACTATATATATCACTTTCTCTTCGTGATGTATCTTTGAATGACTATCTGCCATTTACTCATAAGCAGTTGAGTCCTTCAGTTATCGACATTAAACACGTTGAATTGTCGATACCGATCTGGCGGGTTCACATAACAGTGAAACATACTTTCCTAAATTCGATTGAACAACAAATTTTGTTTCAAATATAATTAATCATTAAAGGACGAGTGCAAATACATGCTTTATTATGGCATATATAATAAATGGTGTATTGACAATATTGTTTATTGAACGAGAATAGCATATGCATTTATCTGTTGGAAAAAAAAAAACACCGCTTTGGTAGCGACACGATTTAATTTCAAATATGATCAGCGACATTTACTTATTAAATTGAATGGTAGAAATTATTCTTAGGAATCAGCCGTTACCGAATTAATCGGCTTTTCATACATATTATAAAATCTATACATAATTGAACCAAAATAGTTAAATTAATATAATAAAAAAGGCGGAAGTTAACAAAACAAGAGACGCACATCTTCGACGCAACAGTTTCGCTCCTTAGGGAGTTCATGCGATTCCCTTTAAATGAGTTTATGAAATTTGAACATCGGTCAACTACTGTTGCTTATTACTTATAAGCACTGATTTTGATAATCATACAGACAACAAAAGAGTATTATTTATAGTTCAAACATTTTCACAACATGCACCTTATTCAGATTTTCTGCATCTTATTTTACGATCAACAAACTATTTGTTAATGGCATTGTTCCATCCATGTTTCATGTCAATAAATAGCTTTTAATAAAAGGGAAAATATTCTTGCAGTAGGATAAATCAAAATTAATTTCCGTTCTTATACATTGATGACATCGGTCAATATTTGAAGATTTACACTGCTGAAAGTTCCAAGTCGTTAAACTTTGGTTTTGTGTGTTGAATCTTAATGATATTAACAACCACTAATTATACCTTTACTTTTAAAGAAAACCTCCGGGTATATTGTCATTTTCTTTGCATTTCCTAACAAAATGATTGTACGTCATCTTTATGGTATTACAATTTCGTCATTTCATATTAGTATTTATAAACGGAGAAAGATGTCAATCGAAAAAGACTGACAACATCATAACAACAGTTCACAACACACAACTCAGAAAACTAAAGACTGAGCAACACAAGCCTCACTTAAAAATAAAATTGCCTTGTATTAAGATCTTCACATTATTGTTTGAATATGAGCAATAGTCAAAATGATTTTAAAATAGATGTTTTATACGAAGATGTAAATCATGTTGGTTATGTCTGATATTCAATTTAAACAATAGAATTGAGAATGGAAATGGGGAATGTGTCAAAGAGTCAACAACCCGACCAAAGACCAGAAAACAGCCGAAGGCCACCAATGGGTCTTCAACACAGCGAGAAAATCCCACACCCGGAGGCAGGCTTCAGCTGGCCCCTAAACAAAAATGTGTACTAGTTCAATGAAAATGGACGTAAACTCCAAATAAAGGCAACAGTAGTATACCGCTGTTCGAAAACTCATAAATCGATAGAGATAAAAACAAATCCGGGTTACAAACTAAAACTGAGGGAAACGCATCAAATATAAGAGGAGAACAACGACACAACAAACACACAACATTAAAATGTAACACACACAGAAACGAACTATAATATAACAATGGCCATTTTCCTGACTTGGTACAGGACGTTTTAAGAAAAAAAATGGTGGGTTGAACCTGGTTTTGTGGCATGCCAAACCTCCCGCTTTTATGGCAACGTCAAACACAACACCAAAACGACAACATCACATGACAGGACCACAATACAAATAAATGGGAGAACATATAGGACAAAGAAACACACGAATAATAGCTAACAATAGGTACTAGGCTTAAAATTTAATACGCCAGACGTGCGTCTCGTACACACAAGACCAACCAATGACGCTCAGATGAAAAAAGTTTGAAAGCCAAAACAAGTACAAAGCTGAAGAGCATCGAGGACCAAAACTTCTAAAAAGTTGCGCCTAACACGGCCAGGGTTTTCTGCCTGCCAAAACATATGAATGAACTTATATTCAAAAACATTCAAGACTAACAAAGGCCAGTGGCTCCTGACTTGGGACATGCGCAAAAATGCAGCGGGGTTAAACATGTTTTGTAAGACCTCAACCCACCCTATACCCTTCGCCAATGTAGAATAAACAAACACACAACAATACGCACAGTAAAACTGTATGTAAAATGGAGAATTGTTTTTACCACAGTGACATCAGAAATTACTATCTGCACAGAAGTTTGCAATATCAGGTACCGGATAGTTAATTGCTTTAATGTCCTTCTTTGTTATTCATTATGACAAATAAAATATATTTTAGGATTCACAATTATATTCGATGGATGGGTTCAAAAAATTATTTGCAAATTAACTTTTTCATTTACTTTCATTGGCTACTACAACAACTACAAAAAACAGGGATTCTAACTCCCGGACCCGCCCCCCTCCCAACCCCCTGGATTGCCACCAAATTGGGAGTTTCTAAATATTCAATCTATATTTTTGTATTTTCAGCGTGTCCGGTCGTCAGGTTTTTAATCCAGAAACACCTATCCCTCAGTATGCCCCAATATGAATGTTTTTTTTTATTCTCGAGAAAGGGGGAGGGGGGGGGCTTCTTTTTTTTATATATAAAACCGTAACATAAAAAATACATTTATGATTACCTTTATTAAACTGATACAGGTAAGTACTTTGGGTTATAATATTGCCTTTATCTTTAGTCTCTTCTACCAAATCCCACGCCTGACTCAAAATGTCGTTTGTCTTATACCCGTCTATATTGACAACTGCATACAAGGAGCATGATGTGTTTTATTGTAATAAGAATGCACGAAACGGTCAACCTTGAACTGCTGATCCATATTAGCACCAGGATATAACGGGAATATGCAAAACAGTAACTTTGAAATTTGTAAAATCTACTCACTTGTCAAAGTTTGAACGAACATAGCCAAAGTAAAGTTACTAGTGGGGTTTCATGTAAAAAAAATGTTTTTCTTATAAATCATGGTTTGATTTTGTCAATAAATATGCTTTCTGTTCCTTTTCATTTTATAATCAATGCTAACAAATATTATGTAAAGCATGCTCATTTAAACGTTGTATGTAATAGTTATACACCTCGGGATACTGCGTGTCTGGATAAGAAACCCCTCCGGCCTCCGTCCGTCGGGGTTTCTTATCCAGACTCACCTATCCCTCAGTGTATAACTATTACATACAACGTTTAAATGAGCATGCTTTACTTTATATTTACAAAATGAATATTCCGAACCTGAATTAAAATATGGTGACAGTAATAAATAAACAAAGATGATTACGACGGCGCACGTTTTACATGTGCTCATATAACATCAAAAGGAATATTTTTGAGCTCTTCATAAAGTTTTAAACTTGAAAGTTTTGATCATAGGAAATTGTTATCTTTCCTCAATTTAAGGACACTAATTTTAATTGGAAACTTCGGGAGGTCATCTAAGATTAATAATACTATTCCATAGAATTGACAGTCAAAAAAGAAAAGAAATATATCCTCAGTATCCGACCCACATCGGCATGTTGGATCAAGTATAATATTAGCCCCAGATAATTCAAGAAAGAGGAGAACATCTTAATTGAGATAAGATAATGTTGCAGTGGGTCTCGATTTCAGATGCCGTATTTTTTTCAATTTCAGATTTCAAATTCAGATTTGAATTTTAAAGAGTTTCATTTTTTCAAATTTATAGGTCTAGACCGTTCATTTTTTAAATAAAGAACCGAAACACGCGAAGAACTATATGACCACAAGGGACCTAAAAAATAATAGCAAAATAAATCTAAGGTCAATTTTGCCTGACTGAGTTAATTTCATAATAAATTCAAATTTTATCTACGTAGATTTTAAGAAAGGTATGTAATAGATAATATCAGTACCAAAGCACTGACTACTGAGATGATGATACCCTTGGGAACTAATAGTCCACCAGCACAAGTACCAATTCAGTACTATAAAAAAGGAAAACAACACTTTATAAATTGCATGTGTACGAAGCGCTTTTCTGGTTTTACCCTCATCGGGAACGCTAAACAATTTGAAAGCCTTGACGGAAATTTCATTCAAAATACGTTCAGATGAAATTTTAATGGCTCATATTTCTGCATTAAAGAAACATCTTCCTAAAAGGGATGGTAGCAGTTATTGTGATGACAAAACATACTTAAAATGTGGGAGTTTTTTTTGTAATTTTATTAAAATATTGAATATCATCTTTTGATATTTGATCAAGGTTTTGATGCTTGGTATTGAGTACGGACTACCAAAGAAAGGAAAGTATTAAAGCGCAATGTGGTCCGAAAAATGAAGAAATTAAATTCCTATTTGTAGACAATCATTTTGCATCATCGGATATGACTAAATAATTCTTATATGATTTGCATATTAGGGAAAACGTTAATATGATTGGTCGAGAGGGCTTCCGGTAGTGGATCTTGACGTTGTTTATTTTTCGATAGACGACGTTGACAGAACTACTTTTTGTAACCAATGTAAACAAGATGGCGGCGATAATAACACAAACCGTTTCAACGTTAAAAATATTATTTTCACTTCGCGTTCATCGTCAAATTAAATTATAAGCACAAAACATTTATTTGAAAGAAAATAAGATATTCTTTTACTTTATTTTTTCAGATAGCAAATTTCATGGAGTATATATTTTGGCGTTAACCAAAAAAAGTTATTCATGCGGCTGGTCAATTCAATGCCTCAAATTTACAATTTACGTGTAACACAGGTTACGAGTGGAGAAATCATATTCCTTATCTCTATATTCAAAGAATTATAAGGATTAAACGCATTTTTAAAGGAATTTATTGGTGTATAAACTGGACCAAGTCACTCACAAACATATCATAAAAGTCCAAAGTCGGACTTTTATTTGTTTGTGAGTGAATAGGTTGAGTTTATACACCAATAAATTCCGTTAAAAAGTCGTTTAATCCTATATGATTTACAAACTTCTAAAATCTAGCTGTGCTTCTTTCTCATATCAAGTTGCAAAAAGATCAAAGGTTACGAAAAACGTTTGTAAATAATGAAAGATATGTTAATTGTCTTCAAATTTACTGTACTTAAAATGATGAAATATTTGAAACACTAATGGTTTTCTACCCCCAGGTACACATTAGTAGATTGCCTAAGCCGTATTTGTCACAACTATTTGAATTTTTTTATTTTTAAAGCACTACAATTTTGGTATTTGATTTGACCTCCCAACTGTTTTAATTCGTATGCCACTGATGAGTTTTATATTGACAAAACGCACGTCTGGCGTACACAGTTATAAGTCTGGTGCCTTGGTGAGATTTTACAACCACTAGGTCGATGCCACTACTGGTGGGCGTTTCGTCCCGAGAGTATCACCAGCCCAGTAGTTCTTTTGTGTTGAAATGAAATATCATTGACATATTCATTTTCTGTAAATTTACTGTAAGTATATAGAATATTGAAGCATTTGAAATACTAAGGATTTTCTACACCCAGATATAGATTGCCTCAGTCGTATTTGACACAACTATTTAGAATTTTAGGTTTTAAAGCTCTACAATTTCGTATATGATTTGGTCTTCCAACTGAATTGGCGCCACTGATTAGTCTTATGTAAACAAAACGCGCGTCTGGCGTACCAAATTATACGCCTGGTGTCTATGATGAGTTCTCATATTAGAATAAGCCAACAACACAACATTCGACCACGCATTTGTCGCGACAGTTTTATGAACTTTTATGTATAGTAAATAGTTCATAATGATATAATTTTGAACAGAATTTGCATTTGTTATCCTCTAATTTAGTAGAATAGTTCACGGAACCAGTAGCTGAAGAACAAGTTTTGAGTTGTTTGCAAAAAAGTCATTTATACTAGATATTTGTATTGCCTATACAGCAATAAGGAATCCTCTTTAATTAAATTTTGAATAATTTTGAAATTATGGCAATAATTGGACAAAGCAACGCCAAGGGGGCATATATTTTTTTGGCTTTATAGTATTCCTACTATTACTCTATTTTCCAGTTTAATGCATTAGATGACAAGGAGCCTCTATTGTCTTATCGTTTGTAAAGTTCGAAGAAAAACATAACATGTGTATTGCAAATATAATCAACTGCGGCTATTGATACTTACATTGCCAAGGCACTAACAAAGTCTTGCATTGCCTTATTATGTATAGAGGCTCTCTGACCTCCCTTTGATGAACAGTATGTCTCATAATTATCTCCTTTTATTTTGGTCGTTGACAGATGATAACATTTATTGAAGTAAAAATCATGTTTAGTGAACGAGTTTGGACAAGCTGTTATTTCTGTAAGAAAATGAAAATAAAACACGTTAATTTAATAAAGTAAGTAAAGATTTATAAAACTTTATTTTTAGGTATAACTATTCAAAAAAGGTCAATAGCGAAGAGTCAAAAACATGTTTAATACTAAATCTGACTTTTTATTTGTGCAGTTCGGTTGTTGTATCATTGACATAAACCCAAATCTTATTGTATCATAAGAAAAAGAACGTACAAAACCGTTACATTAGAGGCTACAGTTGTTTATCGATTTTTAAATATCATATATCCATTAAGACGATACAAAACCAAGGTAAAAAATAAATCAAGGGAATTCCATGGTGATTCGACAAGTTAAGTTTACATCATTACGTTTCCCATAGATTCTACTTCAAAGACGGACATCTGTGTCGATATCGAAAAAAATTACTGTTTCGGAATTATTTTTAATCTCAAGTTCACTGAGATATATGAGATGCAAGCAATCTCTGAAATAAGGTACCGGTATATTGGGTGACAGGATATTATCAATATACCTGAAACTGAATTTAAAGAACTGTGCAAGATGCTTTTTTGTGTGTCTTTGTGAAGTTTTTGTATGAATTATACTTCGTATTAGTTCAAAAGCAAGAAGGCAAGTAAGGATTAACAAGTGGTATTCATTGGGATGTCGACACTGTCTGATTAAATATCAGTGAACCAAACACAACAAATATGTTGTCGATATCAAAGACCTACATTTTGATGATATCTTCTTCGTTGTATTTGTTGTTAGAATCCGTGTTCTTCTTCACACAATATGACGATTTTTCATGATATTAAACAAGAAAGTTGTATCTACGATTTTTTTGTAGAAATAGCTCCGTTCAATAAAAATATATAGCGAATCTTTCTATTGAGCACGGGGAACAGTAGTGTAGAGCGTAGTTAATTATTTTAATTATTTCTGAAAAATTATTAAGATTGTCATTGGAGAATTTGGATAAGATTTTTCGAATTTCTAGATCAAAATTTAATTAACACTACTGGTTGAATAAATCTAATCACTATATTTCTGAAAGACGTCCTTTACTTTAGTTAGAATGTTAGTTAGAAGTTAAGAAAGATGTTTAGTGGAGCATCCTGACGACTATACATCGTTCTTTGTAAGGATTTTCGTGAGGTAAAGGTATCCAGTATAATTACGGGAGATTTTCATAGTCCTTTTTTCTATCTTAAGGTAGATAGGGTGTCGTCCTCCATCTTGGATTTTGAAGTACCAGAAAACAATCGGTCTAGATTTTTAATAAAAGGTGCAAATTTTGAGAGTAGTAGGTAATTCATGTGTAAGCATTTTCATTTCAATATATAAAATGGCATATTTTATCATATTTATGGTTGTATTTTACAAAAAAAACAGAATACTTTTGTTTGATTCTATTTTTTCCAACTTTGCCACATAAGGGGAGGCAACTCAAATGTAAGGGCAGATAATTCAGACTAAGTTACTTTTACAATAGAATGTGTTAGGAATTTACCTATTTTATTATGTAGCAAGAAAACGGGTCCCGTGACCCCATTTTTTCTTTTTCTTATCTGAAAGCATACTATTAGAGCTATCTTCTTATATTCTATCTCAAAATTCTATGGTATAGTTTTCGTTTTATGGCAGAACATTGGGTTTTCCATGCATAATCTATACAAAATCTGTCAATTTTGCACAACCTGTATCGTGAAAATAAGCCCCGTGACCCATTCTTTTTATTATTTTTTTTTAAAAAGCATGATATAAACTACATTTTGGCAAATTATTAAAAAATTCTATGGATTATAATTTAGACACCCCATCTACCTTAAGGTAGCACAATACAAAGATTTTATACCTCCTATTTCCCAGTTTTAAAATGCTGTAACTTTCTTTATATTGCTTGAAAATTTATAAAATTGGTATTTATGGATAGCTAACAGATTACTCTTTCAAATCAATGCAATGTTAGTATTATACAACAATTATGTAATTAATTATAATGTTAACTGTGTCTACAGAATTTTACAAGAAATTTCCACTTTCAATTGAAATTAGCTTCTTCATGGTTATCCCGAGAGGGTTGATTTTATTAAATGTTGTTCCTAGAGCCATTATCTACAAAAGGGTGTCTCAGATTTTGGATAGAATGTATAGATCAAATTTTACACCTAATCAAATATTATCTACTTTTATGTGGTAAGGATGTTTACACTAATTAGAGATTTATGAGAGAATGGAATATGATAGCGATAATTTGAGACACCCTTTTGTAGCTCCTGCTGTGTTGATTAAGATTTAGTTTAAATTTCCTGTATAGTTATAGAGATGAAAGAGCTAAATTCATTCAAGTGAACTGACCAAGATTTTGCCATTAATTGCATAATAATTGATTACATAATGATTGCATAACAAAAATATTGCCTTCATTTAAAAGATTAATCTTTTATCTATCTATTTATACCTCTTTTATTAATTTATATGCAGTCTTAAGAAAGTAACAGCATTTTAAAGGTTGGAGATTGGAAGTAAAAAAATCTTTGTATTGTGCTACCTTAATACAAAGAAGAAGAAGGAAAAGATTTAAATTTTCTTCAGTTCGACATTCCTAATAAAGATTTCTGCATATGAACCCACATTGTTTATGATTTGCTGGAACAACTGCATATTTGTCGTGAAAAGAGGATTAAACATCCTCAACCTCGGTCTTCTTTGATGAGTTTATTCTTGAATGTGTAAGAAACCCTTTTATTCATCGTGCATCGTAATGTTTGTAAATGAACCTATAAATGCTTGAATTAATAAATTTTATAAATTTTGTGTAATATCGAAATAATGCAGAAACATTGACTAAAAAATGCTTAACAACTTAAGTTCAATTATAAACTTTGAAAGCACTTTATGCTATTTAATGATTACTTGACTATATTTGATTTTGTTTGTTTGGTTATTTGTCGTTGAACACACCATATTCATTTGCGAAGTGCTCTGCCTGTATCGTTTGATAGCCAGTAGCCAATCTCTCCAATAATATTTTTTTCGAAATAGGTCAGTTAATATTTTATTTCATATTTCGTATTTTATATTAGGCTCAGTCTAATATAGCATATGGATATACCCTATTGACATTTATTTATTGTAAATGCTCACTTCAGTTAAATTCTTTGTTTTATAATGAATTTATTCATTTGCACGTGAACATAATAATTATACACATGTTATGCATAATATTACAATTCTTATAGGAATAATGTAATTCATAGGCAAAATATATACACACGGTTTAATAGACAACCATCAATTAATTAATTTAAGAACTTAATAATAAACACAGCTAAAACAGTTTGATATATAGCAGAATATGATTGTAAGACAAAGGTTGCTTGGATAGATAGTACATATTTGTTTTATCTAAGCAACATATGGTATCTGTTGTTATCTTTATTGTTATGACAATAAAAGAGTCCAGGGGTCCCAACAGTTCTCCACCCTACTGAGTCTTATTTTTATAATATATATATATATAAGTTTTCTTTTAAATAATTTCTTTGCGTTACCACATTGGTTTGTTCCAATGACAATTTGCTTCTATAAATATAGAACTCTATTAACAAAATTATAAATTTTATTATGTCATTTTTATCGGTTTTCGATAGAATACCAAAAAAAAACCAAATCTACATTTAAATTTAGTTCTACTTCCATATTTTTATATATCCAGGAGTTAAGGTCTTCCCGTAAATTTGAATGTAATACGGACAAGTCTTAATAATATTTTCTATTATTTCGACTCCTACACACCCAAAACTGCACTTATTTGTATCTTTCACTTTTATTTGAAGAAAAATTGGTTCTTGCCTGCAATTCGATGTATTACTCTGTATTGAAACCACTGCAGTTTTTGTTTCTGGGTAATATAAAATGGCAATACTTGGATATTTTTCCATTTGTAGTTTGTATTGTGAATTAAGGACCATTTTTGTTCAAAATTTTGTTTAAGGTTTGACTGTTTTCTTTTTTTCAAATATTATACATTTCTTTTGAACCTTTCAAGGATTTAAAAAAATATTTTTATAACAGAAGGCAAAACTGGACCGTTTTCTCTATCTAAATCATGGAGACATATATCATATTCTTTTAAATAATTTTTATTGCTGAAACTAAACCTTGATATTTAAGGAAATTTGTTTGATATTGTATGTATTTTAAAAGTTTATCAAAAGTCATTAAATTTCCAAATTGATCTATCAAGTCATTAATCAGCATAACCAACGTTTTAGTCCAATCTTTATATAAAGCTGATTGATTACCAATCTTTATTTCACCATTCTTCCATATCATATCTGTTAATTTGAGATTTATCTTGTATATTTTGAAGATCATTCAGTTAAATCTATATTCTAATGCAATTGTCATGTAGCAGTTTTTTCATTGGCTAACATTCACCATAAAATCCATGGTTGACATGTCGTAACTAAGGAGTGAGCCGTCATATTGAATTCCTTGGATCAACAAATGTTTGATAACTGCAATATAATCGGAAAAAAAACAACACCTACCCCCAAAAAAATCCGTTTTGATGTGATTTAATCCAGAATCGTAGAAGTAACGTAATAACATTCAGTTTGAACGTTGTCATTTGTATGAGGTCACGTTTAGCCATGACGTTTATGCGCCAAAAACATTCGTGAATTTTCGCGGAAATTCATTTTATTTCAAATTTATAGATATTCTTCATGTTCTTACGTATGAATTCTTTTTGAAATGTTATAGAATCGGAATAACACTACTGTAGTTGAAGAGTTCCGTCGTCAATTGGGATTTGATACTCGCAAATATCCGTTTTACTGCCTCCGCTACGCGTCGCCAGTAAAACTGCAATTTCGACCATCAAATACGGTTGTAATCACGAATTTGTTTATAGTTACACTGTACCATCTTACTACAGAAATGTTTTGTTTGTCGTAGATCCCACATGACATTTTTCTTCTTTCCTGATACATTCGTCGTATTGTCTTATTCCAGACGAAGCTTTTACTGAATATGACCTAAATTGAATGACAGATGATCTAAATGCTTAGCTAATGGTTCCGATCATTGTTGTTTCATTTTTAAATGCTATGTCCGGAGATCTGGTATGTTCTTTGGTATTCTACTTTTATATATAAGGAAAAGATATATGAACACCCGTACAGCTTGTTTATTAACCATATTGGAAGGATTGGTTTATCTTACATAAATAAAAGAAATCTTATTTGATAACTTAAAAGAGAGTTGATAGCGCTCGATAAGAACTCTAAATATATATTTTTTTTAGTTTTTTACGTGTTACCAGTATGTTGAGCGCATGTATTACTGACAAAAATCGTATTTGACATTTGTTCATACATAAAATAGAGACGCTACCAAAAGGGAAAGGAAACACTATAAGTAGAAGAGAGACAGGCAATATCATTGCAAAGAACAACACACAACAGTCCACGATAATCCACACCGAAAACTAACGATTGTGCAACACGAACCGGTGATTATTTCCGGTCTATGATATATGTTTTTAATATGCCTGGCTAGTAAACTACCTTATTGTTTTTTTTTTTAATTATTTACATGATTAAAAACATCGTTATAATCACCCAAATAACTTTCTCGGTCAACATGCTTAAGTATTTGTATATTTCTTATTACTATATATATATAAAAATATTAATTTTCGCGAACCATTTAGGTCACGGAAATTCCATTTTTTGCCATCAGTAAGGAGAGTTGTACAAATAATGTGAATACACAGAACCCCGATCCAATTCATCTTTTGCTAAAAATATTTATCATATTCTGTTTTATATCTCCTAACATCATTCCATTTTTCTCTAATTTCGATTAAAATATGCCAAAACCTGCAGTAAAAATAGATGTATGCCCCAAATAAACATTCCCCGATTGGTTGAACTACTATGGCGTCGATGTAAAGCAATGCAAGCCTCGATGTAAAGCAACGCAAGCCTCGATGCAAAGCACACGCTTCCCAAGAATAAGGAGAGTTGTACAAATAATGTGAATTCACAGACCCCCAATCCAATTTATCTTTTGCCAAAAGTGTTCATCATTTTCTGTTTTGTATCTACCAACAACATTCCATTTTTCTATAATCCCGATTTAAACATGTCGAAACCTGCAGTAAAAATAGATGTATGTCCCAAGTAAACATTCCCCGATTGGTTGAATAACTGTGGCCTCGATCTAAAGCAACGCAAGCACACGCAAAAATTTCCGTTGTTATGTTGAACTTCGACCCCGGGATTCAGCCGAGGTAACCTTCAGCCGATTCACATGTAATTCTAAGTGAAGTATACTGGTAAAGTAAAATTATATTCTTTTACAGAAATATTTACACATTTTATCATTAATGTATTGTCATGCTTCTGCATATTTACGCTGAGTTTTAGTTAAATATAATTCTATACAAATTTTGTTACGTCAAGCATTAAGAGTAAGAATATATTTCGCGCCAAAACAAGAAAATAATCTGTGTCACAAAATAAGTTTATCAGCATCTTTCTGAAATTTTCCAACAGAAAATAGCGTTAATTATAGAGAAACTTTGGTGAGTATTACTTATTAATGTTAAGGTTCTCCAGAGGTGGTTCTCTACACCTTCTTGGCGGTCAATTTAATCCCATTTATCAATTATCCCCGATGGCGATGACACCCAGTCGATTTGTGTCATGAGCGAAAATCTTATCTATTTGATGAAATAACTTCTTCTGACATTAACTGTACATGCAATTTTTTTGTAGTTTTTGATAACCGTGCACATTCCCATTGCATGTCCGCAAGATAAATGAGTTATGCATTTGTGAATTGTGTACAGTAATATTGTGTAATGAATAATGGCGGAGGATAAAAATTTGTGACGGTCAGTGCGTGATCACGTGACATTATTATTTGTAAACAAACGGGCTCCCCATGTAACACGTGTCGGAACTATCCATACAAGGTGCAATCAATCTTATATTTCACTATTTGATGATATTTCTGTGTCTGTTTGTAGGTTTTGCAGATCAGATGTCATAGTGTTGTTTCATAGACAAAAAAGTACCATGATTGTTCCTGTTCAGTAGTTGTGAATTGTTTTTATAGAATTAGAAGGTAAGTCTACATTAGTCATTATTTAATGAATATAAAAATGACTCAATTCTCTGTGTAATTTTTCCCCAATTTTTGAAACATGCATAATTTAAAGAGCATTTGCTTCCGTTGAACCCTCCCCCCACCCCCCCCCCCCCCCCTACAAATTGCCCAAAACTCATACTCATAGTCCGAGATTACTCTGATGTCCAACATCTGTTTTTGCGATTCCGGCATTTTAACTCTTTATTTTCAAATTAAACACACTCGGCCATTCAGCTTATTTGCATCATAAATGAATGAGGTGTTAGATTATGTTTTCCTATTGAATAAGGGTCATTTTCATAAATCAGCTCTCATAATGCATTGTAAATTACTTTTTCTGTTGGTCATGTCACAATCTTTTAAAGTTAAAAGTAAAAATGCCAGTATTGATGTGGCAACTGTCCAAATATGAGAAAATAGCGGGTGGCAGGCCGATTAAACTTACTTAAATGAAGAGAAAAATGAACTAATTGAGGCTCGATAAGGGTCATTTGCATAAATCAGTTCCCATAATGTTGGTCATGTGACATTCTTATAAAGTGAAAGTTAAAATGAGGGTGGTAATGGGGGTACCTTCATGACGAATAACGGTAATAAATCTTGCCAAATGACGTTAACGGCAATTTTTGGTGCATGACGATAAAAAAATCGACAGATTTTGATGAATCACGTTAATGTTTTCCCAAAAATAGCATTAACGATAATTATTTGAGACCTCTGACGAATCACGATAAGGATATGTTGACGAATCACGGTAAAATGTTAACATATTTGACGCTAACGGTAGCCGTATTGACTGTTTGACGCCTGACGGTAAAGGGCATTCATGTACCCTCTAAAATGCCAGTATTGATGGGTCAATGTGAAAACTGTCCAAATATGAGAAGATAACGGGTGGCAGGTTGATCAAACTTACTTAAATGAAGAGAAAAAAATGAATAAATTGAGGCTTGATTTATATGGATCCAGTCGCCTCCAGAAGCAACGAAGCAGCACATCCACTTTGGACGGGCAAATATCATCTATCTGATATGGGACCAGCTGAAGTCCCACTGCCCTAGCTGGTGTCGCAAAACAGTCCTTGGAGGTTAGAGAAATCACCGACTACAAAACTCAATTCCAATGACAAAAATGCCCTAATCTTTAATTGAAAGCAATGGAAAAGTAATCTGTAAATTATAATTTTGACAATGACCACAATTTGTTTTAGTTCAATGTACATGTAATAATATGCGGGATAATACATGAACTTAATACTGCTTCAAGGTTATACAGGTTTGTCAATGTAAAAATAAAATAATTTGTTTGCTAACTTAGGGAGCTACCATTTGATTTTTAGGGGGTGGGGGTCAAGGATGAAATTTGAAAAAAAAGGCAGGATGAGACAATATGAAAAAAAAGGCAGTATGACAATTTATGTAAAAACAAGTCGGGATAAACTAATAGAAAAAAAGGCAGGACAGATAACATCTCGAACTGAAAAAAAAAATGCAGGACAAAGTTTTTCATCCTTGCCCCCCCCCCCTTTTCCCCCCATAAAAATGGAAAGGAAGCTCCATTATAGTGTTTCCTTCAGAGGGTGTTGGCCCATTAACTCTAAAAATGCTTTGTTCACTAACTCTTCAACGCTTTTCACCAATTTGCATGAAACTGTTGTGAATTGATTATTTTATAAATTTTAGGTTTCCCGTTTCAGAGTTATATGGGATTGTATTCATGCATTGATGTGAGCTCCCTTTAGATTGTTTTGGAATTTTTAGAATTTATATTATCCAGTTACAATGTAAGGGGTTTTATTCATTCAAAAAAGGGGATTTCCATGTTTTCGGACATTAACTTGAAAATGCTTTAAGCAGTTGTCATTTGTCATGAAACTTTGGTTAATTGTTTATATATATCTATTGATGCAAGCTCCCTTTCAATTTAATAAATTGTGGAATTTTATTCATAAAAAAGGATAGCTTTCCCAGTTTGCAGATCAAATTCAAAAGTTTGTACATACACTTCTCTGGCATGTTTCAGTAAATGTGTAAATTATAACTGATATAACTAACTTTGACAATGACCACACATTTTTTAAGTTCAATGTACATGAAATATACAAGGTAATGCATGTAGACTCGATGCTGCTGCAAGGTTATACAGGGTTGTCAATGAAAAAAAAAAATTTGTTTGCCAACTTGGTGTTTCTTTCAGAAGGTTTTGGTGTGGTATGACACCCTGTCATTTTTATATGCCCGTTTACAGGACGTACTATGGTATACCGTTGTCCGTCTGTCTGTCCGTCGTCAACATGTCGGACATTAACTCAAAACCGCTTTAACCAATTTGCATAAAACTTTGGTGAATTGTTTATATCTATTGAAATGAGCTCCCTTTCGTTTTTTTTATAAATTTTAGATTTTACGTTTCTGAGTTGTGGGTTTTATTCAATAAAAAAAGGGGGATTTTCCAGTTTTCGGACAATAAAAGCTTTCACCAACTTGCAAGAAATTGTGGTGAATTGTTTATATCTATTGACATGAGTTCCCTTTTGATTTTTATATATTTTAGATTGTACATTTCTGAGTTACAGGGTTTTATTCATGAAAAAAGGGGGATTTTCCAGTTTCGGACAAAAATTCAAAATGCTTTCAGCAGTTTGTATGAAACTTTGGTGAATTGTTTATATCTATATTGATGTAAGCTACGTTTAGAATTTTATAAATTTTACATTTTACATTTCTGAGTGATGGGGTTTTATTCATTAAAAAGGGGGTGATTTTCCAGTTTTCGGACAATAGCTCAAAAATGCTGTCAGCAGTTCTCATGAAACTTAAGTGAATTGTTTATATCTATTGATGTAAGCTCCCTTTACATTTTTATAAATTTCTAATATGACTGGGAATTAATTGAACTTTATTTGTTTATAGTCTGACGACAGATTTACTAAGTATTGCGCAACAGCACAGTGTATTGCACAACAGCAAGAAATCTTTAATTTCATCACGTTCTAATGAAGTAACAAGCTTATTTTGCCGAAAGAATGATATGATCTAAGCTTGAGTAACAAGTACCAGAAGTGATAAAAAAATTGTCTTTATGAAAATAACATGCAACCAACTTTAAAATCAATGCTTTAACCTAAAGAAAATAAATCGTTTATGTCTTTGAATTTCTTTACTTTCAAATGAAAAATTGCTGTTTCATCGACTTGGTAAATGTTGAATATTGCCGATGACAAAAGCGACTGAATTTGAGTATCGTAAACAACAGGGCGGCTAGATTTCACTTTTGAAGGTCGGTCAAAGCGAAGTGGCGACCGGGAAAGCGAATTTGTCGCCCCAGTAGCATGGTAACGTGAGCCCTGCACAATGCTTATTACTTTAAAACACAGTCCTGTAATATTTTTATTCTACTTTGAATATTGCCTGCTTATTTCAGCAACTATTCTTACAAAACAATCATCTATTTATCCTAGGTGTTGCACTCAGTATGTTTGATTATATTTATATGTATATGTAGTAAAGTGAATGCAACCCCCTTTTTGAAGGTAAGTAACAGTTAACAAACTTTATCACTTATCGGTAGTTTAGAATGGTTTAAAAAAAGATCTAATAGATGTTACATGCATTATGACTTCCTCTCAAAAAGTTTGCATGTGTTTTAAAGTGGTTATTTAGCAATGTAATTTTTTCCCTCAGTATTAACATTAATTTGGAAGTAAGTTAAAGGATTTCAGTTAACCAAAATTATTTCACGCCTACTTTATATAAACAAATCCCACGTCGATATATAACATGTACAACAATCAAACATCAACCCACGCCAAACTGGATGTAATTGAAAGACATCTAGAGGTCAATATACAGTCTCGAACAAAAGACAAAATAAGGAAAAATATAGCGAATTTTTGAGAATTATATTATTGCATGTATATTTGCAATATTTAAAATGCATAGTTTAAAATCTTTTGAGTTTTAGGTTCCACCTACCATTTTAGAAAACTGGGATTTCATTGAAGCTAGTCTATTAGATAACATTTTATAGTTTTGAATGTTTCTTCATCAGTTAACTAAAATTAGGTGGAGGTATGTTCTTATTTCTGACAGAGTGGTACTCAACCTATATCAATTTGTGCATGAAGCGATTGATAGTTGCTAGATACTGAATGATTTTACCACAAATTTGTTAAAGTTTTAACCGGTGTATATACTTAAAATATGTTAATAAAGTTCATGTCTTTTTCAGGACTTCTGATCCAACCATGTAGTATGGCATGTTTTTGAGATATGGTTTTGGCCAGTAGGATGTTCATGAAGGACCTGTAGTACAAAGTATATCACTGGATTGAGCTCATTGTCTAAGTGTATTATTAAAGTGCTTTGCTTTGAGCTCAGTTCATTGTTATGCAATTCATTCTTTGTGAAATAAAGATTTGACAGACAACTCTCATGTACAAGGAATTGTCAAAGTAGTATCCATTCTATGTACAATGTAAGTAATAGGGAGATAAAAGCATTTTATTTAGATTTGAACCAAACATTTTTTGTCCATTAGCCAAACTAAAAAAAAAAAGCACAAATTCACCAAACAATGCTACAGGCGCTACTAGCAATATGATGCTAGGTTCTTTTGTTACACTTTATTTTTTTACATCTGTACTGCCTACTGGCGACTAAGTCCTGAGTGTAAATGATCATTCAGTATGTTAAGAAAAAGACCAAAATTTATAAGGCCTATCTGGCCTAATTGGTTTCTAAAATATATTTCATTGTACATGTTCAACATTTATCATTCATTTGTTTATTTCTTAATTTGTGTGAATTAACAGTAAATGCTAATTACTACACTTTCATACCATAACAAAACTGACTTACTGTATTGGTATCACTTATATTTGTATCCATATAACAAAAGAAACTGAAAAGAGAATACTTTTGCAATAGCTTTTTCATATTGAATACTAAAACTTTTTAGATATTTAGACATATTAAGTAGATGTTCATAATATCCACTTGACATTTTATCATATGACTTCTGTAGTTAGTTACGAGTCTTTGAAGCATGCTCACAAAGGTTCTTTTGTTGATATCATTTTCATACTGGTCAAAACTTTTTTTTGCTTTGACCAGCTTTGGAGGATATATTTTCAAAGAATTAATAAAAATAACACAGAAATTCACTTTCTAGCTCATCTAGCCCCAATCATCATGTCAGGCATTGTCATTACTAAAAAACATTAAATGTCTTCTAAACTGAGAAACAATTTCCACATTTAACCGAAATCTTTTACTTATGATACTGACAATCCCCCACAAAGTAATATAAATAGAACCATACAAATAGTAAGCAAATACATGTTCTCAGATACCATCTCCCATATAAAAAAATCACAACAAGAAAAAATGAACCTATTATGTGTTCCTCTCCTAGCTACAAAATGTATCCAAAATCAAAGATGTGGAACATATATATTCTATCATAATCATTTGGTAATTAATGCAATTAGTATCTCTTCCATGCCCGTGTTGACCATAAAAAACTAAATATTACATAAACAACACCCCTAATGCTCATGTTGGTTGTCATTGTGCAACACAGTTAATACATAGAAAACATAAAACATAGAACTCCTTTTATCATATAAAACACTGTCAAACATCCAGTCATACTATCCACACTGATCTGTGTCCACACTTGTTTGATAACAGTTTATATTTTGATACGAGAAATAAATAAAGAGCTTACCCTCATGGCTAATGTATATCCCTAAAACTACTAGCATCAACACCACTCTTGTTCTCATATCCTCATATTTTTTTTTCAAAATAACTTGCAAACTAAAACAAAAAGTTCGTTGAACATTAATTTCTTCTGTAAAGTATACATAAAAATGAAGATAAAAGTCATTATGAAAAATAAATTAGTCGAAGAGGAATGATGATCATTGTTTATATGTAACGATTTCTTAACGTTTTATATCATAATATACATATACATATAAAACCGTATTGAATACAATTTGAAATTCTGCAATAAATCATGCTTTTAATGTTGAAATTATTCATCAGTCTGCAATCGATGACACCCTTTTAATCTTTATGAAAACGGAAAATTTGTAATATCGACGTACCTTGACCGCGAATGTATAGTTGACGCTCTATTTTACGTTTTGTGTTATCTCAATTAAAAACTTTTTTTTTTCAAAAAGCGTTAAAATAAATTCAATCGAATACACAATGAATGTTTGGAATAAACTCGTTGCATCCGTTGTTTTCGTCTATTTCTAAACTTACAATAATGGCATTTGGTATATGGATTAAGCAATTACATTAGATTATATTAGTATAGTACATGATTACTTTCACTTATATTCATCACTCATTATTTTTTAACAGACCCCGAGTATTCTTTGCAGATCCTCAGAGAGAACTGCTGCCCAAAAATTACACGAAATGATAATGTAAATTTAAAGAAAATGTTTTGATAACGTAGATTTTAGTGTTGACATGATATATCAGTGATCTGTTAATTTACTGTTCATAAAATTTCAAATTGGTTTTTCTACCACCATGTATATATTGCCTTAACCATATTTTGCATAGCTTTTTGTAATTTTCTATCTTTAATGCTAGATTTGTAGACCAGGTATCTTTTATGAGTTATTTTAATTATAATGTCTTATTAATTTTTTTGTTTTCAACCAAAACACTCATACACTATTATTCATAAAAAAATATATGGAAGATAATTTATGTATTTTGAAATTTTTGAAAGATTTTGTCAATATACATTTAAAGGAAATGAATTGGCATTTCACATCCAGCTTTTTATAAAATATAAATAATAAAATAACGTTTAAGCCTTATACTGTTTAATAATTATACTTATGTGAAATCATTGCGTAAAAGTTTTGGGATAATTCTTATTATACAAAGCATATTTGCCACTGACTGTTAAGCAAACTATATTCAATCAATCTACCACGCATCATAGATACGTTATATCGATTAGCTAATATGTCTGGAATATACATGGCAATCAACCTTTAATATATTCTGTTTATAATTACGACTTTGACTGTTTTTTTGTGCGTATATATATATATAAATTATTTTGCTATCCAATCTTTGTATTTTGTAAGTTTAATTTTAAATCACCTATTGAGCGAACGTGATTCGTTCCACATGTTTTAATGACAGCATGGCTGGACCGATGTATAGTGGCATTTAGTTCCTTTAAAATTGAAATAATTGAAATAACATTGTAATGATGCCGGCATGTTGTATTCCTAATGGAACCAATAATGTGCATCTCCTTGCCGACCTTTTCTTATTTTCATATGAGTCGGAATTCCTTCAGAGACTTGTAAAAAGCAAAACGATTAAATAAGCTAGATCATTAATTCATGTACAGATATATTGATGATATTATCTCCACTAACAATCGAAACATTTCTGATTCGGTTCCATTAATATATCCTCCTCAACTTGAGATGAAAAAAACCACAGACACACCTCCTTCGCTTCATTTTTAGACAAAAGAACGTTTCATCTTTTTTTAAATTTCATCGGAAGGTTCCAAGACCTAATAGATAAGTAATCAGTGTCAACTTCACAAATAATACATGTTGGTCTTTTTGTTTCTGACGTTATGTATCAATATATTTACTTTTGTAGTTTTCCCTTAATTTGTCTTTGTACTATTATATTCCTTTTGGTCGTATGATTCTTGACCTATCTTGGTATTTGTGCAGTTTTTCGGGTATTTTTGGGGCTTTGTGCGTTCCTGATGCGAACTGGTCCAGAGGGCGCTTCGAACGCATGAAATTTTCAAAGTGTTATTTTCATTATGTGTACCTACAGTTTTACATTTTACTCAATTTGTTCTTTATCGGTAAAGTGTGTATATGTCAATATGTTTTACTATACTGTACTAGATTATATTTACTATCAACAACAAAAACTTTTTTGAGCGTCTTTTTTAGATTTTTGTTTGGATTGTTTAATTCAAGTTTTGCTGCTGGATTCCAATTGTTGTCACGTTAACCAACAATTTCTGATTGGGTTCATCACACAAATAAAACCAGGTTTAAATACCATATTACGTCGGAAAATGCCTGTTCCAAGTGAGGATTGGTTGATATATTCGAGCGTTTGGTTTTGTCGGTTTTTATGGACCCCCCATTTTGTATTTACCCTTAGAGTTCGGTATTTTTCTTATTTCACTTTTTTTTTTTGAAAGGGTCGGATTGCACTTTATTGTTTAAGGCGGTCGGTCGGGAGGTCAGTATGTAGGCACTAAAACTTGTAACTCAAACTAAAATGTCAGTCCACAATGATAGAACTATATACCGGTAAGTTTCAGTCGAAACGACAGCACAAAAGTAGATAGCACATAGGGTCTAATCAATAGACAAATGTCTTCACCTTATATCAATCTTTTTAACCAGCCTTATCGGCTTAAACATGACTAAAACGCTTGTCTTGTTTGTTATCAATTTTGAAATTCTGTTCATAACTTTACTTGAGGCATTAAGCATTAAACTTAGTTTTTTATACAATATCCATCCTGTTGCTACTGATATATGATTGGTAAAAATGAACAGTTTACAAGTTCCATGGACGTGCATCACCTTCCTAATAAATTCCATATTACGAACATGAAAAGATTTTTCATGAAAACGGAACCCAGACATAATTCAATCATTATTAAACTGATTTTCTTGTACGATATTCCCATATGATTGTTGTGGTATTATTAAACAATAGAAACGTGTTTCATTTGATGCATTTGAATCCTTTCGTCTATTTACAAGGCTATTTAAGTATTCATTGTAAATCAAACGGATGAAATGAATAAAATATTCTTTAACTTCGAGGCACAAAATTTAGACGACAATAGTTTACCGATGTTCAAATTTCGTAAACAATTAAGAAAAGACAAATCAAGGTAACAAACCAAAAAACGAGGGAATCGAATGAAATCCAAAAGAAGCGAGACGGACAGCGACGACATGGTACTTTTAAGAGCCTCTCCTGCTATGCATGAATCACCTGCCATGTAAATCCATACTCCGTCAAAATGTCACAATCGGGAAAAGGACACAATCTGTAGAATGACAGGTGAGACAACTATACTGGTATCTAAAGATCTAATGACGCTAGTGAGTTGATACATCGACACATCGTATCGGTCAACCAATTATTGATGTTGACCATAAAACTTATGAAGAGACGATTTCAGTCGTTCTTCTTCTGTTTTTAATGTAATGAGCATTCCTCTGTTACCGAAGTATGTTTTCTGTGAACATGCACGAGTGTACATATTAACTTAGATATCTGAACGTCAAACGACGGAGCAGAGTTTATATTACAGCTAGGAAATAGGAAGTTGAGAATTATAAAGTTGAAATCATCACGTTAGTCATAGATTCTAGTTTGAAGTCGTCCATCAGTGTCAGTATTGAGGAAAAGATCAAGATGAAGCAGACCTTATAAAACGTAATTTTAATTAGTTGTTGCATTTTGATTGAGACTATTTGGAGATATGAAAGAAGATTTTTCTTTGAATGCAATTGATAGTTTTAATTAGAGCTAGAACACACCCGCGACATCGCGGGTCCATGGCCGAATTAAAGTACCTATGCCTTATTTTTTGCCTGGATTTTTAGTATTCGCATTGTCTTCTGATAAAGTCATGCTGATTGTAAGGTGCACAGTTTTCTCGGCTTTCACAATCTTTCTGTTTGAACCCGTCCTGGTGTTCTTACTACAATGAATTTACTATCAATTAAATTAAATTTTTTAACTGATTAACCAAAATTAATAGTGGTATTTATGTGTTAAATAGTGTACTCTAGTGAAACATAGATATAAAACAACCACTGGAAGAATTCCTGGTTTAATCCCGACGGAGGGGGGATTGACAGAAGGTAACAGTAACTTAACCGGAAACTACATGTGACATATACTATTTGTATCGGTATCGGATTCGACCCGGAATTTTTTAATAATTGGTAATAATAATTATGTGGAAAACAAACACCTGTATTAGTTATATATAAAGTTGAATTCTTTGATTCGTCGTTTTTACGTCATGCCGGCTAACAAATTGGACCTCATTATTTTAGTAGTATAGATAATAAAACAAATAGCCTTACCGTTCTGATTATTGACATGGTAAGATACATGTACATAATGATCAGCCATACATCTTTTTTCATCCACAATTATTTTTGGTACAAGTAAACATAACGTTTTATATATTTCCTTTAACAATATAAAATACTCTCTCATTCGATACTGTCTTTTACAGCCTTGCAATTCTTACGCAGTCTAGGTCTTATATATCCTTGGCTATAAGATATTTAAATTTGATCGATCTGATGAAAAGCGAGACGGGTGCACGAAATTGATTAAGTGATATCATTATTCTTCAACTTAGCTCTGGCTTACCTTCATGTCCAATGGTGTTCCTTAAAATTGCTAAAATAAACACTATCCTCGTTCTCATATCCTCATATTTTATTTTGTTTTACAAAATTACTTGCAAACTAAAACAAAAAGGGCGTTAAATATTCATTTCTTCTGTAACGTATACATAAAAATTAAGATAAAAGTCAGTATGAAAAATAAATTAGTCGGAGAGGAATGATTGTTTATATGTAACGATTTCTTTTACGTCATAATAAACATATATATATATATACAACCTTATTGTGTTAGATTTGTTTTGAAAATCTGCAATCAAACTTTTAATGTTGGAATTTTTCATAAGTCTGCAATCAATCGATGACATCCTTTTAATCTTCATGACAACTGAACATTGGTTACATTAACGTAAGTTGACTGAAAAAAGGTTAGTTGACGCTCCATTGTATTTTCGTGTAAAGATTATTAAAAAAGAATTCTGCAAAAAGCTTTAAAATAAATTCAATCAAATACACAATGAATGTTTGAATTAGTCTCGTGGCATCCGTTGTTTTCATTTATTGCTAAACTTACAATAACGGTATTTGGTATATTGGTAAAGCAAATACATTAGTTTATATAAGTATAGTATATAATTTATTTCACTTCTCATTAAAGTATATTCATAACTGCTTAATTTTTTGCCGACCCTCATCATACATAGGAATGAAAAAGAGAAAGGCTGTAGATACTTTAGGAATGGTCAACCCATAAATCCAAAAGGAGCTGTCATTGCCATAGCAAAAAACCAAAAGACCAAAAGACAAACAATAGTCTACTAAACACAACATAGAAAATTTAAGACTGAGCAACACGAAACCCACCAAAATTCGGGATGGTATCATGTGTTCTGGAAGACTAGGCAGCTCTTGCTTCATATATTGCATCCGTCATGTTGCTCAAGTAAGTACAAACCCGGTCATAAGTCTTATTCAGTAGTTTACATTTGAGGAAAAGAGGGCGGTATTATAGTTACGACAATTGAATCATATCCGTTGTCATCTGTGAATAAGTTATTCCATAACAACCAAATCGTGATGCTGTCCGTAAATATTTTTTGAAAGGATGACTTCAACTTCAACACTTGAAACTCCTGGTTTAATTGCTTCCCTGAAGGCAACAATCCTCTATAAAGTCAATCATGATCGGAAATGTAAGCTCCGGAATATCGTATCAATAGGGATACATATATACTCCTTACGCAGGCGCTGCTGGAATGTTGCTACATAGAAACGGAAAGTTCACAATTTGGAAGCTGAAATCATCTCGTAGAGTTGTGTTCTCAACAACGCTCCCCAAGGTTGACTGGGGAATAGAAATATGGTCACTACATGTCTTCTTCCGACCGGCAGTAAAACCCTTGTAAAAGTGAGGCGTCCGTTTGGCTGTGCGGGTTGTACAAGTATGCAGCCTCGTCTGGTCAGATTGGGGACGTTAAATCAGATGCCTCGTGTAGAGAGAGTGCCCTTGCAACAAATCTTTTAGAGGTCCGTAGTTGACCTGATGCAAGGGAAAATTTCTGTCCCTATCCAATTTACACTCAAGTGGGAGTCTAAATTCCCCCAACCTTCTTTCCGGACGGCCTCTATTACAGGACCTACCTATTGTATTTATTGTTAACTTGTTTTCTTCCTGAACATGCATGAAATATTTGCCACTGGGCGATAAGCAACCAACAATCAACCAATCAATCAATCAACCGACACTTATGGTCAATTCTAGGTGAACTAGCGCCCATATAACAATGTATTTTTTTTTATAATTTTATGTTGTCGTCGTTACCACCGGATTTAATTATAGTGTCTTATCATTTTTGTTTTTGTTTACAAAATATTTCTTACATATTCCTTATATTATTTATAATATTGTATGGAAGATAACGAATGCAATTTTAAAGTTTTACTTGATTTTGTCACCGAGCATTTTATGTAATATTAACCATAAAATAACCTTTAAGTCTTTATACTGTTAGATACTATACTATTGTGAAGTTAGTGTATCATATATTTTTTTGGTCGTTCTGAATATGCATAAAATATTTGCTACGATTACATAGTATCGATTGGCTAATATGTCTGGAATATTCATGTCAATCAACATTCTAATGCAATGTGTTTGTAATAACAATTTGATTGGACGACATCATATATTTCAAAGGTAAGAATTCAACGGTCTGTAACAAAGCCGTCATACTGAATTTCGAAATTTTCGATTTATGATATGTTTACACCGAAATATTTTCTTGAATAAATACTTTCATTATTTTGCATTAAAATGGAGATAACTGCCTTGCATTTTGAGTTTAGCTACGTAAAACGTTGTTAACTGTCGCAAATGTCTGATACGCAGTGCCAATTAACTCAATTTGCAACAGTAAAACCATATTTCCTAATTTGTTCTCAAGATGAACGTGCAATGAGCTGTTGCTTCCCGAACGTCTAGTTGCAACTGGTTCCTGCATATCCTTGACAAATGATCGTTTGTAAAGATGCTTCAAAAGACAGTATTGCATTTATTGACTTTAGAATATACCTTGAGGTTATATTATGTACACTTTTTATATAATCTAATCTTACTTAAAAATAGAAATTTTGGTATATAATAATAGTATCGGTCCTTTTCGTTTTTGTACACTCCAACCTTCTCTCTCTTCAATCATTGTCTCAAGTGAACCTCGTGAAGTAAATTCCTTCTCGGCTTTCATATATTCGGCTTTGAGCGTTGCTGATGAAGGTAAATCCAGAAAAGCGCTTCGGACGCCTGAAATTATTTAACGTGTTGTTTTTATTTTTTTAAACACTTTTTGTGCGCAAGTTAATCGTAAATAGTTTCGGCTGATGTGTAAAGGCTTTTTTGGTTTATATGCATCCAATATTTTATAAGCATATTTTTCTATCAAATCTTTGTCTCGGGTAGGTTTACTCGGAAATCCGTTGTTGAGCGTACGTGAATCATATCACATGTTTAATGACAGCACAGCTCAATTGAAGTATAATGGTAAATTTTTCCACAAAATTTAAAATAGTAATATTATGATATAAGTCGTCTGGTATACAGGCAGATAAATAATTAATCAGGTATGATTAAATTGCTGTTATGTATTCGGTAGATTATCTGGTAGGCGATGAAGCATATACTATATTATTTTAAGCACTTGGTAAATATTTGAGCACATAAGCTTTAGGGAATGTAGTATTGCATTTATTCTTCTGATCTGCTTATATGAAGGGATGTGTGGCTTCACAGGAACAAACCTGTTTGCATTTTTTAGCTGGTCTTACTCTTCTGTATTTTAAAACAACACAATAGCAACCGAACAGTTTGAAAGCCGACCAACCGATTTCACGCTAATTTTATATGTGAATGAGATAATGTATATAAAAAAATGAGTTACTCAAATGAAAATGTTAGTTCGCAATGATGCATATATACACCAGTATACTTCAGTTGAAACGACAGCACAGGACTTGATAAAACAAGCGGTATCATCAATAGACAACGGTATTAACCATATATCAAGCTTGTTATCTTTAATGATCTGAAAATGATTATCTAGTCTTAACAGAGAGAGGCGAAAGATACCAAAGGGATATCCAAAAGTCTAAAACAAACTGACAACGACATGGCTAAAAACACAAACAGACAAACAACAGTACAGTATCAGTTTGAAACACGAGTAAAAGATTTCATTTATTTTAATATCCATATTGAAATTTAGTACGTGAGTTAACTTAGCTTGCTATAAAATCAGGTTTAATCCACCATTTTCTTCATAAGGAAATGCATGTACTAAGTCAGGAATATGACAGTTGTTTTCCATTCGTTTGATGTGTTTGAGCTTTTGATTTTGCCATTTGATAAGGGACTTTCCGTTTTGAATTTTTCTTTTAGTTCGGTATTTTTATTATTTTACTTTTGACATTAAGCAAAACTTTTCTGCAATATTCATACATTGCAACTCAGGATACTCAGATGAAGATTGGCTAATATTAACAATATATAAGTTACATGCGCATGTGTCGCCTCGCTCATGTATTCACAAAGTCCATAACCCGAGTATATACAGATTTGCAGAAAATAGTTTTTTGGTGAAAATAAAAACCCAGATATTATTCAATCATTATTGTACTGATATTTTGCACGATGTTTCCATATGATTTCATGTGGTATTATTGAGCTATCGAAACCTGTTAAGTTAGGCGCTTTGGAATCCTTTGGTTTATTTACAAGGTTTGTTTTGGCATTCCTTATAAATCTAACGGATGAAACGAATTAAATATTCTTTAAAATTTTACTCAATAAAAAGTTATCATAATTAGGTGTATCATTCTGAATGAGACTTTTTAAAGACATAAAATCAGACTAGTTCTGGAATACGGTTGATAGTTTTAATAAGAAGGATAATGCATTAGTAAAACTATCATGGTTCTATATATATTTGAGGTTTCGCGACATTTTCGTAATTCAACATGGACGACGACGTCGGGGATTTTTAACGATCGTGACTACCTATGTGGGTCTTGCACGGTTGGTTAGAAAACATGGATACTATTGTAAAACATATTTATATGTAGGGTGCTATGAATATGTGTTTATATGAATTCTTTATTTGAAAAAAAATCATTACAGGGAAATCAGAAATACAGGAGATAAAGGATGTCTAGTCATTATTTATCTATTTACCAGTTTAAATTGTCATCACCGTATTTATTCGAAATTTATCATAATTAATCGAATTGTACAATTGTTTTAAGTAGTAAAAACTTTCATGATAAGAATTATCAATATGTGATAATGCTTTGTCTCTGCAGTGAAGTCACAGAACGTATTGTTAGATATCTTAGGAAAGCAGGAAACTGTATAAACCGAGCAGAAGGTTATTCCAAATTTAGAAAACTATATCTAAAATAACGGCACTGCCGTTTATAAAATAGATTTCGGACACTGTTAATAAACCAGGTATAAGTAGGCTAAAACACGACATTTAACTTAACATATATATGCAAAGTGGTTAAAATAAAAATGCATAAAAGTGCAACTTAAATATCTTCAGACGTAATACAATTTAAACAAGGAGAAATTACAAATTGTGGACGCAATATTTATATGGATTAACGCTTTTAGACATAAGAGATTGCTCAAAACACTTTAGAAAAATATTGAATGTACATTTTTATATCACATTATAACAAAAGCAATGAAAGCTAGTATTGGATAATTTAAGTGGGTGTGGAAAAGCAATTTTACGATATGAATTTGAAATATCTGATTTGTTTCTCAGTTCCCAGTTGATCATTTCCAAAGTCTGAGTATTGAAGGAAAAATTCATTTCGTTTTTTTTATCTAGGTTAAGTCGTTCAGTTTAAGACTCTGTCCAATTTCTCTTGTTTTTTTTATTCAGCGCCTTCGATCCTTTATTTATAACCAAATGCGACATATACAGATGTTTACAAGATGCTTGAAAAGTTAGTTTTTACAAGTAAATCTGCATGTCAATGCGCATGTAAATAATTGGCTTCACACTTGTCCACTGGCTATCCACATTCCTTCTCTATAGATATGTTTGTTTTGAACAAATTTATCATCTTCAGGAGAGGTATTTGCAACAAATGTTAAATGTCTTGAGCAGCCAGGTGAATGAAATTTCTTCTCAAGAAAGATGTTTTGGTAAATACCCCCCCCCCCCCCCCCCCCTCCTTAACATGATACATTTGTTTATTTCAACGAATATAAATATTTCAATTGTTTATCCTGTTTAGACAGAAAAATTTGTGATACATGTATCCTGTTTGAATTGTTTTACACTAGTCATTTTAGGGCCCTTTATAGCTTGCTGATCGGTGTGAACCAAGGCTCCGTGTTGAAGGCCGTACTTTGACCTATAATTGTTATCGAATCAAAACTGTTGGAAAGTCAAATCAAATACGGAGTAGAAGAACATAGACAACCATAAATACCGAACTAGTGTGCCAAATACAAGTAAGACCATCGAAGCCTAGGGATAGAAAAGTCTAAGTGTTTTGAGTTATTCAATATTTTGCAAATAGAACATTTACATGTCTGTTGAGTTATTCAATATTTTGCAAATAAAACATTTACATGACTGTAACATTGATATTGTTCATGCCAACACAGAAGAGCAGACTGATGGGATGGTGATACGCTCGGTTTTTCTTTTGTTCTGCTTTCTCTGATGCCATTTTATTTTGACGTTGCTGTATATTTCTCACTTATTTGTGTACTTTTTAACGTTTCTATGTTCCTTCTACTGTGATGAAAGTGGAATATGCTGACTGTTCTTTTTATTTAGACCATTGATAGTCCTTTTGTTTTGAATGCATTTTTAGTGTTCTAATTTAAGACCAGTAACAGAACAAATAAGATATTTTCACGTTGATATTTTTTACTGAAGAATAACCAAAAAAAGCTTTTCTCTCGTTATCATATCCTCATATATTTTGTACAAAATTACTTTAATACATGTAAGAAAATGTCGTTGAACATTTATATCTTCAGCTCAATCTTCATGAATATGTCAGGAAAAATTCCATATTGAAACAATTCTTTCTTAACATTTCATAAATGTATTTCCTCCTAAACTCATTTATGGATTTACTGTCGTTTAGAAAACTCAAAACCAAAACTGTTAAAGCAAAAAATGTATAATTTCTTGAATACAAGAAGCTGTATGACCAACAGGCAATTACAAAGGATAGCCAAATCCAATGAAATTATTCATTAGTCTGCAATCGATAACACCCTTTTAATTTTTTAGAAACTTTTAATTGGTAACATCAACTTACGCTGACCGAAAAAGGTTAATTGGCGATCCATTGTTTTATTTTTGTAATGTCAATGAAGAACAATTTCTTCGAAAACGATACATGTGTAAATTCAACTCGTTGCGTCCGTTGTTGTCTTACATTATGTGTATTTGGTATATGGATAAACTGAATACATTCGTTTAACTGGCTTTGTAAATAGCTTATTATTACCTCTCATTAATTGATTTTTTCAGACTCTCTTTATATATTTACAGGTAAGAACTGCAAATTTGAAGACGACCTCATTTTGTGTTTAGTAAATTTAACCAAGTGTCTATCAATAATTTTGTTTTCAGCCAAAACACTCCTGTAGTAGTCCTTCTATTGTTTATTATAACACCTTATAATAACCAATCATACTCTGACCTGTTACTAGATTTTGTAGATATACATAAGAATTTATTGTAGAAATATAATTTAACATGTAGGAATTTATAGAAAAGTGGTATTTCACACATTCCATCTCATGTTTAGTGTTTACCTCAAACACATGAATTTCTATAACATTCAATATATCTAGTGTAAGAATAAACAGTTCAAAATTATTTTTTCCGGTTACTAAAGTAAAGTTAAATCATTGCCTAAGAAAGTTACTTTAACACGCAAATGTGTGTATACAAATTGTAAAGAAACCAGCATGCGTGCATTATCTAAACGCTGATATAAAATATTTTTCAGTTAATTTTTTGAACGGACATTCAGATCTATTTTGCTGCGTAAAATTGTATATCTTTCAGACTGTTTTTCTTCTCTCTCGTTTATATAAGAATAAGCAGATGTGGTATGATTGCCAATGAGACAAAATAGAGGCGAAAGATACCAGAGGGACATTCAAACTCATAAGTCGAAAATAAACTGACAAATCCATGGTTAAAAAAGAAAAAAGACCAACAAACAAACAATAGTACACAAAACACAACATAGAAAACTAAAGACTGAGCAACACGAACCCCGCCAAAAACTGGGGGTGATCTCAGGTGCTCCGGAAGGGTAAGCAAATCCTGCTCCACTTGTGGCACCCGTCGTGCAACTCTCCACCAGAGACCAAATGACGTAGAAGTTTACTTATGTCCATCAGATTCAACGCAACTGATGCATCCAGAATTCCTTGCTTAAAAATTGATGAATGATGGAACTTATTACAAGGAGGCATCGGATTTACCGTCCTCATTCGGACAGGACGTGGCTCGGCTGCGTACTTGTACATCCCACATCATGAGCCAAACGGTTGTCTTACTTTGGCAAGGGTTTAACTGCCGTCGTAAGAAGACCAAAGTGACTATATTTCTATTCCCCAGTCACCCTTGGGGGACAATATTTATAACATTTAAATAAAAATATGCATACAACTTTGTGATGTCATATCATTTATAAAACAACAAGTGCATTAAATATTCTACTGTGAAATCAATGGTTCATATATTTTGAATAACACATATCATAGATTTAGGCAGGATAGAAGTCCACAATATGACGGTCAATCTCAAGTTGTCTCTAGAGGATAGTTTGATCAGATGTCACGTAAACCAGCAGCTAAATAATTTGACGGATTTTTTTTTCAGAATATACCTCGGGATTAATATAAAAATAAGGAGATGGGTTATGATTACCAATGAAAAAAATATCCTCAGAGTCCAAATAACGTGGATATAAGTACCTATAGGTCACCGTACGGCCTTCAACAATGAACAAAACCCATACCGTATAGTCATCTATAAAAGGCCCCGACATGACAAAATGTGAATCAATTCAAGCAAGAAACCCCAATGACCGACTTGTTCCTTTATTCATATGAGGCTGACTTCATACATGAACTTCTTAGGAAGAAAGAAAAGAAGTTGCCAGTATCCTTTAACTTTAATTTCCGCTATATAGATGATGTTCTCTCACTAAATAATTAAAAATTTGGTGACTATGTTCAACGCATCTATCCCATCGAACTTGAGATAAAGAATACAACAGATACAGTTAAGTCTGCCTCATATCTTGACTAACATCTAGAAATTGACAATGAGGGTCGGTTGAAAAGAAAACTTTACGACAAAAGAGATGATTACAGTTTCCAAATTGTGAACTTTCCATTTCTATGTAGCAAAATTCCAGCAGCGCCTGCATACGGAGTATATATCTCCCAGTTGTTACGATATTCCAGGGCTTGTATTTCCTATCATGATTTCCTTGATAGAGGGTTGCTGCTCACAAGGAAGCTATTAAACCAAGAGTTCCAAGTGGTGAAGTTGAAGTCATCCCTTCGTAAGTTTTACGGACGCCATCACGAGTTGGTTGACCGTTATGGAATATCCGTTTCACAGATGATAGCGGATATGTTCCTAATGTCGTAACTACAATCCCGTCTCCTTTTCCCAAATGTGACCTACCGAATTAGACTTATAACCGGGTTTGTACTAACATAAACAACATGACGGGTACCACATGTGGAGCAGGATCTGCTTACCCTTCCGGAGCACCTGAGATCACCAAAAGTTTTTGGTGGGGTTCGTGTTGCTCAGTCTTTAGTTTTCTATGTTGTGTTTTGTGTACTATTGTTTGTCTGTTGGTCTTTTTTTCTTTTTTGGCCATGGCGTTGTCAGTTTATTTTCACGCGACTTATGAGTTTGAATGTCCCTCTGGTATCTTTCGCCTCTCGTTTATATAACAAAACAATAAATGAAAGACAATTATCAAAAACAGCAATAAACGCCAACCGCTGAATAACAGGCTTCTGGCTTTGAACAGGCAAATAAAAATGTGGTTGCGTTAACATGTGTGTGACAGCTCGACCCTCCACTAACGAGGGACAGAGCTGTAACGACGCAACATACAAACAAGCTGTAAAATAAGATTAAAATGGCTTGATTATTCGCTTTAGATGCATGAAATATATGTAGTGTTGTTTTCAATTGTTACAGCACTGGGTCGATACCAGTGCTGGTGGACTATAAGTCCCAGAGGATATAAACAGCTCAGTAGTCGGTACTTAAGTACAGGCATGATTTATAACAGACCTTTCTAAAATTGTACGATTATAAATTTAGAAATTATTTAGAAACTAAGGTTTCAACTCCCTCAGGCAAAGTTGGACTTAGATGGATTTTGCTATTATTTTTATGTCCTTTTTGGTCATACAGCTATTTAACTGTTTCGGTTCTTATACATCCTTGGCTTTCAAATATTTGGCCGTAAGCATTCCCGATAAAGAAAAGCACTTCGAACGCATGAAATTTATTAAAGTGTTGTTTTATTTTTTACCAGATGTGCACGAAGCAAAAAATCAACGTAATGTCGGTGCTGTGATCCAGCTATTTTTTAGCAACAGGTAGTTTTTTTTATTTATTTCATTTTCAACATTTGTTTCTTTATACAAGCTTCTGTAAGCCATTTAGAGACAACCATTACAACTTTAGATAAGTGATTTAAGCCCAAAATGTTAACTTGAGTTAAAATTTGAATAAATTGAAATATAATGGGAAATAAACATTACACTGTTAAATAGAAAAATAAGGGGGAATAAACATTACACTGTTAAATAGAAATATAATGGGGAATAGACATTACACTGTTAAATAGAAATATAATAGGGAATAAACATTACACTGTTAAATAGAAATATAATGGGGAATAAACATTACACTGTTAAATAGAAATATAATGGGGAATACACAACTAAATTTGATTGCAGAAAATTCCCAGGTTAGAGTTATGAATATTTGTTTATTGTTTCAAGCAAATTTATTATAATTGTTACTTAAATTAACCTAAATTATTGACTAATATCAGATGAATATAACACTGATTTTACGAGTAAAAAAAAGGACCCTGCTTGCATTTTTTATACATATTTTGTTTTTTGTCTTTTATTTCTAAAACAAAATCCATATTTTTAATCTTTAATCATTCATCTTTTGAGACATAATTTACAGAATAGTTTTATGTAGAGTAAATCAAACGTGATTATATGTATACTATTGATGTTAATAATTGACAATAAATTGTGTATTCAGATATAAATTAAGCTATATTAAAGTGTCTATCCAATTATGTAATACAAGAGATATAAACTGTGGTCAATTAAGATTGGCATTTAAGTGGAGGTGATTCCAAATAATACTCACACCTTTGAGTGAAATTGTTTGTAAATGATGACAGTTGTCTATCATACTATATAAAGTACTTGCTTACGAAAAGAATTGGAATAATAGCATTTCAAGAAAGTGTGAGAATCAACTTTGATATCAGTACACAATTGTACCAAATTTATCCAAAAACGTATACAAGCATAATATACTGATGAAATACTTTCATAATATTTATCAACTGATTATTACTTTTTTCACATTAATTCATAAATAGTGATTTATTTTAATTTTTTATTCACAAAGAAACTATATGCAAGTGTATATCTAAAATAAAGTAGCTGTTCGACCAATCTTTTCTTAATTTAAGGGCAAATAACATGTCAAAAGCTGGCACTAGATGATTAAAATTGTGTATCAGTTTCTGCAAGTCATAAAAGATAGGCGAAAGATATCAAAGGGACATTCAAACTCATAAGTAGAAAATAAACTGACAACACCATGGCTTAAAAAAAAAGGAAAAAGACCAACAGACAAACAGACAAACAGACAAACAGACAAACAACAGTTTCATAAAAAGCACATAATTAGTTTCATAATATGCCAATTCAAAACCCGGAGTGATCAAACAGATCCGGCATGGCTGAATAAAAAACAAATCATTCCTAATTTTTCTAATGAATAAAGATGGTTGTTGTATACTTTAATGGTTTTAACTGCTGTGTTTAGACTCATAAGGTTTTTTGTGCTGACAAACAACGTTTTACCCGATATCATTCTGTACATATATTTAATTTTGGCAATGAATAACATTTGTCATTTTGCACTGTTCATCGCGTTCCTACTCATATCTAGATCTGGTAAAATAAGAGTTTGCCAATCTTCCTTAACTTGAAACAATTTAATAAATATAACGCTGATTGTTTTGAATAAGCTTCCGGTATTTAAATCAGAGTGTTGTATTTTACTGTAAAACTTGTTACGTTTGAAGTCATTCATTTATATTGTTCATTAACATGACTATGGACATCAAATAGAGCTCTGGACATCAAACAGGCGACATAAATAAAATATTCTTTAGACTATAATGATTCAATGAAACGTAATGGAAATTACTTGTTTCATTCTGATTGAGACTGTTTGAAGACATATCATTAGGGATTTCTTAGTATAAAGTTGATAGTTTTATAAGAATAATCATGCCTTACTAAATATATCATGGTTCTTTTTAAAATTTTCAGAATTCAATACTGTGCCTATTTTAAAACATATTTAAATGTAGGACGTTATGAATCCATTTTTGAATGCATGCTAAATGTTATCAATAACGATTAGCTTTTTTTCTTTCTTAAAATGTTTTATACCTTGGAATCAAATAAACTGGGTTATCCAAATTTAAGAAACCATTTAGAAAGGTATTTCCCTTATAATTTTCTTTCTGTAAAGCTTTTATTTCATTAAAAATACATTAAAGAATGCACTACAAAACTGTCATTATACTGCAATCATGCGAATTAAGTGTAAATTTAAGAAAACTTATCTCATTTGACCATGATGACCTAGGAATCTATCATGACCCTAATCAATACCAATATGGTAATGCATTTTCTGTATCCGTTTTAGATTTACACCGGATTTTTTTTAACAATGAACAAACCCTACCTATTTTTGTATAAATACCTGTGTTCAGGGGTTTGTAATTGTCTTTGAAAAAAAATCCTGATATTCTGTCTTTAAGATTTACATATATTATCATCCATGTGTTATAATTATCTATAATTTAAATTGGTAATTGATTTTTAGAGGAAATTGAAAATTTAATCTCATTATACACAAATAGACAGTTTAACTTATATGTTCACCTCATTTTAACCACATAATTGATCTAACGCAAAAGACTGTATATAATAATATCTGCTACTATGGGAGACAACTCCTTCGTGTGAGAGATAAAATCATTTTACTATACAGAGAGAATAAACATGTACCTGTATCACATTTAGTATTGGAGCTGTATAAACATTGTAAAAGCTATATTTCCACTGCATCTTACAAGTATTAGTGTAATTCAACGTACTGTAGATAACCATGTTTGTTCTTTTTATATGTACATTATCATGTTTTGTATATGACAGTGTGTTGCCCCGGCCATGTTTAATACCTGTTCTGGCTTTCCCTTCTACACGCACATATATCTCTCGATGTTATCATTTTCAAAATTGACATTTGGTGGGGTTCGTGATGCTAAGCTTTTCATGTTCTATGTTGTGTATTGTAGACAGTTGTTTGTCTTTTGGCCGATTTTCGTTTTTTTTTCGCATGTTTTGTCAGCATCCCGTATCCCGCTTATCAACGCTATAATAGCGCTTGTAATTTCACGTGTCCCAGTCGACTTCGCTTCCCGTTTTCACGCAAAATAATTTGACTTTGAAGTTTCACGCTTACAAAAAAATCGGCCAAACCCTTAGACGCTTAGACTCCAATGAGACCCACTTTTTAATGTTCAGATATTTCCATTATTTGTTGTTGTTATTGCCAAGTTTATTTTCATTATTATATTTTTTGGCTGTCAAATGTTATGAACTTAATGAATAGGTGAACAAAAGTGAGGCTTTTCGGTTTGGGTTCAATTCAGGTGGTCAATTTAAATTTGTTTTTACCATTCTCAAATCATTTATAATATATGATTTTCATAAAACTTGACAATTATCTCCATTATAAATAAAAATAAGAAGATGTGGTACGATTGCCAATGAGACAACTTTCCACCATAGACCTAAATACATAGAAGTTAACAACTATAGGTCACCGTACGGCCTTCAACAATGAGCAAAACCCATACCGCATGGTAAATTGTTTTTAAAAAATGCAAGATTTTCAGGTCTATCGCTGTTAAATTTAGTATTTTTAATTAATAGGTGAAAAAATAAGACTTTTCGTATTGAGATAAAATGTTCCTTCATTTCTGAGAATTTCTATACTGACTTTTTTTTAAATCACCTGAGATTTTCATTAAATTTGACAATTATCTCAAGCATAATCTGTTCTTACAATTTGCAAAATGTTCCTTCATTTAGATACTGCTCTTTGATGATATACTGTTTGTAAAATAGGAAAATTATATCATTCTATAAATATAAAAAAGGTTGAGTCCGCCATTTTCCTCACAAAAAATGTGTCTGCCGTGCCAAAATTCCTAGCAAAAATGAAAATTTTGCGCTTTAAGATATATACAATAAAAGAACTACTTGACCCGCTCCAATATGCACAAGACCATCCTTAGGATAAATATTGAACAGCCCCTAAATATGCATAAAAAACATTTCTTTGCAAAAATCTCATGAAAATCCATTTGCCATTCAAGTTCAGTCAAGTCATGAATTGTCGCTTTTCAAAGTAAATCCATGAATATTGAGGGTAAAAATAACATGTAACGGAAAATCTTCCTTGTTTGTATTTTCAATCTACGTCGTTTACATGTCTATAGACCCCCTCCTTTACCATGTCTATAGACCCCCTCCTTTACCATGTCTATAGACCACCTCCTTTACCATGTCTATAGACCCCTCCTTTACCATGTCTATATAGAACCCCTTCTTTACCATGTCTATAGGGCCCCTCCTTTACCATGTCTATAGACCGCCTCCTTTACCATGTCTATAAACCCCCTCCTTTACCATGTCTATAGACCCCCTCATTTACCATGTCTATAGACCCCTCCTTTACCATGTCACAAAACTAAAACAAATGATTAAAAACCTGAGTGCCAAGACTTTCGTTTACAAAAGCTATATCATTTGACCACGCAGGCATTCAAAAATACCATTTATCCTTCTCACTCTTAACCAACATTGCATACATTTCTCTTTAAGGGCATACGATACAGTTTTGATCCCGTAATGAAATTTTGATGAAAATTTGCATATAGGCTATTTTTTACCTGATTAAATCAAATATGTAATAAAAAATATACCATCATGTGCTACTTTTTGAGTAAATTGAGGTTGAAATTTCAGATATTTCCTCAAAATTTGGATTTGTGGACGTATTTTTCCTTTCGACAGAAATACATAACTTTTTTTGTTTTAAAAGATAAACACAAGCTGTTTTTTGTTAAATTATAATAATAATTTGTAATTTCTGTTTTATATAATTGTTCTATAAATTTGTACATTTTATTTTTACAAATAACTCATATTTATCAAATGTTCATGAATGTAGAAAAAAAAACGTCATTTTTTGCTGTATATTTATCAAATTTAAAATAATTGCACTATTGACTTTTTCATGAAAATTGGTACACATAATCTTCATACGTAATAAACCAAATGTCATTTTAAAAAAGAGGGGTCCATGAACTCGTTTTCAAGTTAAATCAGTTTGAATGATAAAAATCAGTCAAAAACTGCATCATTTCCCGATAAGTCAATTTACGTTAGCAACGTCATTACCTCCCCTGTAACTGTATCTATGTGTGTGCCTGCTGCACAATTATGCTTTGTTGTCAAATCATAATTCCCCAAGTAAAAAAGTACCAAAGTATATTGCTTTTGATAAAAAGTTCTACCCATGTATGCTTTGTAAAGTGATGTCAATATATGTTTTACTGTGTTTGTTCTTCACTGAAGTCATAGACGGTAAGGAAAAACATGAAATTTCTATATAGATCCGGAGCAAAAAAGTATTCCAAATTTAGAAAAATAATATGAAGAACGCCGCGTTTAATAACATATTTCATATATCGTTTAAATAACAGGCAAAAGTAGGCTGAGATACGACATTTCAATAAAGTATATGCTAATAGAAATGAAAATATCCTATTTATCAAAAGAATAGCAGCACTTCAGGAAAATATTGAAATATAAAGTGTATATCCCACCAAAACAAACGTTATAAATTTAATTCGAATTAATAAAGTGGTTTTGGAGAAGTAAAATTGACATCGACCTAAAGTTAAAAAAATCCATTTTATTTGTATTCCATTTGCCCATTTTCAATGTGTGAGTTTTACTGTAAAAACATTGTTTTGATTTTAAATCAAGTTAAATTGTTCTAAAGATATGACTGATATTATGTCATTGTTAGACTCTCTACGAGTGATCTAACTCTCGTATCTAAAAATATTAAACTCTCAATTTTAATTTCTGATTCCTTTTTTTACATAGCTGCTTCTTTAATTTTTTATCAACAAACAGTAGGACAACCGGAAGTTCATTATAAGTAAAATGTGATTATGTCGTGCTCAGTAGTAGCTACGCCCTATACAACCTATACAGATAAATACATTTTGCTCGAAAAGTAAATTTTAACAAGTACTAGTATGCAAATACGCATGTGCAAAATTTGTTCCTTTCTTGTCCTTCAAAATAGAAATATGTATATTTACTCTCAAATAGAGTGTATTTCAAGTCAAACTTAAGGAAACAGGAGTGCACACGCTGAAATGTCTCGCCTGTTTTATTATTCATGATTTATTCTATGTTGATAGTCCTAAAGATCAAGATTTACTACAAGGATCACATAAACTTAACATTATCAATGATCCATGAAAATAAGGTCAAGGTCTGATAAACCAAGCCGGACAGACATATACACCTTACAATCATTACATACACTAAAATAGTTGACATATTGCTTAAAGTATACAAGAAACAGACCAAACTATTAAAAAATCAAATTGACCAATGAACCATGAAAATTAGGTCAAGGTCAGATGAACCCTGCCAGACAGACCTGTACACCTTACAATCATTCCATACACCAAATATAACTGACCTACTGCTTACAGTATCTGAGAAACGGACCTAATCAAGCAACTTTATTATTGATCAATGAAATGACGTAGAGTTCAGGTGAATCATGTCTGATGAACATGTAGACCTTGCAATGAACCTATATACCAAATACAGTTATCCTATTACTCATAATAAGATGAGAAATTTACATAACAAAAATACCAAACTTCTGTTTCAAGCAGTCGCTTAACTATGGAAATAAGGTTAAAGACAATGGACGTATGACAGACGTAAACTCCATAAATTAAAGCATTAGTATACAACGTATGAAGCCTCCTGGTCTACTACCCTATGAAATATAACTCAATACAAATAGTTTACGCCGCCGCCGGATTGAAATCCTTATATCTCGCATTCTGCGACAAATCGCAAGCGAGACAAAAAACAGTTCCGAGTCACAAATACATAAAATGGACCGTTAGCTTATTCAGCGTACTTCACATCTCATCCTTTTAAAATCAACACAGTGACAAAATACAGATTCTTTATTAAAAGTAAAGTTTATAAATGGCAATGATTATGCATAATAATAATTAATATACTTTGTAACATTCTATCTAATTAAGAAATGACGAATATGCATGATGGCGTACGTATAATTTTATCAGAGTATAGAAAATTAGTATAGAACGAGTCAATATAAAAACTGTGATAAATCATGGTGACAGTTTCGGTTTCTTTTCAAAAAAAAAAAACAGAATAGTATTTCCAAACATAAGAAATGCAGTCCGGTTATAAATTGTGCGTTTTTTTATACATTAAAAAAGAATTCAGGAAGCTTCAATGAAGTTATGAAAGGTAAAATTACGAAAACAAAGACATTCAATTAAATTCAAAATTTGAACATCTTTCAATGACAGTAATTTAGCATTATCAACAGACAAAAATATGGAAAAGGGTGTAAAATAATGTAAAAATAAATCAGTTTAAGATCTTCTCTACACAAGCTCCTCTGCTCACCATGTGGATATCCTTGCTTTCTTTCCTGAAATGAAAATTGTGGAATATAACACATGCCAATGAAAATTCTAGTTATAACTTGTCTGGCAATTATAATCTTACCTTGACCTCATTTACATGGTTCATTCGTCAATGTTAAGTTTTTGTGTTTTGGTCTGTATTTCAACTACCATATGCAATATAAAAACTATTTTTGGTGTATGGAACAATTGTAAGGTGTACATGTCTGTCTGACAGGATTTATCTGACCTTGACCTCATTGGCATTGTCATTGGTCTTTAAAAATGTTAAGTTCATGTGATACTTGATCAGGGACATTCCGTTTTGAATTTTCTTTGGAGTTCGGTATCTTTGTTATTTCATTTTTGACCATTTTTTAATGAAGTAAAATACCTAGATGCAATTCCGTACGATTTTTTTTTTACAATAAAAAACTAACGAGAAATGAGTAAACGATCGATATTCAATTTCATATTCTCTCTGTTTCGCATCTGGTACAGTAAAATTGGTATCGTTAATGTTAATCGTTGATAAACTAATTCGTAGCTGTCTTTTTATTTGTTTGCATCATTATAGATGAGAAAAACACGACTTAATTTTGTAACACCAAAATATTCTCCCTTGCACGTTTCTCTCAGACATTCTTGCCTTTAACATCAGATCAAGTAATGTATCTGTTTAACATATCTGAGGTACAATTTTATCTTTACATAACGTTATTAAATGTATACGAATGTGATTCCACTTTTTTATGAACCAATAATCAATCAATCCACTGGTTCATGAGTTTCTTTACATTGATGAGTAATTAGTACTTCATGTATATATGATATACGATTGTGTCGTCACAGAATCAGACTTATCACCGGATTTGTACTTGCGTCATCAACATGACGGGTGCAACATGTGGAGCATGAACAATTTACTCTTCTTGGGGACATGAGTTCATCCCGGGTTATTAGAGGGGATTGTGTTGCTCAGTCTTTATTTTTGTGGGGATTGTGTTGCTCAGTCTTTAGTTTTGTGGGGATTGTGTTGCTCAGTCTTTAGTTTTGTGGGGATTGTGTTGCTCAGTCTTTAGTTTTGTAGGGATTGTGTTTCTCAGTCTTCAGTTTTCTTGTAGTGTTTTGTGGACTTTTTCGTGTTTTTGCTTTTTGCCATAGCTTTGTCAGTTTTTTTTACTGATGAGTTTTGAATGTACCCTTGGTATCTTCCGACTTTTTTTGTATTTGATGTCATAGTGACAATCAGCTGTCAAACAAGTTGAGTCTCAAAGTAATCTACCTTTAAAAAGCTTAACAACGAAAAGTGAATGTAGCTATCACTTGAGGTAGACAGTCAAAATATTTAATGTACACTCTCTGGTGATGGTCAAACGTCAAACTAAACTATTTTAATCAATAGACTTCGATGATTTATAAAGATGGTTTACCACCTGCGAGTTATGATTGATTGTGTTTTGCTTCTTTTCTTTGGTAAACACTGCATGCATATTCAGGACGAGAACAATTTAACTTTTGTGGCGAGCAATCTTTATGAAATAAATTAACTTGTAATGACATCCAAGTTATTTAGACATACATGAACGTGTGTTTTACATATACTTATATTAGTAGTAAGCAGTTTTTGTGACATTCAACAAAGTTTGGTAGTGAAGTGTTTTTGACATACACAGATCAACCTAGTAAAAGTGAATTATATAACATTAGCAACTACATCACCCAGGGGTTTCCCTTTAAGCTAGACATCAAACTTTAAATACTAACACACACTGTGGTAATGGAAATTTCCATTTCCACTCCAAAAATTAAAGAGAGACAAACGTAGCTAAAGAAAGTGAAATGATTGGTTCCTGTACCATTTTCACTTTATAGAATTTCAATTAAAAATATAAACTTTCTGTAGCCTCACAAAAACTTACTTGCACATTTCTTCCATCAACAAACATCTGTTTTGATATGTTTTTCCATCATTACCACAAATTTCTCTTTTATAATCCGGGCATTTTCTGTTCTCTCTTTTCTTGCAAAATGAACTTTCGTGATTAGGATGTTGTTTGTTGCCTCTAGCGAAAGGTTTAGGTCCGTGTCCAGGTCTTCCTAAACCTCTGTGTATTTTCAGATGACCTTTTCGTTCGTTATCCTTCTTGTCCAATCCGTGAAGGTCAAAAGGCTTCATATGTCCTCTTCTTTGGTTCCTGTATTTCTGTATGAATTGGTGTAGACGTCTTCGTTCAAACATTTTGTGTTTACCCATATAGTTTTTCATTGAATTGCGTCTAGAAAACTTGCCCGCCATATGATTTTTTGATGATTTTCTTTTTTCAGACGATCTATCATTCTTTTTTTGAATTTTATCCCGGATGTGTTTGTGTTTTATGTTAACAAGATGTTCGGGGTGTCGTTTGTCTTCTTTCTTAACATTATCAACATGCTTTTTCTTTCGTTCTTCTTTCTCTGTTTTAACTTGGTGCCATTTTGTGTCGGGATTGCTAAATCTTTCCCACTTATCTACGTACTTCTTAAACTTCCTTTGTACATTTCCCGTTGGTGAACGTGGGCTGTGTGGACCTTGTACATTTTCTTTTTCATCGCGTGATACTGTCTTTTTATTTGGACCAAAGTGCTTTCGTTTTGAATGGTTTTCATGGTCTGATTTAAGACAAGTAACTGAAAAAGATAAGCATGTACTTTTTACTGTAGAATAACTCAAATCTAAACAAAAAAATATGGCGGCTCGGCCATTCACAAAACTAGATAAAACTACCACATTTAGCAATGTATCTATGTAAGAGAAATAAATTATATCATATTATATTATTAAGCTATATTTCATTCAATGTATATATGAATAATTATGATGTCAGAAACAATTTCAAAACTGTAAAATTAACCATTACACTTATCCCATGTCCAGAGTTTCATCATATGTTTTCATTTCATTTATAAGGGATTTTTTTTTATTAATTGCAGTATTCTGGCAGTCATTACATGTATACACTCGGGCGATTTAGAGGAACGTCCAATAGCAATTATTGAATGAAAATAAATAAATTGATTGATTGTTTTTTTCCTAACTTCCAGTGGCAAATATTTCATGCATATTCAGTATTAGGATAAATTAAGAATAAATCCAATATGTACGTTCTGCAAAGATGGTCGACCGAGAGTAAGAACGAGGATCACTTTCAAATATTATTGAAAAATTAGGGGATGTTGGATAAGAGAAGAAATTTCGCCTTGCTGTTATGGAAATATACCTTCTCTCGACTGGTATTTTTACAATACCCATCCTAAACATAATAATTTTATGTGTTCAGCATCTCATCCTTTTATATTACAATTATCCTAAAATATACGGGGCTAAAGAATTCAAATCTATGAACTATGTCAGTTCAGTTTATGACAGGCAGTGTAATTTGGCATGAAACAAATTAGAAAGTGGTGTCTTATTTCAAAATTCGTATATACTTTATATATATATATTACTTTAAACGTGAATGGCTTTTTAATGATTTAATTTACGTCAAGGTCTGTTGACCGAAAATGTATTAAAACGATTTCAAAGGATTTAAATCAACCGTTACAAATGGTGTCTGGCGGTATTTAAGAGTCTAAACAAAAATATATTACGTCAAATATCGTGTAGTCGTGAATTATGTTTATTTGTGTAACATGTGTAAACATGATTGGTTATATTACTCTTGCTTCTATTATCGATAGATCGTATTTTCTTCAAATTCATCTATTTAAATGTGGATGAAAGCTTTCTTCTATCTAGTATACATAAGTATGTAACTAGTTATTCTAGTAATTACAAGGAAACATCTTTATGTCAACAACACGTTTAAAATGGATATTCATTCATTCATTCATTCATTCATTCATTCATTCATTCATTCATTCCAAATATACCTTTAGTCAAAATCATAACTAAATAACAATACTATGAAATGTTATACTGTTAAGGGATACAATCGCCATTTTTTTACTCTACAACAGAATTTAGTACAAGTGTTTTATTTTGTAATCTTTTTGGGTTCCTTCTTCACAGCTGCACATAGTTAACTGAATATATTATTTTGGGTAACCTTGAGGAGTGCACTTCCCTCACACACTCCATCGTATCTGTTCGTATACCAGTATACAGATTAATAGAACGATTATATAATTTGTCGTAAATAACCTTTTCTAACGTTGGACTTTGTTCCCAAATAAAAACCGAACAATCCTATATTTCAAGTGGCATAGAAGACAGCTCAGTTGACTATCAACTGATCAACTGTTAATGGACGCAATCAACACACCTTAGATTCTGGATTTCAGAATTGAATAAAATTTGTGTTATTTTTGTTTTCTCTTTTATGTGTCCTTCCCAGCTGTACATAATTGACTAAAGTTATGTTGTCACAGTTTTTCCTATTTTATCAACTTTAGAGGCGATCGTCCCTCATGCCCATTTACATCTTTACCATATCTGTTCGTTTTCAGATTAACAGTTGATCAGTTGATAGTCAACTGAGCTGTCTTCTATGCCACTTGAAATATAGGATTGTTCGGTTTTTATTTGGGAACAAAGTAATACATAACATGTCATAAATCTTATTTTTTCTACTTTTTTGGGGACTTTGTTCACAGATCTAGCAAAAAATAAAATCAAACAATTCTATATTTCAGTTAAATAAATTTGGAGAGTTGTCTTCCACATCTTCTTATATATATTCGTAAAATTAGCCTACCTATGTCTAGAAGAATAATTAATCCAACTAAAAGAATCAACTTCATTCTGATTCTTTTTTCCGGGTAAATACTTCCACCTGTACACAATAGTTAATCCGTCCTTTCTTCAAATATACAGGTACGAACAATATCTATCTTTAAACCCTCAGGCGATATAGGTGTGCAAGTAATGTCAATAAGAGGCATGACAAATTAAACACAATGTGAGCAATTTAAATTTAGACATTTTGTCATATATACCTTACTTGTCAGAACATCGAATCTAAACTTGGTTCAAAATGGTTACTTCCATCTTTGTTATATGATACAAAACTGACCTCAAATTAGCTTACATGTACAAATTTTATTACGACCGATATTTTGACTTTTTTTTTGAATTCATAAAACTTATATTGTATTCTCTACAAACAAAGAAGTTTCAGTTCAAGAATATCCATAGAAAGACAGCATAATATAATTTGTCGAATACATTTTCATTCAACTGAATTGGCAACATCTTTCCAATATGATACAGTTTACGCCAAATTGAGTCAGACACAGCCCTCTGTGTAAAGGTACAAAATCTCCCACAACACTGGGTAATAACCACCGCTGATGGACTTAAAAATACTTCAGCGGTTCATTTGCGCAGTAAATATGGACTGATACCACCAAAAAGATAAATTTTACTAAAGCTAAACTCTAGTGGACATATGTGTTTTTCTAACTTTTATTGCTTATGCTTACATGTATAATTTGATTTGCCATGTTTGTGCTGTGCTTACTTTTATGTGTGCCTCCTCTATTTTTAGTTTGCTTGCTTGATTGTGTTTTTATGTTTTTGTGTTTTGGTGTTGTTGTTGTTGTTGTATATGATTGTATTTATTTGGTTAAAAGCTCTTTAGAGCATATATTTGTAGTTTATAACTATATTGATTATCAATAAAGCTTTCATATTTGTATTCGTAATCTCTGTTCTTAATATTTTATATTTAAATGTATATAAATGGCTGGATAAACTTTTCGATTTGATCAAGCAGGTATTAGTTGATTACATAAATGCATTTTTTATATACATGTGTATACTTAATCCAGCTTCAAGCATTTTGTATAGCTTCTGACAGAAGTGTGCCATTCCACGGAATTCTTTCCAAATAGAACCTAAGTCCTTCTGTTTTTCATGGAGATGTTAATATTTTTGTCTCTGACATTTACAGTCATTAGATTTTTAAAAGTCACATGATCTGACAAAACTGAGTCTTTAAAGTTCACAATGGAGATAGAACAGTGATTTTGCTGTCTCTTTCAGTTGTTTAAGTCATCATCAGTTAAGTTTTGTGTAATAAGAATTATAGAGCTTCGGATATATTCCTTGTTTTTTTTTAGTACTGTTTGATATACCACGATCACATGTCCAATATAAAATTTTCAAAGGTTGATGCGTAATATGAGCATTTCGAAAGGAGGTATGGTTGTATTTCCCAACAGGGCCATTTTCGAGAAGTCTTTCAATCTTTATTAAAATTTACACTATCTAAGAATCATGTGTGTACTTTAAGGTTTTAACAAGATTGGTGGATTTTAGTCAATAGAGCATTTAATATATATAATCTCTTATATATTAGAAGTCTATTTGGTTTTAATAACTTTCGGATTTTGTTTATTTGAGTGCAACAGGAGAAATTGGTCCCACCTCTTTATTTCTCGTTAGATAACTGACAGGAACATCAGGAGGGTAACATTAGAATCTAACATAACTGACAGGAACATCAGGAGGGTAGCCTTAGAATCTAACAAAACTGTCAGGAACATCAGGAGGGTAGCCTTAGAATCTAACAAAACTGTCAGGAACATCAGGAGGGTAGCCTTAGAATCTAACAGAACTGACAGGAACATCATGAGGGTAGCCTTAGAATCTAACAAAACTGTCAGGAACATCAAGAGGGTAGCCTTAGAATTTAACAAAACTGTCAAGAATATCAGAAGGGTAACCTTAGAATCTAACAAAACTGTCAGGAATATCAAAAGGGTAACTTTAGAATCTAACATAACTAACAAGAACATCAGGAGGGTAACCTTAGAATCTAACAAAACTGCCAGGAACATCAGGAGGGTAGCATTAGAATCTAACAAAACTGTCAGGAACATCAGGAGGGTAACCTTAGAATCTAACATAACTGACAGGAACATCAGTAGGGTAGCCTTAGAATCTAACAAAACTGTCAGGAACATCAGGAGGGTAGCCTTAAAATCTAACATAACTGACAGGAACATCAGGAGGGTAGCCTTAGAATCTAGAAAAACTGTCATGAACATCAGAAGGGTAGCCTTAGAATCTAACAAAACTGTCAGGAACATCAGGAGGGTAGCATTAGAATCTAACAAAACTGTCAGGAACATCAGGAGGGTAACCTTAGAATCTAACATAACTGACAGGAACATCAGTAGGGTAGCCTTAGAATCTAACAAAACTGTCAGGAACATCAGGAGGGTAGCCTTAAAATCTAACATAACTGACAGGAACATCAGGAGGGTAGCCTTAGAATCTAGAAAAACTGTCATGAACATCAGAAGGGTAGCCTTAGAATCTAACAAAACTGTCAGGAACATCAGGAGGATGACCTCAGAATCTAACATAACTGACAGGAACATCAGAAGGGTAGCCTTAGAATCTAACAAAACTGTCAGGAACATCAAAAGGGTAGCCTTAGAATCTAACAAAACTGTCAAGAACATCAGAAGGGTAACCTTAGAATCTAACAAAACTGTCAGGAACATCAAAAGGGTAACCTTAGAATCTAACAGAACTGTCAGGAACACCAGGAGGGTAGCCTTAGAATTTAACAAAACTGACAGGAAAATCAGGAGGGTAGCCTTAGAATCTAACATAACTGACAGGAACATCAGGAGGGTAACCTTAGAATCTAACATAACTGTCAGGAACACCAGGAAGGTAGCCTTAGAACCTAACATAACTGTCAGGAACACCAGGAGGGTAGCTTTAGAATCTAACATAACTGACAGGAACATCAGGAGGGTAACATTAGAATCTAACATAACTGACAGGAACATCATGATGGTAGCCTTAGAATCTAACAAAACTGTCAGGAACATCAGGAGGGTAACCTTAGAATCTAACATAACTGACAGGAACATCAGGTGGGTAACCTTAGAATCTAACAAAACTGTCAGGAACATCAGGAAGGTAACCTTAGAATCTAACAAAACTGACAGGAACTTCAGGAGGGTAACCTTAGAATCTAACAAAACTGTCAGGAACATCAGGAGGGTAGCCTTAGAATCTAACATAACTGACAGGAACATCAGGAGGGTAGCCTTAGAATCTAACAAAACTGTCAGGAACATCAGGAGGGTAGCCTTAGAATCTAACAAAACTGTCAGGAACATCAGGAGGGTAGCCTTAGAATCTAACAAAACTGTCAGGAACATCAGGAGGGTAGCCCTGGAATCTATGAAACTGACATCTTTTTGTCAGCTGAAAAAATAAATTATCAAAGTATTATCACTCCTACCCAAAATAACTGACTATATATCGGGATTTTGAGCACCGAAGAACGTGAATGCCATCAGTATATATTACAAGATACTATTAATGTTGTAGAAATTTCAAAGATTAAGTTCTCGTGTATGTTGCTCGAAACCAAATATTGAAAAACCAAAGGTTCAAATTGTTGAAGACCTAAAATAGCAAAGAAAAGGGATAACTAAACCAGTGTAGAAACACGAGTACATCCGGAGGATATCTTAGAAGTTAACAAAATTTATATCTTTTCGATAAATTGGCATATAAAACACAGGTGCAATGTATTAAAAAAATGTTCAACTTTAATCAAGATATATATTGATTTGAAACATCGGAATAGTTTTATGAATTTCTTATGACGTATCATCCAATTATTAGTCCCGAGAAGGAATAAAATATGTACATATTTATATTAGTGTCCTGCAGCAGAACATTGACAATTTAATAAATATAGGCCATTATATTTGCCCTCGTGATAAAAAAAAATTGTCAAACCTTTGATTTAAATTCAGCAATTATTGTACATAAGTAAAGGTAATTTGCCTCTCAGCAGTGTTAATCGTATGTTCAGTTCTAAAGGTGGTTTGTGACGTGTATCACTTTAGTCTGTACAGTTATTTATCATTATGATAGTCCAAAAGGCTATATTCTATGTCAACCCCTCGACTACCTAAACGGCTGAAACTTTTCTGAACCTTCACTACTTTCTATTGAAATTAAAGGAATTTAAAATCATACATTTCGCCATTTTAGGTCGATACCGTTGAAACCTTATTTTTATATTTCATAAAATGTGTGGTCTTAAGCAGACTGTAAATTCTGATGTACAGATTAAATATATATATAAATGATATTAATTGAAACCATAGGATATATACATACTATCAAATAAATACCACTATTTTGATGACACAGACGTAAAAAATATACCCCTTACTTTGATAATATATTACTGAAAGCTTCATATGCAATGAGACTATTTAAAAGAAAAAAAGATTATAGATGTCCATAGAAGCAAAATTTTAGCAAATCATTTCAAAATTGCATAATCATTTTAAAATTGTCTTTAACAGCAATGTATATATATATATATATAGCGCTATTTACATTTTGATTTAATGGATGTATGTAAAATTAAAAGTTCCCAATGAAACCTATGGAAAATTATGTTTTCCTAATCTTCCCTTTATCTACTTTTCCAATTTCTAAAAACTGTACAGGAATAATGTTGGGAAGGTCTTTGCTTCTGATTGACTAATTTTCAAAAATGTTATCCTCTGAAACTAAAACTCGAAATGTTTTAAAACTCTAGAGGATTTATGATATGAAGACCCTTTACAAAAAAATCTTTAAACAAAAAATGATCGGATGGCACACATGACAGAATATGTGGCACATAGTTACGGTTGAAACGTATTGAAAATAAATTTTCATTATCTACTCTGAAACTACTTAGATTCTTTTTACTTAGCTTATGATTTGCAGACCCTGTACAAACGATCCTCAAATAAGGAATGCCGGATAGAGTGACAAACATGGCGGCATTGGTGGTATACAGTTTCAATCGAAACCCTATGGAAAACGTATTTCAACGTCTCTGAAACGACTGGACCAGTTATAATCAAATTTTGTAGGAATGATGTATAGAAGGTCCTCTACAATGTTTCTACTTCCATGTTATCGTAGGAAACAGAATATTGAAGGTGAATGGTTTATTAAATATAAATCTCAAACTAAAGAAAAATATGAAATTTCGCACATTTTCTGAAGCGTATAAGGGACATAGTAAAAATAAAATTGACATTGAACTTTATTTTCAATGTCAAAATTTTGACATTTAAAATTTTCAAATTTCGACTTTAACTCGAAATTTCAACTTTTCAAATCTTGAAATTTTGATTTAAAAATATTGAACTTTCGCCTTTTAAAAAAATCGAAATTCTGACTTTTTCAAACTCAAAATTTCGACTTTTCCTCAGTATCTAAACGTTCGCGATTGCCACATTTATGGTCATTAATAACAGTAAGATGAGACATATGTACATCATAAACTTAATGAGCATTTCTTAATAACGAGACCATTTTACTCTAATTTTTTCACAACTTGAATATAGATTTGAAGAGGTTACTTTAGATAGAAAATCTTTTTTGCAGAAAAATAAATTAAAAATGTTTCATGTACAAATATCTACTTCAAGTCTGGACTTCAGATATGCGGATCAAGGCAGCCCCGTTATTTCGACACACCTATATTACGCCATACTTCTATTCATCAGATTAAAAACTTATAAAATAATAATAAAAAATAAATCATAAAGACAAGGCTTAATAAATGTGTCATTAGAATGCCAACTTTATGTGTAAAATCAATGTTCCCCAAAAAAGAATCAACGTTTCAACATTCCAAAACTCGAAAATAAACTTATCAGCTCACGAGTCGTCCTGAATATGCATGGCATATTTGCCACTTGATTTACCATTATGTAAACAAGTCAAAGTAAGTGATTAGCTTTTGGGAAGCCAAACAGGCCTTTAAAACCAACCATAAAACATGAGATGCAAAACGTCCTCAGATCTGATGATCCTATGACAGTAACATGGAATATGGGGAAACAACCCGGCATTTTTTCCCTGTTAACATACATGTTCTTTCCGAAGTAAAGTAAAAGTTTTTACATTTGAAATTTAAAATTTCGACTTTAACTCGAAATTTTAACTTTTCAAATCTCTTGAATATAAATGTTAATTCATTTCATAATTCAAGAACAATTTCTGAACATATATTCCCAAAATGTAGGTATGACGCTTTAGTAATTTGTGTCCATGTCTCCTCCTTCAGATAACTAGGTTTTAATACTGTTGTCAAAGTTTTAATACTTAGAAAAAAGTGAAAATTTCGAGATTTAAAAAGAGGAAATTTCGAGTTTTAAAAAATGGAAATTTCGAGATTTTAAAAGGCAAAATTTTGAGTTTAAAGTCGAAATTTCGAGATTTAAAATGTTGAAATTTTGAGTTTAAAGTAAAAATTTCGAGTTTAAAAAAGTAAAAATTTCGACTTTTAAATCAATGTTTTTCAAGTTTTAAGTTTATGAAAAAAGTTCGATGTCAATTTTATTTTTACTTTGTCCCTAATACGCTTCCTTATTACGGATTTATCATCGGTGCTGCGGTTCTTTGCTTTTGCGCCAATTGGCAATTCATTTGCGCCAAAATAATCTTTCATTTGCGTCACAAACCATATTTCATTTGCGCCAAAATAAAACATTTCATTTGCGCCAATAATACAGGTAAATAGTATAAAAATAGTTTTATTCAAAAGAGACTTTTAATAATAACTTTAAAACACAGTTTTTGATTGCATGATAAAACATATTCCTCCGAAATCAGTCATCGTAACCATAATGAAAGCACTATACACTGATACGTCGTTCTTAATAAGAGACTTTTCTTAATAATGTTAAAACACAGTTCTGTTATAAACTTACGAGATCATAAAAACTAAAAGAAAGCACTATACACTGGAGTTAAACCAGAAGTTTGTTCTGACAAAAGACTTGCAAGCAACGGCTCGGATGTACTCATTTACCCTGGAAAACCTATATGTGTGGTCATAAAAAAATACAGACTTATTTCCTCTATATACAAATAAGGAGATGTGGTATGATTGCCAATGAGACAACTATCCGCCAAAGTTCAAATGAAGTGGATGAAAGCCACCATAGACAACCGTACGGCCTTCAAAAACCCATTCCCTATAGTCGGCTATACACGGTCCAACATGATAAATATGAAACAATCCAATTCTGAGAAAACTAACGGAAACTAACTCAAACTGTCCATCTTGACACCTCAAATATGTGAACACTACATAATTTCAAACCTAAGTGGCTCTCAGTTTTAAATTAAAAAAATAAGTATTAACTTACTTAGTTAACCAGGGGGAATACTTAAAAAAAATCTTATTCACGATGTAGCAATGAATATTTTAAACTTTTCCGTTATATGTTACCTGTAAAATGGCGCAAATGTAGTTTTTATTTTTTGGCGCAAATGTAATGCGCCTATTTATCATTTCTTTCATCGGAATACCTCTACCTGTGTAAGTGGTGGAAACCCCACCAAAAGCCTAGCTAGAAGCAATGTTAATGTAAATGAATTTTAATAAATATATTGATGCACCAAATCAGAGACATATAATACAATTATGTATTATATGTCTATGACCAAATCCTGCAGGTTCAAACGAAATAGATGTATCACGTTTTTGAGTCACCTGGCATTTTCTTTCCAAAAATATGCAAAATCGTGATTTTAAAAATAGTTTTAATCACACATTAATCTTAGAAAAATAATTCATTCATTTCAATATTTTTATCCGATTTGTTCGCTAAATCCTCATGTAGGATATTTCTACATTGTCTACGTTACTAAATGTGTTTTCTTTTACTTAAATCGCTTAAAAAGAGAAAGAAAATACCGATGAGGCAATCAAAAACCGTAAGTCCTTTTCAATCAGACAACGCCATTGTCAAATGGACAAACAACGATAAGACCAACAACAGTTCACAAAACAAGACATAGAAAACAAAAAGTGAGCAACACGAAAAATACCAAAACCGGGGCTAACTCATGCAGGTGATCAGGTAGGTTCAACGGTTCTGCTCCGCTAGTGACACCCACCATGCTACTCCTGTTAAAATACGTTTATTACACTTTTGCCTATATGAAATTATTAAACAGTGTAACTTGAAATCATAATTTGTTGCAGTTTAGCTTCTACTAATTGAAATTGGTACGGTTTGTTAAGTTTCTGCCTAATTAAATTTCTTTTGAAATACTTTAATGATTTGGAATCGCTGTGTATTTAGGAGTAAAGTTTATTTTAACTTTGGAGATGAAATTGCCAAGTTTCCTCTTTACTGCTGATTTGGCAATATTCTCTGTTTATAAATTTGGTTTTGAATAAGAAACTGATGTTCCTCTGGCAAAGATGACCTCATATAGATTTGGCTATACAGTATTGTACTTTTTATAGCTCTTTAAGGGTTCAGGTACTTATACATCCTTTACTTATACATTTTGGGTTTGAGCGATCCTCATGAAGATAAATCCAGAAAAGTGCTCTGAAGGCACCAAACTTATAGTCTAAGAGTGTTATTTTCATTAACCATTAACCATTGGGATATTTAAACCTAGAATATGGAAACTGAACTGTATTAAAAACAACTATTTATAATAAGGCCGTACTTTGACCTATAATGGTTTACTTTTACAAATTGTGACTTGGATGGAGAGTTGTCTCATTGGCACTCATACCACATCTTCTTATACCTATTGCAATATATTGTGAAATCAAAAATTATTTGTGGAATTATTTTTTTTTTGTTGGACAATAATTTTCTGTGGATTTCATGGGTATAGTGGAGCAAGGAATTTAAATGTTTAACAAAAAAACAATATGCAGAATTTGTCAAATCAGAGAAACCAAATATCCAAGAAAAAATATTTTGGTTTCCTCAATGAACGAAAATTGGTATCAACCAAAATGAATGAATCCACAGTACATCTATTTCTCATGATATCTTTTTATCAAAATTATGGGACTAATTTGAGGGTTTAAAATGAGACCCCTCCTTTGTGGTAGTTATCCTAAAAAAGTCTGCACATACACAATGGCAAATAAAATAAAAAAATGATGACCACAAATTTAAAAGCAATTTATTAAATGTATAACAAAACCTCTATATTGTATAAAAAGGCATCATTATTTAAATATTACTTGAATTTTTAATCGGTAACCAGATGATATAATTGGTATAGTTCTTCTCATTTCACATGTACAGGAAAATACTATGAATTATTTACCATACAAAGTAATATAGACCTATAACCATTGAACTTACTGATATAATAACATGCAACAAGAAGAGGCTCCAAGTAGCTTGTATCACTCACTTGATGTTTTTGCATAAAATTGATACAATAAATTAAGAATATTTGAAGAGTTTGTCCTGCTGATCATTTTTGACATTTACAGTTAATCTCTATTATAGTTCCTGCAAAAACACAAAATGGGTATAAAACTTCTATAAAGGGCAATAACTCCAATACAAAGTTGAAAGATCATTTCAGCCATGTGAACTTATTTATAGATCTTGTCTTGAAGATAAGTTTTGCTGCTAACATTTTCTCTCTATCTACTATAGTTTGCACAAAAAACACAAAAATTGGTGAAATATTTCAAGTACAATAACTCCTATAAAAGAAATGACAATTTAAGCCATGTAGATCTTGTCATGACGGTAGCTTTTAGCTGTTAAGAGTTGCTTTCATACACTATAATTTCTGCTAAAAAACACAAAATAAAAATCATCTATAAAGGGCATTAACTCCAATACAGATTTGAAAGATGATTAGACTTGTGAACTTATTTATAGATCTTGTTTTGAAAATAAGTTTTGCTGTTAACAGGTTCTCTCTACCTGCTACAGTTTCAAAAAAAAACCCACAAAAACTGATAAAAACCATCTTTCAAAGACAATAACTCCTACAAGTCAAATAACAATTTCAGCCATGTTGACTTCTTTGTAGATCTTGACATGAAGATAATTTTTAGCTGTTAAGAGTTTCTTTCATTCTACTATAGTTTCCACTTAAAAATACAAAAATAGATGAAAATTGTTAATCAAGGGCAATAACTCCTACAAGGAGTCAATATACAACTTCAACCAAGTTAACGTACTGAATATTTGTAGATCCTGTCCTTCCTGTTGAACAATTTTGCCTTTGCCAGTTTCATACTATCTATTATTGCTTTAAAGACAATAGCCAAATAATGAAATTGCATAAAAATGGTAAAAATCTTCATTTAAGGGCAATAACTCCTATCAAGAGTTGTCCTTGCATTGAAATAATTGGACGGTAGGTTGATCTTGTGATTCTAACATTTCTAACCCTGTTTGATTTTCTGCATCTATAACAGTTTCAAAGATAATGGATAATACTTTCATTTTACCCCCATATTCTAGTTTTAGTAATGGTGTCCATGTTGGTTGGCAGGAAGGATCATCATATTCATTTTTTTCAACTAAATATCGAAAGGATAATTTGGGTCAAGTTTGGTTCCAACTAGCACATAGTTTCAAAGGAGAAGATATTATAAAAAGTTAATGGACGAAGATGGACAGCAAGGGACTCAAAAAGTGCACATGGCCTATGGCCAAAGTGAGCTAAAAATGTACAAATTTTAGAACATATATTTTGCTATAAAACTAAGTTATTATAATTATAGTTGTAAAGATATTAGGCAAGAATGAAAAAATGGTAAAATCAGTCATTTAAGGTCAATAACTCCTATAAGGAATTGTTTGACAGTTTTGATGTAAATAGACAATAGGTAGAGCTCAACATTCTGAACATTTCTGCCCCAGTCAAATTTTCTTTATTTATATCTGTTTTCAAAATAATAGACAAAACTTGCATTTTACTCTTATGTTTTTTAAGCAATGTTGGCCATCTTGGTTGGTAGGTGGGGTCATATGGACACATTGTTAATAAAATTGAGAATGGAAATGGGGAATGTGTCAAAGAGACAACAACCCCACCAAAGAGCAGAAAACAGCCGAAGGCCACCAATGGGTCTTCAACACAGCGAAAAAAATCCGCACCCAGAGGCGGGCATCAGCCGGCCCATAAACAAAAATGTGAAAATGTACGTCACACTAAACTCCAAAACTAGATACCCCAATGATTATTTTGGCCAAAATTTGGCCTAGCAATTTCAGAGGAGAAAATATTTGAAAAAGTTAGCAAACGACAGACACCAAGTGATGAGAAAAGCTCACTTGGCCTTTCAGCCATGTGAGCTAAAAAGAGTCTCTATCCCAATGATCTGTCATTTTTCATATCTAAATGATATCAAAATACATGAAAGTATCATTAAAAAAACTGCTGGAATCCTTACGTCATACTGTTACAGTGTCTCAGATTTTGAAAAACACTTCATGAATATATATTGCAATAGATCATGAAGCACTGGCATTTAAAAAGTTTAAAATTCGGAATATTCATAACTACCATCAAACATACATATTATTCCCAAAATATGGCTACTACCCTTCCCTTATACCATCAACTGCACATGCAATTCTATAAAAAAAAGCCCTAATACCAACACCTACAAACTAGAGGCTCTAAAGAGCCTGTGTCACTCACCTGCATCTTCAACAATACCCGGTAGCCATTTTTTGGTAAAAATTATCTTGATAGGGGAAATAACTGTTACTCTATAAAGAGTTAACTGACAATTTCAGTCGTGTTGACAGATTTGTAGATCTTGTCCTGCTGATCATTTTTACGTTTTAAAAGTTTCTATCATCAACATTTTTATCTATTACACTTTTCAAGATAAAAGGCAAAAACTCCAAAAAAATGGTAAAATTATCTTTAAAGGGCAATCACTCCTTATAACCAGTCTACTAAAGATTTCAGGTATGATGGCGAATTTGTAGATCTTGTCTTGCTGTTCATTTTTGCTACATGTATTTAAAGTTTCTATCTATCTATTATAGTTTTCAAAACAATAGGCAAAAATGCAAAAAAAATGGTAAAAATCATCATTAAAGAACAATAACTCCAATAAGGTGTCGTCTGATGATTTCAGCCATGTTGACTCATTTGTAGATCTGGTCTTGCTAATCATTTTTCCTAATTAAAATTTCTCTGGATCTATTATAGTTTCAAAAATAGTACCAAAAAAAAAAGTTGATAAAATTTGACATATACAGGCTATAATCCAATAAGAAGTTGTCTGATAGTTTTGACATAAATGGATTGCAGGTAGATCTCAACATTTTTAACACTTCTGCTCCTGTCAGATTTTCTCTATTCATAGCAGATTCAAAGATAATAGATAAAACTTGCATTTTACCACTATGTTCTATTTTTAGCTATCGGACACATTTTATAAACTAGATAACCAAATAATGATTGTGGTAAAGTTTGGTTAACTTTGGTACAGCAGTTTCAGAGGAGAAGATTTTTGTAAAAGTTAATGGATGACGACAAAGACTGACGACGGACACCAAGTGATGAGAAAAGTTCACTTGGCCTTTCAGCCAGGTGAGCTTAAAAAGACTACTACACTCCCCTTAAACCATTAGCTACACATGCAACTCTAAAAAAAAATTGTAAGGGGTGCCGCGGAACTCTGTGTCTGGCCTGTGATTGCTGCTGTCAGTGTAAAAGTGTAATGTGGTCTTAAAAAGTGAGTCCATTTATCAGTAGAATACAGAACTTGAAAAAAAAAATCAAACTTTTTCTTTAAATGCTATTTCTTAGTCTTAAAGATTAGCTTCTGTCCAATTTTCATAACAATCCATGAAGGTTTACATACTTATCATGTCAAAAAAAGTAATCCTAGACTGTCTATAAATGTTAACTGTAAAAAACAAGGTCCATCTATCAGAAAAATACTAAAAATGAAAAAATATATTTTCAAAGGTTTGCTTCAGACATTATCTCTTTTCATTAAAAGGCTTCTGCCAACGTTTCATAAAACTCTATGAAGGTTTTACAAAGTTATTGATTTTAAACTGTAAAAAACTAAGTCCATTTATCAGTAAAATATGGAAAAATGAAAATTAAATATTTTCAAAATTTTGCTCTGGATACTGTATTTTGGTTATAAAAAAGCTTCTGTCTAAATTTTATAAATTTTAATGAAGGTTTGACAAAGTTATTGATGTCTAAAAAACTTTAACCACATACTGAACCTAAATGTTGACGCCGTCAACACCGGAATCTAGGATCACTATGTCTCTCTTTGCGAAATAAATTTGGCAGGCTTAACAAAAAGACTACTTATAATAAATTTATAAAAGCTACATACAAATATTATTTAAGATTGATATAAACAAAGTTATTCATGTTATTAGTATTGAAATATTTTTAAATATGTATAAAATATATCAATTTAACCATCACATGTTTGAATGCGTAATTGTAATAGCACAACAGACACTCAGGTTGTGATAATTATTTAACAAGAATATGTGTCCATACTCCATAGGACAACGTGCTACGCCCACACTATCATGTTTCTATGTTCAGTGAAGTGGATATCATGGTAAAAAATCATAATCTTGCAAAACATTTTAAAAGTTTGCCAAACAATAAACATGTGTACTAAGTTATTAATTGATGTGACCACAACTTCATGGTAAACTACCATAACAAAAACTTTAACCTCAGAATGTTCAAATTTTCGACTATCACATTTATATGTACATTGAACCATAAAAAAATCTTGGTGAAAACGTTTATTTGGCATATAATCTAAAAAGTTCTCATCATAATAACCATGTTTACTAAGTTTTAAGTTGGTGCAACCAAACTTTATAGTAAACTATCTTAAACAATAATTTGAACATGATACGAAAAAGAAACCAACAGACAGATCAACAAACAAGAATACATAATGCCACTCTACTACCATGTACGTGTGACATAAAAATATATCTGTGTGTTATCCAATTATGTTTCCAAGGCAACATTTACAGATAACACACTGACACATTGAAATCATAAATACCAATATTGGTACAAAATCATGTATCCTATTATGAGTTTCTTTACTCCACAGATTTTCAGATAAGACTACGAAACATAAAATGGAAGCTCAAGTGACATGAATGATGATTCAAAGAGTTACAACAGTCGTTCCCAAACTTGTAAGTCCATCTGAAGTCAGTTCATTCTAGATTTTGGTTTTGAGAGCTTAAAGACGAAATTCAAGCAATATTTCATATTAGATCAATATATATGGCTTTCAGTTAAAATGTCAAAATGATTTTTAGCTGGAACCTAAATTTTTAATAAAATGCTCCCCTGGGCGCAGCTTGATACAACCGCAGAGGTCGAACCCTGAACAGTGGGGCAAGTATGGACATAACATTCAACCTTGATACAGCACTGAATTTGGATTGTGATTAAATATTTGACACAGCATAGGTTTCTGACACAGAATGAATGTGGTCTAAGAACTTAAAAAAATTTAATTTACCTATTCAAACCATATCATTATTATTTGCTTTTATATATAAATCAGAAATAACCAATTTAAAATGGAAAATTTTAAAGAAAAAAAAAGAAAAAAAAGGAAAAAAAAAACTTCCCCCAAATTTGTTGAACCCCCTTATGATTCATCACCCCCAAACTCAATCTCAGCCTTCCCTTTGTGGTATGGTACCTTGCAGTACAATTTCAGAGAGATCAATACACTTGAACACAAGTTATTGTCTGGAAACTAGAAAAATGCTTGTTTTAAGGCCCCTTTTTGGCCCCAAATTCCTATCATTTAGGGCAATTACCCCCAAACTCAAACCCAGCTTTTCTTTGTGATATGGAACCTTGTGGTACAATTTCATAAAGTTCCATACACTTACACACAAGTTATTGTCCTGAAACTAGAAAAATGCTTGTTTTTTGCCCCTTTAGGGCCCCTAATTCCTAAAATTTTGAGGCAATTACCCCAAAAATCAATCCCAGCCTTCCCTTAGTGGTATGGTACCTTGCAGTACAATTTTAGAGAGATCCATACACTTACACACAAGTTATTGTCTGGAAACTAGAAAAATGCTTATTTTTGGCTCCTTTTTGGCCCCTTATTCCTAAATGTTTTGGGAAATTACCACCAAACTCAATTCCAGCTTTCCCTTTGTGATATGGAACCTTGTAGTACAATTTCATAAAGATCCATACACTTACACACAAGTTATTGTCCTGAAACTAGAAAAATGCTTGTTTTTTGCCCCTTTTTTGGCCCCTAATTCCTAAAATTTTGAGGCAATTACCCCCATAATCAATCCCAGCATTCCCTTTGTGATATGGAACCTTGTGGTACAATGTCAGAGAGATCCATACACTAACACACAATTTATGTCTGGAAGTTACAAAATGCTTATTTTTGGCCCCTAATTCCTTAACTGTTGGTACCATAACCCCCAAAATCAATCTCAACCTTCCTTTTGTGGTATTGAACCTTATGGTAAAATTTCATAGAGATCCATTCACTTGAACTAAAGTCAGAGTGCGAAAATCAATGTGTCTTGGGACGACGACGCCAACATCGTACCAATATACGACCTCAAATTTTTTTTATATATAAAATATATAAAAATTCATAAGGGGTTCCGTGGAACCCTGTGTCTCGCCTACGATTGCTACTGTGAGTGTAATAGTGTAATGCTGACTTAAAAAGTGATTACATTTATCAGTAAAATACAGAATTTAAAAAAAAATTCAAACTTTTCCTTTAGATGCTATTTCTTGGTCTTGAAGATTAGCTTCTGTACATGTTTCATTACTATCCATGAAGGTTTACAAATTTATCATGTCAAAATTATTTAATCCCTGACTGTCTGTAAATGTTAACTGTAAAAAACTAAGTCCATCTATCGGAAAAATACTGAAAATGAAAATATATTTTCAAAAGTTTGCTTCAGACATTATCTCTTAATCATAAAAAAGCTTCTGCCAAAGTTTCATAAAATCCTATGAAGGCTTGACAAAGTAATTGATGTGTAACAAACTTTAACCCCAGACTCTATCTACTTGTTAACTGTTATAAAGTCCATTATCACTAAAATACGGAAAAATAAAAATAAATATTTCCAAAATTTTACTCTGGATAAAGTATTTTGGTCATAAACAAGCTTTTGTCCAAATTTCATAAAATTCCATGAAGGTTTGACAAAGTGATTGATGACTGAAAATCTTTAAACTCGGACTGAATCTGAATGTTAACAGTAAAAAAACTAAGTCCATTTATCGGTAAAATATGGAAAATGAAAATAAATATTTTCAAAATGTTGCTCTTGATACTCTATTTTGGTCATAGACAAGCTTCTGTCCAAATTTCCTATAATTCCATGAAGGTTTGACAAAGTTATTGATGTCTAAAAAAACTTTAACCACAGACTGAACCAATATGTTGATGCTGCAGCCGCCGCCAACAAATCTAGGATCGTTATGTCTCGCTTTCGAGACATAAATGTCTCAGGCTTGACAATAATACAGCTAAATAATTTTTTGTTCAGTTTCAGTGTGTTTCACAGTTTATTTAATCCCTATACCAGGAATAGCATTTGCAACCGAACTCGCTCTTTTAATATAATTTATATAAATATCATTGATATTTAAACACAATATTTTAAATATTTCTTTAATAGTACATAAAACAAAACTTTGGTTGCATAAAGATAATCATAATAATTGACATTAAAATATATTAATTATTACTCACAGATATGTGTCAAAAGTTTTATCCCTGATATTTCACATTACAAAGTTTAATGAGCAAAACATTTTTATTCTTTCAGATACATGTACAGTGCATAGACATAAGAATGGGTCTCTTTTGACTTTTCGCTATATCCATTTTATATAAAACTACATTAAAAAAAAATATTGTCGGATCATTGCTGGTCTTATTTTAATAAATTTGGTACCAAAAGAAGTAGATTTGTCACAGGTTATAATGGTTATTAAGTTCAAATTTTGTTATGAATTAATTTCATTTTCTGATGATTTAATCACAAGTTTTATTTTACATCATGATATTTGCAATATATTTCAACTAAAATAAAACCATACATAATTATCAGTATATTTACATCAAGAGAAAACAAAAACAACTGAAGACAAGACCATCACCAAATAAACATATAAAATTCAGACAATTCTGCATTTTTCCACAACTGGTTTGTAAAACTCAAAACACAAACACTGCCAGAATAATATTTAAAAAATGTGATTTTATATGAAATATATATGAAAAAGTTGTAGGTGATGAACACTTGTGTCCAATTGTCCAGCAATGTATATATCTACACACAGCAATGTATATATCTACACACAGCAATGTATATATCTACACAATATCAATAGCTACATCTCAGCTATAAGGCATGATCTGATGAAACAAATACATATACCATGTTAGAAGATTCTGACTAATAATGAAAGTACTGACTTAACAATGTTGGCTGCTCTGTTTCAAAAATAACAACCTCTTTGAAAGACTGCTATAAATTGATAGTACAAATGTATGTATAAATAATGAAACATTAAAAGCAGAAAAAAATATGAAAGGTTGGTATCCTTAGTTTTTCAGATGCTAGCCATTGAAATTTAGTGTGAAAAGATTCTCTATAGATTTTTCATACATTTAACATTGACTCCTTTTTTCTTTCTAAAAAACTTTGAAAAAATAACAAGGATTATGTATGATAAAAATGGCTTTTTAAACTATATGTTATAAAAATATGAAAAGAAAAGAAGGGTTTAGTGGGCAAATTTTAAAATGGCACTACATGGATGATACCAGAGGATTCTGAATATCTGATAAAAAGTCAAATACTAGATCTGTGAACATCCCTAAGACACTGTTATATATAAAACTAAATTTTTAAAATAAAATATCTAAAAAATAAAATAAAAAAAGCTATGGAAATGACTTTGATTTATAATGATTTAAACACTGTATATGAGTCAACAATAACCTTTCATTCATATAGTATACACAATGAAATATTTTTTAAAATGGAACAATGAAGAATATCCATCCATATAAGAAAGACAGTTGTCTAAGACGTCAAATATTTTGTTCTCTTTGTATAAGTCTTGTAAGTAATATCACAGCATCTTTTCTTTTTGTTCTTTATCTTTTCTCGCTTTACATTTACTGACAATCCTGGTAAAATGAAATAAGTAGAAAAAGGAAACCAGTCTAAACACACTCACTGTCAGTACCTACAAAGAGAAACGATTAGTAATATTTTTTTGCCATAAATTATTAAAACATTAAAAATAAGGTTCATTCTTGTAATAAACCAGAGGCTACAAGGAGCATGAATCTCTCACATGAAACGATATGGAATATAAAGACCAAATTTCCTCTGGATCACAACTCATATGAGATGTCCAATTCTTTAAAAAAATTGATCATGTTTGACCTTTGTAGATCTTGCTTTGCTTTTACTGTAAAAATTTTATATCTTGCTTTGCTTTTACTGTAAACAGTTCTATTTTTTTTAATAATTTTTCAAAACAAAAGCTTAAAATTGAAAAATGGTTAAAAAAGTCATTTAAGGACAATAACTTCTATATAAAGGAGTCATTTCAAAATCATTTCACTTAACTAGACTTCTTTGTAGATCTTGTCTGGCTCAGTTTCTTTCCGTCTGTTATAATTTTCAACATAAAAGCCAAAACACTTGTAATGGGCTTATCTTCCTGATCATTTTTGCTGTTTACAGTTTATACTATAGCTTTTGCCAAAAATTCAAAAATTTGTAAAATTGTTATTTTCGTAAATTGAATTGCTATAAATTAGGCCTTTATTTTTCTTGTTTGAATTGTTTCACATTTTTCATGTTAGGACCTTTTATAACTGACTATCCTGTATGGGGTTTTCTCATTGTTTAAGGTTGTGCAATGACCTATAATGGCTTACATCCACCTCAATTGAACTGTAGTGGATAGTTCTCATTGGCAATCATACCACATCTCCTTATTTTTTGTATATCCATGCCTTTCAGAATATTTTCCTGTGTTTTTGTTAGAACATGTCCTACATTTATATTAAAGCTGTGAATATTACCTGTTGTATTGCATCAAACATTGAATGTACAGGAGACATTCCACAAGTAATGTTTGCTAACATCCACCCATCTAAACCAATATAACTACAAAATCTTCCATTCTGTCAACACAATATAACAAGTTATGGTGGATTACATCAACTAATCTTAACAAAGGAAATTAAAAAAATCTCTGATAGTGTGACATCAAGATGGATAACACTTTAAAAAATTTTAACGTCTTAAGCACTTTTCTGGATACAAACACAAACTATTCCTTTCTCTGATAAAACATGGGAGGTTAAATTGGTTAACATCGTCACACCTAAACCTATATAACTATAAAATACTATATCCTTAATAAATTATTCCGGCCAATTTGGTATTCTTAGGCACCGTCTTTTCCGAGGAGATTAAGAAGATACAAAAAGTTAAATGACAACACTAACATCTATTGGTAGCAATAGCTAACATTAGTCCAGTAAACTTGGTGAATTAAAACATAATATATCTTAAACCAATTCATCTATTATTTCAACAAAACCTGCAATTCCCTAGAAATAAAATAACTATTCATTTTGAAAAGATAACAGTCCATCTTCATTTCCTATATTTTGCTTGGAATACAGCCTTCAAGATGAAAAGCATAGTAAAATACAATTGTCTTAATAATGAAGTATGTTTCAATCAAATAATTCTGTCAAATGTTTCTTTTTTAAATAAACAATGGTATGACCACACTGGATCTATTATTTACTTACCACAGAATCCTGAAGTATCTGTTTAGCCACGGCATCAGGTGTAAATAAACCAGATGTATCTGAGATCAGTTTTGTTTCTTCTGGCTGTAACAAAAAATCAACATAGAATTTCTAATACTTAAACTGAATACACACACTGTTGATTGATAAAATACTATACAGCTATATTTTAGATTGCTCATTACTAACAATTTACAATCTCTTTTAGTTGTATAGTGATATAATAACCTGCACAAAATATCAAAACTAATATTCTTTGGTGTTGTGAAATACTATTTCAATGACTTTTTTGATGCATTTAAGGTGGATCATTGGTATATATTTCCTTAGATAGAATTTTCTTATACTTTGCCAGAATGTAGATTTTCCATGCTTTTTTCAAAAATTAAATAAAAAGTATGGGTCACTGTGCTAATTTTTAAGCTACAAGTCGTGCAAAATTGCCCAAATTTGCATAGCTTGTTCATGAAAAAACACTTTTTGTGAATAAAAAGAAATCTATGAGATAGAATTTTGAAACAAAATATGAGAAGATAGGTTTTAAAATAGGCTTAAAGAAAACAAAAAGAAAAAATGGTGTCTCTAACCTTGTTTTCTTGTTACAAGTAAAATTTTCTATCATTCATTTATAAAATTTTACTATTTGAGTTATCTCCCCTAAATGACTTAGTTGACAATTTGATTGGAACAAACACAAATGTTTGGTATTTGATAAATCAGTCTGAATTATGCAATAAATCACTTACTTTTCTTTATTCCAATACACAGTCTAACCCATTAATTGCCAATTTGTCTCATATTTTGCAGATTGAAGCAAAGAACTAGACCTATTGTGAACTGCTATTTTACAATCCAAGATGGCGGTATATAGTTAACCTACTTTTAAATTTATAATCTATCAGTAATATTACTTCTGAAACAGTATAATTATTATAATTATGTAAATACTAAGAATACTAACAATGCTCTTATACAAAATAATTCATAATTGCTTCGCCGAGCGCAGCTCGATACGAACACAGAGGTCCAACCCTGAACAGTTGGGGCAAAAATGGACACAATATTCATGCTTGATACAGGTCTGAATTTGGATTGTAATTAAATATTTGACACATAATAGGTTTCTGACACAGAATAACTGTAGTCAAAGAACTTTGAATTGGTTATATGATTTGAATTTATATTCATTTTTTTTGCTTTTGTTCAATACACTATGTTGTTGCAAATTGACCCCTCCTCCCCCCCCCCCCCCCCCCAAAAAAAAATTGACCCCCCTTTTTATTGCTTTTGTGCAATAAACTATGCTGTTGCGAATTGAGCCCCCCCCTCAAAAATTTAAATACCCCCGCCTTTTTTGAAGAAATTTTCTTTTTAATTTCTGAAATCTGAAATGAGAAAAAATTGTCCCACTCTTAATTTCTTTTTTACCCCACCCCCCTTTTTCCAAAAAAATAAATTCTTTACCTCAAGATATGGTCATAATCTCAATTCATATTTCCAATGGAGTTTGCAACCATAATTACCCATTTAAATACATCATAAATGTCTTAAAATAGAAAATGACATACATAATCATGGCTAAAATTAATATTCCTTAATCAGCATTTTTAAATAGTAACTTCTAAAAATAGATTCACAGCTAATCACCTCAAGACAATACAACATTTCTTTATACATAATTTAAAAGCAGTATAAGGGAGGTAATCCAAACAAAACATTGTACTTTTTTTTAATTGTCCATTAACCAGGAAACCCTTGTTTTTCCCCTTTTTTGCCCCTTATTCCCTAAACGGTTTGAGCCATTACCCCCCAAAGCCAATCCTAACCATCCCTTTGTAGTATGGAAACTTGTGGTATAATTTCAGAGAGATCCATACTCTGTTCCACAAGTTATTAGATATAGGAAGATGTGGTATGAGTGCCAATGGAAACTAGAAAAATGCTTATTTGGGCCCCTTTTTGGCCCCTAATTCCTAAACTGTTCGGACTATAACCCCCTAAATCGATCCAAACCTTCCTTTTGTGGTTATAAACCTTGTGTTTAAATTTCATAGATTTCTATTTACATTTACTAAAATTATTGTCCGAAAACCAAATGTCTTTGGACAAACCTGATGACGTGATACCAATATACGAAAAATTTGTTGTAATAGTTGCACAAAATTTGCTGAATTTCTTATACCTTATTGCGTTCCTCGTCTTCAAAACCAGGAGTATCAGTATCAGGAGGATGGGCTACTGTTACATAGATATTGTATGGACGCACCTGTAATTATATGAAAAAAGAAGGATGACAGCAGATAATCTATTATCAAATAATGGGGCAGAGCTTTTCTTTTAGTTTGCATGAAGTCAGTCTATATGAAGATTTGTGTGATAAGGATGATTGCCGTTATAATTATTATTACTGTTTTCTAATCACCTATCAGTGTTTTCAAACAGCAATACAAAAGAACTGAGTGTATGTAGTGGTATGGGATGAATATGATAGTTTAAAATTTATAAACATTTTTAAGTCATATAGCTTATGTGTTTTACATGTTTTAAAGATTTTGATATTGCATTAGTCTGTTTAAAACCTTTCCAATTGTGAGATGAATATTAAATGTGATTTGTAAAACTTCATATAAAAAAGAAAATACTTACAACTTATGTTTTCTTACTTTTAATATGCATTTAGTAAAATCTTAGAGAGAAAATTCTTTGTGCTGTTTAACAAAGGAAATTAATAAGTCAAACACCATTTGCAAAATATGCCCCCCCCCCCCCCCCCACCAAAAAAAAATAATAATGTCATTTTTAAATAAATAGAAAAAAAGTTTATTAAAACACAATAGAATACAAACAGTCACATATGTATATTTTGAAACTGCTGTTGTCAAAGTTTACTACTCAGTTTCATATTTCCACAATTTCGCCAATGTGATAATGTTTTTGATGTGTTTTTAAACTCCAATTTACAATTAATTCAACGGCTGTGTCACTTTGCGAATACACATGTACTGTTTACATATCTTAATCGCATCAACTACCATAACTGGTTGATGAGTTTCTCCCAAAATATCTGTCTAAAGATGGACTGATCTATGATAAGCGAAACTGATTAAGCCCTTCCCAGTCACTTGAAATAAATCAAGTAAAAACCCTGCTATAACAAAACAAATTCTAATGATATACCAATATATTATTTTTCAAAGTCTGGTTTAAATCAATTTTAACTTCCCCATTATCCCTCAATTCAAAAGCCAAACTGGTTCCCCAAAATATAAAAAATATCATTGTTTAATAAAAAAATAACAATAATGTCAGGCCACTGAAAACAAAATTTGTTACTACTTATTCTGTATATTTTTCAGCCATTTAATTTCACCTTATATTTCTCAGTTTTGGAAAAAAAATATCCCTGTATTAATACTAATGATTCAAAACCAACTAAATTAGCACATTCATCAACATAATTATTTTATCTACTAACCTCCATTTGTAAAGACTCAGCCAGCCCTCGGAGAGCAAATTTTGATGCAGCATAGGCTGTATAACCGAACAAGCCAAGCTGACCAGCTTGAGATGAGAGGAAAACAATCCTTCCACCTCCGCGTTCTTTCATTTTACTGATCACTGCTTTAGTTGTTTGTACAGTACCAAAATAATTCAGGTTCATTAATTTCTAAAATAAAAATTTCCATATATAAAAGTGTGTCAAATGTTAACCGTAATAAAATAAATATCCTAACGATTATTCTAAATAACTTGTATATTTTAAATATATATTTATTGGCCCTTTGTCATAAAACTTTACTCAGTACTTGGAGTACAAAATAAGTGCTTGAAACACCAAATACAGTATTTTGATTGGTTTAATTTGGAGTCTGAGTATGATAATTGTCCTCGAAATGTTTCTGACTGCAAGGCATGGTATAAACTGCTAATAAGAAAATTGAAAGTTGCTTAGGCTCTCTTTTGTTTTTGATGCTTTCAAGCAATAAAGTTTTGGCTTTTCAAACTTTTGGTTTTGAGAATACATGATTATGTGATTTGGTTTTGAAATACATGTTTATCTGTTTTTGTTTTGAGAATTCATGATGATGTGTTTTGGTTTTGAGAGTACCTGATGAAGTGTTTTGGTTTTGAGAGTACCAGATGATGTGTGTTTTGGCTTTGAGAGATCATGATGATGTGTTTTCGTTTTGATCTGATCATGTGTTTTTGGTTTTGAGAATACCTGATAGTGTTTCGTTTTTAGAATACATAATGATGTGTTTTGGTTTTGAGAGTTTCTGATGAAGTGTATTGGTTTTGAGCGTATCTAATGAGGTGGTTTGGTTTTTAAAGTATCTAATGATGTGTTTTGGGTTTGAGAGTGCCAGATGATGTGTTTTGTTTTGGGAATACATAATGATGTGTTTTTGTTTTGAGAGTTTCTCATAATGTATTTTGGTTTTGAGAGTATCTAATGAGGTCTTTTGGTTTTTAAAGCATCTGATCATGTGTTTTGTTTTTGAGAGTACCTGATGGTGTGTTTTGGGTTTGAGAGTCCCTTATGATGTGTTTTGTTTTGAGAGTATCTGATGATGTGTTTTAGTTATGAGAGTTCCTGATGATGTGTTTTGGTTTGAAGAGTGTCTCATGATTTGTTTAGGTTTGGACAGTTCCTGATGATGTGTTTTGGTTTTAAGAGTATCTGATGATGTGCTTTTGTTTTGAGAGTACCTGATGATGTGTTCTGTTCTGAGAGTATCTGATGATGTGTTCTGTTCTGAGAGTATCTGATGATGTATTTTGTTTTGAGAGTATTTGATGATGTGTATTGTTTTGAGAGTACCTGATGATGTGTTTTATTTTTGAGAGTACCTGATGATGTGTTTATTTTTGAGAGTACCTGATAATGTGTTTTTGGTTTTGATAGTATCTGGTGATGTATTTTGTTTTGGGAGTATCTGATAATGTGTGTTTTGTTTTTGGTGCTTTCAAGCAATAAAGTTTTGGCTTTTCAAACTTTTGATTTTGAGAGTACCAGATGATGTGTTTTGGCTTTGAGTGTAATGATGATGTGTTTTGGTTTTGGTTTTGATCTGATCATGTGTTTTGGTTTTGAGAATACCTGATAATGTGTTTGGTTTTTAGTATACATAATGATGTGTTTTGGTTTTGAGAGTTTCTGCTGTTGTGTTTTTGTTTTGAGAGTATCTGATGATGTGTTTTGTTTTGAGAATACATAATGATGTGTTTTGGTTTTGAGAGTATCTAATGAGGTCTTTTGGTTTTTTAAACCATCTGAACATGTGTTTTGTTTTTGAGAGTACCTGATGATGTGTTTTGGGTTAAAGAGTACCTGATGATGTGTTTTGTTTTGAGAGTATCTGATTCTGTGTTTTAGTTATGTGATTTCCTGTGTTTTGGTTTGAAGACTGTCTCATGATGTGTTTAGGTTTGGACAGTTCCTGATGATATGTTTTGGTTTTAAGAGTATCTGATGATGTGTTTTTGTTTTGAGAGTACCTGATGATGTGTTTTTGTTTTGAGAATACCTGATGATGTGTTTTGGTTTGAAGAGTGACTCATGATGTGTTTAGGTTTGGACAGTTCCTGATGATGTGTTTTGGTTTTAAGAGTATCTGATGATGTGTTTTTGTTTAGAGAGTACCTTATGATGTGTTCTGTTCTGAGAGTACCTGATGATGTGTATTGTTCTGAGAGTATCAGATGATGTGTTTATTTTTGAGAGTACCTGATGATGTGTTTTATTTTTGAGAGTACCTGATGATGAATTTTTAGTTTTGATAGTATCTGGTGATGTGTTTTGTTTTGAGATTATCTGATGATGTGTTTTTGTTTTGAGAATTAATGATGATGTGTTTTTGGTTGAGAGTACCTGATGATGTGTTTGGTTTTGAAAGTTCCTTATAAAGAGCTTTTTTTTGATAGAGTACCTGGTGATGTGTTTTGGTTTTGAGAATACCTTATGATGTTTTTTGGTTTTGAGAATACCTGATGATGTGTTTTGGTTTTGAGAATGTATGATGATGAAATTTTGGTTGTGAGTACCCGATGATGTGTTTGGTTTTGAGAATTCCTTATGATGTGTTTGGTTTGGAGATTAACTGATGATGTGTTTTGGTTTTGAGAATACATAATGATGTGTTTTGGATTTGAGAGTTTCTGATGATGTGTTTTGGTTTTGAGAGTATCTAATGAGATGTTTTGGTTTTAAAGTATCTGATGATGTGTTTTGGATTTGAGAGTACCTGATGGTGTGTTTTGGGTTTGAGAGTACCTGATGTGTTTTGTTTTGAGAGAATTTGACGATGTGTTTTAGTTATGAGAGTTCCTGATGATGTGTTTTAATTTGAATAGTGTCTCATGATGTTTTTAGGTTTGGAGAGTTCCTGATGATGTGTTTTGGTTTTAAAAGTATCTGATGATGTGTTTTTGTTTTGAAAGTACCTGATGATGTGTTTTGATCTGAGAGTAACTGATGATGTGTTATGTTTTAAGAGTATCTTATAATGTGTTTTATTTTTGAGAGTACCTGATGATGTGTTTTTTGTCTTGATAGTATCTGGTGATGTGTTTTGGTTTTGAGAGTATCTGATGATGTGTTTTTGGTTTTGATAGTATCTGATAATGTGTTTTGTTTTTAGAGTACCTGATGATATGTTTTGTTTTTGAAGGTACCTGATGATGTGCTTTGTTTTGAGAGTATCTGATGATGTGTTTTGTTTTTGAAGGTACCTGACGATGTGCTCTATTTTGAGAGTATCTGATGATGTGTTTTGTTTTGAGAGTACCTGATGATGTGTTTTGTTTTTGAAGGTACCTAATTATGTGTTTTGTTTTAAGAGTATCTGATGATGTGTTTTAGGTTTGAGAGTAGTAGATGATGTTTTTTGGTTTTGAGAGTATTAGATAATGATGTGTTTTGGTTTTGAGAATTCATGATGATGTGTTTTGGGTTTGAGAATACCTGATGATGTGTTTTAGTTTTGAGAATTTATGATGATGTGTTTTTGGTTGAGAGTACCAGATGATGTGTTTGATTTTGAGAGTTCCTGATAATATACTTTGGTTTTGAGAATACATGATGAAGTTTTTGGGGTTTAAGAGTACCAGATGATGTGTTTTGGTTTTGAAAGTACCTGATAATGTGTTTTGGTTTTGAGAGTACAGATGATGTGCTTTTATTTTGAGAACTTATGATGATGTGTTTTGGTTTTGAGAATACCTGATGATTTGTTTTGGTTTTGAGAGTACCTGATAATGTGTTTTGGTTTTGAGAGTATCTGATGATGTGTTTTGGTTTTGAGAATATCTGATGATTTTCTTTGTTTTTTATTTGATGATGAGTTTTGATTTTGAGAATACATGATGATGTGTTTTGTTTTGAGAATTCCTGATGATTTTCTTTGTTTTTTATCTGATGATGTGTTTTCATTTTGAGAATACATGATGATGTGTTTTGTTTTGAGAATTCCTGATGATGTGTTTTGGTTTTGAGAGTACCTGATGATGTGTATTGTTTTGAGAGAACCAGATAATCTTTGTTTTGGTTTTTAGAATACATAATGATGTGTTTTATTCTGAGAGTATCTAATGATGTTTTTTGTTTTGAGAGTATCTGATGATGTCTTTTGTTTTGAGAGTATCTAATGATGTGTTTTGATTTCGAGAATAACTGATGATGTGTTTCTGTTTTGAGAGTACCTGATAATGAGTTTTGGTTTTGAAAATAACTGATGATGTGTTTCGGTTTTGAGAGTACCAGATGATGTGTTTTGCTTTTGAGAGTACCAGATGATGCGCTTTTATGTTGAGAGTACTTGAAGTTTGTTTTGTTTTGAAAGTACTTAACGATGTGTTTTGGTTTTGAGAGTACCAGATGATGTGTTTTGGTTTTGAGAGTACCAGATGATGTGTTTTGGTTTTGAGAGTTCCTGATCATGTGTTTTGCTTTGAGAGTACCTGATGATACATTTTGGTTTTGAGAATAACTGATGATGTGTTTTTGTTTTGAGAGTATCTGATGATGTATTTTGGTTTTGAGAGTGCCTGATGACATGGTTAGGTTTTGAGAGAAACAGATAATGTGTTTTGGTTTTGAGAGTATCTGATGATATGTTTTGGTTTTGAGAGTAAATGATGATGTATTTTGTGTTTGAGAGTACCAGATAATGTTTTGTTTTTGTTTTAGGAGAACCTAATGATGTATTTTGGTTTTGAGAGTACCTGATGATGTGTTTTGGTTTTGAGATTACCTGATGATATGTTTTGGTTTTGAGAGTAAATGATGATGTATTTTGTGTTTGAGAGTACCAGATAATGTTTTGTTTTTGTTTTAGGAGAACCTAATGATGTATTTTGGTTTTGAGAGTACCTGATGATGTGTTTTGTATTTGAGAGTACCAGATAATGTGTTTTTGTTTTGAGAGTACCTAAGATGTATTTTGGTTTTGAGAGTACCTGATGATGTGTTTTGGTTTTGAGAATAACTGATGATGTGTTTTGGTTTTGAGATGACCTGATGATGTGTTTTGGTTTTGAGAGTATTAGATGATGTGTTTTGTTTTTGAGAGTTCCTGATCATGTGTTTTGCTTTGAGAGTACCTGATGATGTGTTTTGGTTTTGAGATTACCTGATGATGTGTTTTGGTTTTGAGAGTACCAGATGATGTGTTTTGGTTTTGAGAGCTCCTGATCATGTGTTTTTGTTTTGAGAGTATCTGATGATATGATTGGTTTTGGGAGTATTTGATGTTATTTTTTGGTTTTGAGAGTTCCTGATCATGTGTTTTGCTTTGAGAGTACCTGATGATATGTTTTGGTTTTGAGAATAAATGATGATGTGTTTTGGTCTTGAGAGTACCAGATGATGTGTTTTGGTTTTGAGAGCTCCTGATCATATGTTTTTGTTTTGAGAGTATCTGATGATATGATTGGTTTTGAGAGTACCACATGATGTATTCTGGGGTTTAAGAGTACCAGATGATGTGTTTTGGTTTTGAAAGTACCTGATAATGTGTTTTGGTTTTGAGAGTACAGATGATGTGCTTTTATTTTGAGAACTTATGATGATGTGTTTTGGTTTTGAAAATACCTGATGATTTGTTTTGGTTTTGAGAGTACCTGATAATGTGTTTTGGTTTTGAGAGTATCTGATGATGTGTTTTGGTTTTGAGAATATCTGATGATTTTCTTTGTTTTTTATTTGATGATGAGTTTTGATTTTGAGAATACATGATGATGTGTTTTGTTTTGAGAATTCCTGATGATTTTCTTTGTTTTTTATCTGATGATGTGTTTTCATTTTGAGAATACATGATGATGTGTTTTGTTTTGAGAATTCCTGATGATGTGTTTTGGTTTTGAGAGTACCTGATGATGTGTTTTGGTTTTGAGAGAACCAGATAATCTTTGTTTTGGTTTTTAGAATACATAATGATGTGTTTTATTCTGAGAGTATCTAATGATGTTTTTTGTTTTGAGAGTATCTGATGATGTCTTTTGTTTTGAGAGTATCTAATGATGTGTTTTGATTTCGAGAATAACTGATGATGTGTTTCTGTTTTGAGAGTACCTGATAATGAGTTTTGGTTTTGAAAATAACTGATGATGTGTTTCGGTTTTGAGAGTACCAGATGATGTGTTTTGCTTTTGAGAGTACCAGATGATGCGCTTTTATGTTGAGAGTACTTGAAGTTTGTTTTGTTTTGAGAGTACTTAACGATGTGTTTTGGTTTTGAGAGTACCAGATGATGTGTTTTGGTTTTGAGAGTACCAGATGATGTGTTTTGGTTTTGAGAGTTCCTGATCATGTGTTTTGCTTTGAGAGTACCTGATGATACATTTTGGTTTTGAGAATAACTGATGATGTGTTTTTGTTTTGAGAGTATCTGATGATGTATTTTGGTTTTGAGAGTGCCTGATGACATGGTTAGGTTTTGAGAGAAACAGATAATGTGTTTTGGTTTTGAGAGTATCTGATGATATGTTTTGGTTTTGAGAGTAAATGATGATGTATTTTGTGTTTGAGAGTACCAGATAATGTTTTGTTTTTGTTTTAGGAGAACCTAATGATGTATTTTGGTTTTGAGAGTACCTGATGATGTGTTTTGTATTTGAGAGTACCAGATAATGTGTTTTTGTTTTTGAGAGTACCTAAGATGTATTTTGGTTTTGAGAGTACCTGATGATGTGTTTTGGTTTTGAGAATAACTGATGATGTGTTTTGGTTTTGAGATTACCTGATGATGTGTTTTGGTTTTGAGAGTAAATGATGATGTATTTTGTGTTTGAGAGTACCAGATAATGTTTTGTTTTTGTTTTAGGAGAACCTAATGATGTATTTTGGTTTTGAGAGTACCTGATGATGTGTTTTGTATTTGAGAGTACCAGATAATGTGTTTTTGTTTTTGAGAGTACCTAAGATGTATTTTGGTTTTGAGAGTACCTGATGATGTGTTTTGGTTTTGAGAATAACTGATGATGTGTTTTGGTTTTGAGATGACCTGATGATGTGTTTTGGTTTTGAGAGTATTAGATGATGTGTTTTGTTTTTGAGAGTTCCTGATCATGTGTTTTGCTTTGAGAGTACCTGATGATGTGTTTTGGTTTTGAGATTACCTGATGATGTGTTTTGGTTTTGAGAGTAAATGATGATGTATTTTGTGTTTGAGAGTACCAGATAATGTTTTGTTTTTGTTTTAGGAGAACCTAATGATGTATTTTGGTTTTGAGAGTACCTGATGATGTGTTTTGTATTTGAGAGTACCAGATAATGTGTTTTTGTTTTGAGAGTACCTAAGATGTATTTTGGTTTTGAGAGTACCTGATGATGTGTTTTGGTTTTGAGAATAACTGATGATGTGTTTTGGTTTTGAGATGACCTGATGATGTGTTTTGGTTTTGAGAGTATTAGATGATGTGTTTTGTTTTTGAGAGTTCCTGATCATGTGTTTTGCTTTGAGAGTACCTGATGATGTGTTTTGGTTTTGAGATTACCTGATGATGTGTTTTGGTTTTGAGAGTACCAGATGATGTGTTTTGGTTTTGAGAGCTCCTGATCATGTGTTTTTGTTTTGAGAGTATCTGATGATATGATTGGTTTTGGGAGTATTTGATGTTATTTTTTGGTTTTGAGAGTTCCTGATCATGTGTTTTGCTTTGAGAGTACCTGATGATATGTTTTGGTTTTGAGAATAAATGATGATGTGTTTTGGTCTTGAGAGTACCAGATGATGTGTTTTGGTTTTGAGAGCTCCTGATCATATGTTTTTGTTTTGAGAGTATCTGATGATATGATTGGTTTTGAGAGTACCACATGATGTATTCTGTGTTTGAGAGTACCACCTGATGTATTCTGTGTTTGAGAGTACCAGATGATGTGTTTTGATTTTAGAACACATGATGATGTGTTTTGGTTAAAAAACTACCTGACAATGTGTTTTGGTTTTGAGAGTACCTGGTGATATTTTTCAAAAAACATGTGTAAGCTGCACAGGAAACTGCAATGTTCACATTTATGAAAATGGTTTGGTTTACTTGTTTTTGTTAATATGTCTTTTTGATCGAGTTAAGCCATTTCAATTGATATTTTATAGTGTGTCTTTCTATGTTGTAATGTTACACTACTGTTTCAGGTTAGGGTGACAGTTGGCACCTGTTAAAACGTTTAAATTGACTGCATTTGTTTTCACCTGACCTAAGTCAGGAATCTGTTGTTTAGGGGTTGTAGTTTGTTGATGTGGTTCATAAGTGTTTCTTCTTTTTTATATAGATTAGACCGTTGGTTTTCCTGTTTGAATTGTTTTACACCAGTCATTTTGGGGTCCTTTATAGCTTGCTGTTTGGTGTGAGCCAAGGCTCCGTGTTGAAGGCCATACTTTGACCTATAATTGTTTACTTTTTACAGATTGTGACTTGGATGGAGAGTTGTCTCATTGGCACTCATACCACATCTTCTTATTTCTATTGAACAATCTGCAGTAATAATTTACTTAATTTCTACAATATGAAACATCTACCATTGTTCAACAAGCCAAATATACAAATACATATTAATTCCTATAAATGTAGACTTTCATGTAAGTCAGGATTCTTTGCAGTATTATAATGTTCTAAATAGCGAAATCTTTGGAGAAAATAGTGTTAAATTTTGTATGAAGTGTCTATTTAAAATTTAATAGGTGACTATGACAATAGAATATAAGGCATGTGTGAATTTGAGTGAGTCTATATTAAAGTGAATTGATGTTTAAAGTCTCCAGTTTCACACTTTTACTTTTCCAAAACATGTGTTTTTTTCTCAAGTAAATTGTTTTACCTGTTTAAAATATCTAGAATCATTGAACCTTAGTTTCCCCTATAAAAAATTATAAACCTAAGAATATAACAAACCTTGAATTCTTCAATTTTTAGATCTTCAAATGTTTTAGCAACACCCATCCCAGCACAGTTAATTAGCATATTTACAGGTCCTTGTTTTTTTTCTACCTGTAATTCATATAACAGAAACATTGTTATTTCATCTGCAATCGGTGTTTTCATGTTTAATACAATTAAAACAAATATCATTTCAATTATATTACAATTAAGAGATGGTTGATTAGGAATTTCCCTCCATTTATATACTTCGTAAAATTTTAAAACTCACAAGCAGATGACATAAAAGTCTTATTTTCCCAATTTCAATCATAACACTAGTTCAATAATTAGGGTCAAAGTATTTTAGAACCTTTCAAAATTGACATAAAGTAAAAACCGGATTACATCTTGTCATTATCCTGGAAATGGGTTTTATATTCAGATGGAATATAGGAAATTTACCCATCAAAGAACAAAACCCTTAAGCAACGCTAAAATTGCAAAGTCACAGGAGCAGAAAAGAGTAGTGAAGCCTAGTTTTCTGTAAGTTCAAGAACTTGAGTGTACCAATTAAAGAGCAAATAACAGTTTTTTGTCAATTTTTTAACAGATTGGAGCAGAGGAGTTTTTGGTGATGTTTAAATTGGCTTCTGTCATGACTGTCTGTGCAAGATGTGAAGCACTTATTCAAATGGGTTTTATGTACTAAATGGTATGATTGTGTGGGTACTATGAACAACCATTCACATTATCACACATCATCATATTTGCATCAAATCATTTTGCATTGTATTGTATGAATGCTCTTTAAATAATATATTGTAGCCAATTATTTACAGAAGAAAACATTAAAAGTTTGCTTAACTTGTGTCTCAATCCTTTTAAATATTCAAGCAAATAAAACATGCGTAAACTGATGTTTAAACTATATTACTACGAACCTGAGATCATCCCCAGTTTTTCATGGGGTTTGTGTTGTTCAGTCTTTAGATTTCTATGTTGTGTTTTGTGTACTGTTGTTTGTCTGTTTGTCTGTTTCTTTTTTAGCCATGGCATTGTCAGTTTATTTTTATCTTATGAGTTTGGATGTCCCTTTAGTATCTTTTGTCTCTCTTTTAGTAATTGGACCCTTTTACAGACTAAAATCATATTTTCCTAAATCCCTACTTAACACACATGATATTGTCTTTTGCCCAAAAAGGGTACTCAAACATGGGTATTTAAACAGGGAACAAGTATAAACTATTAATCTGGTACCTGTTGTATTGCTTTCTGTACTGCTTCATACTCTCCAGCCACGTCAACAGATACAAAACATACTGGCTGTAATGGACGGGAAGTCAAATGTTTAATATTCATGTACATGTCTATACACAATATTGGCTGTAAAGGATCAACAATCGCTATACTATGACAGCAGTTCATTTGGAATATTCAAGTTCAAAGCTTCATCATTGATGTTTAATATGAGTGGAATGTTCAAAATTGTATCAAATATGTTTAATCAGTTCTTACCCAAATAATGATCAAAATCTTTGTGTTGAAGGAAAATGAAACCTTCATTAAAATAACAGGTACTAGTGGTTTACAAAAATGTGAAACATGAAATACAAAGAGAATGAATTAGATTTCAGGAAAATAAGATGGTGCAAAAAATTATATCATTGAAATAAAACTAATACATAGGACATCACACATTTATTTCTGCATTTATAGATTTTACTGTATGACATAAATTCTTTAGCTAACGGAAACAAAAAATTACAATATGAAGAACAGCAATAAAATTAATGTTTATTTGATATCTTTTCTCCCTGAGCTGTGATATTGGTTTATTTCCATGAGCTTTGATATCTGTTTTTTCTATGATATCTGAAATTTTCCATAAGTTTTAATATCTGGGGTTTCACAAAAGTTTTGATATGTGGTATTTTCCAAGAGCATTGATTTCTGGTATTTCCCAAGTCTTTGATATCTGGTTTATCTCACAAGCTTTGATATCTGGTATTTTCCCATGAATATACCAATATTCTTTCTTCTTCAACTTACTTGGTTAAACATTATTATGACCAGAAATGAAAATGCACAAAACTAATAAAGCTTGGGACTAAATCTAAAAAAATTAAGGAAAACAAAGAAAAAAGAAACATAAAACTATGTACATATATTCCCCCTTCTTGGTGAAGGGCATGCAAATATGTGCATGGGTTTTCACTTATCTTTTATTTTGAAATGTGCTTTATGATAACATGAATACTAAAGATACATTTATGTACCAGAGAAAACCACAATATTTCATTTATCTTAAGTTAACCCTCCCTTAAAAAAATAACATAATGCTCACCTTAAAACTATTCCCAGCAACTTTCTCTAATTCCACCTTTGCAGCTTCAAGTTTTGTCTGCAAATAAAACAAAACATGAAATATTATAAAATTCTGGATAATTTTAGATGAAAGGAGCATGTTGCAAAGAAGAAAAGTGGTATGGAATTTTTATTAACAATATATAGGCATTTAAAATAATTATTAAAAAAGTTACATGGAATGTATAGCTAAACTGGCACTTATAATTTTCTTCCATAAATTTCTATTTATAGTAATGACAGCTATGTTAAGAGACTTACAAGAGTCCTCCAAACTTTGCTTTTACCACGTCCATAGTAAAATCAAAATGTGAGGCTCCATTTAGCCTTTAATAACGACTTGGCATATTTGCATGAGAATATTTCTGTTGAATGGAAACTAGGTTAAAAAAAATGTTCTTGCTGATCATCATGTTTGTTGCTGTTAATTTCAAATCATATTTCAATCAGCCATATAGTTGCTTTACTGTAGTTCTTTAGAGAGATAAGTACTTTATTTGGAAGATGAGGTAATGTGTGTCAATATCAGTGGGTCACTTAATTGACATAATTAAATATTGATATGACTATTAAGATTTTGTCTTTCATTCTATTATTATTGTTAAGCAAGCAAGCAACAATAAATAAATGTGTGTCTGTAAAAATTATAAATATTATAAATCTCCTAAGCCACTTAAAAAACTTGACCATAAATATTTAATTACATGTATGATTTACAAAATATCATCAGCCACCTTTATCAATTTTTTGCTACTGAAAGAATTGAAATTAGATCTTTTTAATGCAAGAATTCATTTTAATCAGTATATTTTTTCTTCCTTACAGTATTTCTAGCCATTATTCATTTAAGTCTCTATATGTTTTCTTTCTCACAGTATTTCTAGCCAGTTAAACCTCTATACTTTTTCTTCCTTACAGTATTTCTAGCCATTTAAATCTCTATATTTTTTTCTTTCTTACAGTATTTCTAGCCAACTAAACCTCCATTTTTTTTTATCTTCCTTACAGTATTTCTAGCCAATCAAATCTGTATATTTTATCTTCCTTACAGTATTACTAGCCATTTAAACCTGTATATTTTATCTTCCTTACAGTATTTCTAGCCAATCAAATCTGTGTATTTTATCTTCCTTACAGTATTTCTAGCCAATCAAATCTGTATATTTTATCTTCCTTACAGTATTTCTAGCTATTTAAACCTATATATTTTATCTTCCTTACAGTATTTCTAGCCATAATTGATACTACAGCTCCTCTTCTTATTGCTTCCTTGGCAATAGCCTTCCCTATACCACTTGAGCCACCAGTTATCTAAAATGATTAGATTTGAGATATAAACGCTGGACATCTCTCTGCTTAGTCATCTTACATGTAGTCAAGCTCAGAAAAAAACACTGCTTGATATTGATGTACCATTTTGTCATTTTTGTAATTTGTTTACTCAATAGAAAAAAAAGGACATGGGTTATCTATCCATGACACAAAATCAGTTCATGCACAGCAAAAAAAAAAACCATTTTCATTCTGAATTTTACAAAAAGCACTTTTATTGCTGTTCTTCATCTCAAAGTCACAGAGAGGCCTTCAACACAGAACAAAAAAAACTCTCACCTCACTGCAACTTTCAAACAGCCCCTAGCACTGGCTTGAGTGGAATTGTTTGCACCAAATAATTGGATAGACTTTGAAAGATGTAACACCACCAAATCTGGCTCAATCAAAACGAACATACTGGATCCGGAAAGTAGTACATATTTAAAATAAAATAGTTCCTACGCATAGGTGTAATGTCAAACTATGTAGGTATCAAATGAATGGTGAAGGCTGGTGATCCTGGTAGAAAACATTTTGACTGATAATTTTGAATAATACAAAAATGTATGAATGAATTCTAAAATTGAGGGCACACTATGTCCTTTGTAAAATAAAAATTGTTAGTTGTTTGTTTCAAATAAATTAAAACAGCAGAAAAAAAAATAAATTTGGAGTTTTCTCTGTATATTTGTGTTTTATTATAGGATGCTACATCTCGTTTCGCATCCTTACTTAATGCATATTATGGTAAGATAGAAGATGAATTTCTAGATTTACTCTTACACCTATTAACAACTTCACATTGTGACCTGTTGGACAGGAATGAAAGGATCCAGTTCATGTTTTTAATAAGCCATATTCATTGATATTTGTGGGGATTACTTTTTATTCATTAGTGTGGCTTTTGAAATTAGACAAGTTCAAGAAAACTACAACTCTAGCTTATATAGCTATAGCTTGATTAAATTCTAGTCACTTCTTCACCTCGTTCAATCATTTGGTCAAATCGATATCCAATAGTCAATTCAGTACATGGTTACATGTATATCAGCACTTATGGTAAACATGCCATCTTCTGGTTTTTTCCATATTTGGCCCATTTATTTCATTTTCTTTAGAAATTATTGAGAATTTAAGTGATTGAGATGTTAAAGGGGAATATAGGTTTAATTTTTTTGGGGTAAATTTTATAGGTGTACATGTTTTGTCAGGAACTAATGTTTACCCAGAATAACAGAAAAATTATCATAAATGTAAGGTAACTTATCAAATGCCAAAATGACTCAAAATAGGTGCCAATTTGGCTTTCTCTACAGGTGCCAATTGACTTTTTCTAAGGGTGCAGAAACAATGTTTTACCTGCCCGGTTGAGCCATAAAAATATCTCTCTTTGACATTTTTTAAAGAAATTTAAGTATGGATCTGCATTAATACTAGTCCAGATAATCATGCCGTCTACTGAGGGCATTTTTCTATTTTGAATATTTTTGTATCCCTCATTGTCACAAGAAGGCGTCAAAGCTAAAAATTCAAATAGCCTTCCAAGACGTCATAATTATCTGGACTACATTAATACTTGGAGGTGCAGTCTACAACTTTCAATGCATAATAATGAATCATAGTTGAATACTTCTAATAACATCATGATTTACTTGGGAATTATTTTTCCACTTTGAAAGTAGAAATATATTGCATAATTATATTTTGGAATACTTCCTTATAGTATCTGCATAGTTCAAATTGCACTCCCACATTGAAAGCCAGACACAACGATCATATTACAGAAGGTGTCGTGTGAGGTAACTTGTATAGCCCAATTGATAGTTAATGGCCAGTTCAAGTTGTATTAGCCCAAACTGCAGATAAAAGAACCTGACAGAGTGAGAGGAAATATGAAAGAGAGATAACATGCATTTTGATATGCAAGTGACGCACCAACACATGTTTTCCGTCCAGTTTTAATACTTGTGGTGACACCAGCCATGAAATAAGAAACATAAAAATACCAATCAGACAAATGAGAATTATTAACTCAAAAAGCATTTTGATTTTTCCACTTTTTTGTTCTGCCAAACTGGCGGAAGTTTATTGTTAACGACTAACTACGAAGCTAAGGTGGGAAACGAACACGAACGTATTCCGTACATCAGATTCAGATAAGAGAGGCCGGTGGTCAGCTAAAAAGGGAGGTGGGAGAAAGTGGGGTGGGAGGTGGGAAAAAACAAATAGTTTCTACATGTATGTAAAATTAATCAGAGCCGATTTTGTATGGCCATATTTCCTTTCAGATTTTCGTTAATTGTTAATTGTTTTGGCATTAGTCAGGCCATTGGTTTTCTCGTTGAATTGTTTCACATTTTGTTATGTTGGGACCTTTTTGATTAGCCGATTATACGATATTGATTTTGATCATCATAAAGTGTTGAAGGCCGTATGGTGACCTTTACATTACTTCAACATAGTCACTGGAGTAGGGGCCTTGGGCAAGGGAGCAGTTGCCTCCCTACCGACTTCTTGGCAAAAAAATTTACTGAACACGAAAGAGGACAGTGAATAACTCCTAGACTATAGAAAAACTTTTTTTATTTCTTGCCTGTCACTTTCACAAACCTCCACTGCCCACACTTTTAAGTTCACTCTTACGCCACTGATCAGTGTACTTGCTTACATCTACGTCATTTGGACTCTGGTTGATAGCTGTCGCATTGCCAATCATGCCACATCTTCTTATGTTTATATATAATACCAAACAAGTACTCGACAGACTACTAAACTCTGAAATATGTGAGTCCTTTTTAAAATGAGAAAAAATTAAAGTTGAGACATCTTTGCATTAAAAAAAAAAGTATACAAGATTTATGTCAACTACATTACATGGACGGTCAACTAGTCTACACAATTATAACAATTGTTAAGAAGTTGACCGTTATGTGAATGACATATTCGCACTCCTAACACTATATCTACATAGTTAAACACATAATGTTTTACCGCAGTATGAAACACACGGAATGGAGTATTATAAATCAAGTATATATGGACGTCATATTCCGTAGTCTCCTTAATAAACCAGTTACCAAATGTGATACTGCTGTCTGTCGATACCTAAATGTTGGTATTACACAAGGTCGTGTTTATCTCTGACTGTTAATGACCTTTTTACACTAAATCCATTGGATGTTGGATGTGTACTGATTGATATTTACGTCTTAGATACATGATTTTTTTATTAGTTGTTATTGGCTTTGAAATAGCTGTCAGTAACTGCGAGTACTCCCAGATCTGTATGTTGTGTCTTGTATAAATACCCTGCCACATCCGGTCTGTGTTTTCATTATATGTTTTCTGATTTGTATCGATCTGATGAGTTAAGCCCTTTTCAACTGATTTTTATAGTTTGTTCTTATTTTGTGCTATAACACCTCTGTCCCTGGTTAGGGCGAGGGTTGAGCGCTCACAAACATGTTTAACCCCACCACATTCTTTGTATGCCTGTCTCAAGTCAGGAACCTGTAGTTCAGTGGTTGTTGTTGGTTCATGTCTCTCATATTTGATTTATTTGTTTTCTTCGTAAATTATTTTGTTATTAATTAGACCGTTAGTTTTCTCAATTGGATTGTTTCAAATTTTTCAATGTCAGGGCCTTTTAAAGCAGACTATACAGTATGGGGTTTTCTCATTGTTGAATGTCGTACGGTTGCATATAATTGCTTACATCCACTTCATTTGAACTTCGGTGGATAGTTGTCTCATTGGGACTCATACCACATCTCCTTATGTTTATACCTCTACTTACTTAAATGCCAATAATGGTGCTAGAAATTTGTATATCTACAAGACTACTACTTGTACATTTCATAGGTACACTTAAACAGTGGGAGAAAAATTGATGTTAAAGGATGGGAGGTGGGAGATTTTTTTTTTTGGGGAGGGGGGGTGGTAGACTGGGAGGTGGGAGGTGGGAGAGAGTACTCCCTGTCCACCCCCTCATAAGAGAGAATAGAGAATATGAGGCGTGGATTTGGTCAAAATTTATATTGTATTTAAAAAAAAGGAGCTCCTGAAATATTTCAGAACCTCATGGTAATTGCCGGGATTTTTAGGATATCCTTAAGTCGATTTCAGGATATAATTAAAATCACTTTGTTGAGGTCCGGAAATAATTGTGGACCTCATCAAACATTTAAGGATATCCTGAAATCGAATTATGGAGGTCCTGAACTTGATATTTCTGGAGCTTCCGCTTGAATACCGTGGCAATAATTTTGGGCTAAATCCGCGCCTCATAAGAGAATAATTTGCCAGTGTGATAGAAGATTCTGAACACCGAACATAAACAAAATAAACCTAAATTTAAAGAATTTATAGGATTAAGCACAAACATGAAAATATAATTGTTTACTGCAGAAACTATGAAGGGACGGCTAATAACAGAGGCGGATTTAGGAGGCAGAGGTCCGACCCCCCTCTTTATGGAGCTACATATATGGTTAATGCATAGACTTTTTACATTTTCCATTCCTATCGTTGCCTAGTTTTCACGGGGCTTCTTTTTCAACATCCTTGATACTTACGCAAAAAATCATATTTCATTCTGCAAAAATAAAATATTTTTTGTGAGCCAACAGTTACACAATACATGCTAATAGTAGAATAAAATCAATCAATGATATATATTTATTTTTTATAGTATAGATGTTTTATTCTTGTATTAAGCTCTTTCGTTCGCCAGCATTACCTGTTACGTTTTCGCATCGTGGGGATTTTGAGTAGGATATAAGTCCTCAAGTGACCTTTGATAAAACGTTTTAAACAAAATATCTACTTATTTTGTTTGCATCACAAAACTGTGTGTCATAGTCAATATAAAACTGTGTATATATAGTCAACTTGTTTTCACTGTACTCGTCTGTTTCGATTCTTAGTTTAAACATATTAATTCGTTATTGTCATATGCGCTTCTATTCTCATTTTCCCGCACTTGACAGGAAAATAAGAGTAAAGGGGCATCATATAGATAAGATAAGATAAGATATTTTATTTCCAATTATGGGCCCCAAAGGGCATAAACATTACAACATCAATAATTTTTCATAATACAATACAAACAATGAGATAAAAAAAAAAAGTTAAACGAGAACTATTTAAGTTCTTAAAGAATACGTAGATAAAGAATCTATAGTATGTTTTTTTTTAATACTAATGCATTTTATTGCAAGTGTGGTTGATATAGATAACAAACAAGCAGCCCAAAAAGAAAAAAAGAAAAATAGATATCCATATATGTATAGTACACAAAAAGTTGGATCAATTAAACATATAATAATAAGCCAAAAAGAAAGTAGAAATTAAGCATGTCCATGACTCATCCTGTGTCAGCAGCAAATAGGAAAGCATTATGGTTTCCTAAAGGCAGCTGACACCAGGGGGCGATACCTTATGGGCCATAGGCATGTAAAATGTGTGTAAATATAACGAAAGTAGAAAATAATCGGATTAGATGTGAGTTCTGGTACATATTGCCCAAAACTTAGAGTCTGTCGGGTGAAATGGTTAAAAGTAAATTTCTCTTTTCACCATTTTTTAAATCATAGTACTAAGTTTGCGATTCTCCCTTATCTGAAAATATTATCCAACCCGTTTCTTCATAAAGCTTAGTTAAGTTAGTTTAGCTTGTCCCATATGACACCAACGTAATAAAGAATTGGTCTAATGATTGAAGAAGGAAAAACATTCTTTAGTGAATCTAACGAGTATAATCGCATATTCCTAAGGATATTTATATTTAGTCTATTGCTCGTTTAACTATATATATATATAGACACCTAATTATATCTGGACTGACTGTTCAGCAATAAAATTTCAAGAAACACTTTCTTCAGATACACTACAAAACTACATACTAGAATTCAACAACAGCACAATTCAATTTACTCAGACATCAGTAGATGAAGCATCATCAAAACTTTCAAACATCTTTTTATCAGCAGCAAATCTATCACTTAAACGACCTTTAAAAAAAACACACAAACAAACAAAAAAACAAAAAGTGGTTTGACGCAAGTTTACAACAAGCTCGAACTAACTTGCTTAATTATGGAAAAATTTATTCAAGATTTCCATATGATCCAATTATCAAAAATCACTTTTATAAACTGAATCGTGAATACTCCAAACTAAGGAAATATAAATACAAACAATACAAACAATCATTGATTAGTCAGCTGGACTCCTTGCACGAAGAGAATCCAAAACTGTATTGGAACTTAATTAATGAACTACAGGAAAAAAATGAAACACAAAAAAAATGTGGAGTACAACCATCAACTTTGATATCACATTTCCAAAAGTTGTCACAACTGAAAGGTGAATTTCAAAGTAGATATACAGAGCTATGTGAAAAACTGAAACAGTTAGAAAACTCAAAATGTTTCAACGAGTTGGACTCCGTTATCACTGAGTCTGAAATATCCAAAGCCATTTCACACTTAAAATGCAATAAATCATCAGGCTTGGATAACATTAGTAATAATATGATAAAGAATGGACAGACTTTCCTTTTAAAAAGTTTTCAACAGATGTTTAATACTTGTCTGTCTTCAGGTATATACCCAACATCTTGGGCTGAAGGTTATATTACACCAATTTTTAAAAGCAACGATACAAGTGACCCTAACAATTATAGAGGAATAACAATAACAAGTGCAATTGGAAAGCTTTTTAATAGAATATTAAGTCTAAGACTGGACAAATTTCTTCAGGAACATAATATTATACATGATAGTCAAATTGGATTCACAAGGAAAGCCAGAACTGCAGATCATATGTTTATTTTAAACTGTCTTATTAACAAATACTGTAATTCAAAAGAAGGTAGACTGTTTGCCTGTTTTGTTGATTTTCAGAAGGCTTTTGATACTGTTATACATACAGGGATCAAGATTAAACTACTAGATATTGGGGCTGGGTCTTATTTTTATAACATTATTAAAAGTATGTATGAAATTAGCAAATCATGTGTCAAAATTCAAAATCAAGTAAGTGATTTTTTCCCATTAGATATTGGAGTCAAACAAGGTGACAACCTCAGTCCGAATTTATTCAAGATATTCATAAATGATTTGCCCAGATATTTGTCAGATACTAGAGACCCAGTTAATGTCAATGACAAAGATCTACATTGCTTAATGTATGCTGATGATATTGTTTTATTATCTACATCAGCTGAAGGACTACGAGAAAAGCTGGGAATGCTTGATAAATTTTGCAAAGATTGGTGTCTCAATGTGAATACTAATAAGACAAAGGTGCTGATTTTCAACAAGGCAGGCAGACATGTAAAACAGATATTCACATTTCAGAATATAAATCTGGAATGTGTCTCAAAATACAAATACCTAGGTTTATATTTAAGCTCATCTGGTTCATTCAGTTATGCTCAAAATGAACTATACAAAAAATCCCTGAAAGCTCATTTCAAATTAAGGAAAGATCTTTTATCACTTAATCCTGATGTAAAAACAAGTATTCATGTTTTTGACCACACTGTAAAACCTATTTTATTATATGGTAGCGAAATATGGGGGATGTTTAATTCTCTTTCCTCTAAATGTAAGAAGGAAGATATATCTTTTGAAAAATTATATTCAGGTTTACCCTGTGAGAAACTTCATATAAAATTTTGTAAATTTATACTTGGGGTACACAAGAAAACAACAAATGCTGCAGTGTTATCTGAACTTGGAAGATTTCCAATATATTTTAATATTATAAAAGGAATGTTATTGTACTGGTATAGATTAGAGAATTTAGGTAATAATTTTCCTCTATTAAAAGAGGCATATACACAATCAAAGACACTACATCACATGAATATAACATCATGGTATGGTTCAATAAATGTTGTTTTTAAAATACTTGGTATTGACTATACAAATGCCATAAATGCTCCATTTTGTGAATCCTTATACAAATTTAAGAAATATATACAAACCAAGCTATCAATATTGTTTATTAGCTGTTGGAAAAAACAAATAGATAAATTTTCAGACAGTAAACTGAAAACCTACCTTTTATATAAACTGTGACAAATTTTGGTTTTGAAAAATATCTAACATTGATCAAGAATTTTGAACTTAGAAGAAGTTTTACTAAATTACGTGTATCTTCTCATAGATTACAAATAGAATTAGGTAGATATCAGGGTATTCCCCGAATTAACAGAATATGTAATAAATGTTCTTCCAATACTGTCGAAGATGAGGCTCATTTTCTATTTGATTGTAACAAATTTGAGGATGATAGAAATTGTATGTTAGCTAGTATTGCACAATATAATTCTTATTTTAATCATATGAGCAGTCAAAGCAAAATTATCTGGTTATTTAGTGTAGAAAATGTTGAGTTACTTAAAATAATATGTAATTTTATATACAAACATCTTCCTTAGTGAAGATTAGTTAAAGGAAATCTATGTGTGTATATACATTTGATTGGACATAGAAAATTATATTCATCTGAATATCACAAACATACTAGCCGATTAAAAAAAAAAATAATTGTTAAGATATATTATTTATTCAAATGTTCTCTTATATCCTTGAGGCATCGTCCCCTGGTATCAACTGCATTCAAGTTACCTATGATGCTTCCTTGTTTGCTTTTGATACAGGTAGGAAAGAGACATTTACACACATTTTACATGCCTATGGCCCATAAGGTATCGCCCACTGGTGTCAGCTGCCTTTAGGAAACCATAATGCTTTCCTATTTGCTGCTGACACAGGATGAGTCATGGACATGTTTAATTTCTACTTTCTTTTTGGCTAATTATTATATATTTAATTGATCCAACTTTTTGTGTACTATACATATGTGGATATCTATTTTTCTTTTTTTCTTTTTGGGCTGCTTGTTTGTTATCTATATCAACCACACTTGCAATAAAATGCATTAGTATTAAAAAAAAAAACATACTATAGATTCTTTATCTACATATTCTTTAAGAACTTAAATAGTTCTCGTTTAACTTTTTTTTTTTTTTATCTCATTGTTTGTATTGTATTATGAAAACTTATTGATGTTGTAATGTTTATGCCCTTTGGGGCCCATAATTGGAAATAAAATATCTTATCTTATCTTATCTTATATTCAATGTGAATGTTTCACAACCCAATATTTGAAAAATAAGTACAACTTCTTGAAAAATCATTGTCGTTCATTTTTGAGATCGGATAACTATGTTTTATTGTTTTTCTTATCTTAAAATAATAAAGTGTTTTTTTGGAGGTTTTGGAAAAGGGTTTGGTAAAAGGGGGGGGGGGGGGGTAATCTACAAGACTTGTCTACATATAAAATTAAGGACTTGTTTCCTCCGTATTGTCCAACTATGTTAACTGAAAACAGCGAAAAATAATTATTCATTTATGGTGCAACTTAACACCTTGTAGCGAAAATTTAAACTGGCACAAATACGACAACTACATAATAATATAGCCAATAATTAATTGCTACAAAAATGGCAATTTAATAATCGAATAGTGATTATTTACTGACTATTTGAGGTGAATTATATTGTCATCAACCCCAGAATTTGCATTTATAAAAACGCACACTAAATGAAGAGCCACACAATGCAATAATAACTCTAACAAATCTTGTAGTAATATTTTTCATCAAATATAATTTGGCCCTCTCTCTCTCTCTCTCTCTCTCTCTCTCTCTCTCTCTCTCTCTCTCTCTCTCTCTCTCTCTCTCTGACATCATTTTTGAATCATTGCAACAATAAGTTAGTGATCATATATGCATGTAAAGCTAGGTTGCTAAGTTAATGTTAATTCTATAAATCTTTTGGAATGAAGACAAGTTAAATAAGTTTTAATACGAATTTAATCACAAAATTAAAACTCCAATAATTGACAAATGCAAATCGCTTCTTTGCAAATTTCATCTCCAATCTTTCATAAGTATAAGAAGACGCCCTAGTTGAGCACAATTTGATTTAAAAAAAATAATTCAATTGACACAAGCTTTTGACATGAATATCTATTCACCTATGGCAGGACCTCAAGGATAATGAAGTTTTTGACTATCTTTACATGCTATTTCAGTAGGTGTTTTATAATGGACAAATATACACAGATACAGTCTTTTAATTTCCTTTTTTTTATATTGAAAAGGTTATCCCTTTTTCAATTAAAACTAATATTAATATTAATAAACACTTGGCGAATTTTATATGTCACTGACAGGGCAAAAATAATCTATTTATATATTAAACCCTTGTAAACACATTTCCTTTTAACATGGATATAGTACTAGTATTCAATCGTTGAAAATCTGCAAATATCTATGGAACTGAAAACTTTGTGTTGGGTTGATGAAAGTTAAAAAAAGATTTTATTGACAATGATTATGAAATGAGTTTTTGCATTAATATCCTTAAAAAGATATGGCATTGTTTGAGATTCGTGTGTGTAACATCACCAGTGTCGTACTCACGTAAGTATGTCATTACATTCATAGTTTGATGCTGAATCATATAATACGTGTAATAGGCCAATACTCGTTAGTGTGTAATAAAATATAATACAGTAAGATGAAAAAAATATCATGATCGTCATCGTGATGAATATTACATGGCAATATACAGATATTATAATATAATCTGCCTGGAATATCTAATTATAATAGTATAAAGTACAATAACTATAAACATAAGGAGATGTGGTATAATTGCCAATGAGACAACACGTTACTATCTACCAAAGTTCAAATTTAGTGGATGTAAGCAATTATAGGCAACCGTATGGCCTTCAACAGGAAAAAACCAATACCGTATAGTCGGCTTTTAGAAGGCCCCGTAAAATATGAAACTATTCAATTGAGAAAAAATAATGGCCTAATTTATAACAAAACAATTTACGAAAAACAAATATGACAGACATGAACCAACAACAACCACTGCACTACAGGCTCCTGAATTGGGACAGGCACATAAAGAATGTCATAACCTGGGACAGTGGTGTAACAGTACAGTACTTTTACGTTCATTTCCTGACAACCAAGTAAAGGCAACTCTTTTATGTTTCACATGGCAATCCGAAAACACTCAGCTATTTTTCTAGAATTGTATTCAGATTCTTTTCGTGAGATTACTGGTATTTATAGTTATCGGCTTTGAAGTATTGTAATAAAATGTCAAGTCCACACTAAATATTAGGATTCTTGTTGAAATGCATAAGCACCGTCCAGAAATTGATTGGTTAAAGACCACGATAAAAAATATTCCTTTATTCATCAGATATATCATAGCATACGAACGTTGTATCTTATACATCAATCCATATACTTTCCGTAATGAAAGTAACAAAGTATACATAAATCCCCTCGCTAACCACTCCGGTACTCAAGTAAATCTCAAAACAACATTTTAACTACCACACTGATACTGAAATAATGTACAACCTTTGTAAACTTAGATATGGTATGGACTATAATTTTACTTGAAGGAAGTACTTTTGCTACACAGAAGACAGATAATTGTACCGTCTAGAAGCAATTGTTAAACTTGGAGACAGTAATCTGGTCAGAGTTGATGTTTATCACCTAAAAAAATAATTTTCGATTAGAAATGCATTATAGATCTTATTGATTTTAAATAGTCTTTCATTAAACAAATACCACCTTTATCTAGATTAAGATGTTTTACAACAGGTATATAATGTAAGTAAACAATTCCAATATTTTAGCACTGTGATAAACTTTGAGGTTGACCTTTAAACATGTTTCAAGTGTCTTTTCTGGTGACATCGTCAATACATATGATATATGTTAACTGTTAGGTTTCATGCAAAAATACATAGGAGGTAAGTCTGGTATTTTCTATGATTTAAAAGGGGATATTAAATCTAATAAGATGAAACAGAACTGAATCGTTTGCTGATTATATTCTGTTGTGAAATTTTAAAAAAAAGGGGGGGGCATTACATTTATCAAGCAGAAACTGATCTGAACTGTTTGCTGATTATTTTCTGCTGTTGAATTTTTAAAAAAGGAGGCATTAATTTTTTTAAGCTGAAACTGAACTGAACTGTTTGCTGATTATATTCTGTTGTGAAATTATAAAAAAGGGGGAATTAGATTTATTTATCTGAAACTGAACTGAATTGTTTGTAAGCTGGTTCTCGTCTGACTACTGGACTTTGTTTGAGTGTAGCGTAAATACAACGGAATCCACTTAAAATTGTTTGCTGATTATATACTTTTGCCGGTGAAATTAAAAAAAAAACAAGAGTTTGAAACGGTTATCAGTAAGTGCAATGTTATTTGTAAAAGAGTTGACATTCAGAACTATGAAACACTATGTCATCTGTGGACTTAATGCTGATGATATGTTTAACCATATTTCAATACTGGAAAACCATTGCGTAACAATACTTCGTACATGTAAACTGACAATAATCAATAATAGTTTGTACGACTTTATTTTAAACCTTTCATCAATGCAATTAATTCTAGTTTATGGATGCAATCGGTTTAATATGTAATGATTTCTTATTAAAAGTTAAACACGCGCCCTTATTAACTGTATAAATATCAGACATAAAATTTTGTCAAAGAAGGCGAACAACAATGTTCACTTCTTCAAAGTCCAGAAGAGTAGGGGCTATTCATAGTACGTATTTATCTGTTGTTACTATTATGTTGTTACTTGGGCAGTGTTTTCTATCCGGCTTGTATTGCAACCCGAGAATGTTTTAATTTTGCCATTTTTGAATTATCGCCTTCTATGTCAAAAAGAGATCCATGCATGCAAATGCTGATGAACGAAGCATCTGCGATGGAAATTTGATCTGAGACAACAGGGCAAAACTAAACTGTCTTAAAATTCCGAGATTTAAAAAATACGCGTATTTGTATTTTTCATATATTTATAGAGATGGGTTATGATTGTCAATGAGACAACTATCCACCAATCAATTTAAAAAAACAATGTTAGTACCGAAAAAAAGCAATATTAGTAACGAAAAAGGGAATATTTAAAAATCTTGCTAATGCTAAATTAATAACCATAAGAACAAATTTATTCAAAGGGCTCATAAACCTGTATCAAATCTTAATTTGCGAGCTATATAAACAAAAAACACCTCAAGGTGGTACATAACACTACAGGGAATTAACTCTGTAAAAATCAGCTGAACGTTTTAATCACGTTCTATTGTTAAAAAAATATTAAGCTTCTCAATGATCAAAATTAGTGTTTGCCAAACTGGGGAACACCTTTTTTACAACGAGTTCCGATAAAGTGTGTGGTTCAAGTTTTTTAAAATTTTTATATTTTTGTCAAAGGGTCAAAGTAAATATTTTGTCAAAATTTTATGAAAATTAAACGAGCCAAATTAATTTTAGTCAAGGTGTTTGGTACCACCTTAAACATTATGATTTGACATCCCGTTTGTAATAAGATTTCTACAGAAAAAGCCAAACTGGAAAAGCAAATCTGTTTGCTGTATTTAAAGGCAGTTACCTGGGGCAAATTTTCGCAGTAAATCAGAGTTCTTGATTATTGAAAGCAAAATATAATACAGATTAAATGTATCGGTAAGTGTTATTAATGTTTTCTATTAAATAGAATTAAGCCAATTTATTTCTGAGTTAGTTTATAAACTGTCATTCATAACGACATAGAAACAAGTCTGCTAATAAATTGGCGCAGTTTGTGCCTATAGGAATACCTACAAACAGTCAATTACCTTTACTGTCGATACGTACAAAAATGTTGTCAAGGAGAACATGATTTGTCCCAGTTGATACGATATTCCAGACCTTGCGTTTCCTATAGTGATTTCCTCGATAGAAAGTTACCAATAAAAACTGACCGCCACGAAATGGCACAAAAAAATGCTGAAATAGGCGTTTAACACTAATCAATCAATTAATCGATAGAAAACTCTGCTCACAAAGAAGCTATTAAAGAAAGGGTTTCAAGTGGTAGAGTTAAAGTCATCCCTTTGAAAATTTTACGGATGCCATCACGAGTTGCTTGACCAATATGGAATATTAGTTTCATAGATGAAGATGGATATGTTCGAATTTTGTCGTAACCACAATTCCGTTCTCTTTTTCTCGAATGTGACATCACCGAATATTATCACAGAGCAACATGAGCAACACGACGGGTGCCACATGTGTAGCAGAATTTTATGTTGTAATGTTACAATACTGTTTCAGGTTAGGGTGAATTTTGGCGCCTGTTAAAACGTTTAAACCCGCTGCATTTGTATGCACCTGTCATAAGTCAGGAGCCTGTTGTTCAGTGGTTGTCGTTTGTTGATGTGGTTCATAAATGTTTCTCGTTTCTCGTTTTTTATATAGATTAGACCGTTGGTTTTCCTGTTTGAATTGTTTTACACTAGTCATTTTGGGGCCCTTTATAGCTTGCTGTTCGGTGTGATCCAAGGCTCCGTGTTGAAGACCGTACTTTGACCTATAATTTTTTACTTTTTACACATTGTGACTTGGATGGAGAGTTGTCTCATTGGCACTCATACCACATCTTCTTATTTATACCCTTCCGGAGGACACAAATTTACTCCTGTTTCATTTTGGTGGAACTCGTGTTACTCAGTCTTTCGTTTTTTTGTTGTTGTGTTTTGTAGACGGTTGATGGTCTTTCCGTCGTTTTTTGTTGTGTTTTGTATATAGACGGTTGAAGGTCTTTCCGTCGTTTTTTGTTGTTGTGTTTTGTAGACGGTTGATGGTCTTTCCGTCGTTTTTTGTTGTTGTGTTTTGTAGACGGTTGATGGTCTTTCCGTCGTTTGTTGTTGTGTTTTGTAGACGGTTGATGGTCTTTCCGTCGTTTTTTGTTGTTGTGTTTTGTAGACGGTTGATGGTCTTTCCGTCGTTTGTTGTTGTGTTTTGTAGACGGTTGATGGTCTTTCCGTCGTTTGTTGTTGTGTTTTGTAGACGGTTGATGGTCTTTCCGTCGTTTTTTGTTGTGTTTTGTAGACGGTTGATGGTCTTTCCGTCGTTTTTTGTTTCTTTGTTCCATGGTATTATGAGTTTGTCTTTTTCTAATAAGTTTAAATATCTCTTTGGTATCTTTTTCCTCTTTTTGACAGAATTAATCATAGCATTACATTTCTAGTAAGTATATCGAGCATATTTACATTGGTACAAAAGATTTTTTTCTTGTGTCTAGACGTGTAAACAAAAATTGTTTTGTTGCAGCATCTGATGATGGACCGAGTCGACCTGTGAAGCGGACTAACAGTAGCAGCTGGATGATTAACATTGTCAGGACAATCAGATTCAAACATGATGCGCTAAAGGATCATGGGTATTGGTATCTCAGTAAGTTAATGTTGTCAGAAAAATCAGATTCAAACATGATCATGGGTATTGTTATCTCAGTAAGTCACTGTTGTCAGATCAATCAGATTCAATTATGATGCGCTAAAGGATCATGAGTAATGGTATTTAAGTAAGTCAGTGTTGTAAGAAGAAACAAATTTAAACAGGGTCATGGGTATTGGTATTTCAGTAAGTCAATGTTCTCAAAATAATCAGATTCAAACATGATCATGGGTATTGGTATCTCGGTAAGTCAATGTTGTCAGAACAATCAGAACAAACAGTCGATCAGTTTGAAGTAGGATGCGCTAAAGGGACATGGGTATTGGTATCTTGAAGTCAATTAACTTCTATGACATTTGGTCTCTGGTGGACAGTTGTCTTATTGGCAATCATACCACATCTTCTTATTTTATATCAAACTAAATGCGCTAAAAGGTAACCGATTTTGGTATCTGAGTAAATCAATGTTGTCAGACTCCGTCATGATATATTATAGGATCATGGGTATTGGTATATAAGAAGGTCATTTCTGTCAGACTCAATCATGATGTATTATAAGACCACAACTTTTGGCACCTTATGGAAATGTGTGGGTAAAATTTAAATGTAAGTTGAATATGTAGACAAAAATATTTTTCACAATAACCAGTAAACATGGTAATCCAATTGAGACTTGATATAACAAAAACATTCATTGTGAGGTTCTGACTAAGCGTTGTTAAAGTGTAACTTTTGCGTTTTGCTGAGCAATATGTGTGCCACCCAAGTCTTTGGGTTACATTGGAGAATGTATAAAATATGTCGATAGATTCTTAGTGATAATTAATTATCAACCTTAGGTTGTGGAGATTAACAATCCTCTATTAAACAACCGAAACAATAAAACCAATTATAACAGAAAATTTCTATTTGGTACTTACCGAATGTTGTAATGCATGTAGGCCAACTAGTCTAGTCGTCACTGGGGGGTTTAACTTAGACACCGAACATTCATCTTGAGTGGGGGATGCATGGTTTAAAAAAAAGATATCGTTTGATTTTAAATTTTTAAAAAAATATTTTGTTTCAGAAGGGAATTGAAAAAAAATATAATTTGTTTTCAATAAAATTTAGGTTAATTTTTTTTTATTTATCGTTTAGTTTCCCAAAAAGTTCTTGTTCCTGTATGTTATTGAAAAACAAATTACTTGTTTTAGATAACAGTCTTAAACTTGGATGGAGAGTTTTCTCATTGGCACTCATACCACATCTTCCTATATCTATTAAAAAGTGTTTGTTCCGAGAGAAGAAAAAACAAGCCGTCTTCCACAAAAGATAAATGGTTAGAGCCACAACATTGAAATGGGTGGGTGGGGGTGGGGGGTTGAATGTAGACAATTTTATTCTGCGTTTAGAACATTAAATCATTAATCATCAGTCAGGGTAGTCAATGGGCTGTCCTTTTACTTTTAACTATAGAAAAAAAGTTCTCCGTTTTAAACATCATATTAAGTAAATAAAAGGTATATTAATCGGTAAATAAATTGACAAATAAATAAATTCCAAGGAGTCTGATCTTTCAGGTAACAAATGTTTTTATACGTTCTTTCACAAGATAAAAATATCCGGTTTGTCATCGAACGCACCGATGACTACAACTCATTTTGATTAAATAAAATTTTCCAACATGAGTTCAGTGTTAGCCACAACGATAGCGAACAACAGAAAAAGAATAAGAAATCAACTTCTAAAACGACGATGTAGCTTTGTCAAAATTCGTAAAGTTGGGTTTGTTAGTGATGTAACTGTCGGAGAATTCCTGGAACAATTCATTTACACAAGTAAGTCAAACAATTTACTGGTGTTTCTACAGGGGTATTCCTGGAAAAAATCATTTACACAAGTAAGTCAACTAATTAATCGTGTTTCTACAGGGATATTCCTGGAACAAATCATTTACACAAGTAAGTCAAACAGTTTACTCGGTTTTCTACAGGGGGTTCCTGGAACAATTCATTTACACAAGTAAGTCAAACAATTTAATCGTGTTTCAACAGGGGGATTCCTGGAACAAATCATTTACTCAAGTTAACAGTATCGCAGCTTCATATGTATATACACTGGACGTTAAGCAACCAACAATCAATCAATCATATGTATATTTTAAGGTTCTAAAATTTTTTTGTAGATATATACAAATTATAAACGCTTAAAACAGGGTTCCAGTCAACCAAATGAGTTATAATAGACCGTTTTGAATTTGTGAAAATGGGATATGAATTTTAATACTGTGCAAGAAATACAATGTATTTTTTGTTTTTTTTTGTGAAATATTACTTGATTGTTGATAACATTGACCACCACGGAAGATGGAGCTCCTGAGAGGTACCAATTCAGCAACGTATTCAGTTTCTGAAAAATTCCCTTACCAAAAGTTGCAACTATTGTTCCTAACAATTGCACTCCTGAATATTATTGCTGAAATAAAAAAAAAAAATGTTTGCACTGTAAATTTATATAACATTTGGGCTATTAAACCCCAAACGGGTTATTATGACCAATTTGGGTGATTGATTCCAATCTGATAAAGCGATGGTTCAATACGGGTTCGACTTGTCGAAACTAAAAAAAGAAAATGCTATTTTTACCAAGGAAAAAGTACAAATATTTCAATGTGTTTTCAAAACTTACAATATATATATATATATAAACATACTAATGAAGAATGGACAACTCTTTTTTAACACGCTTTGTGAACATTTTGTAACCTAAGACGACTGTGCACCAAGAAAAGATTACTTGAAAATAATTCTTCGCAAACTATTCTTTTTGAAGGAATTTAGGCCATATAGAATGCATTTTCTTTTTTCTTTGGCTTTGATGAACTATTGTTTCCTAATGAAGCCCATTAATATGACTGCCGATATGGCTTTCCTCATCCCATATGCTATTTATTATCATTTAACCGTGTTGTATTTTCATTAGGGATAAGTAATACTGTTATAATTATTGATTATTTGTCGTCAGATTCTCAAATGAAATGCCTTTGTTAAACTAGTATACTAAACGATATCGATAAAACAACAGCAGACACATTGAAGGCCGCGTATAATTTCTGCGTTGGATTTCGTCTATCTTGATTTCATTGTTATTATCATGGCTTTATTATGAAATTTGAGCCAATGTGCCTTTTTATCATTTCAAAGCATCTTTCGATCTTTACCAAAATCTTTACTAACATGTATCAAGACTTCATGTGTCACTGTAGTTTTACATTGAATGCCTTTCACTGTATTATTGATATCTTTTTATTTCCTCCAATTTCCAAATATATTTTGAATGTAAACACGGTCTCCAATTGACTATACATAATATCCGAAAAGGTACGTGTTCTTGCTTATGATTAATATTAACGTATTTTCTTTGTGACGTACATGTAGATAATCAGTATACAGACTGTTGTACATCATCACCTGGGTATACGAAACATGCATAATTGGAAATGTTTCATATTCCTTACCACATACAAGTAATCCTTTCTATTAATAGTGATGAAACTTAAATGTGCAGAACAAATCCGATCATATATAGTTACATATAGAAAAAACAGCTTTATATATATATATATGGGTCATCTTAAACGATGAATGACAAATTTCTCTACCAATTTACAGAATCGTCAGAATGGAGTACACAATTTCCGGATTCGAATGGAACAAAACAGTCACCTATAAATCTTGTGTCTAAAACAGCAATTTACGACCCGAAGTTAAGGGAGAAACTTCTATCAATTTCCTATACATCATCGAGGGAAACAGACTTCTTGAATAACGGACAAACTGTAGTTATTTACCCAAAATCTAGAAACGGTAAGTCATTATCTCTCTCTCTCTCTCTCTCTCTCTTTCTCTCTCTCTCTCTCTCTCTCATATATATCGAGAGTTAGAGAGTTAAAGTGATTCATCGACTGTCTCAGTATGTATAAGTCGGTACCATTGTCTTAGTATATCATAGTATATATGTATACATGTAAATTGGTACTAGTGCCTCAGTATATTATAGTATATATGTATAAGTCGGTACCAGTGTCTCAGTATATTATAGTATATATGTATAAGTCGGTACCAGTGTCTCAGTATATTATAGTATATATGAATAAGTCGGTACCAGAATACAGTTTACGATATACCGGCAAACTTGTTAAGAAAAGGTCACCAATGGAGAAGAGAAAACTGACCTTATGAGAGAGCTGACCTTTAAAATTAGATTCTTACTGTGCTTATTCAGTAGTCTTTGGCCTTATACTATACCAATTGGTCAAATGGTTTACCACATTGCAGTTTGAATTCATCTGCACAAGCTAATGAACTGGTTAGATATTCAAGTAATTACTTCAGGTTGTTAGCAGTGTTAAATAGTTATACTTCCATTTTTTTTTCATTTAAGTTATACTTCCATTCAACTTTAGTTAAACATTGTTTATGTCATAATATTCAAATAAAAAAATGACATTATAATATGAGGCACTGGTTTGAAAAAGTCTTAACTTTGACATGAAAACTTCTATCCTAAATAAATTTTATGAATTACTAGTTCAAGACATTGTTTTGTTGATCAATAATATATAGCTTTGTTTTCTTACAGGAAGTTATTGCGTAATTGTAATTTGGGTATTTTTTTTAAAGGAATTATTAATCTGCTAATAATAAAGGGAAATAATTTACATTACAATCAGCAAAATTTTGTTCTGTCAACTGTCAACTTCCTTCATACTGACATTTTCTACCTACGTAATTTGTTCTAAACATTATTTCCATGATTATTAAACTATTAATCTATTTTTAAGATGATAGAAATTGTGAAAAAAACTGTTGAAAACATATTATGGGACGCATTCAAAATTGTATAAATCATATAGATTCCTCTGTAAATTAAGAGTGTATCATAAGCTCAGTAGTCAGCAATTCTGTGTTGACATAATTAAATTATCATTCATATGGTCAAAATTATAAATTAACTGTTTTGCAAAAATGTTAACTGTTCAAAATACTAAGGTTTTTCTACCCCGGAGGATAAGATTACTTATAAGCAGAATTTGGCAAAACTTTTCGGACTTTTGTTTCCTCAATGCTCTTCAACTTCTACTTAATGTGGCATTTCAAATTTTTTTATTCGAACCTCACTGATGAGTCTTCTGTAGACAAAACTTGCGTCTGGCGTCCAAAATTATCAGCCTGGTATATTTGATTATTTTTTTTTATCCCATGAGGACGCGGTGTGTCAGTGTAAGATCATCCCGACGGCCGGACCGAGTGGGATAACTATTTTACATCCCAGCTCTTCTAGACTGTATAAAAAAATATTTACGCTTCATAACATCTAGTTAAGAATGCCATACAATAATTATAATACTTTAAATATTACTATATAGTATATACCCTTTATGAGCCCCGGATACAATGTTTAAATATATTAAATTAACAATAAGTTTGTATCCAGTCTTCCTGGTGTAAGGGTATGAATCGTGGTTTCATATGCTTAAGGTCTTGAGTTCCATTCCCGGCATAGACACTGGAAATTTAGTGGATTTTTTTCTACATAAATTTTGAAAGTTAGTCTATATTCCGCATAAATATATCTAAGTTTTATAGTGTGTTCGACATTCCCGCCAAAATGTTACATAAATCATGCAGAACAAAGAAACTCAAGGTAGGATGATCTGGAAGGGGTGATCCGACTCAGATCATCCCTATTAGAACAAAGGAGTTGGGATGTAAGCACAATAATACATATGTATTTCTACAGCGGTACAAGAAGTAGGTGACATGACAAGACAGGACTGGTTTTTGCTTAAAATCTTGAAGCAGATAATTTATCTGATAAAAGTCCATTCATTAATTCAACCCGACCCAGTGATTTTTACCCATGGAATCGTCCGATACCAAAACAACGGAAAATTCTGAAGCGGAACAGAATCAATTCTGACGAACCTGATTCGTAAAGCCTGGTCAACATAAAATCAATGCGAAGTGCATGAACTCTATTAATAATCTATCTATAAAATTTTATTCTACGCTAGTACTATCCTGAACTTATTTCACAAATACTGAAAACCTCTTTTTCACCCGTAGTGATAAAAGGGTTGCGATGTTTTTTATTTGTAATATTAATTGACCAATTTATTATTTTGTATACTACATGTATATTATGTTGCTCTTGTTGCACACAATGGTGCCTGAGTGTATTAATAAACTTGTAGATTGCTTAATAGGGATGGCCTTTACAGCAGGTTTGACTGTAATAGTCAGGTTTTCGCTTAATAGGGATGACCTTTACAGCAGGTTTGACTGTATTAGACAGGTTTTCACTTAATAGGGATGACTTTTACAGCAGGTTTGACTGTATTAGACAGGGTTTCGCTTAATAGGGATGACTTTTACAGCAGGTTTGACTGTATTAGACAGGTTTTCGCTTAATAGGGATGACCTTTACAGCAGGTTTGACTGTATTAGACAGGTTTTCACTTAATAGGGATGACTTTTACAACAGGTTTGACTGTATTAGACAGGTTTTCGCTTAATAGGGATGACCTTTACAGCAGGTTTGACTGTATTAGACAGGTTTTCACTTAATTTTAATAGGGATGACCTTTACAGCAGGTTTGACTGTATTATACAGCTTTTCACTTAATAGGGATGACCTTTAGCAGATTTGACTGCAAATGCTTATGAACTTGAGGTTTCTGAGGATGTTGTCCAGCATTTCAAAGTTTTCAGCCGTGCTGGCTCTTTAGTGCAGATAATGATTAGGATTATAATTGTTATTTGAGAGCATAAAAACAAAGAAGAGCTATTACCTGGTGGTGTTCTATATAAAAAGAAGAACAATGAAACAACTGTCCACCAGAGTTAGAATAAAGTGGATTTATATCCATTAAATGAAAAGGGGCCATTTCTCCTTAATATATTTCACACAAGAATCATTAGAATAATCGCTAGCCTTTACTGGGATTTGCAGTACCACAAACAGGCACACGTTTCATGTGAAGGTAAAGACACACTCCCTCATTCTGTCCACAAGATAAACATTCTCCATTTCAAAGCAGCTGTCAGTTGTGTATTTTGTAGGCGGTCTTAAAACATACCAAATGAATATCTATTGAGAAATCGTGTGTGTTGCAGATAACGTGTACCCTAAAGGTATATACAATGTATACAATTGGAAAAAAAAACTTCTCACAAATAAAACGGTGTATTGAACATGAAATTTGAAGGTAAATCCAGAAAATCGCTTCGGACGCATGAAATTTATAACGTATTGTTTTCATTTTTTGACTTGCCTGGAATTCACAGCAAAAAAAAATTGTTTTAAAGCGGAGATGTAGAAATATGAGTTGTTTACTTTGTGGAAAGTCCTATAACATTTGACCTCAGCGGCGATTTTTTCTTTTTCTTTTTACTTATTTTGCTATTTCTTATTTCTCATTTACTATTTGCTGATTTACTATCAATGTACCGCCTGAGGTCATATCCGACTAGAGTCAAACTCTCTAAATACTCTACATGTTTATGTTTATCAAAATCTTATTACCGGTATTATATGAAGAAAATAATTAAGAAATAACAAATATGACATGATGTGTGGAATGCTGGTGAAAAAATATAACAAGAATACCGAACTTTAAGGCAAATTCAAAAAGGGGAAGTTCATTTATAAAAACTGTCAAAAGCAAACGCTATCAATCAACGGAACAAGTGAAAAAACAATTGCCATATTCCTGATTTAGTACAGACATTCTCCGAAGAAAATGGTGGGTTTAACCTGGTTTTTATGGCTATCTAAACCTCCCACTTGTATGACAATTGTTTATAGTTCCGTACGTCTTATTGACTAAATTCAATGAGCAACCTAAACAGACATAATAGATTAATGTGACAATAATTTGGACCAAGCAGCCAAAACTGTGTTAAAATACATCACATGCAGACATACAACACAACTGACTAAAAAATTCAAACAAAATTGATATACATTTACAGTTTACATCGTACGTTATGCCAATACAATAATGTTTGGTAATTGATTCTTTCATTTATACTCTCATAATTACAAGTTATGAATCATATACTAATATAACAATCAACACAAATCAAATCACAATATGTAACCCGAACAATCCTATCATTGTTTCCGTTCACTATCGATCGCTTCAGTTCTAAAGTATATTGGCAGTAGAATCATTCCAGTAAGATACAAACAAAATACTTTGCTGCCTTTCGTCAAGCAAGAGACGAGCGCATTTTACCATGCATACGTAACTAGATATATATAGTATCTAACACTAATTTGTTTTCAGCTTAATTATTTAATCTCTCCATGCATTGTATTTTCGTACAAAGGGAAATTTACCCTAAGTTTCTGCGTCTATCCAGTATACTATTATTTTTCCGTGGCAGTTCCACGACTTTCATTTCTGCCGTCTCTGCAGCCTACCTATTGTATTAATTGTTAATAATTTCTCGTCCTGAATATGCATGAAATATTTGCCACTGGTCGTTGAGAAAGAAACAATCATAAATTAATCACGAGTGACAACAAAAATTAGACTTGAGAGAGTAGTAAACGTTAGACAGACTGCATGGACAATCCTTTAATTTTCACTAAGTACTGTTGCATTTAAGGAGCAAGTATTTACATGAGAAGATAAAATGAGAATATAATTGGAATATTATATATGATCAGGGAGTGATACATCTTTCATCTATTGTTTCCAGATATAATTAATTAATGAATAGATATTATTGTTATAGATACGTCCGTTAGACAAGAACAGGCTGTTCGCTCAGGTAAGTTATTTTTTTTTTCAAAGATGTATTATCATTTAGTTCACGTGACAAAATAGCACTTACAACCAGAAATAAAATAATACTAGTATATAATCGATCTTATGCTAACGGTTACTCGACACATAATTCATACTTTATCATGCGGAATGATGAAATGACACCGCAGAAGAAAATTGACGTACTAGTAATTAAACCGCCGCAATTTGTAATTAAAAATCAAATTGTATCTAACCATAGGATTTGTCAGGAATTTGGTACAACGTTTTTAAAAAGCAAGTAGCCAATTTCTATGTATTTGAAGAAAGATGTGAAATATCATTTTTTTCATATCTCAAAATTGTTTTAAAACAAAATGAAATTTAAAAAAAAATCTATTGTTATCATAACATGCTGAAGTCCTCAGAAAGAACAAAGATTATTATTTTATCTTCTATATAAAATAAAAAGATGTTGGATTAAGTGCCAATGAGAAAATTCACAACTATCCATCTAAGACCAAAGGACACCGATGTTAACAATTACAGGTTACTGTAAGGCCAACAATGAGTAAAACTCATACTAATGTAGGAGGAAAGGGGCCTCGGTGGCAACAGAGAACCGGGTCTTAAAAAATGGGCGTTTCTTGTTTTGCGAAGTATGTAAATAATCAGAAAATATGCAAAGTCATTAGATGACCTCATGTGTTAACTACGGCCATGCGTGTCTTCCGGCAGTAAACCCCATCCTAAAGAATGATATGTGTTTTGTAGGATGTATAAATACGCAGCCCCTTCTGGTCGAAGTTTGGGTCGTCAACTAATATACCTCTTGTATGGAGAGTGTCAAGCTCCCTGGGTGTTAAAAAAAGCAGTGCAACAACTCTTTAAGGGGTTTGAAGGTGGCCTATTGCAAGTCAAAATATCTGCTCTTATCCACCATGCCTTCATTTTCCAGGGGTAATGGAAGTCCCCACCGTTCATCCCGGTCGACACACTTTGCATAATCTTGTGAGATGTATTATAATTCATTATTTACCAATAATTTAAAATGTTTTCTCGACAGTAATAACTGGAGGACCCTTGGCCGATGATGAATACGAGTTAGCCGAGATCAGATTCCACTGGGGACGATGTAGCGGAAGAGGATCGGAACATACAGTTAATGGAAAGGCTTTTCCTATGGAGGTCCGTATAACAACTTATTGCATACAGATTATAAATGTTCTCTAAAAAGTATGCCAGTAACTGCAATCATTTCTAACAGATTTTATTTCGTCGTATATATCTAATCTCAATTTAGTACGTCATATCTTAGAGCTATATAAACTATTTTTGTGATATTTGAAAATTTAACGATATTTGTCTTTGTCTTAACAGCTGCAGTTTATTCATTGGAATTCAACACTTTATCAAAATTTAGAGGAAGCAACCGGGAAAGAGAATGGAATTGCAGCGATTTGTTTGTTTGTGCAGGTTAGATCATAATTATGATCGTATTTAATTATGTTTGTCTTGTTGCAACAATAAACATTAAGAACATTGGAACTATAGTCTTTCTCGTAAAGAATGCCCCTTTTTTGTCTCGCCTGCGATGAAAGTCGCAGTATGCGAGACATAGGTATTACAATCCGGCGGCGGCGACGGCGTAAACTATTTGTTTAAATCTTTATATTTCAGAAGATAGAAGACCTGGATGCTTCATACCTTGTATACAGATACCTTATGTCCGAAATTTCCGTCTGTCATATGTCCATTGTCCTTGACCTCATTTTCATGGTTCAGTGACTGCTTGAAAAAAACAGTTTTTTTGTTGAGTAAAACACTCACTTATGAGTAATAGGATAACTGTATTTGGATATGTGGGTTCCGTCTACATGTCTGTCAGGTAGGGTTCACCTGACCTCCACTTTATTCCATGGATCAGCAACCAAGGTTAAAGTTACATGGTCAAGTCCATATCTCAGATACTGTACACAATAGGTCAACTATATTTGGTGTATGGAATGATTGTAAGGGGTACATGTCCGACTGACAGATTTCATCTGACCTTGATCCAATTTCATGGTTCATTGAAGAATGCTTAGTTTCTGTGGTTTGGTCTATTTCTCAGATACTATAAGCAATAGGGCGACTGTATTTGGTGTCTGGAATGATTGTTAGGTGTACATTGCTGACTATCAGGTTTCATTTGACCTCGACCTCATTTACATGGGTCATTGAACAATTTTTAGTTTATGTGGTTTGTCTATTTTGCAGATATGATAAGCAATAGGTCAATTATATTTAGTGTATGGAATAATTGTGAGGTGTACATGTCTGTCTGGCAGGGTTCATATGACCTTGATATCATATTCATGATTCATTGGTCAATTATAAATTTTGTGATTTTGTCAGTTTATCAGATACTATAGGCAACAGGTCAACTATATTTGGTGTATGGAATGATTGTAAGGTGTACATGTCTGTCTGGCAGGGTTTATATGACCTTGACCTCATTTTCATGGTTCATTGGTCAATGTTAAGTTTATGTGATATTTGTAGTAAAACCTTCATATTGCAGACTTTCAGCATAAATTCAATGATAAGTAAAACGGGCGAGACATTTCAGCGTGTGCACTCTTGTTCAATTAAACAATAGCAAGTTTATCGTCATCTTTAAAATTTATATCATATTTTCATTCCTACAAGATTTTACGCTTAATTCACATGGAAGGAAGCAAATGTTAACTTAACTGCTGATCAACAATTCTGTTTCAAATTAGACTTTTATACTCACTGATAACGTATTTGTTTAGTAGGACGTGAACGACAGTTCAAATATTCAATTTTGTGCTTTTTGAACACAATTGATTCTTTTTTGACCAGGAATTCGTACTTCCTTGCTCTTAAATTCAGTGGGAAATAATAACTTCATTGCCTCTTTTATTTTATTTTTTTCGCTACTTAGTATTTCAAGTTTATTTACGATATTAGGGCGCATTATGTTCTCCGGTCTGTACGTCTGTCCGTTGTATCGGGTTTAAGTTTTGTTTTAAGGTAGTTTACAAAGACGTTATTGTCCTTCAACTTGAAACTTAGTACTTATGTTTATTCTCATGTAAACTTTTTCAGATTGGCCGAGAAAATCCTGCATTTAGAGCTCTTATTGCTGATTCCTTAGATGATATACTGTACAAGGTGATCATTTGTTTCTTTCAGTTTTAGTTTAAACAATTGGTATATGTAAAGCCCATTAGACCTGACGACAGTAAAAAGGGTTTGTGCATTCTCCGTATTAAAACATGACTTTTTTTTTGTAGTTTCAAAAAAAATTTTTGTTCTGTTCTTTTACCATTGTTATTTTAGAAGAATAGTCAACAAGACATGTCCGACTTATGAATATCTTGGCGACCGTTTTCACCTAGGAAAACTGTCAAATACTAATGACTGACCCTATTTCTGCGACCAAATTATTCATTTCACATTGTATATTTATTAGATTATCGGCTACTATACTGCAACTGACAGATTATGCGAATTTGATTTAAAACTACATTGTACAGTGTGGTGTACCGATTAGTCTGACCATGAGAAATTTATGATACCGAAATAAGCCAGACATTTTTTTTATACTGGTTACACACTACCTTTGCCCCTGACAGTTTTATAGTAAAAAGTTAACCACTCATTGCAATCTACTTCAAATAAGACAGGTGAAATAATTGTTAATGAGACAACTCTCCACCAGAGACCAAATAACATAGAAGTTAACAACTATAGGTCACCATACAGCCTTCAACAATGAGCAAAACCCAAACCGCATAGTTAGCTATAAAAGGCCCCGAAATGACAAATGTAAAACAATTTAAACGAGGAAACTAACGGCCTGATTTAAGTGCAAAATAATGAACAAAAAAAATATGATATTCAGCAACAAACGACAACCAATGAATTACAGGCTCCTGACACTTGGGACAGGCATATACAGAATGCTGCGGGATTAAACTAGTTTGAAGGTGCCAACCCTCTCCTAATTTGGTACAGTGGTGTAACAGTTCAACATAAGAACAAACTATGAAAATCAGTTGAAAAGACTTGTTTTAATGGTGTAAAACTGAAACTTATTGCAATGCAAGTTTAATTCAATAGTTTCCCACCACAGACTTATATTCATGTTGAATTTTAAATGAATATAAAATAAGGAGATGTAGTAAGACTTCCAGTGATAGACAACTATCTAACAGAGTCCGAATGAAGCGGATTTAAGCAATTTCAGGAATGTAATTCGCTTTCAAACGATAACCATTGATACAAGACCTTTGCGCTTGCTGTTCATCTTGGTTTTTTTTAAATATCGTTATTTTTGCTTCCTATCTGATTAGATTTTTCTCTAATTGGATTTAATTTTAAAGAATTATGATAAAGTATGCCACTACACAAAATATATAAATTTAATAAAATTTTCAGGGGAGACAAAAGACAACGTATGCGCCTTTCAATCCAGCCTCATTATTACCAGGTAGGTAATAAATGGATATGTTATATTTCAGGCAAAGTATATCGGTATATATTCTTTTTTATTTATTCATTATTTAGTTGCTCTGTTTTAGTTTTCTGTGTTGTGGACTGTTGTCATTTTGTCATTTCATTTGGCCATGGTGTTGTATATTTTCTTTTTTTCGGCTTATGAATTTTAATTATCCCTTTATATCTAACTACCTTTTGTGCCTCGGTAGGAGCCTTAGAATATGAAATGTTCTTAAGTATGAATGGCATTGGAATACTATACAGTCTTGCAGTTTAAGCAACAGTGACATTGACCAATACCAGACATGTATACCGTTTGGATCTTGAAGACATCATCAGTGGCATTACTTAATAATACTCTCGGGGTTCTGCAGTCAAGAATCAGTGATATTACTGAAGAAAACCCTTATGGGCTTCCAGCAGTGACATTGCTCCCATGAACACTATTTGGGCTTTCAGACCACCAGCAATGGCAGTGCTCCAGAGTGTCCTTGTGACCTTGCAGACCACCAGCAGTGCTATTATTCCAGAATCCCATTTGAAGATGCAGTCCACCATCAGTGCTATTTTTCAAGAATCCCATTTGATGTTGCAGTCCACCAGCAGTGCTATTATTCCAGAATCCCATTTGAAGTTGCAGTCTACCAGCAGTGCTATTATTCCAGAATCCTATTTGATGCTGCAGTCCACCAGCAGTGCTATTATTCCAGAATCCCATTTGATGTTGAAGTCCACCAGCTGTGCTATTATTCCAGAATCCCATTTGATGTTGCAGTCCACCAGCAGTGCTATTATTCCAGAATCCCATTTGATGTTGCAGTCCACCAGCAGTGCTATTATTCCAGATTCCCATTTGATGTTCCAGTCCACCAGTAGTGACACTTCTCCAAAATACCCTTGGGTTCTTGAATCACCCAGCAATTAAATTTTCAATTTCAATTTCAATAAAATTTTCAATTGCAAACACGTGTTGCAAGATCTCAATATTGACGACTTCAAGTCTAAACCTCCTGATTGCACCTGTGCTAGTTCCCCATTCATATATAATCCGACCCGGCCACGTAATTGCTTGTGACCTAAACATTCCCAATAACACTTCTCTGCGAAATGTTTTATCCAAAGGTCCGAAATATCGTGAGCCTGAACTCATCAATTGGAAACACAACGAAAAATATGCCAGGCAATGTATTAAACGCGAGAAAGAAGACGAAGATACTCTTTCCGAATGGATTAAGGCTGTAAGGTCGTTTATACAGAATAACAAAAAACTGAATGGGTTTATGAATACACATGCTTCATCAGTCTTTAAAGACCCAAATGTTGTAAAACACCTGTCTTTCCTCTATGACAAATATGTCGTTGTCCCCGCAGATAAAGCCACAAACAACAGCGTTTTTGTGTGTAAATCACATTACATAAACTGCTTGATAAATGAATTAGGTATTGACAATTTACTTGGAAACTCAAATATACCCCCATGAGGAAATCCTGAATAATCGTAATTCTGTTCTATGTTCCTTTAGAATATCAACTAAAGATGAAGAACTGGATGTTCCTTCACCTCTATTGGAGACCTACATTACACAAGTGTCCTTACAAACAAGTTATATTGATGAGTCCTCCAAGTGCTCCACGAAACCTCTTTCTAAATTATTAACATCAATTTTATAAGCAATCGGGCTTCAAAGTTATTGTGAAACTACCTATTATAGAAGTGGCGAACTAAAAAAAGATCTTTTAGAGTACATACAATCTAAAACTCTTTTATCTTTTAATAGTATTAAAACATTTGATTTTTCTACACTTTACAGAAGTATTCCCTATTCCAAACTAAAAGACAAATTGAAAGAGTTTGTCCTGCTTTGTTTGATAAAAAAGAATGACCAACGTAGAAACCAGTATCTTATCTCAGTGAGGGATAAATCACACCTTGTAAAAATCGCTATGATTCAAACTAAAATTCTCTGATGACAACATATTTGTTTCTTTTGGAGGACGTGTTTTTGTCGAGCCTGCGACTTTTGTCGCAGAAAGCTCGACATAGGGATAGTGATCCGGCGGCGGCGGCGGCGTTAGCTAACTTCTTAAAAGCTTTATATTTTAGAAGGTGGAAGACCTGGATGCTTCATACTTTGTATATGGATGCCTCATGTTACGAAGTTTCCGTCAGTCACATGTCCAATGTCCTTGACCTCATTTTCATGGTTCAGTGACTACTTGTAAAAAAAGTTAAGATTTTTTGTAATGTTAAATTCTCTCTGATTATAAGTAATAGGATAACTATATTTGGTATGTGCGTACCTTGCAAGGTCCTCATGCCCGTCAGACAGTTTTCACTTGACCTCGACCTCATTTCATGGATCAGTGAACAAGGTTAAGTTTTGGTGGTCAAGTCCATATCTCAGATACTATAAGCAATAGGTCTAGTATATTCGGTGTATGGAAGGACTGTAAGGTGTCCATGTCCAACTGGCAGGTGTCATCTGACCTTGACCTCATTTTCATGGTTCAGTGGTTATAGTTAAGTTTTTGTGTTTTGGTCTGTTTTTCTTATACTGTATGCAATAGGTCTACTATATTTGGTGTATGGAATGATTGTAAGGTGAACATGTCTAGCTGGCAAGTGTCATCTGACCTTGACCTCATTTTCATGGTTCAGTGGTTATAGTTAAGTTTTTGAGTTTTGGTCTTTTTTTCTAATACTATATGCAATAGATCAACTATATTTGGTGTATGGAAATATTTTATGATCTATATGTCAGTCACACAGGTTTTATTTGACCTTGACCTCATTTTCAAGGTTCATTGCTCAGTGTTAAGTTTTTGTGTTTTGGTCTGTTTTTCTTAAACTATAAGCAATAGGTCAACTATATTTGTTGTATGGAAGAATTGTTAGCTGTACATGCCTGCCTAGCATGGTTCATCTGACCTTGACCTCATTTTCATGGCTCATTGGTCAATGTTTAGTTTACTTAGTTAATGTTAAGTTTATGTGACAGTTGTAATAAAGCTAAGCTTTATATTTAGGACTATCAACATAATATCAATGATTAGTAAAGAAGGCGAGACATTTCAGCGTGTGCACTCTTGTTCAACAAACAATCGGCATGCCCATGGCAACCAAATGTGTTTCTCTTCTTGCCGACTTGTACCTTTATTCATATGGGGCTGACTTCATACAGGAGCTTCTTATGAAGAAAAGAAGTTAGCATTATCCTTGAACTTCATTTTCTGCTATATAGATGATGTCCTCTCACTAAATATTTCGAAAGTTTGGTGACAATGTGGAACCCATCTATCCCATCGATCTTGAGATAAAGGATACAGCAGATACAGTAAAGTCTGCCTCATATCTTGAAATACATCTAAAAATTCACAATGAGGGTCGGTTCAAAACAAAAGTTTACGACAAAAGAGATGATTTCAGCTTCCCAATTGTGATTTTTCCATTTCTATGTAGCAACATTCCAGCAGCAGTTGATACGATATTCCAGGGCTTGTATTTCCTATTATGATTTCCTTGATAAAGGGTTGATGTTCTTTACCCCAAATGTTACCTTCCAAATTAGACTTATCAACGGGTTTGTACTTACACGAGCAACACGACGGGTGCCACATGTGGAGCAGGATCTGCTTACCCTTCCGGAGCACCCGAGATCACCCCCGATTTTTGGTGGGGGTCGTGTTGCCCAGGCTTTAGTTTTTGTCGAGCCTGCGACTTTTGTCGCAGAAAGCTTGACATAGAGATAGTGATCCGGCGGCGGCGGCGTTAGCTCACTTCGTAAAAGCTTTATATTTTAGAAGGTGGAAGGTCTGGATGCTTCATACTTTGTATATGGATGCCTCATGTTACGAAGTTTCTGTCAGTCACATGTCCAATGTCCTTGACCTCATTTTCATGGTTCAGTGACTACTTGAAAAAAAAGTTAAGATTTTATGTAATGTTAAATTCTCTTATTATAAGTAATAGGATAACTATATTTAGTATGTGCGTACCTTGCAAGGTCCTCATGCCCGTCAGACAGTTTTCACTTGACCTCGACCTCATTTCATGGATCAGTGAACAAGGTTAAGTTTTGGTGGTCAAGTCCATATATCAGATACTATAAGCAATAGGTCTAGTATATTCGGTGTATGGAAGGACTGTAAGGTGTACATGTCCAACTGGCAGGTGTCGTCATCTGACCTTGACCTCATTTTCATGGTTCAGTGGTTATAGTTAAGTTTTTGTGTTTTGGTCTGTTTTTCTTATACTGTATGCAATAGGTCTACTATATTTGATGTATGGAATGATTGTAAGGTGTACATGTCTAGCTGGCAGGTGTGATCTGACCTTGACCTCATTTTCATGGTTCAGTGGTCAAAGTTAAGTTTTTGAGTTTTAGTCTTTTTTTCTTATACTATATGCAATAGTTCACCTATATTTGATGTATGGAAATATTTTATGATCTATTTGTCAGTCACGCAGGTTTTTTTTTTTTACCTTGACCTCATTTTCAAGGTTCATTGCTCAGTATTAAGTTTTTGTCGAGCCTGCGACTTTTGTCGCAGAAAGCTCGACATAGGGATAGTGATCCGGCGGCGGTGGCGTTAGCTAACTTCTTAAAAGCTTTATATTTTAGAAGGTAGAAGATCTGGATGCTTCATACTTTGTATATGGATGCCTCATGTTACGAAGTTTCCGTCAGTCACTTGTCCAATGTCCTTGACCTCATTTTCATGGTTCAGTGACTACTTGAAAAAAGTTAAGATTTTTTGTAATGTTAAATTCTCTCTTATTATAAGTAATAGGATAACTATATTTAGTATGTGCGTACCTTGCAAGGTCCTCATACCCGTCAGACAGTTTTCACTTGACCTCGACCTCATTTCATGGATCAGTGAACAAGGTTAAGTTTTGGTGGTCAAGTCCATATCTCAGATACTATAAGCAATAGGTCTAGTATATTCGGTGTATGGAAGGACTGTAAGGTGTACATGTCCAACTGGCAGGTGTCATCTGACCTTGACCTCATTTTCATGGTTCAGTGGTTATAGTTAAGTTTTTGTGTTTTGGTCTGTTTTTCTTATACTGTATGCAATAGGTCTACTATATTTGGTGTATGGAATGATTGTAAGGTGTACATGTCCAACTGGCAGGTGTCATCTGACCTTGACCTCATTTTCATGGTTCAGTGGTTATAGTTAAGTTTTTGTGTTTTGGTCTGTTTTTCTTATAATGTATGCAATAGGTCTACTATATTTGGTGTATGGAATGATTGTAAGTGTACATGTCTAGCTGGCAGGTGTAATCTGACCTTGACCTCATTTTCATGGTTCAGTGGTCAACGTTAAGTTTTTGAGTTTTGGTCTTTTTTTTCTAATACTATATATGCAATAGTTCAACTATATTTGGTGTATGGAAATATTTTATGATCTATATGTCAGTCACGCAGATTTTATTTGACCTTGACCTCATTTTGAAGGTTCATTGCTCAGTGTTAATTTTTTGTGTTTTGGTCTGTTTTTCTTAATCTATAAGCAATAGGTCAACTATATTTGTTGTATGGAAGATTTGTTAGCTGTACATGCCTGCCTAGCATGGTTTATCTGACCTTGACCTCATTTTCATGGTTCATTGTTCAATGTTAGTTTACTTGGTTAATGTTAAGTTTATGTGGCAGTTGTAATAAAGCTTTATATTTAGGACTATCAACATAATATCAATGATTAGTAAAGAAGGCGAGACATTTCAGCGTGTGCACTCTTGTTGTGTTTTGGTCTGTTTTTTCTTAAACTATAAGCAATAGGTCAACTATATTTGTTGTATGGAAGAATTGTTAGCTGTACATGCCTGCCTAGCATGGTTCATCTGACCTTGACCTCATTTTCATGGTTCATTGGTCAATGTTTAGTTTACTTGGTTAATGTTAAGTTTATGTGACAGTTGTAATAAAGCTTTATATTTAGGACTATCAACATAATATCAATGATTAGTAAAGAAGGCGAGACATTTCAGCGTGTGCACTCTTGTATGTTTTATATTTTATATTTTGTGTACTGATTTTGTGTCTTATGAGTTTGAATGTCCCTTTGGTATCTTTCATCTCTCTTTTACATTGTCTCAGAAACACCCTTGGAATCTTACAAAACACCTGTCATAGCATTGCTTCGGAATACCCTTGGGATCGTGCAGTCTTCCAAAAATAACATGGCTTCAATATTCCATTGAGGTCAGTAAGTTTATCAGCAGTAGCATTCCTCCATTAATACCCATTGCATTGCTCCTGAACACTATTGAGATATTACTGTCCAAGTAGTCACATTGCTTCATGATACCCTTGGGTTCTTGCAGACTACAAAATGGCAGTGCTCAAGAATAACTCTGGGGTTTTGCAGTCCATCAGCAATGGTATTGCATTAGAGTATCTTTCGGGTCTTGCACTCAATCATCAATGAAAGAGCTGCAGAATACTGTTTGGGTCATGGCATGCTATAGAAAATCATTTTGAGTCTTGTAGTCCAGAAGCAGAGACATTGCTGCAGAATACACTTGGGATCCTACAATCCACTTGTAATCGCATTGCTCCAGAATATTATTAGGATCTTGCAGTCAACTTGTAGTTATGTTGCTCCATAATACCCCTGGGGTCTTCCAGTCCACCAGTAATGACAGTGCTCCAGGATACTTACGGGGTCATCTCGTCCATTAACAATGAATGTTTTGCAGAATACTTGGGGGTCATGCAGTTCACAACCAGTGACATTGCTCCAATACCATTTGGATCTTGGCTCTTGCAGTCCAACTACTACTGCAGTGGTCCAGGTTACCCTATGGGCCTTACAGTCCATCAACAATAGAATTGCTCGACGATTCTCTTGTGTTCTTGTAGCCCACCAGCAGTAGCATGGTTCCAACAACAAAAACTGAATTTTTTCCTCAGACACAGACGTGTACCAGAGGTCAATTCATACAAAATATACATAATAGACAGCAGAGGTTAGTGTATAAAATCACGAGGTTTTCATGACAGAGATATATACAATGTATTGCTTACTTGTTTTTAAAGTATAACAAAATACCCCTGGCAACTTGCAGTCCACGAGCAGAAACGTTGCTTCAGTATACCACCGGGCTCTTACAGTCCAACATCAATTGCATTGCTCCTAAATATCTTCAGGGATACAATTTTAACATTTTTTTATTTATTTACTTTTGAGTTAAGATACAAGAGAAATGTAATGTCATGACAATACAAAGGAATATGCTACCATACCTTTGATACTTTGCAAATCATTAGCTATGGCATCGGTCCAGTTTTAGAAATAGAAAAATTGTAAGATACCGAAACCAATTTTAGGCGCCGTTCTAAAAATAATAATATTGACATGTTTACAGTGTATTGCTCCTATGATTTTATATACTATACATCCTTGTGAGTAGATCATGTACAGAAATGAAAAAAACTGTCGGGTATACGTCAATGAAGTATATAATGTGAAATACGTGAGTAGTTATATCATTCTATATAAAGGACACATACTTTAGTTAAAACAATGAAGGAGTAATATTTATTATGGAGAAATATTTATTATTGAGTAATATTTATTTGTGAATCAGGGCCCCAAGTGACCGGGTGGTTGGAGTAATCGAACTACTGTATCACTAGCCTGTCAACACTGAGGTTGTGAGTTCGACTCCAATCTTAATTGACTAGGATTGTCAGTGTTCCAACCGAAAGTCGGTGGTTCTCTCCGGGCACCTCGCTTCCTCCACCCGTAAAAACTGACCGCCACGAATTAGCAAAATAATGCTGAAAGTGGCGTTAAACACCAATCGATCCATCAATTTATTATTGAATCGTTTAATAATTTAGTTATGAATAACAATCTTAGACGGCGAACAACTTAATACGTAGAACTAGTAGAAGGTACATTTTGTTGAATTACATTCAAATACCCAAATTCTTCGACAGATTATATAAGTTCTTCTTTGTAGGTGTATAGACGGAAGTAAAACGGAAAGCAAATATAAAATGTAAATTAATAACCAGACATAAATAATCTTTATTTGTAAATCATTGTATGGAGATTAGAGGAATGGTTTACTGAAATTAAAATGTGTTAAACTGTTAAGAGTGCCAAGGGGATGTAATATATCAATAGGTAGTGCTGAATTAACCAGACTATTGATTTCATTTTCTGATAAGATATTAGTGTAGTTTATCAAATATTTCTCCGGGTTACATATGAATTAAATAAAAGATAAGTCGTGTGCGATTTTTATCATCGATCATTTTAAAAGTTATCTAGTTGTTCAATCAAGTGACCAAGCGGAGATTGTAAAATGTCTGACATCCATAACTAATACAAATTGTATCTAGATAATTTATATTAATAAAATTAGTAACATTTAAAGTACAAATTATCCTTTAAAGAATTATAAAAAAAAAACAATTGCATTTAAGTCAGCAAAATGTTTAATGTTATTCAAATAGTAAAGTGTGAAACCGTAATTCAGTGCTTGTGTCTCTCAATGTCTCTATCAATATTGAATTATATTTTCCGCAATATTTTTGGTTCGTATTTGTCTCGCTTGACGGAGTCAAAAAGCGAGACATAGGTATGCTGTTTCCGGCGTCGGCGTCAACAATGTATTAGTTTGTGATTAGGTCTAGTTGATGGTGAACCACTAGTGGTAAGTTAAAGATATTTGGTATGCAGTTGTATTAGTATTGGCACATCTCATTACCATGGAGATTATTTGGCCCCGCCCCCTCAGTTATGGTCTATTGACTTTGAAATTTTTGCTTAGTTTTCATGTATTAGTTTGTGATTAGGTCAGTTAATGGGGAACCACTAGTGGTAAGTTAATGATAATTGGTATGCAGTTGTATAAGCATTGGCATATCTCATTTCCATTGAGATTATTTGGCACCGCCCCCTCAGTCATGGTCTATTGACTTCGAAATGTTTGCTTAGTTTTCATGTATTAGTTTGTTATTAGGTCAGTTTATGGGGAACCACTAGTGGTAAGTTAATGATAATTAGTATGCAGTTGTATAAGCATTGGCATATCTCATTTCCATGGCGATTATTTGGCCCCGCCCCCTCAGTCATGGTCTATTGACTTTGAAACTTTTGCTAAGTTTTCATGTATTAGTTTGTGATTAGGTCGGTCAATGGGGAACCACTAGTGGCAGGTCAATGATATTTGGTATGCAGTTGTATTAGCATTGGTACATCTCATTACAATGGAGAATATTTGACCCCGCCCCCTCAGTTATGGTTTATCGAATTTGAAATTTTGCTTAGTTTACATGTATTAGTGGTGTTTGGTATGCAGTTGTATTAACATTGGCACATCTCATTTCAATGGAAATTGTTTAGCCATGTACCTTCAGTCATGCCTAATTGACTTTGAATATTTACAAAACTTACATGTAAAAGTGTTGCTATTTTAATTTCAACATTTGCATTATCGAAATAACCAAAAAAGCGAGACATATCTCTGTGATAACAGTTTATTTGTTGTTTTTGTTGTTCGTTCAGGAATTGAAAGAATCAATGAGACGCATTGATATTTATTGATATATATCTACATAAGAAAATGCCTGTACCAAGTCAGGAATATGACAGTTGTTAGCCATTCGTTTAATGTGGCCCAGCTTTTGATTTTGCCATTTGCTTAGGGAATTTCCGTTTAGAATTTTCCTCGGAGTTCGGTATTTTTGTTATTTTACTTTTCACCTCTGTTTTAGTTTCTTGGACCAGTCGTATGTTATGTGTATGTCTCCCAATTCTCCAGTCGGTCGATATTAAAAGAAGATATTACGGACGTCACGTTTGATAAACCAAACTATTCCACGGTAAACAGGAACGAACTGTATCAAATCAAATTTGTCTTGATGATCGATGGTCTTTAGATATATCGCCTGAAAGATGACAACGTGTTTTTCTTGCTAAACATTTGCTTGAAGTAAACAAATATATTCTTAATAGATGGTAAATCCAGAAGAGAAAACTCCAAACCTCGATTGGCATACAAAAAAGTGAAGATGTATATTTGCAACCTTTGCTGTAGCGTATATGTTTGGCCGCATGATCTTTGAAGACATATGAACATCAATCATGCTTCCCATGATCAAAAATACAACTACAAACAGGAGCAAGAGTAGCAGCAGCATTACTACCACCACCAGCAGCAGCAAAAGCAGCTTTATCTTATCTGTCGAAGTGTTGCGGTACTTGCATGTAATTTAACAATTCCCGTCTACCGATAAAGTTGTTCGCCGTCTAAAGATATTATTCATAACTAGATTATTAAAAACGTTTCAAAAACCACATATCTAATTAACATCCTTTTTCTTCATGAAAGAGTTAAATATCACTTACTGAATTTTTAACAGAAAGGCGTGAAGTTTGGATGTATTAGTTTTTCTTTGTGTATCAAAACTTCATTCATCAATTACCTCGTTTGGAAAGTGTTTGAAGTAGTAATAACTAAAATATGTTTTGCAGTTTCTGAGTTGTTACAGGATTACTGGGTGTATGATGGATCTCTAACACATCCACCATGTAGTGAAAATGTAACATGGATCCTGTTACGTTATCCACTACTATTATCACAGGAACAGGTAAGTGAAGTTTGTATTTTACCCAATTTTCGTATTATGAGTTGTCTAATGAACGTAAAACCCAAAAATCTCCAAGGATGCAACGAATTTGTTCTTGATAATTAGAAATATTATCTTGTAAACTTTTTCTGGGCAGAGACGGTTTCTCAACTTTGTTTCGTACTAACATCCCTCGACGAAAAGTTGCTTTAACGATTCAGATATAGTGGAATGGCTAAGACACATTTAGCCAAAAGTGTAAGCCTGAGAAAGCTGCTCTTGTGCATTGCCCACCTCTTGTCGGAGGAATTTTAAATGACAATTAAGCGAAAACATTCGAATCGTAATTTAATTTTTATTAATCAACTATTTGATTTCCGTAGACGTGCTCTCAATTATAATCAATTATATCTAAAGAAGTCAATGTTCTAACAGGAAACCGATTAGTCGAGCATCTTTTTGGTATTCGATATTCGGTACTAACAAGGGACTCGTTGACATTACAAATATTGATACATCAGTTTTTCTCTCACAACAAAAATATTTTCTTTACCTTCTGAGCGGTTTTGTGTCACAACTGTTATTTCTTTTAAATAAAACTTGGTTTTATTTGTTTTGCTTTCAGGCTATGGATTTCCGTCGACTTAACACATACAGTCAAGAAACTAAGGTGACAAATGCTTATGAAGGCAAACTTGTAGACAATTTTCGTCCCATACAACCACTGAATGGCAGAAAGATCAGAGCATCGTTTCAGTAATAGGTATAACTACGACGACGCTCTTTATGATAAGATATTCAGACTTCTCTCATCAAAGGATACCAAGCATGAAATATTTGCCACCGAACTTTAAACAACCAACAATCAATCGATCAAAGAATATATAAAAGCCTCGTTTTAGTGACCCTTGTAGTATTTCTATGTAAACAAAAAGGTCATTTTCGTTTGAAAACGAATATATGTTGATGATGGAATGGACAGGTATATACTGATAGGGGTATTATTATGTTCTCTTTGAACTGAAATTATGTAGAATCTGATGTAGAAAATTTATATAGTAGAATAGTTCAGTTGCATAATGAGTTGGATTGCAAACGATAGAACAACGACAAAATATACGCAGAGTATACATTTTACATGCATTTTTTGAGCAAACGCATTTCAGTTTTAAATTTTGATAGATGTAATATGCTTTTCTGTTTTTTCATCTTAACCCTCGCTTATTATTTTTTTTCCAAAAAATGATTTATCTATTTGTTTCTTTCTGACGAAGAATGAATGATTTAATTATCTGTATAATACAAATTGAAAATAATTGAATCCTTGAGAAATATCTAAAACAAGTCGGTGTTCATATTATTATCTGATTCTGTTTCAGTATATTGTTATTCGTGATGCATTTTATTTATTCTTCATTCATTTATATTGATATATCCCGACAGATTACATATTGTGTTTATCTATATATTATATTTATTATATCGATTTATTTTGACTGGATACATATTGTATTTATTCTATATATTATATTTATTTATATCAATACATTTTGACTGAATTCCTATTGTGTTTATTCAATACATTTATTATATCAAATGCCACTGCTTGTGTCATTTGAATTGCTTTCTGTTTATCATTGTTTAAACAGCTGAGTGGGCAATACAAACTAAATAGGTATCATGCATATGCATGAAACGTTTGTCGCAGGACGTTATGCAAACAGCAGCTTCCCACTGCGATAAATCCCATTTTTCCAATTCTCTTTATTAGGTATGTTTTCGGAAAACCTTTCGGAATTTTGGGCCCTCAATGCTCTTCAACTTCGTACTTTATTTGGCCATTGGTCAACGTAAAGTTGAATTCGGGGGCCTCGGTGGCCGGGTGGTCTAAGTAGTTACTACTTTAATCTCTAGCCAGTCAACACTGAGGTTGTGAGTTCGAACCCCGCTCGTGCGGGTGCACTCGACTCCAATCTTAATTGACTAGGATTGTCAGTTTTCCTATCGAAGGTCGGTGGTTTTCTCCGGGCACTCCGGCTTCCTCCACCAATAAAAATGGCCGCCACGAAATAGCCCAAAAGCGGTGCTTAAAAGTGGCGTTAAAACACCAAAAATCAAAAATCAAATTAAAGTTTAATTCGTGAGTATGTCACTTTCAAAGATATTATCTATAAACAATAGGTCAATTATTTCGGTGTATGGAATAATTGTAAGGTGTTTGTCTGTTCCAGAAGGGTTTATTTGATCTTGACCATAATTTCACGGTTTAGTAATTAACGTTTAGATTCCATGTGTATGTCCCTGTGATGGGTCAATTATAATCAGTGTATATAATGGTTGTACAGATTGTGTTACCTTGACCTCAGTTGGTCAACGTATAGTTTTCCTGACCATTGCGGTGTATCAAACTCAATACGCAATCAGTCCATCATTTTCTGTGTATAGAATGTAAGGTGTGCATGTATGTCTGAAAGGCTTCATTTAACATTGAACTCATTTTCATGTTTCATTGGTCAACTTAAGTTTTCCTATCCACGCATTCGTTAAAGAAATTTGGTATCAAACGGTCATTGTGATCTTAACATCACTTCAAAAGTCTGAAACTAAAAACGTTAGTTCTTGTGCAGAGTTTAAGTCAATTCTTGTTCAGAGTTTAAGTTGATTTTCAGATATGTTATCAGTGTAAATTTAGTACTTTTACAGTAGCTTTTCAGACACTTAAGTATGTTGTGTACAGGTATATTACAATTACTGAACAGTCTGAACCGATCTTTATTTTAATTGACTGCAAGCGAATTGTCTGAACAGTACTGTATTTAGGGATCATAGATTTATTCTTACGAGGAAGCTCCGAGCATGCTCGGAGGATGCTCGGAGCTTTTTAAGTAGGCTCTTCTCAGCAGTTTATGTGACAATAATTATCATGATCTATTAAGATGTCAATCAAATCTATAGCACTTCTATAATAAGGAAAGTAAAGCATTATAGAGGAAGCTCAATTAACACCTGTGTAAACATCTGGTATATTCAAATATATTTTGCATGAAATTTACAAAACTATAAAATAGATTAGAAATTCTTCAACAGTACTGGGAAATGCTTGGAAAGAAATGTCGTCTCCACAAAAAGTAAAAGTCATTAAAATATTTTCTTATTATATTGAATAACCATTCTTTTTTAATAATAAAAAAAATTCTTAAATTTTATAATTAGATTATATAATTTAGATATAGTTTATACTATATAATATGCTACATAAAAGTCATCAAGGCACAAACAACAGTCAGGGGGCGATACTAAACAAGTAAATTTTTTTTTTAGTTACTTATAATTTTTTCGTTTTTAAAAATTATTTAATAACTCAATAGTTATTTTAAATGTCAATAGTAGCATGGACTAAATGTAGTTTTTAAGAATTTTATATAATTTTATTAAATAAAATTAATTATTTATCAAATGTGAGATGAGTATAGAGATAAAAGGTTACTTTAAAAATGAGGACAAAATTATTACTTTTATAAATTATTTTATACATCTTTGAAAAACTTAGCACTTATAATTATTTATGGAACATATGTTATTGTTTTAGATTACACATTATAAATAACTTCAAGTCTTAATTAAATCACAAGGTTCCATCTACCATTAAGATTTTAAAGGAAAATGGTATTTTAATACATTGCAGTCCCAAGAGGACAATCTTTGATCCAGAAGCGTGGCTCAGAAAGTCAATTAGTGTTTCAGGCGGATTAGTTTTATATTTCATGGGAAAAATAACCAGATGTCTGTGAAAATTTGTTAAAGCTATTAAATCCTGTATGAATGGACACATATAAAAATAATATTAAAATAAGTTACTTATACATGAAATAGAAGTAATATATGATATAGCATCGTTTTTAACATAAATTGCATAGGTAATTTTGAAAAATAATTGTTTAAGTAATGCCCCTAACTAAACAATGGTAATATGTTTTTTTTTTTATATATATAAAATAGCAAACTTAGTTCTTTTATAAAAAATTATGGCTACTTTAGGAAAAGTTGTAATTCATTATTGGAAGGCTGGTTTTAGGGGGTAATATCACCATTGTTTTTCCCCTAGTACGTCTCTGTTTAATTGACTTTTTTTTTAATTGTGTAGAATTCATCTTTGTTTTAAATAAAGAGATATTTGGCATGAGTAAAGTTTTATCCTGTCAATTACTGCAGGGAAAATTTAACATAAAATTGTTTTTCCCCCATAAGTCTTTGTTTAATTTGCCTTTTTTTTTATTAAATGTGATGAATTTATCTATGTTTTAAATAAAGAAATACTCTACATGAGTGAAGTTTATCCTGTCCAGTACTACAGTGAAAATACAACATAACTTTTCATTGCAGATAAGACATTAAACGTCACCAGAAGTTAACCAGTCAAATTCCTCCCCCCTTTTTTTTTCCTGTTTACCAGCTTTAGTAGCAATGTCCCCTTAAATTTCCAAAATATTTTATAGCAACACTCATAGAATTTTTTATTGCTTTGAAACACCCAAGATACATGTACATGTTAACGACCCAAAAAAAAACTTTCTGCAATGAAATGCAGGGTTAATTTCCAACAACTGTCAAATTAAATGGAATATAAAAAAAAATCAACCATTTCTGGCTTGAAACTGAATGTACTATATTTTGGTGGTATTACACCTGAAAGAATTTTGACAATATAACGGAGTAAAACGAATGGATTTTAGTTCAGCAATCCTCTATTTCCTTTTCTCGAATGACTTTTTAATATATATAAACAACTTCTATCAAAAGGAAAGTAAAGCAATGTAGAGGAAGCTCAGTTAGCACCTGTATGTAGAAAGTCATTTTATATAGGCCTTTATCAGTACATACTATCAATATAAAACAGATCCTAAAAATATAAATATATATACTAAAAATTTTTTCTTTAAGATTCAAACTAGTTATTTTTTTTTCTTTTTAGCTTTCATGAGTATAATTATATAAAAAAAAAAAAACATAAATCAAAGTTAGTAAGAATTTCAGGCATAATTATGTTCATTAGTATAGGACATTGTGGCAGTTGTTTGGAGTTGAATTAATTATTTTTTGCTTGTTTTATGTTATTTAATATTCAATTCATACAAGTAAAATATGATCACACAATTTAAAAGTAAATATTGATACAAGTCACTCTGCAGTCTGTCCAATAATACTGTTTAGAAATCTGTGTAGGAGCAAAACATTATTATAAAAGGTTTATATCACAGCATGATACATTATATAAACATTATAGTTTGAGGGAATAACCCATTTTACAGTTTCAGTAGGGATAATTATCTTAGAGCATCCTCTTTTATGCTCCATATTAAATATTTTGTTAATATTAAAATGCTGTATGCTGTTAAATAAAAAAACATCTTCAACAATAATAATTGATTCCAATTTTAAATACAGTTATAAAAAAATAAGATAGAAACAGATGATATTGGATTATTTTATATATGGTAGATAAATAATAATTTAACCCCTAAACTAAAGTGGTATAGTCGTGACTACCTATTGTCATGTTCCTACAGTCATGAGAGTCGTATGCTGAATCAAAAATGCTTTTAAGCAAACCAAATTGAACTATAATTACTATACATCTTTAAATATTTGTAAGTGAGGAACCTAGAATATATAAGTCAAGTCTGCAAATTATTCAAGAAAATTGCCTGTTCTCTAGGCCTCAAACACTAAAACTTCTAAATTCCATTTTCCTAACTTGAAATAAATTATTACAAGAATTTTTAACTGCAGTTATAATACATAGTATAAAATAACAGTATGTTTTAAACTGGTATTCAATTGACTTAAAGCATTAGGGTAATGAATCAAAATTCTAAATTTTAAGCAGACAGCAAAAAAGATTGTGTAAATGACTTCTCAATTTTATGATGATTTGCTCTTCTGTTCACATATATAAATAGAAAAAGGAGGTTGATATGAAATGGAAATCTTGCAATTATCATTCAGGGATATCAAATGTAATTATGACTTTCTGCATTTTGATTAAGCTTAAAAGAGATACTAGAAAAAATAAGTTGACATTTTTTATACAAATCAATGTAATGAAGAACTAGAATTTAAAATAAAAGACAAAAGGGATTCCAGAACAAAGTATAATTTTTTGTTGTAAAGTTTTTGGTCCACTGAATCCATTTAATTATCATAAAAACAAAATCAAAAAATTTATTCAAGAAATAGATATAGAGGATTGCTGAAGTAAAATCAATTTATCATAATTATTATATTGTGAACAGTCTTTCAACCCAGCCTATGAATTACAACTTTTTCCCAAAGTAGCCATCATTTTCTATTAAAGAACTAAAGTTTGCTGTTGCATATAAAGTTTAACAAATGATTATAAATCTACTACCATAGTTTTTGTCTTTGGTGACTTTTATGTTTAATTTTATGTAGTATAAATTTAATTAAGCTATATTTATATTTTAAATATAAAATTTGAGTATTTTTTTTTGTATTGAAAAAGAATGATTATAAATAAGAAAATATTTTAAAAACATTATCTTCCTGTGAAGACTTGATATTTCTTGCCAAGCATTGTACAGTACTATTGAAGAATTTCTTATCTATTTTATAGTTTTGTAAAATTTCATTCAAGATTTATTTGAATAGACCAGATGTTTACACAGGTGTTAATTGAGCTTCCTCTATAATGCTCTATAGAAGTGCTATAGATTTGATTGACATCTTAATGGATCATGATAATTATTATCACATAAACTGCTGAGAAGAGCCTACTAAAAAAGCTCCGAGCATCCTCCGAGCATGCTCCGAGCTTCCTCGTAAGAATAAATCTATGATCCCTTACAGCAGTGGTGAAGTCTAAAAATTGTCTGAAATGCTGAACAAAGACTTTTTTAAATTTTGGTTCATTTATATGTTTCGGAGTTGTGACGTCCATTTTTACTGAACTAGTATACATTATTGTTTAGGGGCAAAGCTGAAGCCAGCCTCCGGGTGCGGGATTTTCTCGCTGTGTTGAAGACCTATTGGTGGCCTTCGGTTGTGTTCTGCTCTTTGGTCGGGTTGTTGTCTCTTTGACGCATTTCCCGTTTCTATTCTCAATTCTATTGATGATTTATTGTTCAATCTTTTAAGAGCTGTTCAGATCAAAATGACCGTTTCAGTTCAAAATTTGTTTACTAGTGATGGCTGTTTCTCAAATTATATACTTAGTTTTGATATGGTGTGGTGATACGTCCGACGGACATTATTATATCGCGCATCCGTCACATAGCCATTTATCTAAATATCCCCCCACTTTTTTCGTTCTTACACAATATGCAAATGATCTGACTTGGTCTATTGAAGAGTCTATCTTGTTGAAAATGTCCGGTGGTATTGAGTTCCATTCCTTTATAGTAATCGGGATAAAGCTGAATTTGAGCGAGTCTGTTCTGGTTTGAGGTCTAAGATAATGATACTCATGCATGGGTTTGGAAATTCTTACAGATATTTTCAAATGCTCTGTTGGTATATGGGCTTGATTATTAAGTCTTTTGTGCAAAAATATTAGCCTACTCTTTGTTCTTTCCTTTAGTGATGGTTAATTGAGCTGTTTCAGAATCGTTGTCATTGATTCAGGTCCATATTCTGTTGGTTGATGTTTTAAGCCTCGTTAGGGTGTTTTCTAATTTTTTCCTGGGAGTATAAGTCCTTTGTACGTTTGTAATTTTACTTCGTGGGGGCATGATGGTAAGTTGCGCTTTAATAATCCCAGTGTACTGTATGATTTATTACAGATTTCTTCAGTGTAGGTTACTTGTGATGTTTACGCCAAGATATTTGATTGAATGGAGAAATACTAGTTTTGTGTCTTTCAGTGTGTAATCAAACGTATTATTTTTCTTCCTGCTAAGTGTCATCGTGTTACATTGACCGGTTGGAGTACCATACTCCATGTTGTTGCCCAATTTCCGTCTGTCTATGTCGCCTTGTATTTTTTTGTCTGGCTGCGACGAAAGTCGCAGAATACGAGACTTGGGGATTACAGTCCAGCGGCGTAAATTATTTGTATGAAACTTTATATTTCAAAGGATATAAGACCTGGATGCCTTCCATTTTGTATACCGATGCCCTATGTTACGAAGTTTCAATTTGATATACATGTACTAGTATGTCCGTTGTCCTTGACCTTATTTTCATGTTCAATGACTGATTAAAAAAATGTCATGTTAACTTCTCGCTAGATATGAGAAAAAGGATAACTATATTTGGTATACAGATTCATTGCAACGTCTACATGTCCTTCAGACAGGATTCACCTGACCTCAACCCCATTTCATTGATCAGTGTTCAAGGTTAAATTTACATAATTATGTCTTTTTCCCAGATACTATAAGCAGTAGTTCAACTATATGTGGTGTTTGGGTTTAGTTGGGTAGTACTTCGCTTTGTGTAAATAGAAAGACGTGTGTATATTTCAAACTCTGTTTACTATACTGACTAGAGACGTTATGCATACAATAAGCGTAGTAATGATATGACGTTATAATACGTTTATTTAGTTACTTTACAGTCTTTGACGTTAACAGTAAGAGTTGCATAAGTTAGTGTCTCTGTTTTGTGGCTAATTCGTAGTACTCCGGCCACGGGAAAGTGAAAAGGAAAAAACTTAAATCAAATCGAAAATGTCAAACATATACATTAAATTAAAATCACTTTAAAGTCCATGTATTAAAACGAACTACTTCTTTAAAGTTCATATACAGAAATAAAATTTACTGAACAGTCTCTATGTAAATCACGAATTACAATGTCCATTTGTCTTCCTTTGATCGACGAAACTTTGTAGCCTCTTCGATTGGCAAATGTCCATCAGAAACTTCAATTCAATGAGTATATTTTATCAATCGGACAATTAGTGAATCCGTTTTTTCTTGATCGCCGATTATATAATTTCTGTATTTCTGGTTCCTTACTCAGTGTACTGATAATGCTTGATGTTCTGTTCTTGGTAACGCTATAGTTACTCGGTAGCTCAGGCAAATTCTCTTTAGATGGTAATTTTGTTATATAGTGATTGTCGCGAGATGCTATAATTGACTCGTATGTCTTGTAGTAGTGTTTGTCCTTTTCTGTAGATTCATCAGGCGTTACTCCCGTAGATTCCAACTTCCGGAATCGCTCCAGATCTACCTCTTCCTTCTTGTGTTGTACCAATACGTTCAACGTAGCAGCTGGTACTGTTGATCCTCCTGTTGTTGGCATTGGTCCAGACAATGAATATCCCAGTTTTGACTTTACTGCTATTCCTCGTAGTATCTCGTTTTCAACGATGTCCCGGTATTAATCTGCTCCAATCAACATAGATATTTCAAAATGTTCTTCCTCACTGACAGATTGGGCTAATTTTATGCCTTGTAAATATGGCAACTTTGACGCTTCGTAATGGATACGATTTGATAGCGGTGCGGCGATTGTTGGTGCTATGAGTACTTCCATTGATAATTTACCTCCATATAGAGTCTCCAAGTTAACAACAGCTTTTTCAAAATCCTTATATTACGATTAGCTACTCCAAAGGCAGCTAGTCTAAGTGTAGTTATACCAAAGGTTTAATTGTAACTTTTTGCTAGATCCTCGGTGATAAAGACTTTTTTGACCCTTCGTCTAAAAGAATGTGTGTTACACTGGAATTATTACCTACTGAAACTGGTGATATAGCTGTCGTCAAGAGAACGTCGGTTCTCTGTTTCACGGGACTTTCATACGAGGTGTAAACTGAAGCTGTGTGTGTTTTTACTTCACCATTCATATTATTTACGGCTGCGCTTGTGTGTCTGGTTGTTTGGTTCTCTGTGTATTGTTTGTTATAACATACGTTTGTGTGATGCTTTATGTTGCAGTTACTACATGTATATTTAGACATACACTCTGAAACTTTGCGACTTCCAAAGCAGTTAAAACAAAGTTTTTTTTGCTTGATAAACGCATAGCGCTTTTCATTCGTAGCTACTTTTGTGCACTCTGATGCAAAATGTGGTTCTTGGCAAAACACGCATAATTTTACCTTATTTTTTTTGTTCTGTTGTATACAAGTGTTGTTCCTTGATGTTGCTCCAATATGGAAGGATGCAGTAGGTGTTAAAGTGTCAGACATTTTGAAATTTCCTGCTTCTTGCACATACACTTCTTTGCCAATGGTTTCTCTCAATAACCTAATATCCCAGCTGTTTTTACAATGTTCCCGAGTCAGACTTTTACGCATTTCAGTGGGAAGTTTACCAAATATAATCTGTACAAGTAGTGACCCAAAAGGTATCCTAGTGACTCTAACCCCGTATACTTGTTTCCATTTTATCGTAAAAATGTCTTATGTTGGTTGGTGAGATCGACGGACTGGGCAATTCCAGTAAGTTTTGCATGTATGCGTTGATTATGTGTTGTTTTTTGTCCAAAACGCTCCTTTAACAGATGAATTGCTTGTTCGTAATTAGCGCTATTGAGAGCCAGTCATGAAATACATTGCTCAGCTTCCTGAACAATTTGGGTTTTTAAGTAACTGACTTTCAGGACATTCGTGAGAGACGGATTTGTGTGCACTGTTGTTTGGAAAGAATCCCAAAAGGTTTGCCATGCTAAGATATCACCGGAAAATGTCGTTAAATCTAGTTTACCTGGTAGTCTGTGATAGAAATTGGACGGGATTACGGGAATGTGTTGTGACGGGTTTGTTTCTAAATCTTCATGAGTTTGATTACAATTCTGATTGAGTATAGTTTTGTGATGCGACGAAGAATGTGCATAATCACTCACCATTTGTTGTGGTACACTTGCCTTTGAGTCTGACAGCATATCCTTAAATTTGCGAATAGTGATTTCCATCTGAAAAGTGTGGTCATCTGTATCCAATATTTCTTGTTCCATTTCTCCGACTTCTGTAATGTCAATAATCTTGTTATCCAAATTCAGTAAAATTTCCCTTTTCTTCTCGAGTGTTTCAACTGTTACACAGAGTTCCTGATTAGAAATTTAATTTTCGGCAATTTTTTCATCTGTTCTGTGAATTAGTCTTGTAACGGCGTTTTTGTGTCCGCCACGTTTATCCTTAAACTTCTCCATAAGTCACGGCACCATTGTTTGGGTTTAGTTGGGTAGTACTTCGCTTTGGGTAAATAGAAAGACGTGTGTATATTCAAACTCTGTTTACTATACTGACTAGAGACGTTATGCATACAAGAAGCGTAATAATGATATGACGTTACAATACGTCACTTTAGTAACGTTACAGTCTTTGACGTTAACAATAAGAGTTGCATAAGTTAGTGTCTCTGTATTGCGTCTAATTCGTAATATGTGGTATGTGGAATGATTTCAAGGTGTACATGTCAGTCTGGCAGGTTTCATTTGACCATTAACTCATTTTCATGGTTCATTGGTTAATATTATTTTTTTGTGTTTTGTTGTTTTTGAAATACTATAAGCATCAGGGCAACCGTATTTGGTGTATGGAATGATTGTAAGGTGTTCATGTCTGTATGCTAAATCTGTTTATCAGATACTATAAGTAATAGGTCAACTATATTTGGTGCAAGGAAATATAGTTAGGTGTATATGTCTGTCTGGCATGTAGCATCTGACCTTGACCTCATTTTCATGGTTCCTTGGTCAATGTCAAGTTTTCATGATTTGATCTGTTTCGAGAATACTATATGCAATAGTTCAACTATATTTTATGAAGGGCATGATTGTAAGGTGTACATGTCTGTCTGGCAGTGTTTATCTGACCTTGACTTCATTTTATTGGATCATTGATAATGTTAAGTTTATGTGATACTTGTAGTAAAGCTTTATCTTTAAGACTTTCCAGACGAGAAATTCTTGTTACAATCATTGATCCTGTTGATTTTAAAAAAGAAACAACAGTCATTGGCAAACAGTCTGATATTGAATGAAATATTCTCAGAGATGTCGTTGTTGTGTGCAGGAAATATATGGGACACAAGGCAGGGCCTTGTAGGGAACCTGAGAGCACTAATATTGTTTTTGAATTGCAACCATTTACTACCACGCATTGTGTCCTCTGTATTAAGAATGACATTACTGATATAACCTATGATATAAGTTTTATAAAAATTTGGCAAGACTTGTATATGCGAGAGCGTTAACAAGATCGGACGGACAGACCCACGGAATCCCGATATGTCTATGTCCTCCGCAACGCGTCTCTATAAGAGTGCACACGCTGAAATGTCTCGCCTTCTTTACTTATCATGATTGGACTAATGTTGAAAGTCTGCATTTTCTACCCTAGGAATAGATTACCATAGCTGACAAAATCTTTCGAAATTCTGGAGTCCTCAATGCTCTTCAACATCGTACTTTATATGGCCTTTTTTATTTGTTTCATTTTGCGTCTGACGTACAAAATTTTAATCCTGGTATCTATGATGAGTGTATCTGTAGTATGAAGGTTTTACTACAAGTATCACATAAACTTAACACTATCAACGATCCATGTAAATGAGGTCAAGGTCAGATGAACTCTGCCATTAAACATGAACACCATGCAATCATTCCATTCACCGCATATAGTTGCTTATAGTATCTGAGAAACAGACAACCATGAAAACTTAACATTGACTAATGAACAATGAAAATGAGGTTAAGGTCCAATGAACCCTACCAGACAGACATATTCACCTAACAGCATGATGTATTGTTTTCATTTTCTAACATATAATTCCAACCACCAAATATTATTGACCTATTGCTTATAGTATTTGTATTTGATAAACGGACAAAACCACGACAAAACCACGAACGTTTAACACTGACAAATGAACCATGAAAAATGAGATCAAAGTCAGATGAAATCTGCCAGACAGACATGTACACAGACATGTACACCTTACACACATTCCATTCACCAAATATAGTTGACCTATTGCTAATAGTTAAGGAAAGGAAACCTGTAAAATTTAACGTTTTTGTTCAAACAGTCGCTCAACCAAGAAAATGAGGTAAAGAACATTGGTCATATGACTGACAAAAATTTCGTAACATACGGCATCTGCTTACAAATTATACACGATCAAGATTTTCTACCATCTGAAATATAAAGCTTTATACAAATAGTTCTAATCCCTGTCTCACATTCTGCGACTTTCATCCCAGGCGACACAAAAAATAGCATTGTCCAATGTACCATGAAAATGAGGTAAAGGTCAGGCGAACCCTGCCACACAGACATGTACACGTAACACATTCAAAACACCAAATATAAACGACCTTTTCCTTATAGCATCTGCCAAACTGACAAAACCATGAAAACTTTACACTGAACAATGAACTATAAAAATGAGGTCATGGTGAGCAGGTGGGATAAAACCCACCCCAGCTGTAATAAGAGTGCACACGCTGAAATGTCTCGCCTTCTTTACCAACCATTGATACTATATTGATAGTTCTAAATATGAAGCTTTACTACAACTATCACATAAACTTAACATGATCCAAGAAAATGAGGTCAAAGGTCAGATAAACCAAACTGAAAATACATGTACACCTTACAATCATTCCATACACCAAATATGCTTTAAATATACATGTAGTTGACCTATTGCACATCTAAGAAACAAACTTAACCAGGAAAACTTAACATTGATCAATGAACCATGAAAATGAGGTCAAGGTCAAATGAACCCTGCAAGACAGACACGTATACCTTATAATCATTACATGCTTTAAATATAGTTGACCTTTTGCATATAGTATCTAAGAAACAAACTTAACCAGGAAAACTTAAGATTAACCAATAAACCATGAAAATGTGGTCATGGTCAGATGATAATTGCCACAGACATATACACCTTAGGATCATTCCATACACCAAATATAGTTGACTTATTGCTAAAAGTATAAGAAAAATAGACCAATAAACAAAACCTTAACATTGAGCAATGAACCGTAAAAATGGGGTCAAGGTCAAATAAAACTTGCCAGACTGACATGTACATCGTAAAATATGTTCATTGACCAAATAAAGTTGATCTATTGCATACAGTTAAATAAAAACAGACACCTTACAATCATTCCATATACCAAATATAGTAGACCTATTGAATACAGTATTAGAAAAACAGAACAAAACACAAAAACTTAACTATAACCACCGAACCATGAAAATGAGGTCAAGGTCAAATGACACCTGCCAGTTGGACATGTACACCTTACAATCATTCCATACGCCAAATATAGTAGGCCCATTGCTTATAGTATCTGAGATGTGGACTTGACCACGAAAACTTAACTTTGTTCAATGAAATGAGGTCGAGGTCAAGTGAAAACTGTCTGACGGGCATGAGGACCTTGCAAGGTACGCACATACCAAATATAGTTATCCTATTACTCATAATAAGAGAGAAGTTAAGAATACTAAAAATCTTAACTTTTTTTTCAAGTAGTCACTGAACCATTTAAATGAGGTCAAGGACAATGGACATATGACAGTCGGTAACTTCATAACAGGAAGCATCTATATAAAAAGTATGAAGGGTCCAGGTATTCTACCTTCTGAAATATTAAGCTTAAAAGAAGTGAGCTAACGCCGCCACCAGATCACTATATCTATGTCGAACTTTCTGTGACAAAAGTCGCAGGCTCAACAAAAATGGTAATTTTCAGTCTATTTTACGATTTTAATATTCCTGGAGCAGTGAACATTAACAAAATTGTTTCTTTGTCATTCATTGTAGTTACAGCAACCCAAACATGCTGACTGGAAGTTAATTTGACTTGGTCTTGCTGGGAAATTATCAATTGCAAGCCAGGTCTGTCAAAATTTTCTGACAAATCAGTGACCAATTATTACAGACCAGTTTTTATGGCCATATAATACCTCCTTGGGTTCCTAGACTACATCTGCATGCATTTAGGATAATAGTTAATACCTACAGCCTATACCATTAATGTAGTGGCCATCAACTGACTCCAATCCCATCCAGATTTTGGCCACTTTTCAGTTTTCCGATTTTTAACTCTTAAGAAGGGTATCAAGGTTGTCATATTTTCAAAACAACACATCTGGAAAGAGTTTATGGACCATGAATTGCAAGATTGAACTCCCTGCTGTCAACACACATCAGCTGGAGCAGTTCTAAAAAAAAGTATGGAGGGTCATATGGGCTATAAAAGAATGGCTGTTGCAATCACTGATACAGGCAGCATTGGGGCTGAGAGGTTAACAGAGTCACGAAAGAAGTTGCATTCTTACAAATATAGACAGAAACAGATCACCACTATCTGTCTGGTGAAACTAGGACTATCTTTAGCTAAACAGATTCACAGAAACTTCCAGAATATCACACAGCCTTTGATTAAGAAGATTAATTAATAAAGTCAATTTTTATTTGATAAATTTACATATATATTATAATAATTTAATGACCATATTATACATCATCTTCCATTCAAATTGTACATTCATCTCAAGCTCACTGTGAAATATTTGTATTACATCAATATTCATCTACAGTAAAAAGGTTATCGTTCTCTCCACATTTTCAAACACAAAAATTCATTCATAAAAAATTACATGTACCAGGTGATCTGTAAAAATATTTTCCTCTCCCCACTCCTTCACTAAAGAATTTGTTTTGAGGTTATAAAAATAAGATGTGGTTTGATTGCCACTTGCACAACTATTCACCAGAGACAAGGACAAGTCCATATTAACAGGACAATCATACCATAAATAGTTCCAATTTTGTCATTAACATATGGTCTACTTTTCTGATAATTTGGTACATGTGACAGACAGGGGTTAATGACCTAGCTTAACCTTTTTCATAAAACTGACATTACAGAAACAAGCGAGTATGAGATTTATTCTTTAATTGTACATTTAATTTTGTTTTAATGCCTTTTTAGTTTACAGCCTCTTCATGAAGTTTTTTTACTGCTCTTGGTTTTGTAGATTTTTCAAAACTAAATTTAAGGAAATGTCATGAAGATGAATATAAGTTTGAAGGATCTTATAGATTACCTACTAAAAGTATATCGAAGATTAAATGAAAGCACTAATAATTTTTCAGACAAAAATAGAGAAGATTTATTTCAGAAATGAGAATTGGAAAATTATTTTAGTCAAAAAGATTTAATATTAAAAGAGTTTTTACGTACCTATTGTGATACTTTTGTTAACAATCTGATATGTGGTATATATAATCAAACCAGAATCAGTTTACATTCACACAAAACTTCAATTGGATATATATCATTCATACCTCATGTAATTTTTTAAACAGTCATGCAGCTCTTTACACATTTAGTTAATCATCATTCAGAAAACACAAAAAAACTAAAATATTTTCACATATTGACAAAGCATTGTTTTCTGAAAATAGCTCAAGTTCCCCATATAATAAGTGATTTATGATGACTCCTAACAAATAAATAGATCCACTGTTTCACACTCTGAGACTTGATAATGAAAGCCCATTATTCTGTTTTAAACCTTTGGCAGTTAAGTCATACAACCACCTTTCAAACATGAACACTTGTTTTTATATACTTCACTTAACACTTCGATTGGAACATATAACATATATTAACAGATTATAAATACTGGTAAAAATGATTTGATTACAATGTGTGCTGTATTAGTTTATTCCAAATTACCATAAAATCCTCTTTACTCTTTGTCCAACTGGTATAATTTACTTCATCATTTACAAGCATTAACCCATTAGTGTAAAGATCAATTTCTGCATTTAGAGGCATGATTTGTATCTCTATCGTATGGTTCTTTGACATGAAGATGTTTCAAAGAATTTTTGGATTTTTTTTTAATATTGACAACTATTCATAAAAATAAAACCAAGGGTTGCTCTTACAAGAATTCCTGCCAATGCTTGCATTTGTAAAAATAATGAGAAAGGCCACATATATTTGAATGACTTTAAATTTTGCAGAATCCTAAAGTTGTTTTAAATAATCAGGAAATTCTGAATCATAGTGGGCACTTATCATTAAATATGACATATTACTAAGCTTTTCACAAAAGACAACAAAATATATCTGGATTCTATCCAAATGATAGGCTTTTTGAAATTTTAATTTGTTCAGAACTTCACATAAATATAAACTTAAAATCTATTTATTTATATGATTTTTACAATGAAGGATTATGTTTATGTACAATGTAGGAGAAATTCTACTTTCCATAAAAAATTTTGGCATGATTTTATGTACAACACATACAATTTATTGCAGTTTTCATTCACCCGTGTCATGGAAAAATTAAAAACAACCTATAAAATAGTTTGAGTGATAGCATGGATGATTTCTTCTAATGGTTAATGCATTCTCATGACTGTTCAAGCATTGTTTGATTGTAGTGGTGTTTTTTTTTTAAACACACAGGAATCCTACTTAAACAGAAGGTTTAAAAGCTAGATGTGTCTGTATAATGCAGGTGCCTACTACATGAAGATATTATCAGGTTTTGAAATTAATTCATAAGTAGGCATGGAAATATAATACACAGCCTATGAACTTGTATAGAGAAAAGTTATATGTTAATGGTACTACTAATAGTTTTCCTGGGTAGGGTGCATCAAACTGTTTATTTTTAGTTAAGTAAATTTTTACTAATTTTGCTTAAAAAATAATTGAAAATCTTATTTTTAAATTTTGCTGGAATTTGTCTTTTTGCTATTGTGGAAGTTCATTAATAACAATATAATTTAAGGCAAAAAAGCAAAAGTTATTGTAGAATTCCCTTACAAATATTGTAATGGACACAAACTTGTTGAATGGCTATAGTAATGATTCTGTCCTGACTGACTCAAGAAATATTACTGTATTTTTGTATCATAACTGTACTAAAATTTAATCAAGTTTTAATATTAAAGAAATTGAAATAGAATCAGGCACAAATAAATATTTATATATATAATACATCAAAATTTTTTTGTTTAGATTTCACTTTGCATAAAATTTTATACACATCTATTTACAATACATCAATTGTAAAATTGTATGTGCTCTTAGCACACAAAGAATACATCATTTTTATAAAAGAAGATATACAATGAAATAAATAATATAAAAAGAACACAACATTTAAATATCAGTCATGAAGCAAAGCTCCAATATGAAATCTTGACATCACATACATTTAAAGCTCTTTTTGTGTGAAGAAGTCTATGACATTTTGTTCTTTCTAACATACATAAAAGGTACATCCATGGATTTTTAATGCCTCTAGGAAAATTGAATTTAACTATTTTTACTCAATTAACTGTTTTCTTTTATTTGCATACAAACATTTCATGTGTAAATAATGGAGCATACAAGGTGATATGGATGAAAACTTCAATTATGATCAATGTTGAAATGTGCACAATAAAATTGAGAATGGAGAACATTAATACCCTGCAAGAATTCTTCAAAATGAGGAAACAAAAAAAAATTGGAAATTATATTATGCTGTATTTGAAAAAGAAGACATTTTAATCCTCTAAAAAGACAGTGACCGATCTGATTTCATTTGCAAGATAAATAATACTGTGACAAATAATTCTGTATTTGCTCAAAAACAGTCAAATCAGTCAATATCAAACCGTTAATTAATCATGGTAGCAATTCATAAAAGCAGTATTCATGAAAACTGTTGCTAAGAAGATCTATAAAAGATGTTTTGGAAAACAACGATAGCGAAAAACTAGTTATCTGAAAAATAACATGACATATACAATGTACTTCAGCTCAGGAAAAAAGCCAGCTTTAATATAAATTCATGAGATATTTTATGCATACCTGTAGCACTGTTAATTCTATAGATTGCATTATTGACTGATCTGACAATAGCACTTTTTGTATATGGATTAACAGAAAACAACTATATATACAAAGTCATAAAAAATATTTCATAGCAATGTCATTATCCCAGACTAGATTTAAACCATCATTGCATTGTCTTCATTTACAAAACAACAATAAAAACAATTTAAAGGAAAATATTTCCATTAATGAAACGTCTTGTTCACTGGCACCTTGAACTAGGAAAAACTCAAAGAAAATCTGTAGGCTGAGGAATCTGCCATCAGAAATGTGTTGCTTTTCTTGGCCTCAATTCCCAGAAAGACTTCATTGATACAAACTCCCATTTAGTTACATCGTAACATCACATGATAACATTACATGATAACTGATGTGTTAATCATGTGATCTACAGGATTGTAAAATTATGCATCACTGTTGTTCACAGCTTATTTGATATTTTATGTCAGTTTGGTCTATCACATGGTATTGGAGTAATGTAATGTAATATTCCCGTTGTTAAGTCCTTGTTTTCATCGACTAGAATTGACACAGTTTGTTTCCAGTAGTCAAAACTGATTCTAGAACTCTGAAAGATAAAAAAAGAATTGCAATAAGTAACTTTTTTCAACAAATTAACATCATTTATTCCTGTTTACCCTACATATTGCTGTCAACTGGCAGCCAATGTATCAATTCATTCCTTCCAACAATAGAACGAGTTCGCAGAGATTAAGGAACAATTGTACTGTACACTACAGTAATATACATTGCACAAAACTGGATTCCAATAATGAAACTCTACTACTGAGTGAACAATCTCTATGTGCCATGTAAGAGCTTTATCATATACATTGAGTGATACATGGTGACTTTTCCTTAGCAACCAAACATGTTAATTTGAACAGAGTACCACAGGGTATTTGGGGATTTATTTTAAAGTTAACAACAAACTGTCATACACAAAGTGGAAGCAATACTGCAAGTCCTGAATGTTTTTTTTTCTTCATTAATGTCACAAATGTGGCAATGTTAATATTACAATAGTTCAAATTATTACATTGGTTGCAATTCACTCTCCCTTGCATCATACAACAATATGTGTTTCAAAGACATTGTCAGTATCAAAACAATTTAGAATGCATAGAAAAAATATAGTTCCTTGCCTTTTGTTCTTTAATCACAAATTCCAATGTTCGGACAACTAAGCTTCTTAAGAATTCAAATATCAGAAAATAGTCAGCTCATGACTAAAAAGTTGATAATCCCCTCTTCTGAATTATGAGTTGTTCAGTCATGTTTCTAATATATTTTTATATTCTAAATTCTTGGATTTGATAACACACAATTAAATTTTTGTAGTCAATATTTCAAAGCAATATATGCATAAATCTGAATCAAGGGTACAGCAATTTTCAAGCAAATTAGGTCATTGGTTGAGGATTTGAAAAACAAGATTTTTTTATCTCTTCAAACTGTCAAAATCATACCAGATGTTAAGACATAAAAGAAATTGTATCTATGGTTTTACTGTATGAACTGTGTTAATTTTTTTAACCTGTCTGTGGGACCTAATAAGAATGCTGCACTTATGTACAGACACTTTAAGTGGGATAGAGAATTTTGTGGTCATGAAGTAGGTAATTGATTAAAACCACTTAAGTATATCGATCAAGATCAGGTCAATGAAAAAGTGACAAAGTGTGAAAATGTTTGCCTTTTACTTGCAAAAAGTGTTTTTTATCCCTTAAAACTCACTTTCCTCTTGCAATAAATCTTAATATAAAAATAAGATGTCGTATGAGTGCCAATGAGACAAATCTCCACCAAAGACCAAATGAAATAGAATTTAACAACTATATGAGACCGTAAGTATGACTACATAAAAAGTAGTGACACAAATTGAAAATGTATTAAAATGCAATATAGCTTAATTCTGTTAATAATACCAAGCTATTAAGCCTCATAAAATTTTACATGAAGTTGTGTATAAAGAATAATATCTTTAAAATGTCTAATATTTGAAGGAGTTATTTATAAAACCTATAATGTAGATCTTAACCTTGTCTGAATTCTTCTTCAAATACACTAAATACATTACCTTTTCTAAAGCACTACAGTCTTTGTCTTTGTGTAGATAATGATCCTGCCAGAATATCAACAAATCTCTGAAACAAAAAATATTATATAATATAATATAATGATTGATTGTTCATATTCCCAAACAACACAAAAGTTTGAAATTAAAAGAGAATAGGAAGACATGTTAGGGTGGATAATAAAGTCCTTTGGTATATGTTAAAATGTTTAAATTAACTTCAATATTAGAGAGTAAAGACAATGTTTTGCACAAATCTAGGTCCATTATACAAGTCCATTTGCAGGTATGCAACAAGTGTTTGAATGAGGAAAAAAATAATGGCTAAATTGAGAGTTGGAAAATATCAACTACTAACATTTTAATACCCGATAAAAATACAAAGACTTAATTGTGATTTTATTTTACCAAGGAACATATTTTGAAGTTATCTGGCAGACACTTTTAAGTTAATTTTTAACACCAATCTACATTCCAATGGTAACAAGAGTGCACACGCTGAAATGTCTCGCCTTCTTTACTAATCATTGATATTATGTTGATAGTCCTAAATATAAAGCTTTATTACAACTGTCACATAAACTTAACATTAACCAAGTAAACTAAACATTGACCAATGAACCATGAAAATGAGGTCAAGGTCAGATGAACCATGCTAGGCAGGCATGTACAGCTAACAATTCTTCCATACAACAAATAGAGTTGACCTATTGCTTATAGTTTAAGAAAAACAGACCAAAACACAAAAACTTAACACTGAGCAATGAACCTTGAAAATGAGGTCAAGGTCAAATAAAACCTGCGTGACTGCCAAATAGATCATAAAATATTTCCATACACCAAATATAGTTGAACTATTGCATATAGTATAAGAAAAACAGACCAAAACACAAAAACTTAACTATAACCACTGAACCATGAAAATGAGGTCAAGGTCAGATGACACCTGCCAGTTGGACATGTACACCTTACAGTCCTTCCATACACCAAATATACTAGACCTATTGCTTATAGTATCTGAGATATGGACTTGACCACCAAAACTTAACCTTGTTCATTGATCCATGAAATGAGGTCTAGGTCAAGTGAAAACTGTCTGACGGGCATGAGGACCTTGCAAGGTACGCACATACCAAATATAGTTGAACTATTGCACATAGTATTAGAAAATAAGACCAAAACTCAAAAACTTAACTTTGACCACTGAACCATGAAAATAAGGTCAAGGTCAGATGACACCTGCCCGCTAGACATGTACACCTTACAATCATTCCATACACCAAATATAGTAGACCTATGGCATACAGTATAAGAAAAACAGACCAAAACACAAAAACTTAACTATAACCACTGAACCATGAAAATGAGGTCAAGGTCAGATGACACCTGCCAGTTGGACATGTACACCTTACAGTCCTTCCATACACCGAATATACTAGACCTATTGCTTATAGTATCTGAGATATGGACTTGACCACCAAAACTTAACCTTGTTCATTGATCCATGAAATGAGGTCGAGGTCAAGTGAAAACTGTCTGACGGGCATGAGGACCTTGCAAGGTACGCACATACCAAATATAGTTGAACTATTGCACATAGTATAAGAAAAAAAGACCAAAACTCAAAAACTTAACTTTGACCACTGAACCATGAAAATGAGGTCAAGGTCAAATGACACCTGCCCGCTAGACATGTACACCTTACAATCATTCCATACACCAAATATAGTAGACCTATGGCATACAGTATAAGAAAAACAGACCAAAACACAAAAACCTAACTATAACCACTGAACCATGAAAATGAGGTCAAGGTCAGATGACACCTGCCAGTTGGACATGTACACCTTACAGTCCTTCCATACACCGAATATACTAGACCTAGTGCTTATAGTATCTGAGATATGGACTTGACCACCAAAACTTAACCTTGTTCACTGATCCATGAAATGAGGTAGAGGTCAAGTGAAAACTGTCTGACGGGCATGAGGACCTTGCAAGGTACGCACATACCAAATATAGTTATCTTATTACTTATAATAAGAGAGAATCTAACATTACAAAAAATCTTAACTTTTTTTTCAAGTAGTCACTGAACCATGAAAATGAGGTCAAGGACATTGGACATGTGACTGACGGAAACTTCGTAACATGAGGCATCCATATACAAAGTATGAAGCATCCAGACCTTCCACCTTCTAAAATATAAAGCTTTTAAGAAGTTAGCTAACGCCGCCGCCGCCGGATCGCTATCCCTATGTCGAGCTTTCTGCGACAAAAGTCGCAGGCTCGACAAAAACAATTACAATAAAATTCATACTGTGTTAATTTTTCCCTTCCTAGTAATTTTATCAACTGACCTAAAATTGCGTAATAGATTTGTACAACCACTGACATCCATCATGTCCTCCTTCTCATCACGGAGAGCTTGGAGATACCGGGGTAACTGGTTCTTTCTGTTGGCAAACATCAGAAATACCAGAGTTGTGTTTAAACAGCTAACATTTTCCTAAAATAATAAAAAAAAACAAGATTTTACTTAAGAACTGAATTTTCTGTTTTAACTTTTTCTGTCAGCCTGCAATAATTGTGTTCACTTGTTAATACATTTTACAAGAAGTATATTAAAATTCAACTGTTTTCCTCATATGAACAAATAAATAGTTCAAATTATTATTCCCGTATAACAAATATTGATTTTGACTTAATCCTACTGCCATCATAAACACCATTTCTCCATTTCAAATTTAATATTTGCCTTTTAAAATTAGTCTGAAATTAATTAATGTTATATCACCTGAACTCTGTTCAGGAAATGCTGTGTTTTACCAATTATAGAAGTTCCAGAGAAAAGTGTGATGAACATATTTGATGCAATAACCCCCCCCCCACTCTTAGAGCTGGGATAAGAAAACATTATATTACATATATAAAACACAGATTTCAAGGCAGTCTACTGCATTTAATTTCAGGATTTTTTTTGTCCTACACCACTTATTACACAACCACTGAAGATAAACATGTCTTCTGTAGTCAGTTCACCTGTCAATAATAACTTTACCTGTGTGAGATTCTGTACATTGATTATTTTGATCAGTTTATACAGGTAATCCAACTGTTTATTAAAATCTCCTATATACATCAACAATTTGTTTTCTTTTTTGGCATAATCTGAAATTGAAGAAAACACATATAACAGCTTCAGATAAATTGTAAAACTTTAAATAGGTCAAACAAGCAGTATGCTTTAATAAACAGCTGCGTCATGAGCGCATGATATGCCTGTCGCTTTTTCAATAGACATAAACCAGTCACCAAAGTTTCATGAAACTTCTCAAGGCATTTTTGAGTAATTGTCTGAAAACTGGAAAATCCCCCTTTTTTAATGAATAAAACCCCATAACTCGGAAGCGTAAAATCTAAAATTTATTGAATTCGAAAGGGAGCTCACATCAATAGACATAAACAATTCACCAAAGTTTCATGAAAACTGCTCAAGGCATTTTTGAGTAATTGTTCGAAAACTGGAAAATCTCCCTTTTTTAATGAATAAAACCCCATAACTCGGAAACGTAAATAAAAATTTATGAAAATCGAAAGGGAGCTCACATCAATAGATATAAACATTTCACCAAAGCTTCATGAAAACTGTTCAAAGCATTTTTGAGTTATTGTCGGAAAACTGGAAAATCCCCCTTTTTTAATAAATAAAACCCCATTACTCGGAAACGTAAAATCTAAAATTTATAAAAATCTAAAGGGAGCTCACATCAATAGATATAAACAATTTTTTCATGGAAACTGTTCAAAGCATTTTTGAGTAATTGTCCGAAAACTGGAAAATCCCCCTTTTTTAATGAATAAAACACAACTCAGAAACGTAACATCCAAAATTTATAAAAATTGAAAGGGAGCTCACGTCAATAGATATGAACAATTCACCAAAGTTTCATGCAAATTGGTTAAAGCCTTTTTGAGTTATTGTCCGACATGTTGACGACGGACAGACAGACAGAGGTATACCATAATACGTCCCGTAAACGGGCGTATAAAAATGTATAACAACATTGTATTTTTTAGTATAACCGTAAACAGAAAATTTGATAAACTGTCAAACTTGCCTAAGCCAAGCAGAGTAACAAAGATGTTCTAAGGAAGGTATGTTTTAACTATGAATACATTACTTTAATAAACTGTTATCACAGAGATATGTCTCGCCTTTTTGTAATTTTGATAATGCAAATGTTGAAACTAAAATAGCAATACTTTAACATGTAAGTTATGCAAATATTCAAAGTCGATGAACCATGACTGAAGGTACATGGCTAAACAATCTCCATTGAATGAGATGATCCAATGCTAAAACAACTGCATACCAAATACCATTGACTTATTATAAGTCGTTCCCTTTAAACAAACCTAAACACAAACATTAACTTGTATACTATATAAAAGTTTCAAAGTCAATGAACCATGATCAGGGGTGGGCTATATAATCTCCATGGAAACGATACTTGCAAATGCCAATAAATTTGCATACCAAATATCATTGACTAAACATTAGCAGTTCATCTTAAACTGATCTAATCACAAACTAATACATGTAAACTAAGCAAAAGTTTCAAGTAAATAGACCATGACTGAGGGGATAGGGCCAAATATTCTCCATGGAAATGAGATGTGCTAATGCTTATACAACTGAACACCAATTAACATTGGCCTACCACTAATGGTTCCCCTTGAACTGACCTAATCACAAACTAATACATGTTAACTTTGCAAAATTTTCAAAGTCTATAGACCATGACTAAGGGGGCGGAGCCAAATAATCTCCATGGAAATGAGATATGCCAATGCTTATACAACTGCATACCAAATATCATTGACCTACCACTAGTGGTTCCCCATAAATTGACCTAATCACAAACTAATACATGTAAACTATGAAAAGTTTCAAAGTCAACAGACTGGGGTCAAATAATCTCCATGGTAATGAGATGTGCCAATGCTAATACAACTGCATACCAAATATCATTGACCTACTACTAGTGGTTCAGCATGAACTAGACCTAATCACAAACTAATACATTGTTGAAGCCGCCTTCGCCGACGCCGGAAACAGCATACCTATGTCTTGCTTTTTGACTCCGTCAAGGCGAGACAAAAACTATGAATACATTACTTTAAACACTTTACTTACCTCTACAGGGGGATTCATCATTGGTCAGATGTTCTAAGGAAGGTATGTTTTAACAATGAATACATTACTTTAAACACTTTACTTACCTCTACAGGGGGATTCATCATTGGTCAGATGTTCTAAGGAAGGTATGTTTTAACAATGAATACATTACTATAACACTTTACTTACCTCTACAGGGGGATTCATCATTGGTCAGATGTTCTAAGGAAGGTGTGTTTTAACAATGAATACATTACTATAACACTTTACTTACCTCTACAGGGGGATTCATCATTGGTCAGATGTTCTAAGGAAGGTATGTTTTAACAATGAATACATTACTATAACACTTTAATTACCTCTACAGGGGGATTCATCATTGGTCAGATGTTCTAAGGACAATATAAGACTACGGATAAACATATTGGAATCAACCAAGTTTCTGTTTACTGTACTGGTGAACTTATCAAACTGAAATATAAATATAAGTTCTCAAAGTTTGTTTGTTGATAAGATGTTAAATCAACTATGAATTATCGTAATATTTTTGTTCCATTAGTAACTTTTGAGACCCAAAAATTGTTTTTTATTTTCATGCATCTGTTTTTACGTACAATTTAAAGGGTTATTCCATCAAGTGAATGTTAAGACATTAAGATGTTGACATGGGTTGTTTGTCAAAACTATGTTTTCAAAATTTTGTCGTGGGCAGGGGAAGGGGGTTCTGGGAACTCCCTTCCTACCCTTTCACATCAAATTTAAAGGAATAGCCCTAAAGGAAATTGGTATTTATAATTAAAAACAGACAGAATTTCACATGGATAAATACTACTTTAAGTGAACACATGAATTTGCTTTTACATTTTGAAAATATCAGATCCTTCTCTTGTCTGAAAAATTGAATTTGTTCTTCTATATATCTGTCATCCTATCTTAAAAATTAGCTTAGTAGCTGGGCCTGATCTATCAGTGAAATACAAGGGTCCTACTCTGCTGCCTTGAACAGGAAATATTTGCTAAGTACAACACAATTTAAAAATTCCTTCTTTTATTACAAAACAAGTGCCAGCCTTTCATTCTTCAAAGACTTATATCCCTCACAGAGAAGCTTGATATACAGCTTGTCATACTAAGTCATGACAATAATAAATAGTGTGCAGCTTGATATACAGCTTGTCGTACTAAGTCATGACAATAATAAATAGTGTGCTGCTTGATATACAGCTTGTCGTACTAAGTCATGACAATAATAAATAGTGTGCAGCTTGATATACAGCTTGTCATACTAAGTCATGACAATAATAAATAGTGTGCAGCTTGATATACAGCTTATCATACTAAGTCATGCCAATAATAAATAGTGTGCAGCTTGATATACAGCTTGTCATACTAAGTCATGACAATAATAAATAGTGTGCAGCTTGATATACAGCTTATCATACTAAGTCATGACAATAATAAATAGTGTGCAGCTTGATATACAGCTTGTCATACTAAGTCATGACAATAATAAATAGTGTGCAATTTGATAGTGGTGTTCCTACATCAAGATTCGTAACACTCTTCCCTGTCCCCAATCATTAATGTGATAGGTCAGGTGACTTAGGCTTTAAGATTACATCATTAAAAATATACTAAAATCCTGAAAGTAAAACATCTAAGTTTTTCAAAACCTCTTCCACCTTGTCACAACAAGAGGCTGCAGTACTCAGTATTCATAAATATCTATTCTAAATGTCCTTTCTATCTATACAGGTTGCTATCTTTTGTCAAATCGTAAATTCTGTACTACTAAAGTTCTACTTTCTGTAAAACTACTATTCAAAAAAAAAAAAAAAAACAAGAACCTTTTCATTTAAAGGCTTATTATTTATATCTATTCAGTGTGATGTCTTCTGCAAAGATTTAACATATTAAAAACTGCAAAGTTCACAGTAATCAATTTATATATCAAAGATTTTAAAATTTTAGCTGCTGTACTTATTTACTATCATTTTGGCCTGTAAGTAAAATTGTCCATGTCTAATGACATTTTTACAAGTATTGTTAGGTGGAAATGCAATGGTTTACATGTATATTCTATACTGTGACTTACCTTAGGTGAAGTATTTAGAATTTCATCAAATGATCTAAATGCCTCTATGTTGAATTTAACAAGTTCTCCCAACAAGTCAAAACTGCTTTGTAGAATTTCCTTGTGTCTTATTTCATGTTCCACAATGTTTGTTGCAACATGCTGTAAAAGATATATAAGTAATTGTATTTGTGTTTGCACTACAATGGAAGCTTCTATAGACATATTTCATTTAAATTACATTAATTCCATGTAATGTAGTCAACTTAACTGTATTTATTTTTGGTGAACTGGAATTTTTGTAAACACATAACACTTTCTTTGAGGTATAGGCTTTTCCCACTGACATTTTTCAGTAATTTTTTGGCAAGTGGGTAGCAAATTAACCCTTCCTTCTCAACTTTAAAGATTGCAACTCTCTTCTTTTTACAAATTAATTTCCCACACCTGTTTTGAAGCACAAACTTATGCCTTGTAATGGCTGTTTCTACCAATACCAAGTGATTAGAATGGTAATATGATTTACTATTTATTTTATTTCGAGAACTGTAGATTGATAGGTCAAGACAGAAGAACATAACGGTCCTTTTGGTGAGTGTATACTTACTTGTAGAAGTCCTCTTCTCATTAAGAAGACCTGATCACAGTATGATGTATTACCTCTCAAGTAACTCTCTACAGCTCTGGCCAGCCAGAACCTGAAATATAACATACTCAATTAAATATATTTGATAAAATCTTTGTCGTGATATCCATGGTTCTGTTTTTATTTTATAAATGTTAAGAACTTTTTATATCTAACCCACTGAAATACCTCTCGTGACATGTTGTTATTTTTCCCTTGGCATATAAATATTTTATAAAGTAACTGCAAGACATTCTGCATAAACCAATAGCACTTCAACTTCTTATTATACCACGTAGAATACTATTTAAGGATGTTTGCTCCTCTTGTTTTTGAATATTTTGCCAGATATTCGGAATCCTCCGGTTTTATCCATCTAGTGCCAATAAAAATATTTCCCCACTAACCCCTACTTTTCTTTTCATAATTCTATTACATATAGTTTAAAAAGCCATATTTGAAAATCCTATAAAATCCTTGTTATTTTTTCATATTTTTTGAAAGAAAAAGGGTGCTAATGTCATGAATGTTAAATGTATGAAAAGTCTAGAGAGAATTATTTCCCGCCAAATTTTCAATGGCTTATACCTCGAAAACCAGCACAGGGACCCTTCATTTTTTTCTGCTTTTTTAGCTCCTTTATTTATATACTATCAATTTATAACAGTCTTTTAAAAAGCTTGTTATTTTGAAACAGAGTAGCAAACATCCTTAAGTCATGAAAAGTATTCAAATATTAATGAATGTAAACAAAAGTTGTCTTTTAACATATAAATTTTTACTCCCTGCAAGGAGTTATCTTATTTTGTGTGAGTTTTGCAGTTAAGAAGAAAATACTGCTCAATTTATTCACCATCCACCTATATTTATATAAAAGTAAGAAGTGAGTACTTCATGATCTACTGTTACCATTCCATTCTGTCTATTTTCTACATTAAATCCATTAATGACCCCCTTTTTCTTGTTTCCCCCTGATGCTTACCTGAAAGTTGATGTAGTGGGTTCTTTCTTCATAACTTCCACTATTTTAGTTAACAGACCTTTACTTCCTTTGCACATTAATGATCTGAAGATTTAAATAAAAGAATTTAAATGACATTAGAAGCTGATTTGCTTTTTTGACATTAAAAAATTTGTAAAGGTTCTGTAGAACCCAGTGTATCGCCTACTTTTGCTGTTGTCTATGTTTTCAGTGTGATAGGGAAATGCACATAATAGATTTACAGTTAATAAAATAAAATGTTTGAAATGTATGAAAAAAGTTATGCTTGTAAAAAATGAATACAGTATGCAATCAAATTTATAGATTTATAAAAGAGTTGAAACATAAATTTATTGAATGAACAAATGATAAAGAAGATAATTTTTACATTGATTGATGATTTATCCCTTAATTCATCAATAAATATGCATGTAAAGAGAAGATGCAATTATAAAATTTTGTTCAAAATAATTGATGCAACTAAAAAAGTAGAATATATGTGCAAATAAGAAAATTGTGTTATAGGAAATATGGGAAGCATTTTTTTCCTCATAAACAACATTTTCAATGATATAGAGTCAATTAAAATAAATTGATTAACTGCCAGGTGACATAAATATGAATATAAAAATGTATTATCGCAAGATGTGATTTATCAGGAATTGAGTCGTCTTAAATATAAGAAGTAAAGAATTTGTGGATGTGCCATTTGCAAAGAACCTGAAAGAATAAAAAAATTCTGGATACTATCTTATGACCATAAACAAGCTTTGTCCAGGTTTGAAAAAGTCGCAGGCTCAACATAAATGGGGAAAAAATTATTAAAAATTTTCCTCTAGATACTATCTTTTGATTGTAAGAAGCTTCTGTCCAAGTTTGGTAAAAATCCAGGATGGTTTATTAATCTAATAAATGTTTTAAAAACTTTAACTGCAGACTGTATGTAATGTTAACTGGAAGAAAAACTAAGTCCATTTATAAGTAATATAAGGAAAAACAAGAAATAAATTTTTACAAAATTTTCTTCTGGATACTATCTTATGATCATAAACAAGCTTCTGTCCAAGTTTGGTAGAAATCCAGGATATTTTAAAAAAGTTATTAAATTTTAAAAACTTTAACCACAGAGTGAATATTTGTGGACGCCACCGCGAACGACGCCGACGGAATGTAGGAAACTGCAACAAGGGTCACTTATGGCATTGATACGAAGTGGTAAACTTACTCTTAAACAATGCATTTTCTTTTAATATTTACTGCATTATCACCTTAAAATTGCTTAAAATGTAATTTTGAACAACTTAATACACACTTACTTATTTACAGCATCAAGGTTAGGTAATGATAAATTACCAGCTTTAGCTAAAAAGAAATTTAAAATACATTTTATAATAAAAATATATTCTGATATATATATTAAAACAGGCATGCATGCGATGTCAGTACCTAATCTATTTAATTCAAAATATTGGAAAACAGGAAGTAGGTGTCTGACTTATCCAAAACATGCTATCATCTTACAACTCATCACTATCAAAATGCTGACCAATTATGGTCATTCTGTTCAGTAGCACAGGAGAAAAGTGCAAATTTTTTGAAGGTTCATTCAACATAATGTAAAACTTAAATATTCAAATATGTAAACAAGAAGTAGGGGTCCGACACATCTGAAAAGCACTCACACCTTACAACTCATCACTGACAAAACGATGGTCATTCTGTTCAGTTGTACCTGAGCTAAATGTGTGGACTAATGGACAGAGGGACAAACTAGGTAAATGCAATATAGCCCCCTTTTTTTATATTCAATACTTACATTATAGATTGAATATGACTAATAAGGTGCCAAATTTCATATTTTGTATACATGTGTTAATTTATCAGACAAATAAAATGCACATGTAAGTCAAAAAAAAAAATCATTTCCTTAAAAAATACCTTTTATTCTCTAAATCTGAATATTTACATAGCTAAATCTGCATATTCATTAAAACAGCATTCAGGTATTTATATTAACAGATACAATACAATCTAACTTTTACTTACTGTTAATTCTCTTAACTTCATTGAGCTCATTTTTGGATAATAACAAATGTTTATAACTAAAAAGAAACAACAAAGTACATGTAGTTATCATAAACATTATTAAACTAACAACCATCTATTTATATGAATGATCATAAAAACATTCACATGAATTCAAGTTTCTATTGCAATTAAATTCTATCGCTGTTGAGTTTTTACCTTAAGCTCTGAGAGTTCATTTTCTGAAAGCCTTTTTTTTTGTTTTCACTGGATAAAATAAACAATGTTTTAGTTTCTGGAATGAACACACAGAATGTACAAGTTGAAAGTTAATCAGGATGAAATCAGCCTTTATTACTTAGAATTCTCTACTTACAGTGAACTCACATATTTAGAATTAATATATGTTTCTTACTAAACATGATCTTAATGCCACACATACTCAAAATGATCACAAAATCTATTCAGGTGTCACATTTACACACAGTGATCATATAAGCAAGAAAGTCTACAAACTAACTGAGGATGAACAGACTTTGCAGGAGTGGTACTTATTCAGAAGGATCACAGAAACAGGGCAGAAATTTAATTTACTCAGCATCAACAGGGCAACTGTATATGAGTCATACTTACTCAGAATGATCACAGAAACTATGTACAAGTCGTAAGAACTGGATTTTTAATGCCACTTCCTGTTAAAAGAGACAATAGATCTTTATTATATACAAATACACTGAAGATAAATTAAAATCATTTTGTATTGAAATGTTTGTACATAGAAAATAATTTACTGTAAGACCACTACAGTGTATTCCTACAAAAAAACTTAATGTGCTTATTCTGCTTACCTATAACAAAAAAAAAATGAAAGCAATATGTGATAGGTTTTAAAGTGTTTCAATTTTCAGTCTTGGGGTGTTTAAAAATAATGTGTTAAAAATGGCACTATCAAATTCTGAGCTGTTGGATAAAACAAGTCTGAACAGATAAATTTACTGATTGCTCTTTCCTTGATGAATTATGAAGTTTTTTAGACTGCTGAACAAAAGTCGTCTTTTAGAAAACTAATGAGTTACTTCCTGACAGAGTGTACTAATTCTCTAACAGGCTTAGAGAAATCTTATGAAACGTGAAGACCTCTCACTAATATCAAAAGGTACTTATAATATTGTCTGTATTTGTAGAATAAATAATTTAACATGATCACTTTCTTATGTCAATCACTAGTTGAACATTGATTCACAAACATAGAGAATGGTCAATAATGACTGCTTTTGCAGCTGAAAAACTATTTTTTAAACCTAACCCCAAGACGCATATTAGAAACAGAACAGTTATGTTTTGTTACAGACCACCAGATGATCAATTGTGTGGCTTGACAGAGATCTTTCAAGCCTTGTTCATCAATTGCGTCACTCACAGGGAACCAAAATTTTGTCAAATCTTCTGTCCTATGACGAACTGACACCAACTTTTTGGCTCACTATCAATACTTACAGGACTACATTCACAGGCAGCGTTGTGTCCACGTAATCTGTTCCTACTGCTATATCTGCTTCTGTCAATAATAATATATTTATAGATTTCCTCTCTTCAATGGTATTACACAAGCTTGATCACTATTTCTTCCATAAATTACTTAAAAAATTGTTTTCTTTTTAATTATTTTTTTTGAATAAATACAATTTAACATCCAAAATTCTGTCTAATTATTTATATGATACTCACTAGGAGAGTTTATTCTATATTTATGGAAGAATTTTACAGAATTTGCAGACAGTAGGTAAGAACAATTAATTATCACACAAACATGAACTTTTACTTTGAAAGATTCTTTTTAAAGTACAGTCGAACCTTGTTGTGTCGAAAACTCGGATGAGTCGAAGTAATTTCTCGGTCCCGGTAAAATTCCCGTTTGATCAATCCATTATTACCTCTGATGAGTCGAACTTGGTTGATTTGAATACTCGGTTAAGTCGAGTAAATTTTATAGTCCCGTCGAAGTAAAATTAGTGTAAATTGACCCCGATGCCTCGAAGTACGAAACCAAGAATTTTCGAAAGATTCAGACCTAATGATAAACATTCAAATCGGATGTATTTCTTATGTCACCTAATCATTTTCAAAAGAGATTAAAGCTGAGTAAACATACTTGTTTGTATAACAGTTAAAATGACATGTTTATGGTGACCGCTTATTAACACCTTTGTTGATCGTTCAAGCGGAATGTTAGTGTGTTGAAAATTTTTCATCCGAGATAAAAACGAAACAAATTTAAATGACCCAATCCGAGATTAAATGAATCATTAGATTTAAAACTCATTAATTACAAAAAAATAAAAGGATTAGGACAATTATAATGAATTCATGATAATTTAATGTAAAGCACACCTCATCAGAGACCATTCAGAACTTATTTCGTGCCGCGAGTGATTTCGTAATTTATAGTGACTGACCTTTGTAAATATTTGTGTAGACTATTGATTTTATTTGTGCATGATTTGTACCTGTACTTCTGTGTTAATTAATAGAAGGACCAAAAATGGAGATTGATTACACAATCATAAAGTGTCATATCGAAAAAAGGCACACTGTTCATTGTATCTAGTTTACACAAATCTCATATCATATTTCATGCATTCCAAATTTATGACGACACACTCGACCTTGGATGAGTCGAATACTTTTGTCCGGTCCCTTCGACTTTGACACAACGAGGTTCGACTGTACTCAGAATAATGAGAATTGACTTTAAACCATTTGATAAATACATACACTTGACACTTCCAAATAAACTGATCAAACAATTCACTTAAACCAGGTGCCAATTTCAGTTCTGCCAGCTTTCTCTGTACCTAGAATAAAAAGTTTTGTGTATTGGTTATCTATGACATATTAGAAAGAATTCTTTAGCATGCAGTGTGTGTGTGACTTTCCAAATACATAGGCATCAGATTTCGCAAATTATATTCAATAAATGTGATTTTACAATCATGATCCTGCAACGGTTTTACCAATAAAATTCATAAGTATATCTATTTTAATGTATTGCGTTGTAAATGAGGTATGAGAAGGAATATAGTATTTTCTCTGTTTCACTGTTCAATTATAAAATATTTCCCATATCTAAACAATGAGAAGTATTTATGTAGTTTTTCCCTTATCAAACGAAATAATTACCCCATGAATTCCAAACAGCAATGTAAATTTACATATCCAGTTATCTTTTGCAGTTGACCTTTATTCAGAAATCAAATTTTATCACATATAAAAGTGTGAATTTAGTGCCTGTTGTTTTTCTTACCTTTTTCCGATGTTTTCCTAATAAGAACAAACCCAATACATAAACAACCTCTACTCTCTGTACAAGTTCCTCGGTTATTTTCAGACCCTGCTGGACATTCATAGCACCACCAGCTGATGTTGGCTCAGAAATTCCTGGAATGAAAATTACTTTAAATATGTGGCAAAAAAGAGAAACATTAAACAGACAATACAAATTATATATTGTTCAGTAAAAATTTGAAACCATTCTAACATATTTCTTTATCTGTCTTTTGTCAGTTTCAATAATACTTAACAAATTTGATCAATAAAAAAAACTTTTTTTTGTTATGCTGGTTATCATAAATTCTGACTGGAATAGATCATATCTAAAATCCTTTTTTCTACCTATGCATTTCAGCATTCATTTTTTTACATCTGTAATATGATTGGCCAACTATTGACCAGTCACCAGAACCTTTCTTACCTCCAATAAAGTCCTCATCATCGTCTACTGTGGGTGTGTCGTAAACCTCCTCTGCCATTTGATTTTCTATCCATTCCATCCAACAATCTAACTCACTCACCATTCCCCTGTATCTGGGGGTATCTATTTAAAATAAAAGTTTGTGATTGCATGAGAGGATATTTTTTTAATTCCTGACTGGTTTCATCTTTTTCCAACTACAGTCAAACCTGTATTAAGCAGTCACTCATGGAAAGAATTAAAGGTGACCGCTCAAGAAAGGTGACCTTTTAAATAAGGTTCTGAAAAAATTCCGATTCCAACATAGCACGTGGCCGGGGTCAGGGCAAATTACTTTAATATTTTCAATCGGTAGATTTATAGTTCGTGCTAGCAGACAAATAAAAAATGGTGAATTCTGGTGCTCTTCATTGGAAGATAATATTTGAAATAGTTAATAGAAATAAGCTGAGGATACGGTTTTCAATGGAAACTGAAAGAAGTGGAACACGTTCATTCACAAATTCACCTCCTATTGCGTGATCTCGGTTGCAAACGGGTTCCAATTCTCATTTGGGCCTCGATACTGAACTCATGTATTTTTTGTCATGATAATATTTTCTTATTAAAAACACGAAAATGACGATTTCTTGCAAATTAGGTGACTGCTGACCGTGTTAGACAGGTAACTGCTGAAAAGAGTTAAATTATAAAGAGAAAAGGGATGGTTTGAAAGTGACCGTTACAGACAGGGGACTGCTGAAACGAGGTGACCGTTAAGGCAGGTTTGACTGTAGTTGGCTTTTTTTTAAATTTGATTTTTAATCAATGTGTAGTTCTTTTATTCAGTTGTTCAATTGTGGAATATCAATTATGACATCATATTTTCCTACAGTTCTCTTTTCAATTGTGGAATATCAATAATGACATCACATTTTCCTACCACTCTCTTATTTATCTAATGTGACCATGCCTGCTGATGATGCACAGAAGTGTGTTTAAAATAGTGATTTATCCACACGAGATATAACGTGTCTCACAGAATATGGTGGTAGAATCTGTATACGAATGCTGTACAAGTTAAACTTTTTTTCTTATTTTATTGTAAATCATAATTCACGATTATTTTTCCAGAAATAACTTTACATTTATTCAAAAGTATTTCCTATCAAGAGTTTTTTGATTCAGATGTGTTTAAGAAACACTCAATACTTTTTTCAAGGTTTTATTTTTGCAAAAACTATAAAAGAATAAACAAGTGCACTTAAAGCACTTACAATCTTTCATTACAGCCAAGTTTACAAGTCTGGGCAGTAACTCTGGAATACCAAGTAACAGCTCTGAAATAACAAAACAATTTCCATGACAACATCATTTACCAGTTGTTATTTTATAATTCATATTAGTATTAAAATTACAATTAAGTATCCAATTCTTCTGATTGAGAATAACAAAATTATTTAAGTGTCATCTAACATCCTACATATTCACAATTAATTATTTCTTATCAGCAAGTTCTACATGTAAACTAAAAGAGCAGTGTTCAATAGCAAACCCTGGAAAAGATTACCAACAAGAATGTGTTCATAGTACACGGACTCCCCACTCGCACTATCATTTTCTATGTTCAGTGGACCATGAAATTGGGGTCAAAACTCTAATTTGATAAATCTAATCTGATTGGACTTCAACTTCATCAAAAACTACCTTGACCAAAAACTTTAACCTGAAGCGGGACAGACGGACAGACGAACGGACAAACTAAGGAACGGACGCAGACCGAAAAACATAATGCCCCTCTACTATCGTAGGTGGGGCATAAAAACACACTTCATTTATACTATATTGTATGAATTCCAAGTAATCAACGTCTTTTTTTATCAATATAGTTTTAGAAATATTTTGGCAGAAATTAAGATTTCATAGTAGTATCCAAGATATGAAATATTTTCACAACCCAGTTCTGAATAAAGAATATGGTTTTATTAGACACCATTTCCCATCCCCTCACAATCACACGTCCATGTTCAGTGAACCACAAAATCTTAATCCAAACCCAAATTTTGCAAATATTGTTAAAAGTTCACATTATAACATGTTATAATGAACATGTGTATTAAATTTCAAGTTGATGACCCCAACTTCATGATAAACTTGAGTAAAAATTTAACATGGGACAGACAGGTTCCTGAGAAAAATGTGACAAACATTGGGATGAAGGAGGCAAATATAACAGCATATTGTCCAATAAACCATAGGAAAAACTGACAAAAGACACATGATACAGACCTTTCATTGTATTATTTCTTACCTTGATTAATGTCTCTAACATTTACAAAACCTCTACTTCTTTTCTGTTTATTCTGAGCGAATACTGAAATTATTAAAGATTTTTTTATTCCATTTATTATGTAGCAGAAAATTCTGAAGTAACAACATATTTCAAAATAAAAAAAAAATACTGGGCTGCCTAAAAAAGTGAATGCAAAAATTTTGCTTGTTATGTTAAAATAAACCTCATTTTGCATTTTAATGGAAAATATTTATTATTCATTTTCAGCCTACAACCATAAATAAAAAAATATTTGCCCAATTTAATTCATCTTTTTGGAATAAAGTTTGATTGTAAAGATGGCTTCATGTTAAATGTCCAGTGGCAAACATTATATGCATAGTCAGGATATAATATATACCTCACAGGGTTCTCAATAAGAGAAATAAGTCTTAGACACTGAAAACTTAACCACACAATATCATTAGGGCTATTCCATTCCATGAACTTTGGAGGATATAAAGGATATATTTTGACATAGGTTATGAGTCATTATTTGTTGTATGGGATTTAGGAAGACCCATCCTACCCTACTATATCCAAGGAACACGACTTAAATTGTGTTTTAATATTTTCATGTATTGTGAATTTTAGTTTTAGTTTTAGACATGAAAGACTTTTTTCTAGGGGTTTCACGCATGTTTTATTACTGGTAGAGAAAAACATACAACCTGAACTTACAATACAGAACTTTAATGAGTGATGAACTCACATACCAGTAAACCCAGTCAATATTTGCTTTTAATTGAAGCTGGTCTCAAAACCCTATTGTTATGATCCTACATAACTGTAGGTTAAATCAAATGTAATGCAAATTAGTCATCAAGACCATCATCACCACTACTTTCACAATTTTATGGATATCAAAATAATCTACAATGCAGGTATATAATATGTTTTACATTTCCAACTTACATGAAGATTTGTTTTCATAAATATCAAGGTCTGAGATTGCCACTGCTAATATTCTACAGAAATTTGCCAGTTGTGAGTCGGTCAAAGACAGAATCAGTGTCTTTATATTAGCTACAAAAGAAAAAGATACAATTAATGTCAATCTGAAATCTAAAACCATAATAATATTCCTATTGATTCTTGACAAAATCATACACCTATTGTTTTGGATATAGAGTTTATTCTATAGTGCATCTTTATGGAATTTTATTGTAGTTGTAGGAAGAAAATTTAGGCTGCTTTACTGCAAATTAATAATAAAGAAAACATCACATGACCCCCATTGTTTGAAATGACATTCATAAAGCCATTGGCATCATATCACTGAAATTCTTCAAAATATTTGATAACTGGGGATTCATTCTTCTTTATGGGGTTCTAATTTTTGAACCACAAAAATAAAGGTTTTATTTTCTTTCTAGTTTTGTTTAAATCAAATCCAGACATTAACAAATTATTCATTATATTAAACTATGTAAATCTTATACCAATAACTACTTACTAATTCTATGTAGATCTAAGACTTGTCGTTTAGACTGTAACATATCCTCTATCAACTGACAAGCATTTATAAATGTCTTTGTATGTGATAACAATGTAAACACGTAATTCAGTACTTCATCATCCTCCATCAGGATGTTAATCACATGGTCACCAATGCTCTGAAAAATATCAGGATGTTTTAAATCACATGATCATCAATGCTCTGAAAAATATCAGGATGTTAATCACATGATCACCAATTTTCTGAAAAATATCAGGATGATAATCACATGACCACGAAAAATATCAGGATGTTAATCATATGATCACCAATGCTCTGAAAAATATCAGGATGTAAATCACATGATCACCTTTGCTGTGGAAAATACCAGGATTTTTATCAATGATCACCAATGCTCTGAAAATTTGACATCAATCAAGTCCAAGGTCAGGTAGAAAGAAATGTAGATTTCATTGAACCACATATACATGTATTTCAACCTATGAACAATGCAAAAAATATCCCATACAAGGTTCTCACTTAGATGACTTATTATAAGTCCTTGATAGTTCAAAGACACATCAAATTGTTTCAGCAGTATTATCATATTTAATAAACAATTATCATGATTATGACCTTCATGAAAAGTTAATATCCAAAATCATTAAATCAAAGAAAGGTTATTTTCCTTGAGGTCCATAGGATTTTAATGACTTTGGATATTGACTTTTCATGATGGCAATATTTTTTTACTGAAGTAAATACCAAGGTATAATTATTGTTTATAAATCTTGAGGAGGCTGCCATTTTTTTCCAGATGTCAACAAACGATATGACGTCACTAGCTAGTTGTTATTTTGACATGCAAGGTGTGCCAAATTTAAAAGAGTTATTTTCGCCACACAGATATTCTCAAACAGTTATTTTGTCTACATGCATATTCCCAAACAGCTATTTTGCCTGTGCACAATCTGCCCTCAGAAAAAGGGACAATTTTCCTCATGGAATAAAAAACAAACAGTAATATCTTAATTATCTTATTATTGGATACTATAGTGAAGTATAATAATATATATAATTGAAGCAACAGAATTGAAGATATTCATACTTACAGTTGTAGATATTTTTGTCAAAATTTCCAAAACCAGACTCTTGATTCTGAGTAACAGGTCAGACTCTGGATATCCAACTAAAAGTATAAACAAAATACATTTTAACATAAAGCAGGTATTTCTTTTAAAAAGTTTGTTTAGACCTAAAAAAAAAAGTATTTGTTTTTCTTTTTTAAAATTGAATCATCCTTCCTTCAAGCAAGATGACATCATAATTAACTACAGTTACTGGGTTGTTCAAGAAATGTTATTTTTGGTCTTTGAAGGCATTTATATTAACACATGTAAATATCTAGAGGAAGGAGTGTTTTTTTTCCATAGATATTAAGCAGTAATGCATGCATGGTAACAGTGAAGCTAGAAAAAAATGTCTCCAAAGTCATCTGCTGTAATATTTCGGTAAAAACAGTTTTTTTTGGGGTAAAATTCACTATATATTGAAATTTCAATGGTGTAAGCTCCCTGCTAAGTGAATTATCGTCTCAATTTCTTTTTAACTAAATATAAAAAGAATTAATTTGTAGTGGACCAAATATTGCTAATGAGATCTGTACACAGTGCTTACCTTTGATATTTTTACATGCCTGTGGAAACTGTGTATTAAACATCAAAATTCTCATCAATACCTGAAAGAAATTTGAATTTTTATTCAAAATAAATCTATTTTTTTTGAACGAACTGGTTGTCGTTTGTTGCTGTATGCCATAGCTTGCTATGCAGTATGGGTTATGCTCAATGTTAAAGGCTGTACGCGTATGGTAACCTATAGTTGCTAACTTCAACATTATTTAGTCTCTAGTGGAGAGTTATCTCATTGGCAATCATACCACATTCTGGTTTTTGGTCTTTGTGCAAAAAACAGGAACAAATTATGTTTTTATCAATTTAGTATAAATCAAATTTTACCTATAACAACCAACATTAACCATATAAATAATATTGTGTGCAGTTGAAATAATATATAAATTTGGGCAAAGTAGCAAAAATCTTTAAACATGAATTTGAAGTGACTGAATAAAATTCTACAGTTCTGAAGATAATGTTTAAGGTTTCATGTTTAAAAAAAGTCAGACATTTTTGAAACACTATTGTACTACCTCCACACCACCATGTTCATAGAACTGTGCTGCATATTTTTGTTGTTCATCATCTGCATTTGACTCTTCATTTGATCTTCTGGGTTCAAAGTTCATCAAATTACCCAACAACGTCTGTAATAAAAGATCAACTGCTCAGCATTATGGAAACTTTTTATTGTAAATTCCTAGTTTTTAAAATATTCTCTTCAGAAACATATACCCTGTCTGTCGCCTGCTATTGCTACTGTCAGAGTAAAAGTGTAATGTTGACCAGGGTTGGCAAAAACCCGGGTTTTAAGAGTATTGCCGTGCCCAGTGGGAAATACTGGGAAAAACCCGGGTTTTACTGGGCAATATGATATACTGGCCTGAATTTAAAGATACAAATGTATTTATAAAAATAAGACATAGGAATTTGATTTATAAATAGGTTTACTTGTTTGAGACTCTAGTAACACAAGTAAAAGCTATTGCTCACTGATGATACCCCCGCCGAAATATTTCAGTAAACAGGAATTTGTTGAGTGATGAATCTGAAAACACATCACACGGTGTAACGTACTTATATAAACCCTGAAACCAAATTTCAGAAATCCTTGTCAAGTAGTTCCTGAGAAAAATGTGACGAAAATTTTCAACTTGGCTATCATGTGTAAAATAATACAAGTGTTCAGTAAACAGGAAGTTGTTGAGTGATGAATCTGAAAACGCATCACACTGTGAAACTTACTTATATAAACCCTGAAACCAAATTTCAGAAATCCTTGTCAAGTAGTTCCTGAGAAAAATGCGACGAAACTATTCATAGGACGGACGGATGGACTGACGGAAGGAGAGACAGAGGTAAAAAAAAACAGTATACCAAAAAGGGGGGGGGGGGGGGGGGTATAACAAGTGTACAAATCTGATAAAGTTTTGTTCATGCAAATCTGAGACACATAAGACAAAATTAATGGGAAATGTTTTTCTCAATAATCCACCTAAAAATCTATTATTACACCATTCTTTCTAAATTGGTAAAACTGTTAAAATAAAGCCTAAGAATTCAATTTGCATTTTTTTCAAATATATATAGCTAATACAAATAATTTATAATTATATGTAATGGAAGGAAAATTACCTTTAAATTATATCTGTTTTTTGATTAAAATGTTTACTAAGTTTCTGACAGCATATTTATATGTACATCACTAATTAATTATTCAGATTAGAACACAAATTTGTTTGGATAGAACTGACATTCAACTGGATACAGTTTTAGAGAGAATGTCTGTATTTATATTTTGTTTTTTTTTTATTATAAATTTTGCATCAATGTAAATGTAGGATTGAAGATTTCCTGCATTGCTCATACTTCTACTATGCAGTGTTCTCCCCAGACTGATATGACGCTGTGGTCCCGCAGCGCCTTCAAAAATATTTTCGTTGATCCCGCAGCGCCTTAATTGGCCGCTGTCCCTTAATACTTGATCCCGCAGCATGTTAATTTTCACATTTTAATTATAAATGTTGGTTAAAATTGTCGTTGCTGGTTGTGAGCTGAGAGGTCAGTCAATGTTGCGCAATAACTGATAACTAGTAAAAGTCTCTTATTTACACGTCCCAGCCTTATCAGACCATGTAATCGGGTTATAGCGTAAATGATCATCAAGAAGATAGATATTTTTAGTAGAAAATCAAAGTTTTTAAAAACTTCAGTGCAAAATTGATGAAATAGATCGCAAATACATTGTCTGTGTGCGATCACTTGGCCATTTAAATAACGAATTTTTTCATTGGTCGAGAAGAAGAATCTATTTAAACACGTCCAATGAACATGATGAATACACGTGATAAATTTGAATACACATTACTAAAGAAATTAATGATGAAATTTATGAATGAGAGTATCTGTACGTCAAAAAAGTAAAATAAACTTTTATTAAAAATAATGAGGAGTGATTTATTTTATTAGGAAGTGAAAAATTGTTGCTTGCAAGTAAAATTCGCCTGTCAACTGTCACGTTTTAGAAATAAAATAATTTTTTAACATCGATCGTTAATTCGTCCATCAAGAAATATGTACAGAATCGCTGCAGCAGTTGTATAATGTCACTAGTAAAGTATTTCACTGGTCTTAACCTTGACGAATTTGTCTAGTTTCGTTTACATCTACCTGCCAAAGAAACGTTTTGACAATTATACACACGGAAGTGTAATGTCAAAGTACGGACACTGGTCAGCTGGTTCATTACAATTTTTTTGTTTTAAAAAGTTGTATACCAAACATCTTAAACATGCTGAATCAACATGTTCTTTGCAAAGAAGAAATGGGTTAAGCGAAAGGCAGATGATGTTTTCAACCCTAAAGAGAATAAAAACTGAGAAACAGGCTGTCCAATAAAATTACAAACTGTCTTGTTACTATATCTCTAGAAGGAACAGACAGTAAAGAAATAAATATTTCTGAAGCTGTTCAGAAATGTAAGGCCCAGAAGAACATGAGGATTTTTCTTGAACTATATATGCATTTTGACTTATTTAATTGACTGTGATATAAATGCTTTTTGTGTTTAAAATGAATTTATTTCATATATATATTCTTATTCTTTATCATGTATATTAATACTGTGCATTATTGCATATAATGATTTATGATCGATTGCTTCAGGTCACAATAGTTCACTCTAAAATAGTTTTACACGCCCTTGAAGTTTTGCGCTTTAAAAAAATTCTGGGGAGAACACTGCTATGTCTCTAACAATGATATTTTATTTATTTCTATTTTACTGATAAATGGACTTAGTTTTTGGCAGTCAACAATTCAAGGTTGGCAAAGTATTAACCGGGTGGGAAAACCTGGGATTTCCCGGGCTGGGCAATACTCCCTGAAACGGGTAATACAAATTTTTAAGCTTATTTTTACACTAAATAGTTAAGACTTGTTGTAGTTTAATAGTATAGCTAAATATACACATTTCATACAGATAACCATTGAGAGTCAGTTCTAGAGGATTTAAAATTCAATTTCTTCCTTTTCTCCGCTAATTCAATGTAGGCTGAATACAAGATTTGGACATTTTAGGATACCTTGTTAATTGCCAAGCTTTGTTTCAATAATCCAACCTTTTGTTTCAGTGAATTGTAATTGTTATACCATCCTATTGTGTAATAAACACCTTAAGGGGACATGTCATGAACACTTATACAGTAGTAATGAAAAGACAGATTATTGTTATACATATCCTCTCCACTAAGACTATTTCATTTCTAGAACAAATTACCTTGAGATTCTCTAAACACAGATCATCATCTGCATCCATATGTGTACTGAAGTAGTCTAACTCTGCTACTATCTCAGGGATACCACTCCCCTCACCTATCTCCTCAATCACATGTTCTGGCAACTAAATAAAGATAACAAAACGAAAGTAGAAATAAGACAACTGCAGATTATTCTTGCCGCATACAAGTAATAAAATTCTATCATTAACCCAACTAATGAAGTCCACTACAAATAATTTTACTACTGCAGTGCAGTGGTCATCTGGAACATTCCTTTGTTGGAATATTTTATTTTTACATGTAGTCTTAGTTAACTAGCATTTCAAAGCAACAATTCCTATGGTTAGATTTCCAATAATATTTCCTTTGCAAACAATTACTTTGAAAAAAAACTTGCTGATCATTGAACATGTAGCTAAAACATGAATTAATACTATTATTAGTCAACAGAACAGTATTAAAATTTTAACCACATTTACCAATACATTTGTATATGATCTTTAAAACATCAATTAGTATTATAGCAAAGTGAAATGCTAGACCGATATATGGCTCAGAGAAACAAGCTCCCAGGTACGAAAATTAACACTCGTTCCTCAAACTTATAGTTACTGTCAACAGCAGATTGTGTAATGTTATTTCAACTTGACAGAAATCTTTAACATTGAACTGTTAATATTTTTAATGACAATATGTGTACTTAATAATAACATAATAAATCATAGGGCATAACTCAAGTAAATCTCCATGGGAAAAAGCATTCTTAGGCATAATAAAATTAAACCTGTGTTACTGTTAACATGCTGAAAAAAATTAGGGTAGGTTCTCTAAAGGTTTCAATTGCTTGACACGCTACTACAATTTGTGGTTACAAGTACCATTGTATTATTGTTTGTGGAAAAAACGACTGTCTTTTGAGGTGAATATTTGCCAAAATGATTGGTTATGTGCTTTTCTTGTTCTAGTATCTGTTGGTATAAGGACTAGCAATGGAATGGCAATGAGTCCATGGATGACTTTGTAGAACATAATCAGCCTGGTTTTGTGGCGTCGCTCAGCAAGTGAGGGCCATTGAAGATTGTTTATCATGGATGTATCACTACTGGAGTACTGGTGTTGTGGTAGTTGTTACATACATAAAGGGCAGCACGCCTCTGTACCCAGTCAAGGATATAACTCTATAGGGTTATTAGAGAAAAATAACATACGCTTGTTATTGTGGACAAAAAAATCAAAGAACTGTGATAACATACATTTGTATGTATGTTACATGTTTCAAAGGGACAATATACATCATTAGTTTTGTTAAAATGTATACAAGTTCTATTGATATTGCTACTGTCTTTATGTATACTTAACTATAGAAAGATATATAACAGTTCATATTTTGCCAATCATGCATATCACACCTATGTTATTACAGAACAAATATGCCTGTAATAACTAAAAGGTGTTATTATAGCTTCTCTACATCACTTCAAAGCGTTTGCTCAGACATAGATCATGCTCAATTACAATGTATTTTAATTTATTGTAAGAAGTAATTATCAGAGCATGTAATGAGGTTCTGCGCAAGCTTCCCAGTAATTCCCAAGTGTCTCATTTAACAAGTTACGTGCCTTTAATAACTAAGCCTTGTTATTACAGCTAAGTTAATCACATAAAAGCCTTGTCTCATTGATTTACCATGGTTAATGAAAAATGTATTAATCTAAATTTATAGTTAGTTATCAAGGCTATGCATTTAGTTTCTGCGCAAAGTTTCAAGAGTTCCCTAGAGCCCACTAAAAATAAAAATATTTATGATTTATTTTACAAATAACAAACATATGTTATTACAGATTTAGTAAATTTAAGGATTAAAGAGTAGACAACTCATAAAAGTATCTGTAATAACACATGCAAGTTATTTTCTGTAATAACCCTATAGAGTTACATGTATATCCCTGACTGGTACCATTTCTAGTTTATTTTTGTATTCTGTTGTGTGTGGATCCCATAAACTACAGGCGTATTCAAGTTTTGATTTGCACAGGATTTGATGTTGGTGTTTGATACTTTTAGGTTTCTCTTCAGGAAGCTAAAGATTTGTTTGCATTTCATATGATGTTGTCATACATGTAGTCATTGTTCCTCCAAATTTGACTGTTAGGTTAGACCAAGATATTTTGCTGATGTTACTGGTTCTAAAGTACAGTTATGCAGGATGTAATTGTGTTTGAATGGTTTCTTTTTCTGTGTGATGGTTAGAATAGTGAATTTTCCATATATATGTGCCTTCTGGTAAAAGGTTGCTTTGAATCTAGGCCCTGAAAAACCTTCAACATAAACAGCATTAAAACTTCTTTCTTGTTTTCTTTTTTAAAGGATATCATTGGACATCATAAAAGATAACAATATTTCCAGAAAAATTTGTAACTGATAAACAAAACATAAGCATACATGTATGTCTACAGTTTCTAAATCTGAAAAAAACAGTAACCTGTGGTAAATTATTTATTAAACATAGAGGCAATCTATTTTTCCTTTGAAACTATTAAATACATTTGTTTGCAATCTTGTATGGACTACTGTCTGTCAAGAGGCGATTGATTGATGGTTGCTTAATGTCCAGTGGCAAATATTTCATGCATGTTCAGGCCGAATCAATAGAAGAATGTGAAGATTAGATTCAATTTTAAAATGGAAAAACCCAGGTGAGGCACGAACAGCACAGCATCAGAGGATTAAATTCACACCAATAAGATTCAAATGTCGAATTATATCCCATTCTTAAATAAGACACATAAATAACTTAAATTCATTAAAGTAATGCATACAAAGGAAGACCAATCTTTGTTTACATTTCTCAAGATGAATGTGAAAGTCAAAATAAGGTTGGGATTTTTTTTTTTTCAGTTGTCGGAACAAACCTGACTTAGGCGTTTGTAGGCATTTCCTGAATATTGCCATTGTTCTTGGGCAAGAAATACAGAAGTTTTACTGGGGAAAGTTCGCTTTTTATGTCGTATCATTGTCTTTTTTAGCTTTCTCTTTCACTGAACAGCTGAAACTGAGCTCGGCGGTAAAAATTATCTGCGCATTCTTCCGCACGCACTTCCTGCAATCGCATATATCATTAAAAATATAATTCATTGTTTGAAAGAAAACAAAATACTGTAAAATCAAACAGCTGCAAATCATATTAAGCATATAATAAATTAGTCCAATTTGTGCATGACAAAATAATTCGTCCTTTAGAATAATTATTTTCAACATTTACAATGATGTAAGCGACTCATAACAGTTGCCCATGGAGAGGTGTGACGCTTCGTGGAGCTAGAAATAGAATGTTGTCCTTATACATGTGAAACGGTATTGATTTTGTTTCTTTTGTAAACAAATTAAAGACTTTTAATCATGATGTTTCGTTTTTATATGACAAAGTTAGATTTAAGTTTGTAAAGCAGTTCAAATGATGGATTAATTTTGTAATATTTTAGTGAAAATGAACTATGACACGAGATATAATAAATACTAAGTAAGGTATGTATTTTTTCTTTATCTTTTTTAACATACATTTAGCGAAGGAAAATGACAATTGTGCTTAACTGTTTTAAATTTTCGCAAAGCAGTGATTTTTTTTTATCTCTCTCTAAATGTTTAATTGTATTTACCTTTAACATATTTAATTGAGTAGTTATGAGGGATTCTATACACTTTCGGCTTGAACGACCTACATTTTCACTGTCAAATGCATGCAGAATGTAAGAATAAAAGGTAAATAGTTAAGTTTTTTTTTAAATTTTGCTTAATATTTTTAGCTTGAGTATATATACATGATATATACATGGTATATGGACAAACTTTTAATTTTGCAATGATTCATCACCAAAAGTGGCAATAAAAATGTAGATGTTGAGAGGCTTAAAAAATTAGGATTGGTAGGAAAACCAATTACAAAAGTTTTGGGTCTAATTGGCCATAACGTCTGCTGACGGTATAAATTTGAACAATTTCGATTTTTCCAGATCCCTCATTATTGACACAGCTTATAGAGGCGTCATAAAAAAACAAAATAGCCTTAAGGTGTCATTTTTAATTATTTGGACTAAATAGCATTTTATCTATGTTTCAAATGTGTGTAACATTGAGGAATTAGCGGCTATAGTATTAATCCTGTGATCAAAAGTCTAAATCTCTGGCTATACAACTCAATTGTTGCAGTATATGGGATTACAACTTAACAAGTGCTTCCCCATAATGGGGCGTAGCTAGACTAAAATGATGTGCACGCCTATCTACCGCCAAAATTTTTTGGACCATTTTATGTAGAAATTGATATTTTTTGCACTTTTCGGTCATAGGAGGGTTAAAAAGGAGGTGCTACATAGGACTTATAGACAATTCATGAATGCAAAACTATTCAGAATTCTTTTGAATAGGGTAAATCATGGTAAATTGAATACATAAGCAACACATTTTTGTGAGACAGAATTTACTCAAAATTGTTCAAAATCTGCTCTTCGGGTCTTGCATGTAGCAGAAACGAACTTCTCCATTACTTTGTCAATATTCACACTTAAATCCCGATGACTATGCATTAATACTTGTGATGATAACCTATCGTTAATCATGGTTGATCGTACATATGTTTTCAACCGACGTAGTACACTGAACGATCTCTCCGCGGTAGCACTTGTTATCGGGGTGCATTGTCAACATAATACTCAAAATAGTTTCTACAGAAGGATACAGCACTGGGTTACGATAAATTCGGGTTCAAACGTTGTAATTTACACAATCTTTAGCAAGTTTAGTATAATAATAATTCGGGTCTGTTATTAATAATTTAATTAGGACGTGTGTACTTTTCCAAATTGACTGTTTTTCGGGGTAGGGATTTTTATATCTACTAATGAATTGGACACAATTTTAAATTAATTTCAGCATACCCCTTCAAATCCAAAGAGTTACCCCTGGCATATGCTATTCCATGATTTTGGGGAAACGTTTTACACACTTATAGTGACTTGGAAGAATTAAAATCAACATACCTCGCCGGGAAGTCAAAATTATTTACATCTTTCTAGTTGGATGTTAGTAATTGCATCTTAACTTCTGTTATCTGCAAATTGGAATCGTGCAGGCTTGACATGTCTGGGTACGGAGCGGTGTTGGCTTTGGAGGTCAAAACTGAGATGGAGCTTGCATTTGCTTTTTCACTATCATGATTTATTCTCTCAGACTCTGGCAAGGGTTGTTGGGAAATGAGTTCTTCCGAAGAACCTTTCGTTTCTGTTGAAACGGGTTAAGTAAAAAAATGTCAATAGTTTTCCATTTAGCATTTTCACCTTTTTCGACGTCATGTCGTGTTCAACGCCTGACATCTTATGTGCGTATACATACCAGAAACGTCAACCAAATGCCGTTATTTAATGACATTTCATCAATTAAAAAAGCGACAACATATATGTGTTTCCTTTAAACATTTTATTCATATTTTTTTTTTGGCCATTTTTATTTTTTTCAGCATGCCGAAGTGCACGCAACTGCGTGTTGGCGTATAGGGAGCTTCGCGCCCTGGCCAATTGATTTTCCGTTTCCAGCTAGTGATTGTCAAATTACCCTTTATTGTAGATGATGTTTTCTAGTGAAGGAACCATCGCTCATGACCCAACTCTTCCTCATTTCATGGGTTTGACAGTGTGACATTTACCAATATTAATTTTGAACCAACATCAGCGGAATTGAAAGCAACCTTTACAATTTGAACAAGTATATCGTTAAGAGCTTCATCATACATGAAGAACGCATTGGAAACTACATAATAATTATTACAAAGAGCAATCATGGGCCCCCTTCATCATTTAGAGTATGCTTAAACTACATGTCAAGCTTAATAAGACTCAACTATAAGTTAGAATATACACAAAATGTTTAAGTACTAATTTGCAATTGAAACTGATTTGGTTGCTGCAAGGCTGTCCTCTTTCACATATCAACAGATCGTCTCCATCTTATCCTACTTCACATACCAATTAATCGTCTGTATTTTGTCCTCTTTCACATACCAATAGATCGTTTGCATCTTCAATCTTTTCCTCTTTCACATACCAATTGATCGTCTGCATCTTGTCCTCTTTCACATAGCAATAGATAGTCTGCATCTTGTCCTCTTTCACATACCAATAGATCGTCTGCATCTTGTCCTCTTTCACATAGCAATAGATCGTCTGCATTTTGTCCTCTTTCACATACCAATTATGAATAGATCGTCTGCATCTTGTCCTCTTCACATACCAATAGATCGTCTGCATCTTGTCCTCTTTCACATACCAACAGATCGTCTGCATCTTGTCCTCTTTCACATATCAATAGATCGTCTGCATCTTGTCCTCTTTCACTTATCAATAGATCGTCTGCATCTTGTCCTCTTTCACATACCAACAGATCGTCTGCATCTTGTCCCCTTTCACATACCAACAGATCGTCTGCATCTTGTTCTCTTTCACATATCAACAGATCGTCTGCATCTTGTCCTCTTTCACATACCAATAGATCGTTTGCATCTTGTCCTCTTTCACATACCAATAGATCGTCTGCATCTTGTCCTCTTTCACATACCAAATAGGGCGTCTGCATCTTATCCTCTTTCACATACCGATAGGTCGTCTGCATCTTGTCCCCTTTCACATACCAATAGATCGTCTGCATCTTGTCCTCTTTCACATACCAATAGATCGTCTGCATCTTGTCCTCTTTCACATACCAAATAGGGCGTCTGCATCTTATCCTCTTTCACATACCGATAGGTCGTCTGCATTTTGTCCTCTTTCACATACCAATAGATCGTCTGCATCTTATCCTCTTTCACATACCAACAGATCGTCTGCATCTTGTCCTCTTTCACATACCAAATAGGGCGTCTGCATCTTATCCTCTTTCACATACCGATAGGTCGTCTGCATCTTGTCCCCTTTCACATACCAATAGATCGTCTGCATCTTGTCCTCTTTCACATACCAATAGATCGTCTGCATCTTGTCCTCTTTCACATACCAAATAGGGCGTCTGCATCTTATCCTCTTTCACATACCGATAGGTCGTCTGCATTTTGTCCTCTTTCACATACCAATAGATCGTCTGCATCTTATCCTCTTTCACATACCAATAGGTCGTCTGCATCTTATCCTCTTTCACATACCAAAAGATCGTCTGCATCTTGTCCTCTTTCACATATCAACAGATCGTCTGCATCTTGTCCTTTTTAGCATACCAATAGATCGTCTGCATCTTGTCATTTTTGTCAATAATCGTAGCAAACCTAACCTCATTCTTCGACTGGATGCACCTTTGCGCCAACCAAACATGCATTTTGTATAAGTAAGCTATTGGTGCTCCTGTATTTTGACTGAAAATAGCGTTATTTGTCCACTTGTTTTTTCAGTCTTGAGACTTAAAGAAGTTAAAAAGAAGAAAGAAAAACTTACAAAAAGAAGCAATACAAACTACTAGACACACATACAATAGTATCTCATGTTTATTTTCTGAACCATGATTAAGTAATCTTTAAATGCTTTAAACATATCAGGTTCAGTTCGAGGGAGATTTCACAGTTCATTTAATATTCATAGTCTAGTGTGCTTAAGGTCTGGTTTTAAAGTGTGTCTATTATCTCCTGTTACGGGTTTAAAATATCAGTTATGTTCAGAGTACTTTAATGTGTAAATATCAGGTAGCTAAATAAAGGTAACAATACTTCAAATTCTTGTTCTTTATAGATATGTGTTATCGTGTTATTTTAATGGATATAATTCCTGTCAACCAGGTTTGTCGCATAACATATAAACAATGAAAAAAAGTTAAATTTAGTTTGATCTTTGACTTTATATCGATATTATAGACTAACATGATTTTTCATTGTACGATCTTCTGATTGTCATTTACTATTACATTAGTAGATATTCAAAAAGGGGGATGACTGCTCCAAAAATATGTCTTTCCCCTCCACATGTTAATGTGGATTACGTGATGGATGTCTCAAGTCAAGAAACCTCGATAGTTGTTGTCTTTAAATAGTTATATTTAACTTGAAGGGATATGATGTTGGAATATCTTTAAAAAGTCTGTTATTGACAACTCAGTCTCGATTTAGTGTTTAACATTTTGTATTGACACTTGTCTATAGTGTTGACCTTAAGAAGTCAGTTGATTAGCTTTTGGCAGCATGTGCCCTATGTATCCATATTTATACTCAAACTCAGTCAAATTCATGCAGAATTGCAGTTCAGCGTAACTGATTTTAAGATACATTAATTTACCAGAGTATTCTTTATTTTAAAAATTCTTTGATCTCCATGTCAACTTTCTGATTTTGACTATTGTAGTCTATGTGAGAAATACCCATCTTCATTCAAGTGGCTCGATTTATCGGTTGAGTTACAGTAAATTTGTGAAAACACATATTTTGTGAGACTTTGCGTACAACTATATAAGGCTTCAATTAAAAATTGAAAAAAATAATGCATTTATCTATTAAATTTTTGAATAGCATTGAAATATATAAATAGATATTTTGAGAAATTTTACGAACATTTTTTTTAAAAAGAGGGACGAAAGATACCAGACGAACAGTCAAATTCATAGATCGCCATGGCCAAACATAAAAAAAAAAAACAAACAGACAAATAATAGTACAGATGACACAACATAAAATGTGCACCTATATTTAGGGCTTTCACTCAGCAAATAACTGTTTGGTATGTCCCGAACCAGAAATATCGTAACTGCTGTCTTTAGTTATATCTTAATATGTTTTGTCATATAGAGAATTAGTATTGATGGCAGATCGTCGATATTATCTGTTAAATTTGCACGCAGCTTATCATGACTCGAAGCGATTTAGAATTTGACATATTGTGTAGAAACTTTCCGGCGTATGTTTACTTCTACATGTGAATGTTGGATTTCAAGTTATACGTAGTAAGATAAGGGGTCTCATCGATGCATCTCCTTTAATTAAAAACGTTTTATGAGTAAATTTCAGTTAAACATGTCAAATTGAATGCAAAATCTGACACAAATCATTGCCATCGCCCATTTAAGTTTCCTTGGCCTAAAACGTTATGTAAAACTGAAAAACTACCATTTAAAAAAAAATGTTTTTTTTTTACTGGCATGAAGGATTTGAAACATTTTGATTTTTTGTACTAAAACTAAGATTGTAACTCACTTCAGTTCAACACTTAAATAAGGGACAAGAGAAGTTAACCGATTTTGAAAGATCGTCACAATCCATTTTGAGTATGAAAACCAAGTGAAATTGTATGCGGAAATCGCAAGAACCCCAAAACGGAGCGAGACCAGGTGTTGGACTGGGTAAGCGTCTCTTGTTATACATGCATCACCTGCCATTTGATTCAAAACTCCTTCCGCTGGCTTAAAAGAGTAATAATCAAACTCAGAAAATGCCATGGTAAAAATACTAAAAAAGACAAACAACATTCAACACTGAAACTAAACATTGAGTGACACGAATGTCACCTAAAAGCGGGGATAAAGTTCGGTTATTTTCATTTTCCTGGTTATATCATACTGGTTTTTATTCTCTTAGTCCTTTGCGCTTGACAAACTAGATTCATCGAGCGTGCATCTTTCCTGGTGAAATCGGATGCAAATAAGAAACTTTTACAGCTCACTGTGCATTGAAATTTGCTGCTTAATAAATAAATTCAAAATTTGGATGAAGTTCAAGATTATTTATTTATTCACGAAATCTGTTGTTGAAGTTTGTCCATTGGCCAATATTACAGAGATATTAAGGACGATGCTACATAATACATTATTCTTTATCTTTTCTGTATCTTTTCTCATCTTTTTCATTTAGCCCATCAGTTTGTAAAGTATGCAGCTGGTGGATCCAAAAGTTTTCTCTTCTCCTTCTCGCCGTGGTGTCCCACTCAGTGTTCACTGCTGTGATTTAAAAGTAACATTATCAAAAGGATGTTTCTTTGAGCGCAGATGTCTGGTTAGAGGACAGTTTTTGTTGGTTTTGTACCATGATCGGTGGTTATTTAGCCGAATATTAAATTTGTCCATTGTTTCTCCCACGTACTGAATGCCACAGGTGTTACATGTTAATAAAAAAATTGACGTTTTGAGTTATATGCACTCATATATATTTAGATTAATATATACACTGTTTTTGTATTTTATTTTCTCAATATGTGTTTTTTTTTATTTCAGAAAAAGTGGTAATTTCTTCTATGACGGAATAACCAAAGTTGTAGAAAGGATAAGCAATTGGCAATGAAAACAACAGAAAGTGATTTAAGTAATGCAAATTCAAATTGTAAGGTCATTCTAAAGAAAAATGGCAGTAGAGGTTCATATGAACGAAAATCGTCAACTGCTGACTGCTCTGACCGGTTTTAGCGAAGAATCAAAGTATGATGACGTAAATAATTTAAAAAATACTGTTAATGATAACTGGAACGAAGCAGTCACACCATGGAAGGCTGTTTCTTCACACCCGAGATACTATCCTTACCAAACATCTCTCGTGATTAAACGAAAATCTAAACCTACTGACAATAGGGTACCAGACTGGCAGAAAACCAGTTCAGATGGCGAAGCCAAGCAAACTGTTCGTTGTGTTGGTGATGAATTGGACAGTGGTTCATATTTACACTGGAAAGGAATGGTCGAACAAGTTACATACAGATACGTGCCTCACAATGGGTACTATAGAACAATGAAATTTTTAGGTTTAGATAAAAGGGAATGGTTCACTGTAAACAAAAAACAACCAGAGCAAGTATCTATGAGCTGGCAGAGCAAAAGATATCAGAAAGAATTGAAACGCCAATTAAAACGCGAATTTGAAAAACAAAACAAAAGAGAAAGTGATCAAAAAGATTCATTGAAATTACAGTTAACTCAATTAGACATACAATCGGAAGAGACCTGTTTGGATATATCGGAGAAACAAGAAACTAGAAACGACCAATCACGTAGACGCGCGAAAAGTACGAAATCATCCGACTTTTCTAAACGTTGCCAGAAAGACCAAGACGGGTATCTTATTCCAGAAATCAAAAGTGCTCCTTTATTGCCTGGAGATTTATATAAATCTAGAAGTGACCTATATATTGAAAACATTTCATCGCGTATAAACGCCTTAGAAAAAGAAATAGCGAACGATACAAGATTACGGAAACCTCAGGAAGATCCTGTAAAACAGCTGTTTAGACCTAAAGGAAAGGAAAAGGGAACAGAAAGAGATGTAACTCCTCGTCCTTATAAGAAAGAATCATTACCAGAAGAGGTATTTACTGCCAAAAGTATAGGGACAGTCACACAAGAACTAAAACCTCCGGAGAAACTTAATCCAATCACACGGCTGTCAACAGCTTCCACGTCCGATTCTAAAAGTGCACCCGTCACTCAGTTAAAATATACAACTTCGTCAGGAAATAACGCTGCCAGTTTTAATCTACCAACTCTTGATCTCGAGAAAACGTTAAATTCGTACAAGATGGCAATAGAAAACACAAGACAATCTTTATTAACAACTCTCAATGGAAAACAAATTGCGCGGAGAACTATTACTAGTAAGAACTATAGTTCACCAACAACCATCACAATATGTGACAACGGATCCGACAAAGGATCGATTCAGGATTATATCCAGCCACTGAAGGGAGATAAGCGGTTCAGAAATAAAAAGGAACCGCTAAATGGTGTCGCTGCTCTTTTGCCCGAAATCGCGGGAAAGCGATTAGAAGTTCCAACGACTACACATAGATGGCTATAAAAATTACAGGACGTCGAATTACGTTAAATTCTGTAAGATAAAATGAAGTAATCTATGATAAAGTGTAATACAAAAAAAAGTTTGAAGCCTGAACAACAGTGGTTTTCGTAACCCGAATAATACACTCACTCCCCGTAATCGACTCTCCCACTCGCGAGGGTTTAGCCCCCGTAGAGCAACGGAATATAACGACTGAATTATTCGGGTTATAGTTTTCGTTGTTTTGTGAATGAACTAATTCCAGTCAAAAAGAATGGTGCTTTGATGCTATGTGCACTAAATAACTAACTTGTTATCTTCGTTTTCAATGATTTACATATCTGTGGAAATGCAAAATGCGACTGATTTATTTCATTTTTCTAAATTTCTGATAGTAAAATGTCGAGGATGATTTCTCATATTTAACATTCACTAAGTTTTAAGTTAGAAACTATTGGTTAATTGATTTATGTTCGATGTCAGAGGCGAAAATTAATGCATACTAATTTCAATTGAGGACTAACAGTAGTACATTTAAAAAATTGTCTTTGTTTTTATTTTATTTTGCTATTCGTTTATTTTTTAGAATTTGAAAGTAGAAATATGACAAATTTTAAAATAAAACTAAAAGGATCGCAAATAACAGTATACCTGTTTAAATCCATGGCTTTTCTGATGCGCTTTGCATTTCCATGTGTAAAAATTCAATATTTGAACATGTTACTGTATAAAATATGGATAATTTATGACATCCATTTAATCAGATTTTTTTTCCATTTGAATCAAACAGTTGGTAGGAGTGCAATACGCTCAGAGTGCCAAAATACTCGGGATTCAAAAGAACGATTAAGGAATTTAGCTCATTATTTTACTGCCAAAATCAATACAATTCATTTTCAACTTAAAATTAATCCTACATGCAAATACCAACAGCTTAGAAATTGCTGACCACGGAATACAATGTAGAACTGTAATTCCAATAAATAAGTATATTGTAAGGCCTTGAAATCACAAAACCAATTAAAATGATTGAATTTAAAGATTAATCATAGAATAAGAATGACATCATTTTTGTTTATAGTTTAAGATAAACATAAAAGGATAGCACAAGTTACCAAACATATCGGACAGCACAAAAGATCAACACAACCATCAACGATCGTTTCCTCCGACAACATCAACGTGCAAACACACACCAATTATTTTTGTAGCAGCGAAGTAACTTCTGGTATTTTTTATGTTTCAATGAAACTGAAACCACCCCAGTCATTTGTATGACGAATCGTGTACCATTTACCCTGGAAGGTCACAAACAATTTACATGTACATGTATAATCTTGTTTTTTTTCTTTTTCATTGTGCAATCACTTTGTTAATATAGTGCCTTTTTTGGATTGTTTGAGCAATCCTTATTGTTTTATTTGTATAAAATGTTTATTTGTAACAAATATTTATTTACAACATTAAATATGTATACTCTTTTATTTTTATAGTTGTTTTTGTTGGATCTTTAGGAATTGTTTTGTATACCTTCGTCAAAGTGATTATTGTGGGTTTTTAAAAACCACAGTTTATATACATCATTCTAAGCAGTCTTTTTTAATAAACTGCTTTTGAGAAGCATTTGTAAACTTAGCGTTTGTTTTAATTGTTCATGTCGCACTACAAAACTGTAATGAAAATGATTATTTATTTATTTAGTTTGTAGAGAGAACTTACCCACTAGAAATACCGTTTAACTTTAGTTATACGAAGGTCGTAACTCGTGCGCACAAGTTGCAGTGGCGAATCCAAGGGGGGGGGGGGGGGGGGGTGGTTCCGGGGATTAGAACACCCCCTTTTTTTGACGATCAATGCATTTAAATAGTTGGAACCCCCCCCACCCCCTTTTAAAATTGGCTGGATCCTCCCCGGAGTTGTGTAACTTGTGTGCACAAGATGTGTAACTTGTTAGTTGGTTACTCGTGCGCACAAGATGTAATTTTATTTTTGCATGGTACTCTAGGGCTTCCGTAGATTGGACACTAAGTGCATCAGTTTGTTCGTCCTTTAAACGGTTCATCGAGATAATACTTACAGGTCACTTCTAACTTTTGATATTGAAATCAAATCAATCAGATCCATATATACTCTCTAGATGGTTAAATGTCGGTCCCGTTCTTATCTTTTTACACTCTTTAACTCAATCGATGTTGCTCTCAAGACTATTGTGGTCAAAACAATCTTCATTAATTTGCTAACAACACAAAATAACAACCGATATCCTATGTTTCTAGTAATTTAGCCCAAATCGATCAAAAGACCAATTTTCGTATTATCACGGATCAATGTAATGACAATTATGTTATTATAACGATCGATGAAATACAATATTACGTGTATGTAATTTCCTACATTGACAAATTCCTTTGAATTTTATTTAACAAGTTTTATCAAGTGCTTTCTGTTACATTAAATTGAACTCTTTTTAAGTCAATTATGAGAGCAGTTATTTGGAAGAACGCATTTGTTTAATCGAAAAGTATTTTAAATACACACAATTAGTTTGCCAAATATCTTTAGTCAAGTGCTTTTAGTACAACTGTTTCTCTTTCAAGAAAAGGCTGTATTCAGTCTTCTTTCTTGGATAAAGGTTGCATACCTTTTGATATAGAATAATTTAAAAGATTATTCAAACGAAAGCAAGTTACCATCAGCGAAAGCACTTTTTATTTCAAATGTTATGGTCACTTGCTTTCATTTCGTATACATTTTCTCAAGCACAGCATAAAGTTCTTATACTTAATATAGATTTTCAAAATAAAAAATGTATTTTATTCACATTTTGAATCTGAAATTAAACACAAAACTATAGTAGAGATTGTCTAGTGAAATGAAAGCATTATCATTCCTTGTGAAATCAATTACAATAAGACATACATGCAGATGATCATAGCTAAAATTGGAATATGAAGATGTCGATTTCAGAGTAGATTGCTTGTATGATATTTATCAAAAATCAATCATTATTGTACTTGTATATCATAGGTCAATAGGAAAATAATTAATATTCTATATTCATATCAATTATCCATATTTACAAGATTGGTCAATTACTTTTTTCAAATAACTACTTTTTTGCGTTATTAGTGGACTTTAAACAAACGATTATGCTTTTAAAATCTTAAAAAGCATAATCGTTTGCTCAAAGTCCACGAATAACGCAAAAAATCGTTATTAATTAGGTAGGTGTAGCTGATAATTCTATAATCTTGGGTTTGGTTCATACGACATGGCTTACTTTCATACTGTATGGGTTGCTTTCATACGAAATGAAAGCATATGACGGAATCAAATGATTCGTTTATCAGCCAATAAAAGAAGAAAGGCACTTTTACAAATTCTACTGTAAATAATAGAGGATGTTGTGCAGATATTCAGTTAATTATTAGGGGATGGAAGAAAAAATACAAATTCCCGAAGTGAATTATGATGACGGCCAGGGACTGCAATACATTATTTGGTAGTAATAATCACTATAAATTATACATTATTACAATCATAATACTTTATACTTTTTAGCTGTTTTATCCTTTATCAGAAACTGTTCATCAGATTGGTACAACTGACGAATTCTTTATTAAACCATTTTATACCCAGATTACTATGTTATAAAAATGATTGAAAATAAAAAAAGAAACATTATGAAAAAGGACACTTCTTCTGTACTCTTTATTAACGGCGACACATCTTTCTTTTTTATATTCTGTTGAAAAGATTTCTGAGTTTTTACAATATTTCTGTCAAATGTGCATATTTTCTGCCATTATGTAAAAATAAGAAGATGTGGTATGGTTGCCAATGAGACAACTATCCATCAGAGACCAAATGACATAGAGGTTAACAACTATAGGTCACAATACGGCCTTCAAAAATGAGCAAAACCCATACCGTATAGAGTGCTATAAAAGCCTATTTCTAACGCTAAAATTAAAAATGCAACAGATCTATATTTTCTCAAACTTTTCCAATTTTCAGTTTAGGTCTATTGATACACTGGAAATAGAAATGATAACCTGTTTTCTGGAAGCATGTAATTACAGGGATCACCACGCCCACTGGAAAATCTTTAAACCATTTTATTTATTTATATAGTAGTGCAGATAAGTGCATATTAAACAACTCAGACCCAATATACGAAATCAATTAACTGTTAATAGAGATGTACAGTTTTATTTGAAACCATTTTATTTACTTATATAGTATAGCAGATAAGTGCATATTAAACAACTCAGGTCCAATATATGAAATCAATTAACTTTAAATAGAGATGTACATTTTTGTTTGATCTTGTAAAAAACGAAGTTGTGCGGATGTCCCCAAAGGTTTGTGGTCTTTACATCAAAATTTAAACTGAATGATATTCTACATCATACATTATTAAACCCCTATGTGTATACTTCTATTGAAATTTTGTTTGGACCTGTGCCCTAAAGCCCAACTTATCTAAGTAGTACATTTCATACAGGCTTTTGGAACAAGGTCAATAGCATTGTATCTAAACCTATACATATATATTTAAATCTTAATGACAGATATGGATTATATCTCGTAGATTAAAGTAATTAAAACTTGATGACAAGTTATTTAACACAGTCGTATATGTTAATCACCTTTAATCAGCAATATTAACTGATCCCAGACACAAACGTTTGATTGAAGCATTATATCAGGAGAAGTCACGGAGATTACAGTTAAAATGATTTAACCTTACGATTTAAATAACTGATTGTAGTCTGATTAACGTTCAATGACAACTATTTCATGAATATTCATGAGATGATGTTGATTAATGGATGTTTAACGTCCAGTGGCGAATTTTAAAAATGCATATCCAGGACGAAAACATGATCAAAACCCACTACCCCCCGCACTCGCGGCGAGCAAGCTTCCACGAGACCACAGAGGCGGTGATTTTCAGAACGAGATAAAATTTGAAGGTATATAGGTTCTTCGTCAAAGTGGGTTTAACAGGATGGTGCATGGGCGAGAACTTCAACTGTCAATGGAAAATGAAATCGTTTTTTAAAAGGAAGAAATTGATTATGTCTTGCAACACCTTACATAGTCCAAATAATTACGTCTTGGAAGGCTATTTTTTTTTGCTCTGACGCCTTCCTGCGTGCGTCGCAGGAAGGCGTCAAAGCAAAAAAATAAAATAGCCTTTCAAGACGTCATAATTATTTGGACTACACCTTACGATAACTCAAAGAGTATAATTGCAAGGTTCTTAAACGTTCAGCTAGAATGGAACAATCCCTACACGGGACATCGGTTTATACGTGCCAATTCCGACAGGACGTGGCTGCGTATATTTATACATCCCGCATAACCTGCACACTGATATTCTAAAGATGTACATTTTCTGAAATACTGGGAGAAAAAAAACTACAAGAATGCATCAAAACTGGAAGAAAATTGTTAATAGCATACGGCCAAGATTGTATTAAATTTCGTGAAGGGGTTCCACCGAACCATGTGTCTCGCCTTTGATTTCTGGTACTGACTGCAAATGTTAATTGCAAAATCAACTAAGTTCATATATCAGTAAAAAAAGGAAATATGAAGAAAAAATTCATTTGTTCCAGATATTATCGCTTGATCGTCCAAGTGAATAAAATTCCATGAAGGGTTGAGAAAATTGTTGATTTTTAAAAACTTAAGCCTTAGATAGACTGTATCTTAATGTCTTAAACTTAAGCCTTAGATAGACTATATCTTAATGTCAACCGAAAAAAAATCAAAAACCGAAATATGAAAAAAGTATACATAAAAGTTTTGCCCTGTATATTGTCTTTTGATCACAGAGAAGCCTCTGTCCAAGTGTCGTAAAATTCCATGGAGGTTTAACAAAGTATAGATCTTCGTATAGACTTAATAACCACAGACTGAACTTATAAGTTGACGCCCAACAACGGAATGTATATGGATCTTTATGTCTGGCTTTCGCGACTTAAAGTTACACCTTTTTTCGGAGAAATTAAATTAATCGTTTTTATAAAACGTAAAAATATCTATTGTCCTATTAATTTTGGCTTGAAAATAAGAACATTTTGGTTCGTGTTGCTAAGTCTTTAGTTTTCTAGTTTGTGTTTTGCGTACTATTGTTCGTCTGTTTGTCTGTTTGTCTGTTGGTCTTTTTCTTTTTTTAGCCATGGCGTTGTCAGTTTATTTTCGACTTATGAGTTTGATGTCCCTTTGGTATCTTTCGCCTCTCTTTGAGTTTTCGACTACAAATTTCATTTGTACGATTAAGTTACAGTCTAAATGAAACTAAATTTTTTTTGATTGATTTTGATACATAATGCGGATTCATGTGTAAGTAAATAAAACATGACACTCATTATCATATTGCGCTAAGGAATAATTTCAAATTGATATATGTTTACCAATTGACAATAGTTCTAAGCTTTGATATCATTTAACAGAGAAATGAGCATTTAATTTCCAACGAGTATAACCGTATTCTAAACAAGAATTATGATTGATAATAATTTTTTTTTTACAGAATTATTGCTCTTTCGAGTTTTAAAAGATTAATCACAAAATTTAATCATGTATAGAAACATTTGTTTGGTGATAATGAAGTAAAATAAAACCGATAGATGGTGACACTAAAAGCTGTATACCTTGTTTGGATTCTATACAGTTTTGACGGCGTGGTTTCAAATTGGTTAAAAGTACATCGCTTCACTGGTCCGAGAAGAAAATTAAAATTGTAACTTCTTATTGACTGCTAATCTGAAAAAGTTATCGTGCCTGCATTCAATCATTGACCACGAACTTCATAACCCCAATGATAACTGAGCGTAAAGTAACAAAACAACGAGCTAAGCTACCATGTACTACCGTAAGGAGATTGGAAGTTACCAACTGGCTGCATGGTATCCTTTTTATTCGTGGACTCCATATATATTTTCAAACGTTTACCCGTGTTTGACACTACAGAAAATTGTATCCCGCTGATGACACTTCGATTTCCATGATATGTTTTTCATTAACATGTGAACTTGGCAAAAGTTTATAATTTTGTCTTTCATTTAAATAAAATAACACAAGCTCGTCATCAAACCCATCGACGGTTCTATCTCTTGGTATTATGAGGAGTAACACTATATATATATAGCTCGTGTTAGTTCCTGCATTCGCACAAATTTTAGAAAAAAGGTCAAATGTTCGATTGCTCTCATATCTAATTAAATAGCGAGATTTTTGTAAGGAAACGGGATATTTCTTTAGCACAACCATATTTTAGCACAAAACCAAACTTCATAGCTATGGAAGAGGATCTTGTTAAATTGTTCGATGCAGATGAGGATACACATGCATGCATGTATATTATCTGCTTCAGTCAAATTTGTTTATTTGTTTAACAAGCAGTCGGAATTTGTTCGATAAATTAACAAACAAAACTAGATATATTGCTAACCTATTTTAATATGGGAAATCTGAGCTGGTTTTAAATGCTAATTAAATAATTTACCTCCTATATGTAAAGTGGTGAAATTTGAGAATTTCGGTAATGTTTTATTTTATTTATTTAGTAAAACGACGATTGTGTATTTAAGATTTAAATTATTTTTATGGATAGATCAAATTTTAATTTGATACAGGTTTTAAATTTGTTTAAACTATTTACCGAGAATAATAAAAAGTACCCCACGTAGCTTTAAATCTCTTTTTTTTTCTGTTTTGATATGGGATTAACGGTGCAAAATAAGGGATTTTCCTGAAAACAAAACATAATGCGAACAGTTGTTTCTGCTGCCTTTGCCTCTTTTGGGAATGATCTGAAGTATGAATTATAATACTACTACCCTGGTACCCCAGCACAACAGTGTTATTAGTTAGGAGCTAAACGTTAAAACTAGGATTTCGGATTCATTGGTTTCATTATGTAATGACAGCTTTGCATTTAACAAAAACTATAATATCTATATCTTATTAATGAATTGGTGTTTGCTTTAACATCCAATAAAACAAGAAGTTATACGCGTTGTCTATCTAAGCATACACCCACTCGTTATTCAACGTATCGGAAAACTAGAGTAGGTGTGTGGCAGATCCGAATAATACTTACACGCTACAACATATCACTGTCAAACTGCTGCTCCAAATATGAAGTCATTTTGTCCAACAGGACCCGAGAGCAGAGTGACAAAAAAATTACAATGAATATACGATATGGGACATACATCAGTGAGGCAGAAACCCAAACGACAAAACATCTATGGGACATCTAGAGGTCAACATAAAAATATGTACAGATGTCCAAAAGACAGGAGCTCTGTAACATATGCCAAACCCCAAATCGTCCCAATCTCTAAAAAAAACACCAAGTGAATTAAACAAAAAATAGAAAAGATCAGTCTTCAACACATGCACTTGTCTCTAAAAACATACCTCTTTATTTAGAGACAAGACTTAAAACTTATAGTGTCTGTGGTCAACAACAAGTTATATCGTCATAATAAAACATTAGTATATGATTATATATGACATGTGACAAGAGGAAAGGGTATCTGACTTGGGATAGGCACACGAATATTTGATGGGTTTAACTAGCTTTTTTGAGATGTCAACCTGCCCCTTTTTTTATTTCGATTAGTGGACCAACAAAAGGCACAAAAAGAACACATAATAAAAATCAGCACAAGAACATAAGTATTCAACCAATAAAATGGTATACATTAGTTTAATACACTAAATCACAACTTATCAACGAATTCTCAGTCACAGTTACTACTAAATTGACAGCATGCTCAAAGTTTTTAACCGCTGATAAGAAATTATGTCGTCCTTCATTTTTCTGTATATCAGGGGCTTTACTTCATATAAGATTTTATGCAGCAACATTATAAAAAGTAAAGGAAGGTAGTGCAATGACTTGAAGGACAATTACTTTAATTGCTATAGCTTTTAAAATACTACTTCCGGAAAAGGTTTGGCGTGATATACCACTTTCTATCTTTATTCCCACAGGTAGTGACGGTAAAATTTCCATAATGAATATATAGAGTTGTGATAAAATCAAGTTGAAGTTTTGAATATTTAAATATACCTTTTATCACCTGCTCTAAAAGCCATAGATCTATCAACAGTCATATTTTGCCATTTGACAAGAGACTTTCCGTTTTGAATTTTCCTTGGAGTTCGGTATTTTTTGTTATTTTACTTTATATATATATATATATATATATATATATATATATATATATATATATAAAATAACTAAAACAGTCAAAAACTTTTTAAAGAAGTTAAATCATGAATCCAACAAATACACTATAATTGTCCAACAAAAGCATCACTACCTCCATATATATTATGGTACCATTTCCTATAGAGGCATTTTGAAACATTAAAAATTTGGAAGCTGGAAGCATGGAGGAAGTATTTACAGTTTTATGATCATTATTACTACATGTTGTACTATATGAGATGATTCATAATTGTCAATGGCAATTGTTAGCAAGTACTAATTGTAAACTAGCATCATTTTGAAAATCTATATCATTAGATTTAGCCATGTTAACATCTGTTTTTCAATAACAGCTGGTTCTGTACAAACAGATTTACCACTGGATCCAATAAACCTTATCGCTATTTGTCCGCCATTACTGGACATCACAAAAGTTCCCGTAAATTTTGACGTCATAATTATAGATTATTACATGGCATTTTCCATATTGGCCCTGGTATCAGCCCTAGACTCCCATATCAAACCAGAGGGCTTGATATGGGTCGTGGGCTGATACCACGGACCATATGGAAAATGACATGTACTAATCTATTTATCACATATTTTCAAGCACGAGAAAAAAGGTAGCATATACCAAATTATGTTTGATATTTTCAACAAAAATTCAAAAAAACATTTAACGAAAAAAATTTAAAAAATGTATCACAGTGAGTTAACAAAGTTCGTATCCCAGTGAGTAAACAAAGTTTTGTGAAAATTTTACAAATAACTAACAATTTATATTAATTCCCAGAAGTATAGATTATAACATGTCCTTTTCCATATTGGCCCTGGTATCATCCCGAGACTCCCATATCGGCCTCGAGGCTTTAGCCGAGGGCCGATATGGGTCGAGGGATGATACCAGGGCCAATATGGAAAGACATGTTATAATCTATTTATCACATATTTAAGTTCTGCAGAAAAGAGAAAAAATTTCAATTATAACAATTTAATGAAATATAACAGGTAAAATCTTAAAAATTTTATCACAAAAGTTTTGTCACATTTTCAAATTTAGTTTTTATCATTTACTCCATAGAAATTTATTGTCACATTTCCACTTATTTCGGAATTTGGAATTAGGGCACATTTGCTCTACAAAGTCTGCCGTATCGCTTTCCTCCACTGCGATGAAACGAGCACCGTCATTGTTCGCCATTGTCGTTAAGGACGTAATGACGTCACGTCATTTGGAATCAGGGCACAATAACCAATAACCTCTTTTTTGCCCCGGGCAATTTTGAGGTTATTACATATACAAAACCCAACGTATTCGTAACAAATATGTGATAATTGTAAATATTAAACGACTTAAAGTGTTACATTTCCAATTAATGCTGACGAAGAATACACCATATCGCTACTATGATTTGGAAATATGTTCCGCTTGAACTTTCGATGTCATACAACAATCACTTTTTCATTGTGGCGTCATATATTTTCTAAATTCTTTATGACGTCCAAATTTTACGGGAACGTTTGTGATTTCCACTGTTGATTTTTTACATTTTATCTACTACAGCAGATTCGTAAATTTCTAAATTTCTTTTCATTGTGTTCTCATTTTTCATTTCTTGTATGAATTAACATACATCGTCATTTGATCTGTGAGAAACCTCTCCTGATCGTCTAACTGCTTCGGATGACAACTTGTTTACAAATAGTTTTTGATTGACAGGTTACCGGAAGTTAAACTCGGGGGTTCGATATAGATTTCAAGGGCTGATATCGATATTGGCTCCGAGGGCTGATAACCAACCTTGACTTCCGGCTATTATTGGCCATGCAAAAACGTACATATCAGTACAAAATATGTGATAATAAAAAATATCTGACGCCACAATGGAAAAGTAAACATACGATACCGGAAATACCGGAAGTAACTTGCACGAGAGGCACTGTTATGGGTTTTTTGCACGAGACGCCCCTGATATGGGTTATCAGCCCGGGTGGGAAATTATGGCTTGTGTACTTCCGTTCATTACACATATGCAAAAGCTATCATATTAATGCTATGTATATTATAAATATATATATACAAGTCTGAATTGAAAACAACATTCAAACGGCCTATGATTGCGTTGGATAAAAACCGCAATTTTTATACGTGTGCATGCAAAACAAATTTCTTGGTAGAGGGGTCTAAATACAGCACAAACAACATTTTCCAAAAGACCAAATGAGTGAAAAAGTATATTTTAACAAAACGCATTTGACTAGCAGGTCGAACAACTGATGTTCTTAAACCCTGCTGACTGCCATTGGCGATTGCCAAATAAACGGATCACAAGATGTAACAAAATAGATCTTCATTAATAATTTATTACCAAACAGAAAACAATAAACTTGCGGATAAGATGGTATACCGCAAACATGAGGTGCAAAACTTTGTACGGCTACATTTCCGGATTTCGACAATTAATGTCTCTTCAGTGATGTTAGGAATCGAAACGGTATTTGGAAGGCCATATAATGTACCCCACTTCTTGAATTTTGAAAGAGTCAAAATAGGATGAACGGATCATATAAACCCAAAGGCAAATATAATACAAGCCCAAACGAAAAAATATAAACAAGTCTAAATTGAAAACAACGTTCAAACCTATGATTGCGTATACATAGTGGTTTTTTTCATCTTCCTCCCTTTTTTAATACATAGATTCAACAGTTCATTCAAAATCTCAAATAGTTATTTTCGGGCAAATTTTAACCATATCGTACCTATAAGTATGAAAATAAATTTATTATCGAACAAGCGAATTTTTAGATTACCTCCCCTTATCTCATTTCCACTAAACCTTAATATTCCTTTGAAATGCAAACTACAATGTAAATTTAAACCATTTAATTTTGCATATTTAAAAGAATTCATATTTTATTTTAAAATTTTACTTCTAATATAAATTAGCAAATTTATTAGCAAAAAATAAGTTTGTTATACACCTTGCTGGTAAACTTGCTTTACTGTTATATGATACATATACCATTGGTTGCTGTAACTTGAAATTAAGGATACCATTTTTTCACTATAAACGTACGTAGGTTGTACGTGTTTCTAATAATCAATAGAGCAATAAATCGTGCATTTAAAGGAGAAACATGTAGGCTGACATGTTCTTCAATCATAGATTTATACCGAAATGTGATCACCTTATAATAAATAGTCATTGTGAAAATGAAAAAAAAAATATATTGAATTCAATATAATGCAGAGGCGGCAAAAGGGGGACCTAAGGACCCTGGCCGCATTAAGGAGCCACATATAAATATGGTTAATGCATATACTTCATACAAGTCCCACTCCCAACGTTGTCTTTCTGCCCCTCCATTTTTATCAAAATACGGGATCTCCACCTTTACATGCAATGTAATGATATTGTAGATTTTAGTAAAGTTTGAAGGACCTTTGGAATATGGCCCAAGTATGAAAGTAATTCATGAGAAATTGACCCTTTTTAGCAAAATATAGTTTTAGTTTTGACATTTTTAAAATTTAGTTTTGTTGTCTAGATACTAAGACTTTACACACATTTATTTATTTGGCTTAAGCATTTTGAAGTTTTCGTATAAACATTGAATAAAAGTTTATTATCTAGCAAACATGAAAATAACTTTTAGGTTTACTAGACAAAGAATAGATTATTTACAAGTGTTCTAGTATGAATTATGTCGTCTGTGAAAAGGTAAGACAACATATCACATTACGTAATGTCAACAAGTAAAATAACAAAAATTTACCGAACTCAAAGGAAAATTCAAATCGGAAAGTCTCTTATCAAATGACAAAATCAAAAGCTCAAACACATCAAATGAATAGAAAACTGACAACTGTCATATTCCTAACTTGGTACAGGCAACTCTTCATGTAGAAAATGATGGATTGAACCTTTTTTTATAGCTAGCTAAACGTTGCCTCTCAATTAGTTCTTTTGTTAGGGCTAGAAAAATAAATACTTTACTAGTATAAAATTATTGACCTAAACCTGAGAAATAGTTAAAATTCATGGATTCACTTGTTTTCCTGATTAGCATTACTCTACCATTTGCGACCAAGAAATAAAGACTCATCAGTTTATTTGAATCCTTGGATTTGACTCAGTATTTTCAGGTCTCCCAAAGACATCTGTGTCAGCGGCTACTTATAACTAGCAAGCAGCATCTGTAAGTAAGATACGCCATGTACCCCATTACCCGCTCTACGTATACCCATCCAATAAACAAAGACACACGAAACTTATAGTTGTGTCATTTAAATGATAACAAATCCAGCTCTTTGAAGAAAATAAAAGCTTTCTTTTGTTTATCCAGTTACCCGACTCGAACAGAGGTTGGACAGGGAATTAGAAATCTAGATATTTTGTTCAAATTTTTTTTTTTATTTATATACCTTTTTATGAATTTCGTTCAGTTTTTTCGCCTTTATTCCGTTTTACAGAGGAGTAATGATTAACTTAAGGAATGGTCAAATGAATGAACTGCCACGTGACATGCGTTTATATCTTTTCATCGAGAGTTCTCGAGCTGCTAGGCACGTGGGCATGGCAATTTAGAGTCAGAGCAATATATGTACGGATGAGCTCGGATCCAGAATAATGCGTGCCAAAGATAAGGTTATACATGACCATAATTAGTTTACGTGTCTTCCTGCGGAACCTTATGAACTAGTTTATTTGTAAAAATCCGACTTAGCTGTTAGTGTATTAAAAAGCAAGGCTAGCTTATATTTATATTTATATCACATCGACATGTCCTGCTATGCATGTAATATTTACCACTGGACGTTAAACACCAATCCGTCCATCCATCTGAGAGACCGTATGCGTATATACCCTACGTAGTTGACTGTGAAATTATCTCCCCATTAATATAGCCACTATACAAACTTGTGAATTTCTTAACTATAACGGCCATTTGTCATTGTAAGGAAATTGAAATAGGATGAAATTCTTTAAAATCTAAATTTATGCGAAGTACAAAAGGTAGACCAATATTAGTTAACTAAAAATTTGCACGGAATAAAGTCACATGCACACCTTTGATTAAGTAAATGTAGTTTAAAACAAACATTGTACACTGTACATTATTCATTAGCTTTGCGCAGTGGCGGTACCATAGCCGATGAGGTTTATCCGAGGCGTGGTTATTGCTAGTTGAAAACTATACCCAATACCCCGCGCTGATGCCTGAAATACGGCAGCAGTCGCAATTTCTGAACGCCTCTACGGAGGCAATAATATAATATAGAATAGATGACTGAACAATATGCTTTGAATTATATCACTAAATGCTGCAAAATTCATGTATTTTTCTTTTAGGTAAAGATAAAGATCTGCGACTCTTTTCACAGAAAATCTAAAGAGTAAAAATACTCGTAAGTCATACACATTTCAATATAACCTTCGATAAATTTTTTGTGAAAAGTGTCGCAGATGACACAACTTGGCGAAACACCAATCCGCATGATCTCATTCTTTTAGGTTAAATGATGTGCATTGAAGTACTCTACATTTAATAGGTTGATCTAAATTATATATATATATATCCTCCTTTCAGGTGAGTGTTGTGAATGAACATGTGAAAATGAACAACATATATTTGATGCATCAAGCATTATAAAACAGACGATTTCATCATTGTCATCATCTGTTTTGAAGAATGAATGCTACTTTTGATGTTTTTGATAGATTGTAAAGCACTATGAGCATTATATTTAGCAAAATATCCAAACTCCACAGTCCCCCCCCCCCCCCCTTCTTGAAAAAAACCCAATAACATTAAAATATGAATAGATTTTTCTTCAGTGCTTCGGTGCAGATTTTATCGACAAATGTAAACATCATCGTAAATTATCGCTAAAAGATCTTAAAATTCAGGTATTTCCATGTTCTCATCCTGCTATGCATGTAACATTTACCACTGGACGTTAAACACCAATCCGTCCATCCATCTGAGAGACCGTATGCGTATACCCTACGTAGTTGACTGAGAGATTATCTCCCCATTAATATAGCCACTATACAAACTTGTGAATTTCTTAACTATAACGGCCATTTGTCATTGTAAGGAAATTGAAATAGGATGGAATTCTTTGAAATTTAAATTAACGCGAAGTACAAAAGGTAGACCAATATTAGTTAACTAAACATTTGCACGGAATAAAGTCACATGCACACCTTTGATTAAGTAAATGTAGTTTAAAACAAACAGTGTACACTGTACATTATTCATTAGCTTTGCGCAGTGGCGGTACCATAGCCGATGAGGTTTATCCGAGGCGTGGTTATTGCTAGTTGAAAACTATACCCAATACCCCGCGCTGATGCCTGAAATACGGCAGCAGTCGCAATTTCTGAACGCCTCTACGGAGGCAATAATCAACAATATAATATAGAATAGTTGACTGAACAATCAGCTTTGAATCATATCACTAAATGCTGCAAAATTCATGTTTTTTTCTTTTAGGTAAAGATAAAGATCAGATGACACAATTTGGCGAAACACCAATCCGCATGATCTCATTCTTTTAGGTTAAATGAGGTGCATTGAAGTACTCTACATTTAATAGGTTGATCTAAATTATACATATATATATATATATCCTCCTTTCAGGTGAGTGTTGTGACTGAACATGTGAAAACGAACAACATATTTTTGATGCATCAAGCATTATAAAACAGAGAATTTCATCATTGTCATCATCTGTTCTCAAGAATGAATGCTACTTTTGATGTTTTTGATAGATTGTAAAGCACTATGAGCATTATATTTAGCAAAATATCCAAACTCCACAGTCCCCCCCCCCTTCTTGAAAAAAACCCAATAACATTAAAATAAGAATAGATTTTTCTTCAGTGCTTCGGTGCAGATTTTATCGACAAATGTAAACATCATCGTAAATTATCGCTAAAAGATCTTAAAATTCAGGTATTTCCATGTTCTCATCCTGCTATGCATGTAACATTTACCACTGGACGTTAAACACCAATCCGTCCATCCATCTGAGAGACCGTATGCGTATACCCTACGTAGTTGACTGAGAGATTATCTCCCCATTAATATAGCCACTATACAAACTTGTGAATTTCTTAACTATAACGGCCATTTGTCATTGTAAGGAAATTGAAATAGGATGAAATTCTTTAAAATCTAAATTTATGCGAAGTACAAAAGGTAGACCAATATTAGTTAACTAAAAATTTGCACGGAATAAAGTCACATGCACACCTTTGATTAAGTAAATGTAGTTTAAAACAAACATTGTACACTGTACATTATTCATTAGCTTTGCGCAGTGGCGGTACCATAGCCGATGAGGTTTATCCGAGGCGTGGTTATTGCTAGTTGAAAACTATACCCAATACCCCGCGCTGATGCCTGAAATACGGCAGCAGTCGCAATTTCTGAACGCCTCTACGGAGGCAATAATATAATATAGAATAGATGACTGAACAATATGCTTTGAATTATATCACTAAATGCTGCAAAATTCATGTATTTTTCTTTTAGGTAAAGATAAAGATCTGCGACTCTTTTCACAGAAAATCTAAAGAGTAAAAATACTCGTAAGTCATACACATTTCAGTATAACCTTCGATAAATTTTTTGTGAAAAGTGTCGCAGATGACACAACTTGGCGAAACACCAATCCGCATGATCTCATTCTTTTAGGTTAAATGATGTGCATTGAAGTACTCTACATTTAATAGGTTGATCTAAATTATATATATATATATCCTCCTTTCAGGTGAGTGTTGTGAATGAACATGTGAAAATGAACAACATATATTTGATGCATCAAGCATTATAAAACAGACGATTTCATCATTGTCATCATCTGTTTTGAAGAATGAATGCTACTTTTGATGTTTTTGATAGATTGTAAAGCACTATGAGCATTATATTTAGCAAAATATCCAAACTCCACAGTCCCCCCCCCCCCCCCCCCCCCCCCCCCCCCCTTCTTGAAAAAAACCCAATAACATTAAAATATGAATAGATTTTTCTTCAGTGCTTCGGTGCAGATTTTATCGACAAATGTAAACATCATCGTAAATTATCGCTAAAAGATCTTAAAATTCAGGTATTTCCATGTTCTCATCCTGCTATGCATGTAACATTTACCACTGGACGTTAAACACCAATCCGTCCATCCATCTGAGAGACCGTATGCGTATACCCTACGTAGTTGACTGAGAGATTATCTCCCCATTAATATAGCCACTATACAAACTTGTGAATTTCTTAACTATAACGGCCATTTGTCATTGTAAGGAAATTGAAATAGGATGGAATTCTTTGAAATTTAAATTAACGCGAAGTACAAAAGGTAGACCAATATTAGTTAACTAAACATTTGCACGGAATAAAGTCACATGCACACCTTTGATTAAGTAAATGTAGTTTAAAACAAACAGTGTACACTGTACATTATTCATTAGCTTTGCGCAGTGGCGGTACCATAGCCGATGAGGTTTATCCGAGGCGTGGTTATTGCTAGTTGAAAACTATACCCAATACCCCGCGCTGATGCCTGAAATACGGCAGCAGTCGCAATTTCTGAACGCCTCTACGGAGGCAATAATCAACAATATAATATAGAATAGTTGACTGAACAATCAGCTTTGAATCATATCACTAAATGCTGCAAAATTCATGTTTTTTTCTTTTAGGTAAAGATAAAGATCAGATGACACAATTTGGCGAAACACCAATCCGCATGATCTCATTCTTTTAGGTTAAATGAGGTGCATTGAAGTACTCTACATTTAATAGGTTGATCTAAATTATACATATATATATATATATATCCTCCTTTCAGGTGAGTGTTGTGACTGAACATGTGAAAACGAACAACATATTTTTGATGCATCAAGCATTATAAAACAGAGAATTTCATCATTGTCATCATCTGTTCTCAAGAATGAATGCTACTTTTGATGTTTTTGATAGATTGTAAAGCACTATGAGCATTATATTTAGCAAAATATCCAAACTCCACAGTCCCCCCCCCCCCCCCCCCTTCTTGAAAAAAACCCAATAACATTAAAATAAGAATAGATTTTTCTTCAGTGCTTCGGTGCAGATTTTATCGACAAATGTAAACATCATCGTAAATTATCGCTAAAAGATCTTAAAATTCAGGTATTTCCATGTTCTCATCCTGCTATGCATGTAACATTTACCACTGGACGTTAAACACCAATCCGTCCATCCATCTGAGAGACCGTATGCGTATACCCTACGTAGTTGACTGAGAGATTATCTCCCCATTAATATAGCCACTATACAAACTTGTGAATTTCTTAACTATAACGGCCATTTGTCATTGTAAGGAAATTGAAATAGAATGGAATTCTTTGAAATTTAAATTAATGCGAAGTACAAAAGGTAGACCAATATAAGTTAACTAAACATTTGCACGGAATAAAGTCACATGCACACCTTTGATTAAGTAAATGTAGTTTAAAACAAACAGTGTACATTGTACATTATTCATTAGCTTTGCGCAGTGGCGGTACCATAGCCGATGAGGTTTATCCGAGGCGTGGTTATTGCTAGTTGAAAACTATACCCAATACCCCGCGCTGATGCCTGAAATACGGCAGCAGTCGCAATTTCTGAACGCCTCTACGGAGGCAATAATCAACAATATAATATAGAATAGTTGACTGAACAATCAGCTTTGAATCATATCACTAAATGCTGCAAAATTCATGTTTTTTTCTTTTAGGTAAAGATAAAGATCAGATGACACAATTTGGCGAAACACCAATCCGCATGATCTCATTCTTTTAGGTTAAATGAGGTGCATTGAAGTACTCTACATTTAATAGGTTGATCTAAATTATACATATATATATATATCCTCCTTTCAGGTGAGTGTTGTGACTGAACATGTGAAAACGAACAATATATTTTTGATGCATCAAGCATTATAAAACAGACGATTTCATCATTGTCATCATCTGTTTTCAAGAATGAATGCTACTTTTGATGTTTTTGATAGATTGTAAAGCACTATGAGCATTATATTTAGCAAAATATCCAAACTCCACAGTCCCCCCCCCCTTCTTGAAAAAAACCCAATAACATTAAAATAAGAATAGATTTTTCTTCAGTGCTTCGGTGCAGATTTTATCGACAAATGTAAACATCATCGTAAATTATCGCTAAAAGATCTTAAAATTCAGGTATTTCCATGTTCTCATCCTGCTATGCATGTAACATTTACCACTGGACGTTAAACACCAATCCGTCCATCCATCTGAGAGACCTTATGCGTATACCCTACGTAGTTGACTTTTATCTCCCCATTAATATAGCCACTATACAAACTTGTGAATTTCTTAACTATAACGGCCATTTGTCATTGTAAGGAAATTGAAATAGGATGGAATTCTTTGAAATTTAAATTTATGCGAAGTACAAAAGGTAGACCAATATTAGTTAACTAAACATTTGCACGGAATAAAGTCACATGCACACCTTTGATTAAGTAAATGTAGTTTAAAACAAACATTGTACACTATACATTATTCATTAGCTTTGCGCAGTGGCGGTACCATAGCCGATGAGGTTTATCCGAGGCGTGGTTATTGCTAGTTGAAAACTATACCCAATACCCCGCGCTGATGCCTGAAATACGGCAGCAGTCGCAATTTCTGAACGCCTCTACGGAGGCAATAATCAACAATATAATATAGAATAGTTGACTGAACAATCAGCTTTGAATCATATCACTAAATGCTGCAAAATTCATGTATTTTTCTTTAAGGTAAAGATAAAGATCAGATGACACAATTTGGCGAAACACCAATCCGCATGATCTCATTCTTTTAGGTTAAATGAGATGCATTGAAGTACTCTAGGTTGATCTAAATTGTATACTTAGTATATATACCCTCCTTTCAGGTGAGTGTTGTGACTGAACATGTGAAAACGAACAACATATTTTTGATGCATCAAGCATTATAAAACAGAGAATTTCATCATTGTCATCATCTGTTTTCAAGAATGAATGCTACTTTTGATGTTTTTGATAGATTGTAAAGCACTATGAGCATTATATTTAGCAAAATATCCAAACTCCACAGTCCCCCCCCCCCCCCTTCTTGAAAAAAACCCAATAACATTAAAATATGAATAGATTTTTCTTCAGTGCTTCGGTGCAGATTTTATCGACAAATGTAAACATCATCGTAAATTATCGCTAAAAGATCTTAAAATTCAGGTATTTCCATGTTCTCATCCTGCTATGCATGTAACATTTACCACTGGACGTTAAACACCAATCCGTCCATCCATCTGAGAGACCGTATGCGTATACCCTACGTAGTTGACTGAGAGATTATCTCCCCATTAATATAGCCACTATACAAACTTGTGAATTTCTTAACTATAACGGCCATTTGTCATTGTAAGGAAATTGAAATAGGATGGAATTCTTTCAAATTTAAATTTATGCGAAGTACAAAAGGTAGACCAATATTAGTTAACTAAACATTTGCACGGAATAAAGTCACATGCACACCTTTGATTAAGTAAATGTAGTTTAAAACAAGCTGTGTACACTGTACATTATTCATTAGCTTTGCGCAGTGGCGGTACCATAGCCGATGAGGTTTATCCGAGGCGTGGTTATTGCTAGTTGAAAACTATACCCAATACCCCGCGCTGATGCCTGAAATACGGCAGCAGTCGCAATTTCTGAACGCCTCTACGGAGGCAATAATCAACAATATAATATAGAATAGTTGACTGAACAATCAGCTTTGAATCATATCACTAAATGCTGCAAAATTCATGTATTTTTCTTTAAGGTAAAGATAAAGATCAGATGACACAATTTGGCGAAACACCAATCCGCATGATCTCATTCTTTTAGGTTAAATGAGGTGCATTGAAGTACTCTACATTTAATAGGTTGATCTAAATTGTATATATATATCCTCCTTTCAGGTGAGTGTTGTGACTGAACATGTGAAAACGAACAACATATTTTTGATGCATCAAGCATTATAAAACAGAGAATTTCATCATTGTCATCATCTGTTTTCAAGAATGAATGCTACTTTTGATGTTTTTGATAGATTGTAAAGCACTATGAGCATTATATTTAGCAAAATATCCAAACTCCACAGTCCCCCCCCCCCCCTTCCCCCCCCTCCCCCCCCCCCCCCCTTCTTGAAAAAAACCCAATAACATTAAAATATGAATAGATTTTTCTTCAGTGCTTCGGTGCAGATTTTATCGACAAATGTAAACATCATCGTAAATTATCGATAAAAGATCTTAAAATTCAGGTATTTCCATGTTCTCATCCTGCTATGCATGTAATATTTACCACTGGACGTTAAACACCAATCCGTCCATCAATCTGAGAGACCGTATGCGTATACCCTACGTAGTTGACTGAGAGATTATTTCCCCTTTAATATAGCCACTATACAAACTTGTGAATTTCTTAACTATAACGGCCATTTGTCATTGTAAGGAAATTGAAATAGGATGGAATTCTTTGAAATTTAAATTTATGCGAAGTACAAAAGGTAGACCAATATTAGTCAACTAAACATTTGCACGGAATAAAGTCACATGCACACCTTTGATTAAGTAAATGTAGTTTAAAACAAACAGTGTACACTGTACATTACTCATTAGCTTTGCGCAGTGGCGGTACCATAGCCGATGAGGTTTATCCGAGGCGTGGTTATTGCTAGTTGAAAACTATACCCAATACCCCGCGCTGATGCCTGAAATACGGCAGCAGTCGCAATTTCTGAACGCCTCTACGGAGGCAATAATCAACAATATAATATAGAATAGTTGACTGAACAATCAGCTTTGAATCATATCACTAAATGCTGCAAAATTCATGTATTTTTCTTTAAGGTAAAGATAAAGATCAGATGACACAATTTGGCGAAACACCAATCCTCATGATCTCATTCTTTTAGGTTAAATGAGGTGCATTGAAGTACTCTACATTTAATAGGTTGATCTAAATTATGTATTAGATACAATACAAAGGTAACAAAGAAACAGGCCGGTAACAAGCGTTGCCGGATAGTTTTTCTGCACGAGTAGTCAGGTGAAGGTCCGAGGCGATAGCCGAGGACCTTGACCTGACTACGAGTGCAGAAAAACTATTCGGCAGTTTGTTTCCGGCCTGTTTTTTGTTACCTTTGTTTTGTATCTGACTTGTACGACGTTTCAAGAAAGAAGTAGTACATTTTGCATGTAGAAGAGGTAGCAAAATTTAACAGATTCGAAACTTAAATGGCCATATACCAGTTAATGTAAGTTACAGTAAGACAGTTTAAACACACTTTTTTTTCAATTCCCTTCATCCTATAGTTTTTTCTAAAGAAATTCAAGAATCTAATAATTTCATAAAAAAAGAACCATGTGAAGTAAAAGATGAATGTCGTACACATTTGAGACTTTTAAAAATGCATCTTCGCAAGTAAGTAATGTATGAAAAAGATTTCAGAGGTAAGCAAGCTAACATTTGATTTTTATTTGGGGGAAAACGGAAAGGGGGTCTGGGGGTTAATATAAATTTAAAATAAACAGGCTTGATTCTTTTTTGTTGAAAACATGCAGGATGTGTCATTCCATTCCCCCATTCCGCCTTAAAAAAATAATAAAAATCGTAAGTTTGCTCCCAAATATATAAATTCAATAACAATATAAAAAGAATGAATTTCCTATTTCATTAGTGAATGAAATGGTACGAAAAAATCGATTTTGTCTTGTTAAAATCACCAATATAGGCATATATTTTGGATTTTTAAAAAAAAAAATTATGCTTATAGGTTTTTATATATGTCTCTAATAGTGTTGGTCAGGATCAAACACGTGTCACAATATGATCCAATCGCAGCTTACCGTCCAAAATTGGTGACATAAGTTGAATGATTTTCATCAAGATTTGCTGCCTATTTGAACATGTATTACACGGACACTTTTTATTTATAGGATCAATCGTGCATTGGTGAGTTGAAAGGGATTTTATCTTTTGATTAGATTTGATTTTTTTATATATATTTCCTGTCTTTTTTATTGAAATATAAACGTCGGTATCAGCATTTCTTTACTTTCAGCATTGTCCAGAATACTATTCATGTCCATTTATTGAAAAAATAAATACATTTACGGACCGACCTTTAGCTACAAAAGGGGGGTATGTTTTTTTTTCTGAGTAAGAAAATGATTTAGTTTATCAACGCTACCACCCAAATATTTTTTTTCGAAATTAGCACTTTTATATACGGTATTCGCAAAATCAGGAATCAGAACATTATTTTGTCATCTGATTGACCACAATATATTTTTTTCTCATAAAATTGGGGATCAGAATATTTTTTTAGGAAAAAACATAACTCCCTTTTGAAGTTAAATGGTCAATCCCTTAGTGAACTGATATGAATAGTAATATACTGGAATTGTTTGACAAAAATATAGTTATTGAAGCCAACGTAAATATTTTAATGAAAAAGACAAGAAATATGTCGGTGAAACAAAAAGTTCAAATCTAATTGAAATTTAAAGTGCCCATGAACTCACTGATCATGCACGAGTGATTCTATTCATAAAAAGTGTCCGTGTAACAACTAAAAAGTGTCCGTGTATCATCTAAAAAGTGTCCGTGTAACACCCGTTAATGTACTGTTTTTCTATAGCTCTGCTGGGGGCAAAGTCGTACAAATATATATATCCTCCTTTCAGGTGAGTGTTGTGACTGAACATGTGAAAACGAACAACATATTTTTGATGCATCAAGTATAACGAAACAGACGATTTCATCATTGTCATCATCCGTTTTCAAGAATGAATGCTACTTTTGATGTTTTTGATAGATTGTAAAGCACTATGAGAATTATATTTAGCAAAATATCCAAACTCCACAGTCCCCCCCCCCCCCCCTTCTTTAAAACAACCCAATAACATTAAAATATGAATAGATTTTTCTTCAGTGCTTCGGTGCAGATTTTATCGACAAATGTAAACATCATCGTAAATTATCGATAAAAGATCTTAAAATTCAGGTATTTCCATGTTCTCATCCTGCTATGCATGTAATATTTACCACTGGACGTTAAACACCAATCCGTCCATCAATCTGAGAGACCGTATGCGTATACCCTACGTAGTTGACTGAGAGATTATTTCCCCTTTAATATAGCCACTATACAAACTTGTGAATTTCTTAACTATAACGGCCATTTGTCATTGTAAGGAAATTGAAATAGGATGGAATTCTTTGAAATTTAAATTTATGCGAAGTACAAAAGGTAGACCAATATTAGTTAACTAAACATTTGCACGGAATAAAGTCACATGCACACCTTTGATTAAGTAAATGTAGTTTAAAACAAACAGTGTACACTGTACATTACTCATTAGCTTTGCGCAGTGGCGGTACCATAGCCGATGAGGTTTATCCGAGGCGTGGTTATTGCTAGTTGAAAACTATACCCAATATCCCGCGCTGATGCCTGAAATACGGCAGCAGTCGCAATTTCTGAACGCCTCTACGGAGGCAATAATCAACAATATAATATAGAATAATTGACTGAACAATCAGCTTTGAATCATATCACTAAATGCTGCAAAATTCATGTATTTTTCTTTAAGGTAAAGATAAAGATCAGATGACACAATTTGGCGAAACACCAATCCGCATGATCTCATTCTTTTAGGTTAAATGAGGTGCATTGAAGTACTCTACATTTAATAGGTTGATCTAAATTGTATATATATATCCTCCTTTCAGGTGAGTGTTGTGACTGAACATGTGAAAACGAACAACATATTTTTGATGCATCAAGCATTATAAAACAGAGAATTTCATCATTGTCATCATCTGTTTTCAAGAATGAATGCTACTTTTGATGTTTTTGATAGATTGTAAAGCACTATGAGCATTATATTTAGCAAAATATCCAAACTCCACAGTCCCCCCTCCCCCTTCCCCCCCCTTCTTGAAAAAAACCCAATAACATTAAAATATGAATAGATTTTTCTTCAGTGCTTCGGTGCAGATTTTATCGACAAATGTAAACATCATCGTAAATTATCGCTAAAAGATCTTAAAATTCAGGTATTTCCATGTTCTCATCCTGCTATGCATGTAATATTTACCACTGGACGTTAAACACCAATCCGTCCATCCATCTGAGAGATCGTATGCGTATACCCTACGTAGTTGACTGAGAGATTATCTCCCCATTAATATAGCCACTATACAAACTTGTGAATTTCTTAACTATAACGGCCATTTGTCATTGTAAGGAAATTGAAATAGGATGGAATTCTTTGAAATATAAATCTATGCGAAGTACAAAAGGTAGACCAATATTAGTTAACTAAACATTTGCACGGAATAAAGTCACATGCACACCTTTGATTAAGTAAATGTAGTTTAAAACAAACAGTGTACACTGTACATTATTCATTAGCTTTGCGCAGTGGCGGTACCATAGCCGATGAGGTTTATCCGAGGCGTGGTTATTGCTAGTTGAAAACTATACCCAATACCCCGCGCTGATGCCTGAAATACGGCAGCAGTCGCAATTTCTGAACGCCTCTACGGAGGCAATAATCAACAATATAATATAGAATAGTTGACTGAACAATCAGCTTTGAATCATATCACTAAATGCTGCAAAATTCATGTATTTTTCTTTAAGGTAAAGATAAAGATCAGATGACACAATTTGGCGAAACACCAATCCTCATGATCTCATTCTTTTAGGTTAAATGAGGTGCATTGAAGTACTCTACATTTAATAGGTTGATCTAAATTATGTATTAGATACAATACAAAGGTAACAAAGAAACAGGCCGGTAACAAGCGTTGCCGGATAGTTTTTCTGCACGAGTAGTCAGGTGAAGGTCCGAGGCGATAGCCGAGGACCTTGACCTGACTACGAGTGCAGAAAAACTATTCGGCAGTTTGTTTCCGGCCTGTTTTTTTGTTACCTTTGTTTTGGATCTGACTTGTACGACGTTTCAAGAAAGAAGTAGTACATTTTGCATGTAGAAGAGGTAGCAAAATTTAACAGATTCGAAACTTAAATGGCCATATACCAGTTAATGTAAGTTACAGTAAGACAGTTTAAACACACTTTTTTTTCAATTCCCTTCATCCTATAGTTTTTTCTAAAGAAATTCAAGAATCTAATAATTTCATAAAAAAAGAACCATGTGAAGTAAAAGATGAATGTCGTACACATTTGAGACTTTTAAAAATGCATCTTCGCAAGTAAGTAATGTATGAAAAAGATTTCAGAGGTAAGCAAGCTAACATTTGATTTTTATTTGGGGGAAAACGGAAAGGGGGTCTGGGGGTTAATATAAATTTAAAATAAACAGGCTTGATTCTTTTTTGTTGAAAACATGCAGGATGTGTCATTCCATTCCCCCATTCCGCCTTAAAAAAATAATAAAAATCGTAAGTTTGCTCCCAAATATATAAATTCAATAACAATATAAAAAGAATGAATTTCCTATTTCATTAGTGAATGAAATGGTACGAAAAAATCGATTTTGTCTTGTTAAAATCACCAATATAGGCATATATTTTGGATTTTTAAAAAAAAATTATGCTTATAGGTTTTTATATATGTCTCTAATAGTGTTGGTCAGGATCAAACACGTGTCACAATATGATCCAATCGCAGCTTACCGTCCAAAATTGGTGACATAAGTTGAATGAGTTTCATCAAGATTTGCTGCCTATTTGAACATGTATTACACGGACACTTTTTATTTATAGGATCAATCGTGCATTGGTGAGTTGAAAGGGATTTTATCTTTTGATTAGATTTGATTTTTTTATATATATTTCCTGTCTTTTTTATTGAAATATAAACGTCGGTATCAGCATTTCTTTACTTTCAGCATTGTCCAGAATACTATTCATGTCCATTTATTGAAAAAATAAATACATTTACGGACCGACCTTTAGCTACAAAAGGGGGGTATGTTTTTTTTTCTGAGTAAGAAAATGATTTAGTTTATCAACGCTATCACCCAAATATTTTTTTTCGAAATTAGCACTTTTATATACGGTATTCGCAAAATCAGGAATCAGAACATTATTTTGTCATCTGATTGACCACAATATATTTTTTTCTCATAAAATTGGGGATCAGAATATTTTTTTAGGAAAAAACATAACTCCCCTTTTGAAGTTAAATGGTCAATCCCTTAGTGAACTGATATGAATAGTAATATACTGGAATTGTTTGAAAAAAATATAGTTATTGAAGCCAACGTAAATATTTTAATGAAAAAGACAAGAAATATGTCGGTGAAACAAAAAGTTCAAATCTAATTGAAATTTAAAGTGCCCATGAACTCACTGATCATGCACGAGTGATTCTATTCATAAAAAGTGTCCGTGTAACAACTAAAAAGTGTCCGTGTATCATCTAAAAAGTGTCCGTGTAACACCCGTTAATGTACTGTTTTTCTATAGCTCTGCTGGGGGCAAAGTCGTACAAATATATATATCCTCCTTTCAGGTGAGTGTTGTGACTGAACATGTGAAAACGAACAACATATTTTTGATGCATCAAGCATTACGAAACAGACGATTTCATCATTGTCATCATCCGTTTTCAAGAATGAATGCTACTTTTGATGTTTTTGATAGATTGTAAAGCACTATGAGCATTATATTTAGCAAAATATCCAAACTCCACAGTCCCCCCCCCCCCCCCCCCCCCTTCTTTAAAACAACCCAATAACATTAAAATATGAATAGATTTTTCTTCAGTGCTTCGGTGCAGATTTTATCGACAAATGTAAACATCATCGTAAATTATCGATAAAAGATCTTAAAATTCAGGTATTTTCATGTTCTCATCCTGCTATGCATGTAATATTTACCACTGGACGTTAAACACCAATCCGTCCATCAATCTGAGAGACCGTATGCGTATACCCTACGTAGTTGACTGAGAGATTATTTCCCCTTTAATATAGCCACTATACAAACTTGTGAATTTCTTAACTATAACGGCCATTTGTCATTGTAAGGAAATTGAAATAGGATGGAATTCTTTGAAATTTAAATTTATGCGAAGTACAAAAGGTAGACCAATATTAGTTAACTAAACATTTGCACGGAATAAAGTCACATGCACACCTTTGATTAAGTAAATGTAGTTTAAAACAAACATTGTACACTGTACATTACTCATTAGCTTTGCGCAGTGGCGGTACCATAGCCGATGAGGTTTATCCGAGGCGTGGTTATTGCTAGTTGAAAACTATACCCAATACCCCGCGCTGATGCCTGAAATACGGCAGCAGTCGCAATTTCTGAACGCCTCTACGGAGGCAATAATCAACAATATAATATAGAATAGTTGACTGAACAATCAGCTTTGAATCATATCACTAAATGCTGCAAAATTCATGTTTTTTTCTTTTAGGTAAAGATAAAGATCAGATGACACAATTTGGCGAAACACCAATCCGCATGATCTCATTCTTTTAGGTTAAATGAGGTGCATTGAAGTACTCTACATTTAATAGGTTGATCTAAATTGTATATATATATCCTCCTTTCAGGTGAGTGTTGTGACTGAACATGTGAAAACGAACAACATATTTTTGATGCATCAAGCATTATAAAACAGAGAATTTCATCATTGTCATCATCTGTTTTCAAGAATGAATGCTACTTTTGATGTTTTTGATAGATTGTAAAGCACTATGAGCATTATATTTAGCAAAATATCCAAACTCCACAGTCCCCCCCCCCCCCCCTTCTTGAAAAAAACCCAATAACATTAAAATATGAATAGATTTTTCTTCAGTGCTTCGGTGCAGATTTTATCGACAAATGTAAACATCATCGTAAATTATCGCTAAAAGATCTTAAAATTCAGGTATTTCCATGTTCTCATCCTGCTATGCATGTAACATTTACCACTGGACGTTAAACACCAATCCGTCCATCCATCTGAGAGACCGTACGCGTATACCCTACGCAGTTGACTGAGAGATTATCTCCCCATTAATATAGCCACTATACAAACTTGTGAATTTCTTAACTATAACGGCCATTTGTCATTGTAAGGAAATTGAAATAGGATGGAATTCTTTCAAATTTAAATTAATGCGAAGTACAAAAGGTAGACCAATATTAGTTAACTAAACATTTGCACGGAATAAAGTCACATGCACACCTTTAATTAAGTAAATGTAGTTTAAAACAAACAGTGTACACTGTACATTATTTATTAGCTTTGCGCAGTGGCGGTACCATAGCCGATGAGGTTTATCCGAGGCGTGGTTATTGCTAGTTGAAAACTATACCCAATACCCCGCGCTGATGCCTGAAATACGGCAGCAGTCGCAATTTCTGAACGCCTCTACGGAGGCAATAATCAACAATATAATATAGAATAGTTGACTGAACAATCAGCTTTGAATCATATCACTAAATGCTGCAAAATTCATGTTTTTTTCTTTTAGGTAAAGATAAAGATCAGATGACACAATTTGGCGAAACACCAATCCGCATGATCTCATTCTTTTAGGTTAAATGAGGTGCATTGAAGTACTCTACATTTAATAGGTTGATCTAAATTATATATATATATATCCTCCTTTCAGGTGAGTGTTGTGACTGAACATGTGAAAACGAACAACATATTTTTGATGCATCAAGCATTACGAAACAGACGATTTCATCATTGTCATCATCAGTTTTCAAGAATGAATGCTACTTTTGATGTTTTTGATAGATTGTAAAGCACTATGAGCATTATATTTAGCAAAATATCCAAACTCCACAGTCCCCCCCCTTCTTGAAAAAAACCCAATATTATTAAAATATGAATAGATTTTTCTTCAGTGCTTCGGTGCAGATTTTATCGACAAATGTAAACATCATCGTAAATTATCGATAAAAGATCTTAAAATTCAGGTATTTCCATGTTCTCATCCTGCTATGCATGTAATATTTACCACTGGACGTTAAACACCAATCCGTCCATCCATCTGAGAGACCTTATGCGTATACCCTACGTAGTTGACTGAGAGATTATCTCCCCATTAATATAGCCACTATACAAACTTGTGAATTTCTTAACTATAACGGTCATTTGTCATTGTAAGGAAATTGAAATAGGATGGAATTCTTTGAAATTTAAATTTATGCGAAGTACAAAAGGTAGACCAATATTAGTTAACTAAACATTTGCACGGAATAAAGTCACATGCACACCTTTGATTAAGTAAATGTAGTTTAAAACAAACAGTGTACACTGTACATTATTCATTAGCTTTGCGCAGTGGCGGTACCATAGCCGATGAGGTTTATCCGAGGCGTGGTTATTGCTAGTTGAAAACTATACCCAATACCCCGCGCTGATGCCTGAAATACGGCAGCATTCGCAATTTCTGAACGCCTCTACGGAGGCAATAATCAACAATATAATATAGACTGAATAGTTGACTGAACAATCAGCTTTGAATCATATCACTAAATGCTGCAAAATACATGTATTTTTCTTTAGGTAAAGATAAAGATCAGATGACACAATTTGGCGAAACACCAATCCGCATGATCTCATTCTTTTAGGTTAAATGAGGTGCATTGAAGTACTCTACATTTAATAGGTTGATCTAAATTATATATATATATATCCTCCTTTCAGGTGAGTGTTGTGACTGAACATGTGAAAACGAACAACATATTTTTGATGCATCAAGCATTATAAAACAGACGATTTCATCATTGTCATCATCTGTTTTGAAGAATAAATGCTACTGTTGATGTTTTTGATAGATTGTAAAGCACTATGAGCATTATATTTAGCAAAATATCCAAACTCCACAGTCCCCCCCTTCTTGAAAAAAAACCAATAACATTAAAATATGAATAGATTTTTCTTCAGTGCTTCGGTGCAGATTTTATCGACAAATGTAAACATCATCGTAAATTATCGATAAAAGATCTTAAAATTCAGATATTTCCATGTTCTCATCCTGCTATGCATGTAATATTTACCACTGGACGTTAAACACCAATCCGTCCATCCATCTGAGAGACCTTATGCGTATACCCTACGTAGTTGACTGAGAGATTATCTCCCCATTAATATAGCCACTATACAAACTTGTGAATTTCTTAACTATAACGGCCATTTGTCATTGTAAGGAAATTGAAATAGGATGGAATTCTTTGAAATTTAAATTTATGCGAAGTACAAAAGGTAGACCAATATTAGTTAACTAAACATTTGCACGGAATAAAGTCACATGCACACCTTTGATTAAGTAAATGTAGTTTAAAACAAACATTGTACACTGTACATTATTCATTAGCTTTGCGCAGTGGCGGTACCATAGCCGATGAGGTTTATCCGAGGCGTGGTTATTGCTAGTTGAAAACTATACCCAATACCCCGCGCTGATGCCTGAAATACGGCAGCAGTCGCAATTTCTGAACGCCTCTACGGAGGCAATAATCAACAATATAATATAGAATAGTTGACTGAACAATCAGCTTTGAATCATATCACTAAATGCTGCAAAATTCATGTTTTTTTCTTTTAGGTAAAGATAAAGATCAGATGACACAATTTGGCGAAACACCAATCCGCATGATCTCATTCTTTTAGGTTAAATGAGGTGCATTGAAGTACTCTACATTTAATAGGTTGATCTAAATTATATATATATATATCCTCCTTTCAGGTGAGTGTTGTGACTGAACATGTGAAAACGAACAACATATTTTTGATGCATCAAGCATTACGAAACAGACGATTTCATCATTGTCATCATCAGTTTTCAAGAATGAATGCTACTTTTGATGTTTTTGATAGATTGTAAAGCACTATGAGCATTATATTTAGCAAAATATCCAAACTCCACAGTCCCCCCCTTCTTGAAAAAAACCCAATATTATTAAAATATGAATAGATTTTTCTTCAGTGCTTCGGTGCAGATTTTATCGACAAATGTAAACATCATCGTAAATTATCGATAAAAGATCTTAAAATTCAGGTATTTCCATGTTCTCATCCTGCTATGCATGTAATATTTACCACTGGACGTTAAACACCAATCCGTCCATCCATCTGAGAGACCTTATGCGTATACCCTACGTAGTTGACTGAGAGATTATCTCCCCATTAATATAGCCACTATACAAACTTGTGAATTTCTTAACTATAACGGTCATTTGTCATTGTAAGGAAATTGAAATAGGATGGAATTCTTTGAAATTTAAATTTATGCGAAGTACAAAAGGTAGACCAATATTAGTTAACTAAACATTTGCACGGAATAAAGTCACATGCACACCTTTGATTAAGTAAATGTAGTTTAAAACAAACAGTGTACACTGTACATTATTCATTAGCTTTGCGCAGTGGCGGTACCATAGCCGATGAGGTTTATCCGAGGCGTGGTTATTGCTAGTTGAAAACTATACCCAATACCCCGCGCTGATGCCTGAAATACGGCAGCATTCGCAATTTCTGAACGCCTCTACGGAGGCAATAATCAACAATATAATATAGACTGAATAGTTGACTGAACAATCAGCTTTGAATCATATCACTAAATGCTGCAAAATACATGTATTTTTCTTTAAGGTAAAGATAAAGATCAGATGACACAATTTGGCGAAACACCAATCCGCATGATCTCATTCTTTTAGGTTAAATGAGGTGCATTGAAGTACTCTACATTTAATAGGTTGATCTAAATTATATATATATATATCCTCCTTTCAGGTGAGTGTTGTGACTGAACATGTGAAAACGAACAACATATTTTTGATGCATCAAGCATTATAAAACAGACGATTTCATCATTGTCATCATCTGTTTTGAAGAATAAATGCTACTGTTGATGTTTTTGATAGATTGTAAAGCACTATGAGCATTATATTTAGCAAAATATCCAAACTCCACAGTCCCCCCCTTCTTGAAAAAAAAAACAATAACATTAAAATATGAATAGATTTTTCTTCAGTGCTTCGGTGCAGATTTTATCGACAAATGTAAACATCATCGTAAATTATCGATAAAAGATCTTAAAATTCAGGTATTTCCATGTTCTCATCCTGCTATGCATGTAATATTTACCACTGGACGTTAAACACCAATCCGTCCATCCATCTGAGAGACCTTATGCGTATACCCTACGTAGTTGACTGAGAGATTATCTCCCCATTAATATAGCCACTATACAAACTTGTGAATTTCTTAACTATAACGGCCATTTGTCATTGTAAGGAAATTGAAATAGGATGGAATTCTTTGAAATTTAAATTTATGCGAAGTACAAAAGGTAGACCAATATTAGTTAACTAAACATTTGCACGGAATAAAGTCACATGCACACCTTTGATTAAGTAAATGTAGTTTAAAACAAACATTGTACACTGTACATTATTCATTAGCTTTGCGCAGTGGCGGTACCATAGCCGATGAGGTTTATCCGAGGCGTGGTTATTGCTAGTTGAAAACTATACCCAATACCCCGCGCTGATGCCTGAAATACGGCAGCAGTCGCAATTTCTGAACGCCTCTACGGAGGCAATAATCAACAATATAATATAGAATAGTTGACTGAACAATCAGCTTTGAATCATATCACTAAATGCTGCAAAATTCATGTATTTTTCTTTTAGGTAAAGATAAAGATCAGATGACACAATTTGGCGAAACACCAATCCGCATGATCTCATTCTTTTAGGTTAAATGAGGTGCATTGAAGTACTCTACATTTAATAGGTTGATCTAAATTATATATATATATATATATATATCCTCCTTTCAGGTGAGTGTTGTGACTGAACATGTGAAAACGAACAACATATTTTTGATGCATCAAGCATTATAAAACAGACGATTTCATCATTGTCATCATCTGTTTTGAAGAATAAATGCTACTGTTGATGTTTTTGATAGATTGTAAAGCACTATGAGCATTATATTTAGCAAAATATCCAAACTCCACAGTCCCCCCCTTCTTTTCTTCAGTGCTTCTGTGCAGATTTTATCGACGAATGTAAACATCATCGTAAATTATCGATAAAAGATCTTAAAATTCAGGTATTTCCATGTTCTCATCCTGCTATGCATGTAATATTTACCACTGGACGTTAAACACCAATCCGTCCATCCATCTGAGAGACCTTATGCGTATACCCTACGTAGTTGACTGAGAGATTATCTCCCCATTAATATAGCCACTATACAAACTTGTGAATTTCTTAACTATAACGGCCATTTGTCATTGTAAGGAAATTGAAATAGGATGGAATTCTTTGAAATTTAAATTTATGCGAAGTACAAAAGGTAGACCAATATTAGTTAACTAAACATTTGCACGGAATAAAGTCACATGCACACCTTTGATTAAGTAAATGTAGTTTAAGGTAGATTCATGGTATACCGCCATCTTGGACTGTATAATCTCAGTACAAAAATGGTCTAGTTATTTGCCCAAATGTGCAAATTTGGAGACAGATTTGCAATTTAATGGTTAGATTGTTTATTTATATAAAGAAAACTTGGTGATTTATTGTATTATTTAAAATATTTAAACAAATATCAAATTTTGTGTTTTTAGAATCATTTTTTTTCAAATAAGCAATTCAAGGGGAGATAACTCTTTTAGTAAAAAATATATACTGGACTGATAGGGAATTATTTATTTTTACTTGTAGCAAGAAAACAAATTCGGTGACACCATTTTTTCTTTTATTTCTTAAAACATATTATAAAACCTATCTTCTTACAATTTATTTCAAAATTTTATCTCATAGAAATTTTTTTATGCACACAAATGTGTTTTTTCATGAACAATCTAACCAAATTTAGTCAATTTTCAACGACTCATAGCTTGGAAAATAGCACGGTGACCCATACTTTTTATTATATTTTTGAAAAAAGCATAGTAAAATCTTCCTTTTGGCAAAGTATAAGAAAATTCTATCTTAAAAAGAATATACTTATGATCTACCTTAAAACAAACATTGTACACTGTACATTATTCATTAGCTTTGCGCAGTGGCGGTACCATAGCCGATGAGGTTTATCCGAGGCGTGGTTATTGCTAGTTGAAAACTATACCCAATACCCCGCGCTGATGCCTGAAATACGGCAGCAGTCGCAATTTCTGAACGCCTCTACGGAGGCAATAATCAACAATATAATATAATATAGTTGGCTGAACAATCAGCTTTGAATCATATCACTAAATGCTGCAAAATTCATGTATTTTTCTTTAAGGTAAAGATAAAGATCAGATGACACAATTTGGCGAAACACCAATCCGAATGATCTCATTCTTTAAGGTTAAATGAGGTGCATTGAAGTACTCTACATTTAATAGGTTGATCTTAATTATATATATATCCTCCTTTCAGGTGAATGTTGTGACTGAACATGTGAAAACGAACAACATATTTTTGATGCATCAAGCATTATAAAACAGACGATTTCATCATTGTCATCATCTGTTTTGAAGAATAAATGCTACTGTTGATGTTTTTGATAGATTGTAAAGCACTATGAGCATTATATTTAGCAAAATATCCAAACTCCACAGTCCCCCCCTTCTTGAAAAAAACCCAATAACATTAAAATATGAATAGATTTTTCTTCAGTGCTTCGGTGCAGATTTTATCGACAAATGTAAACATCATCGTAAATTATCGATAAAAGATTTTAAAATTCAGGTATTTCCATGTTCTCATCCTGCTATGCATGTAATATTTACCACTGGACGTTAAACACCAATCCGTCCATCCATCTGAGAGACCTTATGCGTATACCCTACGTAGTTGACTGAGAGATTATCTCCCCATTAATATAGCCACTATACAAACTTGTGAATTTCTTAACTATAACGGCCATTTGTCATTGTAAGGAAATTGAAATAGGATGGAATTCTTTGAAATTTAAATTTATGCGAAGTACAAAAGGTAGACCAATATTAGTTAACTAAACATTTGCACGGAATAAAGTCACATGCACACCTTTGATTAAGTAAATGTAGTTTAAAACAAACATTGTACACTGTACATTATTCATTAGCTTTGCGCAGTGGCGGTACCATAGCCGATGAGGTTTATCCGAGGCGTGGTTATTGCTAGTTGAAAACTATACCCAATACCCCGCGCTGATGCCTGAAATACGGCAGCAGTCGCAATTTCTGAACGCCTCTACGGAGGCAATAATCAACAATATAATATAGAATAGTTGACTGAACAATCAGCTTTGAATCATATCACTAAATGCTGCAAAATTCATGTATTTTTCTTTTAGGTAAAGATAAAGATCAGATGACACAATTTGGCGAAACACCAATCCGCATGATCTCATTCTTTTAGGTTAAATGAGGTGCATTGAAGTACTCTACATTTAATAGGTTGATCTAAATTATATATATATATATATATATCCTCCTTTCAGGTGAGTGTTGTGACTGAACATGTGAAAACGAACAACATATTTTTGATGCATCAAGCATTATAAAACAGACGATTTCATCATTGTCATCATCTGTTTTGAAGAATAAATGCTACTGTCGATGTTTTTGATAGATTGTAAAGCACTATGAGCATTATATTTAGCAAAATATCCAAACTCCACAGTCCCCCCCTTCTTTTCTTCAGTGCTTCTGTGCAGATTTTATCGACGAATGTAAACATCATCGTAAATTATCGATAAAAGATTTTAAAATTCAGGTATTTCCATGTTCTCATCCTGCTATGCATGTAATATTTACCACTGGACGTTAAACACCAATCCGTCCATCCATCTGAGAGACCTTATGCGTATACCCTACGTAGTTGACTGAGAGATTATCTCCCCATTAATATAGCCAGTATACAAACTTGTGAATTTCTTAACTATAACGGCCATTTGTCATTGTAAGGAAATTGAAATAGGATGGAATTCTTTGAAATTTAAATTTATGCGAAGTACAAAAGGTAGACCAATATTAGTTAACTTAAACATTTGCACGGAATAAAGTCACATGCACACCTTTGATTAAGTAAATGTAGTTTAAGGTAGATTCATGGTATACCGCCATCTTGGACTGTATAATCTCAGTACAAAAATGGTCTAGTTATTTGCCCAAATGTGCAAATTTGGAGACAGATTTGCAATTTAATGGTTAGATTGTTTATTTATATAAAGAAAACTTGGTGATTTATTGTATTATTTAAAATATTTAAACAAATATCAAATTTTGTGTTTTTAGAATCATTTTTTTTCAAATAAGCCATTCAAGGGGAGATAACTCTTTTAGTAAAAAATATATACTGGACTGATAGGGAATTATTTATTTTTACTTGTAGCAAGAAAACAAATTCGGTGACACCATTTTTTCTTTTATTTCTTAAAACATATTATAAAACCTATCTTCTTACAATTTATTTCAAAATTTTATCTCATAGAAATTTTTTTATGCACACAAATGTGTTTTTTCATGAACAATCTAACCAAATTTAGTCAATTTTCAACGACTCATAGCTTGGAAAATAGCACGGTGACCCATACTTTTTATTATATTTTTGAAAAAAGCATAGTAAAATCTTCCTTTTGGCAAAGTATAAGAAAATTCTATCTTAAAAAGAATATACTTATGATCTACCTTAAAACAAACATTGTACACTGTACATTATTCATTAGCTTTGCGCAGTGGCGGTACCATAGCCGATGAGGTTTATCCGAGGCGTGGTTATTGCTAGTTGAAAACTATACCCAATACCCCGCGCTGATGCCTGAAATACGGCAGCAGTCGCAATTTCTGAACGCCTCTACGGAGGCAATAATCAACAATATAATATAATATAGTTGGCTGAACAATCAGCTTTGAATCATATCACTAAATGCTGCAAAATTCATGTATTTTTCTTTAAGGTAAAGATAAAGATCAGATGACACAATTTGGCGAAACACCAATCCGAATGATCTCATTCTTTAAGGTTAAATGAGGTGCATTGAAGTACTCTACATTTAATAGGTTGATCTTAATTATATATATATCCTCCTTTCAGGTGAATGTTGTGACTGAACATGTGAAAACGAACAACATATTTTTAATGCATCAAGCATTATAAAACAGACGATTTCATCATTGTCATCATCTGTTTTGAAGAATAAATGCTACTGTTGATGTTTTTGATAGATTGTAAAGCACTATGAGCATTATATTTAGCAAAATATCCAAACTCCACAGTCCCCCCCTTCTTGAAAAAAACCCAATAACATTAAAATATGAATAGATTTTTCTTCAGTGCTTCGGTGCAGATTTTATCGACAAATGTAAACATCATCGTAAATTATCGATAAAAGATTTTAAAATTCAGGTATTTCCATGTTCTCATCCTGCTATGCATGTAATATTTACCACTGGACGTTAAACACCAATCCGTCCATCCATCTGAGAGACCTTATGCGTATACCCTACGTAGTTGACTGAGAGATTATCTCCCCATTAATATAGCCACTATACAAACTTGTGAATTTCTTAACTATAACGGCCATTTGTCATTGTAAGGAAATTGAAATAGGATGGAATTCTTTGAAATTTAAATTTATGCGAAGTACAAAAGGTAGACCAATATTAGTTAACTAAACATTTGCACGGAATAAAGTCACATGCACACCTTTGATTAAGTAAATGTAGTTTAAAACAAACATTGTACACTGTACATTATTCATTAGCTTTGCGCAGTGGCGGTACCATAGCCGATGAGGTTTATCCGAGGCGTGGTTATTGCTAGTTGAAAACTATACCCAATACCCCGCGCTGATGCCTGAAATACGGCAGCAGTCGCAATTTCTGAACGCCTCTACGGAGGCAATAATCAACAATATAATATAGAATAGTTGACTGAACAATCAGCTTTGAATCATATCACTAAATGCTGCAAAATTCATGTATTTTTCTTTTAGGTAAAGATAAAGATCAGATGACACAATTTGGCGAAACACCAATCCGCATGATCTCATTCTTTTAGGTTAAATGAGGTGCATTGAAGTACTCTACATTTAATAGGTTGATCTAAATTATATATATATATATATATATCCTCCTTTCAGGTGAGTGTTGTGACTGAACATGTGAAAACGAACAACATATTTTTGATGCATCAAGCATTATAAAACAGACGATTTCATCATTGTCATCATCTGTTTTGAAGAATAAATGCTACTGTCGATGTTTTTGATAGATTGTAAAGCACTATGAGCATTATATTTAGCAAAATATCCAAACTCCACAGTCCCCCCCTTCTTGAAAAAAAACCAATAACATTAAAATATGAATAGATTTTTCTTCAGTGCTTCGGTGCAGATTTTATCGACAAATGTAAACATCATCGTAAATTATCGATAAAAGATCTTAAAATTCAGGTATTTCCATGTTCTCATCCTGCTATGCATGTAATATTTACCACTGGACGTTAAACACCAATCCGTCCATCCATCTGAGAGACCTTATGCGTATACCCTACGTAGTTGACTGAGAGATTATCTCCCCATTAATATAGCCACTATACAAACTTGTGAATTTCTTAACTATAACGGCCATTTGTCATTGTAAGGAAATTGAAATAGGATGGAATTCTTTGAAATTTAAATTTATGCGAAGTACAAAAGGTAGACCAATATTAGTTAACTAAACATTTGCACGGAATAAAGTCACATGCACACCTTTGATTAAGTAAATGTAGTTTAAGGTAGATTCATGGTATACCGCCATCTTGGACTGTATAATCTCAGTACAAAAATGGTCTAGTTATTTGCCCAAATGTGCAAATTTGGAGACAGATTTGCAATTTAATGGTTAGATTGTTTATTTATATAAAGAAAACTTGGTGATTTATTGTATTATTTAAAATATTTAAACAAATATCAAATTTTGTGTTTTTAGAATCATTTTTTTTTCAAATAAGCCATTTAAGGGGAGATAACTCTTTTAGTAAAAAATATATACTGGACTGATAGGGAATTATTTATTTTTACTTGTAGCAAGAAAACAAATTCGGTGACACCATTTTTTCTTTTATTTCTTAAAACATATTATAAAACCTATCTTCTTACAATTTATTTCAAAATTTTATCTTATAGAAATTTTTTTATGCACACAAATGTGTTTTTTCATGAACAATCTAACCAAATTTAGTCAATTTTCAACGACTCATAGCTTGGAAAATAGCACGGTGACCCATACTTTTTATTATATTTTTGAAAAAAGCATAGTAAAATCTTCCTTTTGGCAAAGTATAAGAAAATTCTATCTTAAAAAGAATATACTTATGATCTACCTTAAAACAAACATTGTACACTGTACATTATTCATTAGCTTTGCGCAGTGGCGGTACCATAGCCGATGAGGTTTATCCGAGGCGTGGTTATTGCTAGTTGAAAACTATACCCAATACCCCGCGCTGATGCCTGAAATACGGCAGCAGTCGCAATTTCTGAACGCCTCTACGGAGGCAATAATCAACAATATAATATAATATAGTTGGCTGAACAATCAGCTTTGAATCATATCACTAAATGCTGCAAAATTCATGTATTTTTCTTTAAGGTAAAGATAAAGATCAGATGACACAATTTGGCGAAACACCAATCCGAATGATCTCATTCTTTAAGGTTAAATGAGGTGCATTGAAGTACTCTACATTTAATAGGTTGATCTAAATTATATATATATATCCTCCTTTCAGGTGAATGTTGTGACTGAACATGTGAAAACGAACAACATATTTTTGATGCATCAAGTATTATAAAACAGACGATTTCATCATTGTCATCATCTGTTTTGAAGAATGAATGCTACTTTTGATGTTTTTGATAGATTGTAAAGCACTATGAGCATTATATTTAGCAAAATATCCAAACTCCACAGTCCCCCCCCCTCCTTGAAAACAAAACAAATAACATTAAAATATGAATAGATTTTTCTTCAGTGCTTCGGTGCAGATTTTATCGACAAATGTAAACATCATCGTAAATTATCGATAAAAGATCTTAAAATTCAGGTATTTCATGTTTTCATCCTGCTATGCATGTAACATTTACCACTGGACGTTAAACACCAATCCGTCTATCCATCTGAGAGACCGTATGCGTATACCCTACGTAGGTGACTGAGAGATTATCTCCCCATTAATATAGCCACTATACAAACTTGTGAATTTCTTAACTATAACGGCCATTTGTCATTGTAAGGAAATTGAAATAGGATGGAATTCTTTGAAATTTAAATTGAAATCTAGAAAAATATCAAAAGTCCACAGCCCCCCTCTTTCCCCTTTTAAAAAAAATAAATAATAATAAAATATATAGAGTGTTTTTGTTCAGTGCTAATAGATGATCATAATATAGACGATTATATCATCTGGAGAGGTTTTGAAGAATGAATGCGATGAAATGCAGTACTTTACACTCTCCTTGCTAATCAAGAGTAAAACCCATACATTCAGCTATTTTTATCGTTGGATTGCTGTATCACTACCCACATGTCATTTCTCACATACAATAAATCAAGTTGAAATTACACTTAAATCAGAGGTACAAATACAATTCTAAACAAAACAATATTGCCCCCTTAACTGGTATTTTGTTGCTCCCTTGAAATATATTGATCTATATTCTTATAAGAAAAATAGTTTTAAACTAAAACAAGATAATAATCATGAAAATCTTCATCAATACATTTTGTTTGTTTAATGTCTTGTCCTTGGTGATATTTTTCTTCTACTTTTGATGCTCTCGCATGATTCTTGCTTTTTAAAATTATCGAGAAATTGTTTAAGCAGAATTCCATGTACATTAATTCTCACAGCTTTGTATTAGGATCGACACATTTCTTCATGGCAAAATTGTTAAAAGATATCGGTACCTATTTTGAGGAAAACGTCATAACCTGTATATAAAAACAAGAAGATATGGTATAAATGTCAATGAGACAACTATCCACCAAAGTTCAAATAACCTGTATAGTTCATTTTAAATATGCTTTTAGGTTTGAATATTACTGTAATAAAATAATTATCTTAAATCTCTAAGTATCAACATTAAATTTATGTGAATTCATAAACACTCGGAATTGTGTTGTGCTATTTATTGACAGAATATTTTTTTTCTTTGTAGTTACTGTCCTTCCCACAGCCATATTTATCTTATTAATATTTATACAACTCTCAGAATGGATTGTATTCCTACGAAGAAGTTGATTTCAACTTAATTTTCATTAAATCAAAATTAAATAACAGAGATTTTAATTTTATATATATATATATATATATTAATGTATTAACAAGTCTAAATTGAAAACAACGTTCAAACCTATGATTGCGTTGGATAAAAACCGCAATTTTTATACGTGTGCATGCAAAACAAATTTCTTGGTAGAGGGGTCTAAATACAGCACTAACAACATTTTCCAAAAGACCAAATGAGTGAAAAAGTATATTTTAACAAAACGCATTTGACTACCAGGTCGAACAACTGATGTTCTTAAACCCTGTTGACTGCCATTGGCGATTGCCAAATAAACGGATCACAAGATGTAACAAAATAGATCTTATTATTAATTAATTACCAAACAGAAAACAATAAACTTGCGGAAAAGATGGTATACCGCAAACATAAGGTGCAAAAATTTGTACACCATATCCGGATTTCGACAATTAATGTCTCTTCAGTGATGTTAGGAATCGAAACGGTATTTGGAAGGCCATTTAATTTACCTCAATTTAGTATAAATGTATTAACTACATATCATATAATAATACTACAATGTATTAATTTCTACATAAATGTCTATGAAACTGTAGGTATATGTGTAGATATGTTAATTAAATGTACATACGGAGCCAGTAAACAGATATTTTCGACCATCAAATATCCAATTGAGGCCCGAAAATCTTCAAATACAATACTATTATCTCCATTATAATGCTACTGAAAGAGAACAATGCTAAATCACAAACTTAAAAATCAGTCACACGACAGGCTGCATTTGCGCGAAAAATTTCAGCTCATCAATAGTGGAATTGATGCCCTCAAAATTGAGGCGTTATCCGATCAAAATGAACATTGCATACAATGTTGCATTAGAATGACCAATCACATATTATTATGTGGCTTCTATATCTTTACGATACCAATATGATATGTGAATACTGGGAGAAAAACTTCTGCAGGAACTTTAAATTAAACCATTCTTTCAGTTAATTAGTGAAATACAAAAACCTTAACTTTATTTAAGATTTCCATACTCATATTTCAGAGAAAAAAATATTGTCTTCAAATCTCAGACCGAACTTTTTTCTATGACGTGTTAACTTGCAAACGAAGTTTGTTGTCTCATTGGCACTCATACCACATCTTCTTATTTCTATATATAACTATATATAAAACTCACAAATCAATTACAAATCTTTTAATAGTTAAATTTCTGAATTAATTTGTCTGATCACCTGTCGCAAATGTACAGTGTGACATATTTCTTCGCATGTTGTCTTCCATTATACGACGTTAATAGTTATCAAAGGTACCAGGATTATAATTTAATACGCCAGACGCGCGTTTCGTCTACAAATTAATATCATCTACGTGTTGTACTTTTATGGAAGCAATCATCATATCCCAATGGTTGTTAACGGTAGACGACGATTGTCAGAAACAGTCTAGTTAAGAAATTACTTTTTCGTTATTGTTTACAGTTTTGATTGTTTGCCTAGTTAAGATACACACACATATACATTAAAAAGAAAAAGCATGACTGTATGGAAAGCACCGAATTTTTTAATCGCATTTTTGGAATTCAAGAAGGTTACAAAATAGTGATCTCGAACTTGATTTAGAAATAAAATTCGGATTCCAAAATAAGAAAAAAATTATATAGATTCGTTGGTTTTTGAACTTTAGGTTTGATTGGTTGTTGTTTGCTTTACGTCCAGTAGCAAATATTTCATGCGAGTTAAGGACGACTTAAACTTTGCAAAAAATACAACACAATAAATGTGTCCGTATGATACGAATGTCACCGCTTGTAGTTTTAAAGTTAAAAAATGCATAACCATGCATTATACACTAATGTACCAAAATCAGCTCCAGGTCTTAATGAATTACAAAGAAAGTCCGGACGAGTACATTTTCATAAAATTTAAGAAGCTGCAGGCAGATTGGCTATTCATTTACATCTGTTGCTAGTCATGCTTATTTTTTTCTCATAGGTTTTACTTTTGTACACAACTAATTCCTGCATTTTGTATTGCAGAATATTCATTTACATCCTGTCCTTTGCAAGGTTTCAGCTCTTAATAGCCGATGAGGTTTATCCGAGGCGTGGTTATTGCTAGTTGAAAGCTATACGCAATACCCCGCACTGATGCCTGAAATACGGTAGCAGTCGCAGTTTCTCAACGACTCTACGGAGGCAATCTACGGAGGCAATCACATACAATTTAATATACAATAATTGACTAATCAAACAATTTTGTCATATTTCAAAGATGTTTGACTAATCAAACAGCTTAGAAACATACTTATAATTTCTGCAGCAACAAAATAAATATGTATAGTATTATCAGAATTGGGTCTCTGGGTTGTATGGCCTGTTGTTTGACTGTTATGGTTGGACTTAACCAACAGCACACCTTATGGACTTAGGGGAATGAGTAAGGGCCTGAAAACAGTTATAACAAACACAGTGAAGTAGGTTTTAGAACTTGTATCTTCAAAAGCGCATGAGAAAGTCATATAATTAATAACAATATAATAGTATATAATGCAAATAATAGAAACATATAATTCATATGATTTTACAATATAATTGATCAATTAATATCTTTGGTTTACAAACTTTACGTTAATGCATGAGCATATGCATTTTAACTGACGAACACGGATGCTGATAATATTTCTTATAAATAAAAGCTTATTTAGCATTCAAATATATGAGCAAGATGCGGACTAAATCTTAAATGTATGAGCATAATGCAAGACCTAATATTTGAACCTAACGGAGCATAAAGCATGTGCTGAACAGCATAAAGTATTGAATGCATAATATCTTCACAATGGACATGAATAAACATGTTGAATTCTTTTATCTTTTGAATTATAATCATGGTAGAGCATATATTGAGCTTGTAAAAACTTAAACTATATAAAAACCTATTAACCCAAAAATCATCAATTCCGACGATGAGCATTGGTTGAGAAATATTCGAAATCGAGACAAACTTAGCATTACGAAACTAATCGTGAATATTCAAATAATATAAATATTAAACAATATAATATGAAATGGGGAAACTAGCTTTTAAAATATATATGCTTGCTTTGTATCAAAAATTCATGACTCGTAATAATATAGGGCTAAACAACAAGAATAGTTTACGATAAATAATTTCTTATTAAATTAGCCTACACATGTGGAAATTACGCATAAAGCGTTTATTAAAATAATTGACATCTTACCCTTGCAGAACTGACCTTAAGTCTTATTAAGTATAAACAAGCGATAAGTTAAAATTATCATTTCCAACATGCGAGCGTAAAACTAAATTCTATAATGCGTTTAAAAATACCCTTGAGTACAGAAAGTTTGTGAAGAATAAACCAACCTTATTTTGAACATATATACATCCATTTACACTGATCGAGAAACAACAATTTGATCTTAACTTCTTTACTTGCAGAACTCATAGATATTTAACTTCAACTTTACTAAATGAAATGGAAACGAAACTTTACGAAGTTTCATGATTCAATTGAATAAAATAATGAAAGAAACATATTAACTTTGAATAATTAAAATACTTGACTCACCTGAAAACAGTTATAACAAACACAGTGAAGTAGGTTTTAGAACTTGTATCTTCAAAAGCGCATGAGAAAGTGCCACTTTTGAGACCGAAATTCACTTGTTCGATTTTGCGTTACTGTTTCAGGTTCGACCAATCAGATTCGTTAAACACCCGAGCCACTTAGTTACCCTGATAATTTGGAGTAAAAAGGGGCGTGGAAAGATCTTTGCTGGACAGGACAAAGAACCCTAATTCACCAGGTTACCTAGACATATGTTGTTTACACAACAACTTGTTTGTGTTTAAAGGACAAAAGACTTAGTAAAAAACATGTCTAATTGTGTCCACTTAGCTTGTCGCTAAACATCTTAAATTGATGAAAAATAATGCCTAACAAAGAGAAAATATAAAGTGACAAATGCCAAAGTAAATTTCTGTTAAATTTGAACTTTTTATCTTAAATATATCGAGAATATAAAAATGATTTCCTTCAACAAAAATGAACGAATATAAAACAAAAATACTTTTAATCAATACTGCAGCTTCGAAATGGACTTTAAATAAATAAAATATCTTAAACTTATTCCTTTTTGCTGAAAACTAAATTTTCACAAAAATATAAAATGAGGTCTAAAATGACTCCATGACAACTCCCCTCTACTTCAGCTGATTTCGTCCCGAAATCTTGAACTTTCTACATCTTGATTATAATAATAATTGGTAGGAGTTGTAAGAATAAAAACATAGATTAATTACAAATTCATATACATATATATAAGTATCTACAAACACATCAACATAACTAACAGCCAGTCAGTAGTCCTGAACACTAAATATTGTTTTGCCATTATTACTTTACTGTAGTTAAAAAAAACATATACTAGTATTAAGATTACAAAAAGTTTTTTAACTATAGATGTCTGCAAACTATTATATGGAAAAAATATTGTAAACTATGAATTCTTTGATGAATATGTTAAGTAATGAATTACATTTGTGTACTTAAGTTATATAAATAAAAAAAAGTATGTATTGTCAACAACTAGTTTACGATTATTCTGTGTTTTCATACCGAAAATGAACATAAACAAGTTTGTTTTTGTTTTTTTTTGTTTTTTTTTTTATCATGATTTGGAAGCTCATTTTGACTAAACGATGTACAAATATCAACACTGAACCAACTGTGAAAGCACGATATGACTATCAAATTATGGACGCTGAAATATACACTGACTCACCACAAATTTGCATACAAAAATGTAAAAATAATAAAAAAAAATAAAATTGTAAACACAAAGATGAAATGCAAGTCGTTTGAATGTATGCCGCGATCATACATTTCTAGCACTGAATATTAACAGATGATCAACATTACTGTTAATAAAATGACTTGAAAACACCTTGTGAGAAAAAAAAAATCCAAATTGGTAATGAAATAGTGATTAGCTTTAGTAAATATTTCCTTACGTTTTCATAAAATTGACTTTCAAGATATATGGTATGTATGATAGATATGTACTATAGTCTGAAAAATTTGAGTACTACCATAAGCATATGAGTACTTGTGTGATAAGTGCGGTCTGAGCAGATAATTCTGCCAGCAAAATGCAAGAACATAACAACAGCATCTGAAACATACAGTAGTAAAATATTACTGATCAATTCTATATGAATCACTGAGTTACTGATTTCTCCATTTCAAAATGAATTGCAATAAGTACGGACCTTAAAAATTATGAGTATTTATTCAATAATGGGCACTTATCGAGTACACCTGATTCTACAAGCTCTGTATTAAAAAGCAAGAATTAGACGTCATTGGCTGTAGCAGTAAAAATTATGTTTCTACCGATAATCTTTTACAACACATACTGACCTTGTCATATTTTCTTCTATATACATTAACTTATGAGAACCATTCATAAACTTGAGTACGAACCAAAAATATAAGTACTTACATACATGTGTAAAACTTAAATACATCAGATCTAACTTATAAAATGAGCATTAACTTGTATAAATGAGTAATTTTGTCTAAAGAAACAATTATGAATATTTTTTTTTTAGCAGAATATGCATACATACATTTATAATAACTGAAACATGTTGATCATCAAACGATTGATATATTGTTGGTTTCTTAACGTCCAGTGGCAAATATTTCTATTTATACGACAATAATATTGAATTAACTGAATTAAAGTATAAATGTCAACGTAAATGAGTATGAATCTATAGCTTGAATTGTGTAGGTAACGCATTCTTCATGATATCACCGCACGATAAATCTGTTTCTTGTCTTGCTTTGCTGTTTCCGGGGGGAATTGCGTGTATCTGTATTATAGTTATGTATTTTTCAACCGTTGTTTAACTTATCTTGAATTGAAACTTTCTTTCCTATGTACAGTGTCTCCGGACATTCTAACTGTGTGTTGTAATGTTGATGGTTTTATTCATACGCCACGTCTTTAGTTTTCGCACGATGATTAACTTTTCTTTGTTTGACTTTGACTATGAACTTCATTCTTGAGTCTGCTACTCTGAACGTATTTGTTGTCTGGTTCGATACTGTGTAGATCATATTTCTCTTGTCTAGTTATCAAGTACCGTATTCTTGATCTTAAGGGTCTCCGCCAGTTATCAGAATTGGGTTTCTGGGTTGTATGGCCTGTTGTTTGACTGTTATGGTTGGACTTAACCAACAGCACACCTTACGGACTTAGGGGAATGAGTAAGGGCCTGAAAACAGTTATAACAAACACAGTGAAGTAGGTTTTAGAACTTGTATCTTCAAAAGCGCATGAGAAAGTCATATAATTAATAACAATATAATAGTATATAATGCAAATAATAGAAACATATAATTCATACGATTTTACAATATAATTGATCAATTAATATCTTTGGTATACAAACTTTACGTTAATGCATGAGCATATGCATTTTAACTGACGAACACGGATGCTGATAATATTTCTTATAAATAAAAGCTTATTTAGCATTCAAATATATGAGCAAGATGCGGACTAAATCTTAAATGTATGAGCATAATGCAAGACCTAATATTTGAACCTAACGGAGCATAAAGCATGTGCTGAACAGCATAAAGTATTGAATGCATAGTATCTTCACAATGGACATGAATAAACATGTTGAATTCTTTTATCTTTCGAATTATAATCATGGTAGAGCATATATTGCGCTTGTAAAAACTTAAACTATATAAAAACCTATTAACCCAAAAATTATCAATTCCGACGATGAGCATTGGTTGAGAAATATTCGAAATCGAGACAAACTTAGCATTACGAAACTAATCGTGAATATTCAAATAATATAAATATTAAACAATATAATATGAAATGGGGAAACTAGCTTTTAAAATATATATGCTTGCTTTGTATCAAAAATTCATGACTCGTAATAATATAGGGCTAAACAACAAGAATAGTTTACGATAAATAATTTCTTATTAAATTAGCCTACACATGTGGAAATTACGCATAAAGCGTTTATTAAAATAATTGACATCTTACCCTTGCAGAACTGACCTTAAGTCTTATTAAGTATAAACAAGTGATAAGTTAAAATTATCATTTCCAACATGCGAGCGTAAAACTAAATTCTATAATGTGTTTAAAAATACCCTTGAGTACAGAAAGTTTGTGAAGAATAAACCAACCTTTTTTTGAACATATATACATCTATTTACACTGATCGAGAAACAACAATTTGATCTTAACTTCTTTACTTGCAGAACTCATAGATATTTAACTTCAACTTTACTAAATGAAATGGAAACGAAACTTTACGAAGTTTCATGATTCAATTGAATAAAATAATGAAAGAAACATATTAACTTTGAATAATTAAAATACTTGACTCACCTGAAAACAGTTATAACAAACACAGTGAAGTAGGTTTTAGAACTTGTATCTTCAAAAGCGCATGAGAAAGTGCCACTTTTGAGACCGAAATTCACTTGTTCGATTTTGCGTTACTGTTTCAGGTTCGACCAATCAGATTCGTTAAACACCCGAGCCACTTAGTTACCCTGATAATTTGGGGTAAAAGGGGCGTGGAAAGATCTTTGCTGGACAGGACAAAGAACCCTAATTGACCAGGTTACCTAGACATATGTTGTTAACACAACAACTTGTTTGTGTTTAAAGGACAAAAGACTTAGTAAAAAACATGTCTAATTGTGTCCACTTAGCTTGTCGCTAAACATCTTAAATTGATAAAAAATAATGCCTAACAAAGAGAAAATATAAAGTGACAAATGCCAAAGTAAATATCTGTTAAATTTGAACTTTTTATCTTAAATATATCGAGAATATAAAAATGATTTCCTTCAACAATAATGAACGAATATAAAACAAAAATACTTTTAATCAATACTGCAGCTTCGAAATGGACTTTAAATAAATAAAATATCTTAAACTTATTCCTTTTTGCTGAAAACTAAATTTTCACAAAAAATATAAAATGAGGTCTAAAATGACTCCATGACAGTATGACCATATAGAGGTTACAACGTGTTCAATTCAATACCTTTATTGCTTAAATGTCAACAAAATGAGGTATCATTTCATGAGAGTCTTGATGTAGAGTATTCATTTCAGTATTCTATAACTTTTTGGGACATTTTTCTCTATTCTTAATTTTTTTTTCTCTGTATTCTTTATATGTAAGCCAATTATTCTCAATGCTTTAGACTTTTGCCCATTTTTCTCTATTCTTTAATTTTTTGCCCAGTATGCTTTATTCTGTAAACCCATCGATACCCTCTTATATAAATGAATCAATATCCATGCACTTTAACCCTCATATTTCAATTAATTTGCCGAGTACTATCTAACAGCATACAGTCCTTGAATTGCAACGCCAAAATGTCATGCCTTTTCTCATAAATTGTATTGCAAATTTTGTTAAACTAAGAATAGAAACATTGCTTTAGTTTTATTGAGTAATTGATATTCAGCTAAAATGAAAAAAAAACCTGTCAAATTTTTAATTTCTGAAAGTTTTTGAAAATTGTTTTATTACAATCAAAATGTATTAATCCGTGATGCTTTCTATATGTAAGCACTCATTTGTAGTCCTACGTCATTTGGTCAATCTCCGATAGAGAGATTTCACATTGGCAATCATACCACATGTTCTTATTTCTATATTAAATGTTACATAAAGAAACACGTGTTTCGGTGGGAATATTTGAATAGAAAATATGCATATCCGTAAAACATTAAAAAAAATTATGTTTATTCGACAAAAATAACTTTAAAAAAAAAACTATACTATTGATCTCCTTGTCGATTGTTCAAGCAACCAATCTTTAAACAATCTTATATAATTTAGCTTAAAAGTAACAAAAAATACAAGACAATAAAGTGTATAAAATATCACAGTGATTGATTTTTAAACATTTTGTACCCTAATTTATATATCTTGTTGAAAATCCTTCTCTATTGAACATTTAATATATAATGGGGATTTAAAACTTCCGTTAAATCGCGTGACCTTTTGACCCACAATCGTCTATTTTATTAATGAGGGATTCAGTTGGAATTATACTTGACAAATAAATACTGACCTATTTATAAATAAAAAAAAATTCTGTTCGTATTTGATTAATTTTTTAGTAAATTAATGTATTGCTTGTTGAACTTTTTAAATAGTTAAATAGTTTAATATTATGTGGTCAAATAAGAACATTTCTGGTTTGTATCAAACTCCATGTCCTATAGAAACAAAATATCACAAAAATACCAGAAATTGTAACAAAAAATCACACAAGTTTTTGGTAAACATTAAATAGTAACAGTCAATAAATAAAAGTGTAGAAAAGATGTAAAATAATATTATAGATAATAAATCTTAAACTTAAAGGTAGAGCACTAATTTTTTTATTCAAAATGCTGCCTTTATGATAATGAATTGCAGTTTTGCCTGCAAAATAATTCTACGAAATGGATGAACGTTGATCTTCGAATGTGAATTCACACCTTACTTGTTAAACAATCTTTAACAGCAACACAATTCAATTGCAAATATTCAATTGGACAGACAAATCCGAGGGAAGATTTTTAAATATAGTTTTTTAGTAAGAAAAGAGATATAAAAGTTATAGAAAGTTTCATGTTAGCATAATACAAGAATATATATACAAATGTTCAGTGCGGTAAATTGCTGAAACACAACTCCCCTTTTTGTGTATTTAACCACATTTTGTGCCTTTCTTACTTACTGTCTATCAGTAATGCAATGTTACAAGTTATATATATATATATAGCATGCATTTTACGAATTAACGTATTAAATTCTATAATCAAATATGTTAATGAGTAAGGCGTGCCTATATATGATTTGTAACATTAATGGGCGTTGACACATGTCAAAGGTTATACTTAACTGTACTTTTCTTGAATTAAATATGTCAAAAAAATAGTGGAGCTTTCATATGACAAAACGTCTCTTATTTTCAGAAAATGAACTCCTGGGTCAGATTTTTTCAGTAGGATTTGATTTCATCAAGGTTTAAAGACTGGAGAGCGATTTATGTGTTATTGAAGTGCCCCCACCACCTTTCCCCATACAAATTCTTGAGGGGATAGATGCAACATCTTGTTCGATGTATACCATGCTCCCTGCTTTCAAACCCAATAGGACGTGTAGTATTAGAAGTGTTGAAAGTTGTGATAAGAAGGCTAAAAATAGGAAAAACTAGTATCCACCAATTTATCAATATCGCCTCTTTGTTTGTAGACAACTTTTTTTCCTTTTTGTAGCACTCCTCGGGCGTTAATTTGTTTCAAGTTTATGGAACCATTTTTAATTTAGGGTTAGGTTTACAAGTTTGGCTAGTGTTAGAGTAAGCCCCCCCCCCCCCCTCTTTCCCAAATTTAGTTTTTGATAAATTGTTGTGTATGCATTTTATTTTCATTAATTAGGATATTTTATGGTCATTGATTTCATTGTTTACTAGGCCAAGGAAGCGGAGCCAGACAGTGAAATAACAACTTCATAGATGGAAGTTAGATCACTGGTCTAAGCTCCTCCCATTCTTTGCTTTTCATATGACAAGCGACACACGGCGGGATTGGTGATCGCAATAGCTAAAAAATATCATTCAGTTAACGCACTCCTCTAAAAATAACAGAATTAAACTCACTCGAAGATCAAAGGAAAAATTAACATTCATGTTAAAAATTGTTCATCTTTCATACAACTTTATATTCGAATATCAAGTTTGAACTTTCCTGAATTTGACAAGATCATACAGTATAAGTGATTAGTGTTTTTTACTGTATATGTCAACAGTCGAGTGTCTTATCAACATTGCGGTCCATATCTTGGTCTTGTACTTAAATTAATATTTTGTTCCTTGCATTTAAAAACACAATTGTTCAAATCATGTTCCTTTGCATATATACAAATGTAGAAATGATAAAAAGTAACACATGGACATTATCTTTACAGCACTCATTAACACGTGAATATAAATTTGAGCCTTCTTTGAAGGAATGAATATGCTCTCGCTAATTTTATTCGTCGCCTTGCTTGCTTTTTGTAACAGAGACGTCAATCAAATCTAATGTGAACAAGGACCACATGAATTATCGATATTGAGTTTGTCCGGTTCATTTTTTTTTCTCGACACGGACCTGTATAATTGAACTTTTGAAGTTAAAATTTGTATAAACCATGCGAGTTGAAAACCTTGAAACAATATTCGAATCCACATGAGATAGCCAAACGATGACCAAACAAGGACACATTTATATAGACATATTGAAAATATGTGAAATGCTTGATATAAATTACATGATAACAATGAAAAATCATTCCTATGCATGAGAGTGTATATTTCTAAAGCTGTCAAGATTCATGGGTTCACTGACATGGTCTGCTTGAAGAGCTCTTACTTCTTGTTCTATTGGTTTTTGATGAGACGTTCCATACCCATTGAAACCCTACAAAATTAAATCAAAAGTAGATTATTTTATTCATATAAGCCCTTAGAAGGCCCTAGTTAGTTTACTGCCAATAGAAATTCATAACACAAATTTCAGTACGCATTACATTACAAGTTTCTCACCAGATAAGCTTGAGAATAAAACTTTGGGTACTCAAATGCACAAAACAGTCAAACGTGTGGAAGCCTAAACAAGATGTCTTCACGATGCAGTCAAATTCATCCGAAATTGCAACGCTGCTTTTAGAAGAATTGCATTCATGAATTTCAATGTATGGACAGTGACGAAACGTCTTTTGTTCAAATGACTTTAATATTGTGTTGACATTCTGTAAGAACGGGTAAACAAAGCTTGTGTTATATACTTTTACAAACAAGACATATATAACTTAATAACCACGAATACTGCGTGACCGCCTGTTTAATCTTGTGGTAAAGTGCTTGCCTTGAATATGGGAGTAGTGGTTACTATCCCTGCTCGGTTCCAAAGACTTGAAAATTTGGTATTTGCCGTCCACTAAGTACGCGACTTTTTGCAGTAAGAGCAAATACTGGTCGACTAGAAGTCAGAATAATGTGTCCATGAAGGTAAAGGCTCTGGTCGTAACTAACATTTTTAATCATCCAGAACTGCGCAAGTGTATTTATATATAGTACTTTAACATATCATATTTTTCATACTCAGAATATTAACAAGTTAATGTGATATGAATATACCCTATTTAGTATTAAACAGGGTGGGTTCGAATTTCGAAGTGCATGCTCACAAATTAAGCGGGAGGCACAAGAAGACAAGTAACCCAGACACAGTCTATGCATTTTTCTCTAAAATGCTATACATAATGGTGGTGAAACAGCCACTACCAAATTTGAATTTTATATTTTAACCCGACAAAGGATCAAGACCACGACTTCCGCACTTGAAGCGACCATGCACACTACCACAAAGCCATCGAGGCGTTTTGATTTAGTGAGGAGATCCATTGTAATAAAATTTGTGACACAAACAAGAAACCTATTTTCTGTTGTTGCAAAAGATAAAAATACCTACACTACCAAAAAGATCAGCAGAGGAGTAACTTTGAGGTTCCATTGTTATCGGACAAAAGTAACTTTCCTCGCAATTGGGGTTGGAACTTGTCCTGAAAAATAAATAAAGAGGCTGTTTGAAAAAACATAATATTTTAATGAATATGTATATTTCAAATTTCCTAGATGAATAAAATGGATTTGAGTACACAAGAGGGTCTGGATGGGGTTAACAGAATAGAGAATAATGGGGAAAGGGGCAGAATAATGGGCAAAAAATATAAAGAATAGAGAAAAATGACATAAAAAATTAAAAGAATACAGAAATGAAGGATCCCCCATCCAGACCCTCAAACAATAGCAGAACTTTATATTAGAAGAACTATAAGCTCTTCATGACTTTTTAACATTAAATATACCACAACATGTCAAGATTATGATATTTGACGTGCATATTTAAACCCAGACTCCTGCAAATCAAGAGGAAGATAATTCAGCATGGTTCTATTGATTAAGCAATTTGACTTTATCAGACTGGTTTTAGTTCTAAGATATTATACATATACCGGTTGTTCCAACCTTTACATATATTTCAGCAGATGTATTAAATTTAAAAAGTCAAAGAGACATCATGAAAACACTTATTTGGCTTATGACACCGAAAAAAATCGTATAATTTTTCAAAACTATGATAATTTTATGTAAAAACACTACTGCAGTTTTACAAAGTATCCCTGATACATATAAATAGTTTTATAACACATACAAATATACATGATTTTAATGTACATTTCTATGCCAGTGTCGGATTCGGGGGAGGGAAGCGTACATCCCTCTTTTTGATGGGATTTTTTTTTATTTCTTTTGGCATAAAATCGTCCAATTTTTTTTTCTCCGTATATACCGTATATATTCCGTATTCGGGCATTACACCCCTTTTCAAAATTCCTGGATCCTCCCCTGTATGCGGTATATAAATTGCTACTTCATATTCTTGCGCATTTAAAAATAAGGGTTTTAATTTAAATGATTCCAAAGATATTATGTTTGACGCGCTTTTCATTGAAAAGAGGGGACAACATAAAAATGCTTGTTAACCAAATATCCCGTAGCGTTCTTGTGTACATATTTCACTTACTAGTAATTAAATTCAAAATATTTCCTTATCATTTCCGGCGCAACATTGTCGTTGACTATCGGTATCTATACATTTTTATGAAGTAATGGTGAAAATGGCTACTTTTTCAAAATCCGAAATAACTTTTGTTTTCCTGTGCCAAGGAAGGAAACCACAACATAGAAATGAAACGGCTTAGATGGACAAACTATACATGGCTTACAGTTCCATATTATTTGCGTAGATGTCATTTTGCTATGTCGAGTGTGAGAGTAATTCTAATGGCGGAAGATCAATACTTTAAAAGAATAAATTGTAATATTGTTTTATTATGACGGACTGGAATGGCCCTTCAAAATAAAAAACATATTGCATCTTGCAACTTATGTTTTACTATGTTAACATGTCCTTTTATAATTAACTTACTATAAAACACGTGCACATAGATTTTCTTTTAAAAGTTTTAATACCATATAAAAGATTTTCTTTTAAAAGATTGATTGATTGACTGGTTGTTGGACGTTGTTAAGCAAAGAACAATCAATCAATTAATATTTTTAAAAAGAAAATCCATTATAGTATAAATATCTTTAGAGGTTTACTTTATTGAATTATAATCTTCTCGTTTCTTTTTTTCACCGACAGCTCTTCCGTATGCAGTGAACTTACCGACGACATCTCTCGTTAGAAATTCGGAAACCACACAGCAAAGTTCGAAGGGAAAAAACTGTGATTGAAGAAAAAGTAAACAAAGGTGGAAGAAAGATAATATCAACCGATTCTGAACGAAAATTGTATTACACCAAATCATTTCAAAACTGATTTGACAAAGTTTAATTTACAAATGGTAACGCACGGATAAAAAAAAAATAAAAGCAAATAATGATTGGTATGTCATCCCTCGTATTATACACGTTCATGCTCTATGATTCTGTGTTGATTGTTTATCAAGATAATGATCGGTAAACTTCGGCACAACAATCCGAAAGTTAATTAGCAGCCAAAGTTTCCGATCAACAATCACCAAAGAAACCTTTTTTGTCGATTATTCGTTTATATATGCATGTATTGGTTCAATAATATCATTAACATTATAATTACAGAAACTAGTTTCGTATGACTTTTAAATATTATAACATATAAAGATTGCTAGTACATACGGATCGTTAGATTGCTGAAGGTCTCTATTTAAATTGTCAATTCTTCTACATTTTGCTGCTCTTTCACCACAAATTGCATCTGTCTGTTCTGAAATATGCAAACAGTTCAAACTATGCTTCACTTTTATTTTGATCGAACGTTTAAAGTCAAATTGATGTCCTTTCTTTTTATAATTAATGTTTACACAAAAATATACTTATTTAATTTGTAGAATAAAGTGAGAAACCCAGACAATTGTCTTTCAATATAGATCCTCATACTATCTCGCGAAAACTTTCATACTTGGTAAGATTACTTGTCACAGTGAATTTGAGCATACTAAACCACTATTTTGATGAATATTTTTTGCAGAAATATGGATTTTAGACAGGAAGATTTTTTGGGGACAGAATATCCATTTTCACATGTTGCTAGTCCCGCTTTTTTACTTTTGAACACTATCATTTCCTATATTTTGTTGGGAGGAATATCCCTTTTCATCCTTACTTTGGCAAGGTTCTTACCAGGACAAACTATTTATTTCCGAAATCCTTCTCTCACTCCCCCATTATGAATGAACCATGAACATGAGGCTAAAGTCAGATCGACCTTTTAAACATAAACACCTCACAAACATTCTAGTTTGAATTGTTTTACATTGGTCATTTTTGGGCCTTTTATATCTTACTACGCAGTATGGGTTTTGCTCGTTTTTGAAGGCCGTATGGTGACCTGTAGTTGTCAACTTCTACGTGTCTATGTCATTTGGTCTCTGGTAGAGAGTTGTCTCATTGGCAATCATACCGCATCTTCTTATCTTTTATATAAAACGAATATAAATTAGCTATTATAGTATATAAGAAACAAACCTAATATCGAACTCTGAACCATGAAATGTAGTCTAGATTTTAACTGTCCTACTTTTCATAATAACTGAAATAAAATTCTTCGCCGAGCGCCGCCTGATACGACCGCAGAGGTTGACCCTGAACAGTTGGGGCAAGTTTGGACACAATACTAAAGCTTGATACTGTCTGAATTTGGATTGTGATCAAATTTTTGACATGATATAGGTTTCTGACACAAAATAAATGTGGTCAAAGATCTTAAAGATTTGAAATGGGACATTTAATTTACCTAGAATGGTCTGGTATCCAAAATCTAACAACATGGTTATATTCAGCACATAAAAAACACCAAAAATTTAATTTTAGTTGAAATCAAACACAGTTTAATTTTGGACCCTTCAAACCTTAATATGGACTAATGTGAAAACAGGGCCCAAAATAAAAATCTAAATGCACAATAAGATTCAGCATATCATAGAGCCGCAATAATTCAGTTTTTGATTAAATCAAACAAAGTTTAATTTTGGACGCTTTAGACCTCAATGTAGACCAATTGAAAAATGGGGCCCAATATCCAAAATAGAAATACCAGGTAAGAACCCCCCAAAATTAAAGACTTTAAATTAAACCCCATCAAAATTGGTTTAAAGATTTGTATTTATTTTTAATTGAAAATTTCTTGCTATTGCACAATACTGTGCTATTGCCCAATACTGTGCTATCGCGCAATACTGTGCAAATGAAGATTTCTTGCTATTGCGCAATACTGCCCAATTGAAGATTTCTTGCTATTGCCCAATACTGTGCTATAGCGCAATCCTGTGATATTGCGCAAAGCTGTGCTATTGCCCAATAATGTGCTATTGTGCAATATTGTGCTATTGCCCAATACTGTGCAATTGAAGATTTCTTGCTATTGCGCAATACTGTGTTGTTGCGCAATACTGTGCAATTGAAGATTTTTTGCTATTGCGCAATTATAACTGTGCAATTGAAGATTTCTTGCTATTGCGCAATACTGTGCAGTTCAAGATTTCTTGCTATTGCGCAATACTGTGTTATTGGGCAATACTGTGCAGTTGAAGATTTCTTGCTATTGCGCAATACTGTGATATTGCACAATACTGTGCTATTGCGCAAAACTGTGATATTGCACAATACTGTGCTAATGCGCAATACTGTGCAAATGAAGATTTCTTGCTATTGCGCAATACTGTGCTATTGGGTAATACTGTTCTATTGCGCAATACTGTGCAATTGAAAATTTCTTGCTATTGCGCAACACTGTGCAATTGAAGATTTCATAAATTTGAAATTTCAAAAATTTTAAAGAAAAAAAATAAACCCCCAAAAACAATTACGAAAAAAAAATCCCCCCAACTTTTTGAACCCCCCGTTTGGAGTAATTACCCCCAAACTCAATCCCAGCCTTCCCTTTGTGGTATGGAACCTTGTAGTACACTTTTAGAGAAGTTCATACACTTAAACACAAATTATTGCCCGGAAACTACAAAAATGCTTGTTTTTGGCTTGTTTTAGGCCCCTAATTCCTAAACTGTTGGTACCATAACCCCCAAAATCAATCCCTATCTTTCTTTTGTGGTATTGAACCTTCTGGTAAAATTTTATAGAGATCCATTCATTTAAACTAAAGTTATTGTCTGGAAACTAGAAAAATGCTTGTTTTTGGCCCCTTTTTGTCCCTATTTCCTGAACGTTTGGGGCAATTACCCCAAACTAAATCCAAGCCTCCTCTTTGTGATATGTAACCTTGTGGTACAATTTCAGAGAGATCCATACACTTACACACAAATTATTGTCCGGACACTACAAAAAAATGCTTGTTGTTAGCCCCTAATTCCTAAACTGTTGGTACTATAACACCCAAAATCAATCCCAACCTTCCTTTTGTGGTATTGAACCTTCTCTCTCATTTAAACTAAAGTTATTGTCCGGAAACCAAATGTGTCTTCGGACGACGACGACGACGCCGACGACGACATTATATAGCATTATACGACGCAAAAAAAAATTTGCGGTCGTATAAAAATCATGATATAGATTTTGAAAGCAGTTATTGGCATTGTCAGTTTGTTTTCGACTTTTGAGTTTAAAATTCCCTTTGATATTTTCGCCTCTTTTTTATTGGACCATGAAAATGAGATCAAGGACAACGGACATTTGACAGACGGAAACTTCAGACCGTTAGGCATCTGTACACAATATTTGTATCTACCAGCTCTTCTACACTCTGAAATATATAGATAACGCTGTCGCCGGACTACCTTTTATGTGTCTTGCATTCTGCAAGATTTCACGCAAATATATTAAAAGTGATTCAAAAGTATTAAGGTAGCTCAGGAAAAGAAGCACATAAAGTTTCGATCATTACCGAGATTCTAAATACGCCCGTGTGATATGGTTCAAAATTATTTTTTCTTAACTCTAATTTGATTATGAGGATGCAGCTAAACATCCATTTATCGTTAATTTATGATAATAATCATCTTTATCATATTATCTGAGTGCGTCTACAGCTATGAAATAATATTACAAACCCCGTTACAGTATTTGACCACTCAAGTGTTCAATTCAGAACTCTTCTTGAAAATCTGCGTTAAAAGATTGAACACAACGTGTTATATATTTTAACGCTGGCGTTCAATGTGGAACACTCTGCGTTTTGAATATAACATATTGTGTTTAAAATTTAAATTATGCGTTCGAAAAATTTACAGCGCAACAACGAACTTACAGTCGAAACAAAAATAAAAACAAAATATAGTCCAATATTTATCAGATTTTAGAAGGCGTTATATATATATATCATTTAGCAAACAATAAACTGGGCGAATTTGATAACGATATATTATAGTATTAGACTGAAAGTTGATCATGACCCGACTCTATCGATGGTTTTTCTGTTGTATCTATTTCTCGCAACATACAATCACTAAATTTATTTCAAAACCATATTAAGCAATTATTTACCAGTTTCAAATTGGACACTCCTATTCTGAGGAAAATGTTTGTTTTTTCGGCGGCATCCTGGTGCTAAACTCTGACACGATGAATACAGCATTTCTTCAAAATCCTTTTTGATCAACAGCATTGCTTCAATGGCTCTTTTACATGTCATGATATTTGAATTAGAGGTTGCTGCTGTAACTGATGTATTCTGATATATATCGTCCAAAATATGTCGGAATTTAGGCGGAAATTCATCAGTTCTAAAGTCTTTTTGAAATTTTATGATCATATCAGTCCAATTTACGATTGCAGTAAAAAGGATGATATCATCATGGGTGTCATCACATTGTGGTAAACGAATCATAATTTCTTTACTTATGCTTTTTATATCAAGGACAATGTCTATTAACTTGAAAAAATCAACAAGTAAAACAACATCATGAATTTCAATATCATGATTCTCTTTACATTTGAGACAAACCAAAACTTTACAGTGTGAACAAAAGGATGTCATTTCAATGTCACTGTGTCCTATTATTTCACAGAATAATTTAGGAGCGAAATTCTCAATTTTCAATTCGTTGTTTTTCTTACCCTGGAAGGTAATGACATCATGGTGTCTGAAAGATTTTATTCTCTTGTGACATTCAGCACAATAACCATCTATAAAGAATTTACAATCTTTACAATACCCGATAGCATTTAGACGATCAACACACATACCACAATTTATATTCCTAGAGCCACAGGTTACCAGTGAGAAATTAGTCAAAACTTCTCCGAAGTGAATACTATTTGCTTGTGTACATTCCCCTGGTGAAGAGCAAACGCGTTTAGATCGTATATTGTTTTCGATATATCTAAGTATTAGAAAGAAGGATCTCGCAGCGTTTTCCATTTTAGAGACTCTGCTTTAATTCACGCCTGATCCGTTTTTACAATTCTGGTATCTTGAAGTTGTGCATCAAATGACAGATTCATTGATGACTTTATATATATACTATTTTGCTGTTAATATTGAAGGATGTTTGTTTTTTCCAACATTCTATTTCTCCTTGCCATGATAAATGAACATTTCTGAAAAGTTAATAATAATAATAATAATAAAAAGTTAATAATAATAATAATAATAATAAGAAGAAGAAAAAGAAGAAGAAGAAGAAGAAGAATAATAATACGAATGATAATAATAGTTAATAAAAAATGATAAAAAAAATATCATTTCAAAATATGGTATCCAAAACCAAACTTTCATGTGTAATCATTGAATCCGAAATACAATAAAATTTGAAATTAGTTAAAAATATAACGTCTCGATTTTACATAATAGGATATAATATATAAAGTGCGATGCTCAAACACCAAGGATATTCATTCATGATGTTTTCGTCTTGTAATGAATTGTTTTAACGTTAACAAAGGCACACTTTTACTTTCGAAAACAATTATTTCGGTAGTTTTACCTTTTTATCATTGCAACATTACTGATTCCAAGTGACGGTCAAAAGGACCCTATAATCACTGAATTAACTTTTATTGTTTCTCTCTGTCTGACTAACACCAATAGGTCCAAAGGAAACTAAACTGTTTGTCCAACCCAGCCACGTGTCGTCTATTTTTAGAGCCCATGAAAAAATAATTTCCTCCAAAATTTCCAGATTGAAATTTCCAAGTTATATTAAGAACCGATGTAATATATTGAATTGTTTCTGATTATTTTAACACCGACGCAATATTGTAAAAGTTTAGAATCAATCTGACTAAATAACGAGGAACATGACTATTTCTAAAGGTAAGTGTGCATACTATTCGTTAATGTGGATAGAAATACAGAATAATTCCGTTTTCTCGTTAATGGACAATTTTCGGACTTGTTTTGTCATTCGTTTTATCTGTTAAATGTGTTTTAATCTTCAAATAAATCTAGAGAAGTTTGTTGCAAAAATGTAAAGTTGAATGATAATTTTGGAATTGTATTAATTTCAATGACAATTTATTGAAATAACCTTTCAAATCTTAGTCAAACAAATTGTATATATATATATATATAGCAATTTAGCTTGAATTAACTCATTATAGATGAATCATCGGCAAGCGACAACTGTGAAACACAAGCTTTACACGAACCAGAATTCACACAAAAAACTTTTGAATCCAGTGTCAATTCAATACAGTATTGCGAATTGTGTGTTGATAACAACGGAGCAGTTTACAGATGCAGAGATTGCGCTAAAAATATTTGTAACTATTGCAAATTGTATCATACCAAAGTATGGAAGGTGATGGGACATGAAATTTGTAGACTGGATGAAATAAATTAGCACTCCTTGAATTCGATTATTACTCAGAAAATACAACTTACAGATATAACTTAATATCAGTGTAATGTGATATAAATGTATCTTCGACCTGAATAGCAATAAAAGTTTCTTGATTACGCTGTCTTTAGTTTCTTGATGTCTTCATAGAATAAGCTGTACTGTAGAACTGTTAGTAAGACAGTTAGTGACCAAAAGGCTTTCCAAGAATATATAAATTGTCAAGAAATTAATTACAAAATCGAAAAGTAAAAAGAAAGGATATGGGTACAAGTGCATGAGACATCGCACTTAACTTATGACGTGATAAGATGATGATTTTTATACAAGTATCTAAATGGGTCACCAATTTAATGGGAAATTGTTGAATTAACATCCTTTTCGTCAGTTAGTCATAAAAGTTAAAAGGAATAATACAGAGGTATTATATCAATATTTTAGAATCTGTAATAAATTTTTAAATGACAAAAATTCAAAAGAAAAATAAATTAGATCCATGTGTCCTTTGACAGACCCTTCTATGAAACAAGATAGGCTTACAACATTAGCAAACACCAATCAATCAATCAACTGAGACATACATGTGCACATCAAGAAAATAGAGAAATATAATTCAGAAGGAGGGTTCTTTTGCCGAATATTTTGAGACAATACAGATTTATAATAGTAAAATATACAACAATAATATTTCATTTTTTTTTAATTTAACAGTTGAATATTTATTTGATTAATTATATATTTCATAAACAATTATATATGAACATAATTTATGATACATTGAATATGTTTTGATTGATTGTTGTTATATAAAGATAAGGAGATGTGATATGTTTGTGAATGAAACAACTATTCATCAGAGTTCTAATGACGTGGATGAAAGCAACTATATGTAGTCAATCAGCACTATGATTCACCAATGAGCAAAACCCTAAGGCTCCGACATGACAAAATGTAACACAATTTAAACGAGAAAACCAACGGCCTGATTTGTGATAAAACAATAAACGAAAAACAAATATGACACACAGCAGCAAAAGACAACCACTGAATTACAGGCTTCTGACTTGGGACAGGTACATACAGAATGTGACTGGGTTATACATGTTTTATAAGCGCTCAGTCCTCTCTTAACCTGGAACAATGGTGTAACAGCGCAACATACAAACTATTGTTCGCTTAAAAGTAAATTTCGAATATTTTATGCATATAGGTCGAAAAATAAAATCTAATAGAATTAAGGAAGTAAAACTTCGACAATAAGCCCGAGCCATGTTTCGTTGTCTACCTTTAACACGGCTGTCATTCGCTATATCGAAAATAATTATCGTGAAAGAAACGTAGCGGTGATTAAGTATTGCAATTGGATCGTGAAAGATTTGGTACGGGATCGTGAATGAAATTAATCTTCAAAATATGTGCAACACCGTTGTATCATTTATAGGCGGAATAAGTCAGATCAAAGAAATTTGTCTGTCAAAATTGTCAAAATGGTTCAACATTTTGAACATATCTGAGAAAAAAAATCAATGTTTAAAAATTCATCGTTTTTTTACAAAACTGCAAACGGCAAATTGCTCATCAACATTTAAATGTCATAAAAATTTTAACAAACATGAATATTTTCATAATGTAAAAAACTAAATAACCATTCTCTGAATAATATCGTTCTATATTAATGTTTCAAATGGCTCTTGAAATTAGTTTATAGTAGCTTTATCACAAAATTTGGAAAAATTGGAATACTTATATACATTTGATATTTCTGATCATGAACGATATGGTATCACAAGAAGTTGTAGATATTCTCCGAAGGACAGGAAGGTCAAAGGAATTACCGAAGACGAACAGTTACAAAAAATTGAAAAAGTTGCCCGACCCAAAAAGAAAATTTTCAACAAAATAAAGTTAGACTATAAGCTGGTATCATATGCATACAGAATTTGATAAAACAACGAAATAAAGTAACAACAGATATACTTTATATCTTCAATCAACGAAGATGAGTTAATCAACAGTACGTAAAGTTTGCAACGAAGAATCATTTCATTTATCTTTAGAATGTAAAAATAAAAAGACTCTGAAGCAAGATGATATACCACTTGACCTGTTTGATAGTTTCAATGAACAAAGCATTACACTAAAACATGCAGGAAACGAAAAAAGGTTTTCCCGACAATTTCTTTACGATAAGAAACTAACCCATTTACTCATATCCTTCTGCTTCTTTTCCAAGTACGGAATCGAATTAAAAAAATGAATGTACAATATATGTAGTCCTGTCAAACCTTTGCGGAGTGTCGGGTAACACAACAAGTAATCTAGCCTTTGTTAGTCATGAATGGTTATTTTAATTTTGGTTCATTTATATGTTTCGGAGTTAAGTGTCCATTTTCGCTTAACTAGTATACATTATGGTTAAGGGGCCAGCTGAAGCCCGCTTCCGGGTGCTGGATTTTTTCGCTGTGTTGAAGACCCATTGTTGGCCTTGGGCTGTTTTCTTCTCTATGGTCGGGTTGTTGTCTCTTTGACACATTCCCCGTTTCCATTCTCAATTTTATTCAAACTATGACAATTAAATGAGTCTACTATAAACAACTAAATTTGTGTACAAACTGTCCTTTCAGAGATTTGGGATTTATTCAGGTATACTAATACAGACAAAAATGCAAATTAATACTTTTTATCAGATTAATAGTTTATGTTTCCTTACATTTTTCAACGTAATTTACGAAATTACCTATCCAACATCCACTGAAATCAATTATACAGGTATTTTTCATTAATCAAAAAGATACATTATACCCATAATTTCCATACTGTAACCTCTTTGTAATAAGTACATACCATAGAAAAAACAATTTGTAAAGGGTACCGCTTAACCCTGTGTCTCACCTTTAATAGCTGTTGTCAGTGTAAAAGTGTAAGGTTGACTGCAAAACCAAAAAACAAAAAACAAAAACAAAAAAAAACAACATGTTAACCATCCCAAGTAAAAGAAACTTGCTTTCTATATGAAAATGTCATAAGAACTAAGGACAGGGTACTCTTCACATATTTACTTGATCTGTAATTTTTGTAATTTATATACTATATGCATTAATTGTAAATTTTGGTGTTATATTTGTAATAATCTTATTTTGATTTAGTTAAATGACAATAAAAATTTGAATTTGAATATGAATTTGCTATTTAGCGCCATAATCATTACGGCAAACGGATGTTCAGCATTAAAACAAATCAAGGTTTATTGCTTTTATGGAGAAAAAAAAAAAACAACCACATCGACCCATATTGTTTCTTCAATCAATCGAATACTGCTTTAAAAAAACTGTGCCAAAATTTAAAAAAAAAGTTAACGGTAGATTTGTTATTACACTCATGTGTAGAAACTATAATATTATCAACATTTTTATTTCATTGATAACAATAAAAACTCAGGACAAGTTTATCGACCGTAACTTGTTACATCATATCTGAATGCCATGAATCAAAGAAATATTTGACGAAAAACAGATTAAATCATGACTCTTCGTTCAAAAGTAAGCCACTTTCCTTAAAAGTCTATAAATATGAAATTTCAGGTTTTTTTCTTTAAATATATGAAAGTTTCTAACAAAAGCTCCCTAAAATTAGCCATAAAGATATATTTTTCTTCAAATATTTCAGAAGTGTATAGATATCGAAATTCAGTTAAAATTTCAAGAAAAAAAATCAACGAGGTATCTTTACTGTATTGTTTTCCCTTAAACATGTCGGGATAGACAAATCTGGCATATATAGTCTTCAGACGCCTTAAAAATGAGATAATGCCTCCCTCGAAACGATATTTAACCCACATTAACATCTTGCGGAAAATATCTTTTTGGTAAGGCCTTGACTTATATTCAAATATCAATGAAAAAATTATCAATGAGAGACTATTCTGGCTGCTTTGCATTAAATGTAAAACATTTGGCGCCCGAATGCAAATTTGGAGGACAAGAGTCTAAAATAACACTCTATAAATTTGGTGTGTCCGAAGCGCTTTTCTAGTGTTACCTAATTTTTCTGTAAGCCATATTTTCAGATAACAGAAAAACAATTGAAAATCAGATAAATCTACCCATATTATGGAATTACAAAACTGTTTATGCCAATACATTGCCAAAAATTAAAAATAAGTGGTAAGGCTACATTTTAAAGGGTAATACTAGGATTTATACCATATTTAAAGGGTGATTCTAATATGAGGTGCTGCCTTTTTCTTTGTTAACAACAGCGTGATGAAATTCTCGAGTTATCTATATTTAGCACAGACTCACTAAAGCTCGATAAATAATTCGAATATAACGGCCCATGTCATGTAAAAATTTCCAACAAATCTATGGCTTACATGAATTATTTCTTAATTATAAGGTTGATACCCTAAAAAATATCTATTTTTCTTAAAAAATCTGAATTGTTGTTCAGTCAATATAGAAATAAGAAGATGTTGTATGATCGGCAATGAGATAGCTCTCAACCAGAGACCAAATGACGTAGAAGTTAGCAACTATAGGTCAGATGACTTTTCGACCCATGTCATTTGGTTTATCAATGAAAAGTATAATAATAGGAATAATTTCTTTCTGGAATAAAAAATATAAGTTAACTCATTATTACGGATAAAAACCTATAATTGAACTCGTCAACATATTTGTATGCACATGATTCATTTAAACTTGCAATTACTGACTTGGCATCAATTGTCGTTCTTCTGTCCTTGAAAGTTCATATTTATGCGAAATTTTGACGAAGTTATGAAAAATTCTAGAAATACTTCTTTTATAGTCCGGCAGAGAATTTTGATTTGCCAACACATTTTGATATCTGGATCTAAACTGCTGTTGATCCAAATAAATTTAGAAAATATGACTACTACTCTATTATTTTTCTGTTTCTTGAACCAACGGTTCCGAGTGGTAAATTGGAATCCATTCATAATTCTAATGCAATTATTTTGTATCAATGGTTCTGATACACCTTATCGCTATTCGAGGTATGTCAAGTGCACGATGTAGTGACGATATCGCCGATATTGTCAACTCCGTTCATGATTTTATACTTGCTCGCAACATTGTCTACATCGACCCCTTTCCTGTCTACATCGTTGTCATCGCAAACATCGTGATGTTGACAACATCGTGACAACATCGTCTACATCGTCCCCCTTTCCTGTCTGCATCGTTGACATCGCCGACATCGTGATGTTGACAACATTGTGACGACATCGTCTACATCGTCCCCCTTTCCTGTCTACATCGTTGACATCGCCGACATCGTGATGTTGACAACATCGTGACGACATCGTCTACATCGTTGACATCGCCGACATCGTGATGTTGACAACATCGTGACGACATTGTTTACAACGTCTCCCTTTCCTGTCTACATCGTTGACATCGCCGACATCGTGGTGTTGACAAAATCGTGACGACATCGTCTACATCGTTTTTCTTGCTGTCTACATCGTTGACATTGCCGTCATCGCGATGTTGACAACATCGTGAAGACATCGTCACCCTTCTCTGTCAACATCGTTGACATTGCCGACATCGCGAAGTTGACAACATTGTTACAACATCGTCTTCATCGTCCTACTTGCTGTCTACATTTTTGACAAGGCCGATATTACTGTGTTAGTTATACGATACACTCAGTATATGTTTCATAATTGGCATTGCACGACTTCGTATTTTGTCTATTTAGTTTATGAAACTATAACTCTAGACCCATCTTTTTCGCAATGTCGTCAATGCCAACCATGCAGAGACAAGATGATGAAAGGATATCGAAAAAGTAGTACAACACCATGTCGACATCGTTTTATTCAAAATTAACAATGTAAACACGAGTAATGTGTTAGTGATATCGGCAATGTCAACGATGGAAACAAGAGAATGAAACGATATCGACAACGTTGTACGCTATCGTGTTGACATTGTCTACTTCGCGATATCGTCAATGTCAACAATGTAGACAAGAGTATGAAACGATATCGACAACGTTGTACAATATCGTGTCAACATTGTCTACCTCGCGATATCGTCAATGTCAACGATGTAGACAGGAGTATGAAACGATATCGACAACGTTGTACAACATCGTGTCGACATTGTCTACTTTGCGATTTCGTCAATGTCAACGATGTAGACAAAAGTATGAAACGATATCGACAACGTTGTACAATATCGTGTCGACATTGTCTACTTTGCGATATCGTCAATGTCAACGATGTAGACAAGAGTATGAAACGATATCGACAATATTGTATCGACATTGTCTACTTTGCGATGTCGACAATATCGGTACTACTTTGTACACTGGACATGAATGCGCTATTCCCGGCTGACCCGAGAATCCGTCCCGTTTGAACTATTGACGTCATACAACAATCACTTTTCCATTGTGGCGTCAGATATTTTGTATTACATGACGTCAAAATTTTACGGAAACCTGTGTGATGTCCAGTAATGGCGGACAATAAGCGATAAGGTGTATTGGATGACAGTAAGGATAGTAAGCGTAAAATTCTCTATCTCCTTGTCTGTAACTAAGGAAACCGACATTTTGAATTGCGGAATGTAATTTTTACAATAATAAGCAAAAAAACTCACATGTTGCACCTAGAAATCATCTTTTTATCAAATTTATTACATTCTGGAGCGGCCAAGAAGCCAGAAAACGCTCGGTGTTTACGCTTGACGCCGGAAGCATACCTATGACGTCACCTAGTTTAGGGGCCAAAAGAAGATAACATCTTTTCGTGGAATTTTCTTTAATGAGAATTTTACACTGAAATAATGAATGAAACTGAATTATGTACTTGTTTTGCATTAGAATAGAGATAACTGTATTGTATTTGAAGCTTTGCGGACGTCCATCGGTAGTTTTACTGTCGCAAATACCCGTTTACCTGTCTCCGCTACTGCGTCGCCAGGTAAACTGAATTTGCGACAGTAAAACTACCGATGGACGTCCGCAAAGCTTCAAATACAATACAGTTATCTCTTAAGTACGCCGTCACGTTTGACCGTTATGGAATATCTGTGCATGTCACAGATGACCACGGATATGTCCTAATTTTCGTAAATCACAATCACGTCCTTTTTCCTTGATTTTTACATCACCGAATGTAGACTTTTCAAAGAATTTATGCTTACCATGAGCAACATGGCGGGTGTCACTAGTTGAGCAGGACCTGCTTACCCTTCCAGATTACTCAAAGTGTTGATAGGGTTCGTGTAGCTCAGTCTAGGTTTTTTCTTCAAAGGCTATGTAAGTCTTTCTCCGACTTGTGAGTTTCGAATGTTACCTTGGTATATTCCGCCTCTTTTTTATAGATCTAAATGATTTATATTAATTAACGGTATTTTCGTAAACCTTGCATGAATTCTGAACCCGCAAAAACAATCCATCTAAGTAATGATCCAAATCTTAAGAGCCTACTTAAGAACTAACTAACCAGTAAATGAACGTTGAAAATTTTCCAAAGGTCTTGCATAACATTGAACAGCCCACGGGGAAACATTTATCTATGGAGCATTTATCTCCAATTTTGAAACTCAAAATATCAAAATCGCCTGGATAACATGGCAGTAATCGAATATACAGACTTGATATCCTTTTACCAATAAGTGTGCCTTTACCAAATTTTCTCAAACAATTAAAACCGCATTGTCGAAATGCAGCATTATGCACTATTGTGACCGTACAGCACCGTTAAGGAATTGTAATATGATTGCCAATGAGACAACTATCTAAAGTTCTCAGTATGTTCCTAAAATCATTCCGTGCAAACAAAAACAAAAACAAAAATTTTAATGCATTTAGCATACCGTCTATTCACCTTTGCGTCTAAGTTAAGGCAGCAACCATTTAACTTCAAGGGGGGTTATGGTTTTTTGTCCGAGTCAGAAATTTTTTTCGCGCAAAGTGCGAACATTTTTTTTAGTTTTTCGACGCTACCAATCATATTTTTTTTTCAAAATTTAACACTATAAGGTATGGGGGAAATCTGGATTCAGAATTTTTTTTTGTCATCTGCTTGACCACAATATTTTTTTCATCAAATTGGGGATCAGAATATTTTTTTAGAAAAAAAAACGGGAAAAAACATAACTCCCCCCCCCCCCCCCCCCTTTCCCCTTGAAGTTAAATGGTCGTTCCCTAACTAGTTTGAATTTCAAAATAAATATGACGTATTAAAGATTTCTTTTTATCGAATAAGAAAACAGATTGCTTGTTCTTTCTACATCGTTTCTATTCATGAATATAAAATGACGACGAAATACAGGAATTTCAATAACTTCGTCCTTTGGAAAAAAAACCGGCTTAAAAATCCAGTTTTTAATCATAAACAACAGTATGGATTAATGGATTCAATAAATCTATTTCATACACTGTAAAGGGAAATTGTAAGAATAACGTAAATTCCAACTATATGCATTTCCATAAAGGTCAATTTCCCAGGAATTTATTTCACATAAGGGAAGACGTTTTAGTACATATAAAAATATTTCAATATTTATTGTTAAAATTCATACTATAAATTATATGTTTATTGACGTAGTTTTAAGCATGTTACCACAATTCGATAAAATACGGCAAATAAGTATTCATGAAAAATGATCGAAAAGGACATTCCAACGGCAATGTATGGCTCTGAATAAAGATATATATATATATTTGTTTTTTTTTATTTGTAAAGTCCCTTCGAGTAAATCAATTCAAACTAGTTTCTAAAAATTTCATTTGTATTTTATTACCTTGCATAACCTGTCACTGAAATTATTTCATCACAATTTTGACGTGGTGTAACCAACAACAAAAAAACAACCATGAAATAAATGTACTAATAAGAATATAAAAAGAAATAGGAAGTTATGTATATGGTTTTTATTTATAAAGTATTGAAATAATGAATTTATAATACTTTGCGATTTGGAAAAACCTCGGCTTAAAAACCCATTTCTAATTTTAAACCAATTGCAATATGAATTACATGAATTAAAAATAGATGAATTTCAAAATATTTTCCCATTTGTAATCTACTTTGTTCTTTCGAAGTCATGTTTGGCCTATTTTATGAACATAGTCCTTTTTTCCAATATGTGCAACAACATGCAATATTTCTATGAAATATTTATAGATATACATTGTACAAATCGTTTCAAACATAATTAAATAACTCGGAGTTATTCAATTCATGATGTTAAATGGTTGTGAGAATTTAGTGTTTGACATTAGGAATGTTATTATTACGGTAATGGTTTATGATTAAATATAAAAGAAATTAATACAAAATGGCAAAATGGCAAAATTTCAGAGTCTTCTTAAATACAATAATTGTGACTAAATCCGCGCCTCGTGTCATTTGGACTCGGATGGATAGTTCTTATTGGCAATCATATCATATCTTCTTATTTTAATCTGATCATACCTCCTACTTTATATCATTTTGCTAAACGAATACATTCATTATTTCCCATATTAATCCATTTCTCAACTATTGGTGTTTATGTATGCGTGAGAAGCTTCACCATGGATGTTCAGGGAAAAATCAACAAAATTGGCCTTTTTTTGGATGTAAGATATTATAACATTAATTAAGAGAAGGGAAAATCAGAAGAACATTATTCGTACATATATGTTTAATTCTGAAAAATGGAGAAGAACATCCGTTTCTGTATAATGCAAAGAATTACATTAAAATACATGTTTAATCAAGAATTGAATGCTTCTTTTTATAATTGTATTGGGGTGTAAAAGCGTTGACGAAGCGCATTGTATATCAAGATTTTCGTTTGTTTTTCAATGCATTTCTTTAACATTGTCACGGATAGCAAGTGCAGTCATAACCTGTTTTATTTTATTTAAGAATTTAATGCTTCTTTTTTATAATTGTCACAATAGGTATAGTGTCCGGCTGAGATCGCTTTTTTTCGAGTGATTTGATCGTGTTTTTTTCGAGTGTGACCACGTTTTTGCGAGTTAATATGGTCAAAAATATGTAAACAAACAGACTTCCTTTCTGGTGAGACGTAAAAAAAGATGCCAGAACCTTATATACGAGATCATAGAAGGTAAATTAGTATTTGTGATAAAAGAACGTTTAATTTAGCCTTACATTGCTTTATTCCAAAATTCCGCCCCCCCCCCCCCCCCCCCTGCTTGAAAATCTTAAAATAATTTTCGTGAGCAGATTTCATTCCAATCAATTTATAGACGTATACACTTAGGTAAAATGGTTAGAAGACGACAGTTGTCCGGTAAAGACACAAAAGGATCCCGATCTATTTCGGATGTCTTCGAAAATTCATTAGGTAAATATTAAAATTTTATAAAAACGCAAAATAAGATAAATGATCGAATTTCTTATGACATTACATGCATTTATTCTAATTCTTTTAATTTGTCGCTTTAGTGTCAACGGAAAATGAAAATGAAGAAGAGCTAAAGTTGACTCCCTGTCAGAACAACATGAAATTTTGACAGAAAGCATACAGTCACTTGAAGTTAAAGATACGGAAGGTAAAGCATTAATCATTTCTTGGTTTAATGTTATCTTTATTATAAATTGAATATCCAGTGAGCACTTAATAGGGTGACACGTTGTCGCTTATGAGGCGCCGTTTTACTATTCATTACCTATTTTCTGATATCAAAAATTCTATTTTTTGATATCAGAAAATCGATTTCTTGATATCAAGAAATAAAGAATCTTTTCTGATATCAAAAATTTGAATTCCTGATATCAAAAATTTATTTTTTGATATCAGGAAATAGGTAATGAATAGTAAAACGGCGCCTCATAAGCGACAACGTGTCACCCTATTAAGTGCTCACTGGATATTCAATTTATAATAAAGATAACATTAAACCAATTTCGTAATAAGTTTGATCAAACTGAAGATTATTTCCTGATGTTTGGCCTCATTGGTGAGCCTTAATGTTTTAAATGACACACATTTTTTGATATCAGAAATTCGAATTTTTGATATCAGAAAATATTTTTGATTTTTTGATATCAAGAAATAGATTTTGTGATATCAAAAAATGATTTTGTGATATCAAGAATTCGAATTCCTGATATCAAAAAATGATTTTTTGATATCAGAAAATAAGAAATAAATGAAGGATGGCTCCCTGTGTGTCATTTAAAACATTAAGGCTCACCAATGAGGCCAAACATCAGGAAATATCTGAAATAATGTTCCTGGTAGACCAATTGTTTTATAGTGTGGAGTACCACTACACACGGTATTGGTCATTATATTGATGACATTGTGTCCCTTGTTACAAATACAAAATGCTTATACACTTCAAGTTTTATAAACATGAATAAGAACTCAAAGTCTCCGGACAACTGCTATTTAATAACAATATTTGAAGCAAAAAAAATATTTACACTAATCTTCAGTTTGATCAAACTTATTACGAAATTCAAGACCCATGCACTAAAAGACAATTTTTTAAATTATTCCTAAATAAAACATATTTACTCTTGTGTCGTACAATCCGAATTGGCGGGATATGTCGACCTAAGAATTTACTACATACTGGAAAATGTTTTCAAGATTTAGATACGATGGCTCGATAATATATTCAGGTTCAACTGGCGATATACACGATCTTTTCGCCTTATATATCTAATACAATGCATAAACAAGTCTAAATTGAAAACAACGTTCAAACCTATGATTACGTTGGATAAAAACCGCAATTATATACGTGCGCATGCAAAACAAATTTCTTGGTAGAGGGGTCTAAATACAGCACAAACAACATTTTCCAAAAGATCAAAAAAGTGAAAAAGTATATTTTAACAAAACGCATTTGACTAACAGGTCGAATAACGAATGTTCTTAAACCCTGCTGACTGCCATTGGCGATTGCCAAATAAACGGATCGCAAGATGTAACAAAATAGATCGATATTATTAGTTTAATACCAAACAGAAAACAATAAGCTTGCAGAAAAGATGGTATACCACAAACATGAGGTGCAAAAATTTGTATTCCATATCCGGATTTCGACAATTAATGTCTCTTCAGTGATGTTAGGAATCGAAACGGTATTTGGAAGACCATATAATTTACCTCAATTTAGGATAGACTCTTGAATTTTGAAGAGTCGAAATATATACCCTACTAAATTGTACTTACCACTTTTCTCAAAATGAAGTGAAAATTTCTTGACAATCCTTTCAATATAAAGACAAACTTTTCCAAAATGAAGGTATTTTAGAGATGAAAACGTACATCCAACCTACTGAAACGTTTCATTACTTCACAGAAAAAGCTCATATTTATTTAAAAGGTTTATGGAAGACGCGGTTCATAAGAAATACTAGCAGTCTCGTAAAAAGACGAAATAGACAAATCTTTTGAAAATACAAGACATACATTTTTTTTATGTTGTTGTTGGCTTTGAACTAGTTGTCACTATCACATCTGTAATTTGTGTCTTTTTATTGTTGTTACCCTGCAACGTTTGTTCTTACACTATGTTGTAAATGTAGGGGGGGGGGGTGGTATGTCAAAGAGAAAACAACCCGATCAAACAGCCGAAGGCCACCAATGGGTCTTCAACGCAGCGAGAAAATCCCGCACCCGGAGGTGGTCCTCAGCTGGACCCTGAATAAAATTGTGTACTAGTTCAGTGAAAATGGACGTCACACTAAACTCCAAAACATATCAATGAACTAAAATTAAAAAAACATACAAGACTAACAAAGGCCAGAGGCTCCTGACTTGGGACAGGCGGAAAAATGCGGCGGGGTTAGACATGTTTTGTGAGATCTCAACCCTCCCCCTATACCTCTAGCCAATGTAGAATAAAGGAAAACATAGCAATACGCACAGTAAAACTCAGTTTAAAAGAAGTCCGAGTCCGATGTCAGAATAGGTAACAAAATAAACTAAGCAAAATGACAATGATACATAAATGAACAAAGGACTACAAGCAGTTACTGACATGCCAGCTCCAGACGTCAATTAAACTGATTGAAAGATTATGTCTTCATCATAAGAAAATCAAGTACAATCCCTCCCGTTAGGAGTTTAGTATCATACCATCATAAAATATATGAGAAGAACATAAACCGTATCATGCCAACAACTGATTTTAGAATAAATGTGTTTATTTCCGATGCAAAGACCCTATGAGTGAATCAATATTATTACCAAAATATGCAATCATTAATGACTAATTGACAACAGTATCGTAACTACCGGTATATCCTTTCCGAATAAGTCTGTTTAAAGGTTTGGTTAGATTTTGAGGTGAATGCCGACATTTTTGTGCTTTGTAAAGAATATTTGCATAAAATATTGGATGTGAAATACCTGAACGTATAAGAAGTCTGGTTGTTGATTTATATTTACGAATGATGTCTGCCATATTTGTTTTACGTAAATTGTTTTGTTATAAATCATATAGGCCTTTAGCTTTCTAAATTGAGTTGTTTATTTCTTTTTCATATTGGGGTCTTTTATAGGCGACTATATGGTATGGGGTTTTCTCATTGTTGAAGGCCGTACGGTTGCTTATAATTGCTTACATCAACTTCATTTGAACTTTGGTGGCTAGTTGTTTCATGGGCTATCATACCACATATTTTTAAACTAATATAACTTAACAGAACTAACTTACTCACTAAATCCTCAACATAAACAACGGGAAAAAATATAAAAACAAGATGAACAAAACACTGGGGCTTGATATTTGCAAAAACCTGACTGCACAAATGTGTCAGTTCAGAGGAAACCAATAATTGCTTATAAAAGAAGCGAGAACTTACAATTGTTGACTATAAACCTTAAAATAATAAATATGTGAAACACAAAAAACAAAAAACTTCTTATATTAAGACTGATGAAGCCGAACTCTGATATATGCTTTCGCATATATTACATGACCGAAACACCAGACTTAATGTAAGGGCTCATTGGTGAACGTTGATGCTTTTATTGACACACATTGAGCAATCCTTGATATTTTTCTTATTTTCTGATATCAAAAAAATCATTTTTTGATATCAGGAATTCGAATTTTTGATATCAAAAATTTTGATATCAGAAAATGTATTTCTTGATATCAAAATATTGTCCGTAATATTTGATATTAGAAAATCTATTTTTTGATATCAGAAAATGGTTTTCTTGATATCAAAAAATCATTTTTTGATATAAAAAAATCGAATTTCTGATATCAAGAAATAAAGATTATTTTTTAATATCAAGAAATGGAATTCTTGATATCAAAAAAGGCAATTTTTGATATAAAAAAATTGAATTCCTGATATCAAGAAATATTTTTTGATATCAAGAAATATTTCCTGATATCAAAAAATCATTTTTTGATATCAGGAATTCAATTTTTTGATATCAAGAAATATTTTTTGATATCAGAAAATAAGGAATAAATAGTAAAACGGCGCCTCATATTATGTCGCTACACTCCGTTAAATATACACATGTCATAATTACATTGGCCTGGGGGGAAATAATTAGAGGATCAAAGGATTTAATTGAGACAATCCACGGCTGCTTTCCCTATATTTTATTACTTCGTTGGTTTTATAATTAAAACGACGTTTTCTGTTGGCTTGATTTGAAGGAAAATACTTTCTCACCCTATCATATCCATAAGATTTTTTTTAGAAAATTCTGCAACTGCTGAGACACCTGCTGAATCTAAGGATATTGCAATCTTTATTTCCACATCTGTACCTAGTGCTCAAATGTATAGCATTCTAAATGAAAACTGGAATCCACCTAGTTCTTTTCCTTTTCCGAAACGAGAAATGTACGGGTTTAAAAGATGCTTCAAATATGCGTGGCTGCACTATTTCCCATGGCTTGTCTATTCAACTTCACAGGACGGAATTTACTGCAAATTTTCGTTTTGTTCGCTACTGACCACAACCTCGGACAGTTTGTTAAGAAACCAGTTCAGAATTGGGTAAAAGCAAATGGTGAATGTAAATCTCACGAAAAAACAAACTACCACCAAACAGCCTTATTAAGAGCACAAGACTTTACTCACACACATGATAAGCCGGCTAATGGAATAGACGCAAGGACTGATACAGCAATTGCAAAACGGGTGGATAAGAATAGACAGTTACTTATGTATAGTTATAGATTATCGTTGGTTATCTCAACGAGATTGATTTTCTCGCTTGAGCCGGTACGGCGAAAGTGAGAAAGGCAATCAAGTTGAGATGACCAATGATAATCTGTTTATCGCTGTTTTACCTATGACGACGTTGTTAATTTCATTGACAACGGGCACGTGGGCCCTTAGTTTCTAGCGATAATTTTTCATATCACTCGACTCCACTGACAAAGACAATTATCAGTCAGCAAGATCAAAGTAATTTCGTAAAATAGCGATAATATCTACTATCATTATTTGCGGTCGCCAGAATATTGCTTTAAGGGGCCATACTAGAGAGAACAATTTTCTACATGAGGGTAACAAGGGAAACTTTCTGGTAATTGGTGAAATTCAGAATGGAGTCAGGTGATGAAGTGTTAAAGGAGCATTTGCACACATGTGGAAAGAATGCAACCTACGTGTCAAAGACCGTACAGAACAATATTATTCGTCTTATTGGGGATCAAATAACAGACAAGTTCTTGAAGGAGATAAAAGATGCACAGTTCTACCCTGTGCTTATGGACGTAGTCACAGATGTTTCGAATTGGGAGCAGTTATCAGTTGTTTTACGGTATGTCGATCAGTCAAGTAACATCCAAGAGAGATTTATGTGCTTCGTGGACTGCGAATCTGTAACAGGGGAGTCTTTGACAAAAAAACTAACCGATTTATTAAAATTATGGAATTTACCTTTGAAAAATATGAGAGGTCAGGGTTATGACGGAGGATCAAACATGGCAGGGACAGTTAAAGGTGTTCAAGTACGAATTCTTAGTGAAAACAGCATTTGCGATTTATGTACATTGTGCTGCACACTGCTTAAACTTAGCTATCGTCAAGGCATGCCAGATTCTTACAGTTAGAAATGTTACTCATTCCTTTCTTGGATCATCTTCTCAGTACGTGAACTTAATTCCCGATTTTCAAAACACATTCCAACTTGTATCACAAGATCTTTTGCTTACACCACATGTGCTGGTTCTCTCAAAGACACATGAAATGCCCTCTGGTCTACAAGAGTTATACCAAATGTACAAGGATGACCTGCCATGCATTGGTTCTTTAACAAGCTAGTACCATAGATGGTATAAGAAATGGACATCAGAAGACAATCCGACTGATCATAAGCTCCCTAGCACTGGGATAGAGACACTCCAGGCTTGTAACGAGGGATTTTATCAGAACATTTTTGCGCTTCTTAAAATTTCATGTACACTACCAGTTACAAAAACAGAATGTGAAAGGTCTTTCAGCTCTCTCAAACTCTTAAGGACCTATTTGCAATCAACCATGACAAGCGAGAGACTCAATGGCCTGGCTTTAATGCATATTTATTGGAGCACGGAAATTGACAAAAGTGCAGTGATCGATCAGTATGCTAGAGCCTATAACAGCAGGATGAAATTATCAACAATAGACTTTTTATGATAACTTTGTACATTCAATGTTTGCCATTTTCTTTTATTGAAGTATTTTTATCTGTAATTAAATAATTAAACTTATCTAAAAAGTTTATTTTGAGTAACCATATGCCGGATGAACAAAAAGTGTGCCAATTATTGAAAAACATAAGGTTTGGTATAATAAGAACACTTCTATAATGTTCAAATACGCTTCTCAACCCCCCCCCCCCCAACCCCCAACCCCCCCCCCCCCCCCCCCCCCCCGCTTTAAGCTCTAGATCCGCGCCTGATGTCAGTGCATTTACGTTTAAAAATCAATGAAAAGGTTCAAATAAAGTACTGTTTAAAGCACGAAAGAATGCATTAAACCAGTTTGATAATCAATTTTTGACACTTTTACCTATTCATAGTGTCTGTTTGTTTTACTCACACATTGTTGTCAATATAATGGAATCCTCTGCAACTGTCATACAAGTGAGAGGTTTAGCTAGCTATAAAATCAGGTTTAATCCACCATTTCTTCATAAGGAAATGCATGTACCAAGTCAGGAATATGACAGTTGTTTTCCATTCGTTTGAAGTGTTTGATCGTTTGATTTTGCCATTTGATAAAGAACTTTCCGTTTTGAATTTTACTTTAAGTTCGGTATTTTTGTTTTTTCACTTTTTTCATAAAAAGACATCGTTCATTTGTTTTCAGAATCTGAATTTTAGTGTACCGATATGGATTTCATACAGTAAATATTTCGTGATGTAAACAATCTGTATGTGAGGTCAGACATGTTGGATTGAGACGTATGTATACATAGTGTGTAAAGCGGGTAAATGTGTGTATTTTTAACTGAAAATACATCCTAAATGTTCCATTTACTATTTGTCTTGATTGTAACATGTTTTATCGAAATGGAAATCAAGAACAATGTTCAAATGCTCCTACTGTGAAGAGGAGTCTGATCAAGCGTATGCTCTACTTGGTCACACAGAAATAAAGCACCATCATAGCTTCATTTCAGGCCATCAGAAATTAAAAGAATGAAAATTGACAATGTATATTTTTAATGTTTACGCATATTATATACACATTTCTTTTTTTTATGATTTTAAAAGGATCGTTTTAAAGATTATGTATTTATCTACACGCAGAGCAGTGACTTTTTGGGACCAGAAGTCCTTAAAGTTCTTTAACAGAGAAAAACAATAAAGATTTTCAGTTCTCATTTGGACAGGAATAAAATTGAGAATGGAAATGGGGAATGTGTCAAAGAGACAACAACCCGACCATAGAGCAGACAACAGCCGAAGGCCATCAATGGGTCTGCAATGCAGCGAGAAACTCCCGCACCCGGAGGCTTCCTTCGGCCCTAAACAAATATGTATACTAGTTCAGTGATAATGGACGTAATACTTAACTCCAAATTATACACAAGAAACTAAAATTAAAAATGATACAAGACTAACAAAGGCCAGGGGCTCCTGACTTGGGACAGGCGCAAAAATGCGGCGGGGTTAAACATGTTTTTTGAGATCACAACCCTCCCCCTATACCTCTAGGCAATGTAGAAAAAACAAACGCACAACAGTGCGCACAGTAAAACTCAGTTTTAGAGAAGTCCGAGTCCGATGTCAGAATAGGAAACAAAAGAAAATAAACAAAATGACAATAATACATAAATAACAACAGACTACTAGCAGTTACTGACATGCCAGCTCCAGACCTCAATTAAACTGATTGAAAGATTATGTCTTCATCATATGAATAACAGGCACAATCCCTCGTGTTAGGGGTTTAGTATTATACCATCATAAAATATATGAGAAAAACATAACCCGTGTCATGCCAACAACTGGTTTTAGAATAAATATGTTTAATTCCGATGCAAAGACCCTATAAGTGAATCAATATTAAAGCCAAAATATGCAATCTTTAATGACCTGACAACAGTATCGTAACTATATCCCTTCTTAATAAGTCTGTTTAAAGGTTTTGTTAAGACTGTTATGAACAGTTGGGTTTACATGTTATTACTGTACCTGCAAGAATATTTTGAGTTCTTTGTATGGATTGAATGAGAAAAATGACCCACAAGACAAGATCTACAAATCAGTCGACATTGCTGATCTTTATAGGAGTTAGTGGCCTCAAAAGTACTTTTTTTCCATTTTTTTCGTCTTTGCCTAATTTCTCGTAATCTATATAAGATAGATAGAGGTCTAAATGGTAAAAAAGATCAGCAAGACAAGATTACCTTATGATAATACTTTATTCCAAAAGCAAGTACAGCTTATAGGATACATACAATGTTTGACAAATTAATTATACATGCACCAAATCACATAAACAGACATTTAATCAAATGTTAAACTACATTTAAATACATTAAATCACTCTTATACATAGTACAATATTAAGTATAACGCCGAGTATGACATACATAGAATTGTTCAAAATTAGCAGCGTATAGTTTCTCAGATAATTCTTAGTATTTACCAAGATTGTTTAGTTCTTTAATATTTTGTACAGATAACAATTGTATCAATTTAAAAGTAGAGGGGTGTCTCCAATAATATTGTTTGATATATGTTTCTCTAATGTCAGCATATTTATTACATTCCAATAAAAAATGAAATTCGTCTTCAATGGATCTTCCTGTCTCTATATTCGGTTTAGGTTTGTTTAAAGGGAACGATTTATAATAAGTCAATGGTAATTGGTATGCAGTTGTATTAGCATTGGCACATCTCATTCCATGGAGATTGTTTAGCCATGTACAGTCAGTCATGGTTCATCGACTTTGAATATTTGCATAACTTACATGTTAAAGTATTGCTATTTTAATTTCAACATTTACATTATCAAAATTACAAAAAGGCGAGACATATCTCTGTGATAACAGTTTATTTAATATGCAATTATCAGTACATAATAATTTTATCCAATATTTTACCATTCTATATTCTCTTCCTACACACATAGGTATTCTACCCAGTTCACAATATACCATGTTATTAACAGTACTCTTTTATTACTTTTAGTATACGTTTCAAAAAATACATATGAACCCTTTCAATATCTGGTGCCTTATGATACCACCAAATTTCACAGCCATAGTTCAAAAATAATTGCAACATAAGTTTCAAATAAAGTCCATTATGTTTCATGGTTATAATAGTCATCCTGTATTTTATTAAACGTACTATATACTGCTGTTTTTCCTTGTTCTGACAATCTCTTTTGTGTATTAACAAAATTACCAGTGTAATAAAAAAGTAAGCCTAAATACATAGACTCATTACAAATATCAATAGTATTACCATTTTAAAACCATTTTTCTTCCAGTTTAGGCTTACCCCTATTTCTGAAAATTACTATCTTTGTTTTTGTAAAATTAATTTACAAATTGTTTTCATTTGAGTATGTGTTGACACTATCAATCCTTTGTTGTAAATCTTGTACATTTTCACTGAATAAAACCATATCATCTGCATACATCAGAAGATATAAATTTAGCATTTTAAGCTCATAAGATTTACAATTTTGATTTATAAACTCCATCTTCATGTCATTTACATATAAAGAATACAAAAGAGGAGATAAAGATTCCCCTTGCATAAGGCCAACAGTGCAATAAAAAAAATTCCGATAATTTATCATTCATCTTAAAATATGATTTCACATTTATATACATTGATTTAATTACATTAAATAACTTCCCTGTAATACCATATCTTATTAATTTTTGCCACAATTTAAAATGTGTTACACTGTCGAAAGCTCTACTATAATATATAAAACAATATAAACGTTTCCCTTTTCTTAAACTATTAGTTTTGAATGAATGAAAGGCAAAGGTAGCATCTGTAGTGTCAAGGCCAGGGCGGAATCCGTATTGCGCATCTGTAAGTACGTTGTTTCTCTCACACCATTTCAACAGTCGAGTATTTATGATGAAAGTAAACAGCTTCCCAATGTGTGAAACCAACGAAATATCACGATAGATTTTAGGATCACCCACACCCCCCTTCTTTAACACAGGTACCATAATGCTTTTAACCCACATCTGCGGAAAACTTCCAGTATTAAAAAATGTTATGAAATAGTTAACACAGGACTTGTGTCAATACAACTTTACCAGTAATAAGGTATAAGTCAACATGACCGAAATCGTCAGTCGACTCCTTATGAAGTTATTGCCCATTAATGACGATTTTACCATTGTTTGCCTTTTTGCATATCATCTTGAAAATTAAAATAGATAGAAACCTCAAACAGTAAAAATTACCAGAAAGAGAAGATCTACAAGTAAGTCAAATTACCAAAATCGTCAGTCTGTTTCCTTGGTATTATTCTCCTTTAATGACGATTTTTACTTTTTTTTGGCGTTTTTGCCTATAATCTTGAAAACAATCATAGATAGAATATTAAAAAGCAATAACTTATCAGCAAGACAAAATCTTGAAATAAGCCAATATTGCCGAAATCGTCAGTTGACTCCTTATATGAGTTATTGTCCTTAAATGATGATTTTTACCAATTCTTCATGTTTTTGTCTATCATTTTGTAACCATGATAGATAGAGGGAGACTTTAAACAGCAAAAATTATCCACAAGACAAGATCTACAAATAAGTCAATATTGCTTAAATCGTTGGTCAACTTTTTATTGGAGTCTATGCCGGTATATGACAATGTTTACCCTTGTTTTGCGTTTTTGCCTTTTATTTTGAAAATTATAATAAACAGAAGTTTGAATGGCAAAAAAGATAAGCAAGACAAGATCTACAAGTAAGTCAATGTGGCCGAAATCGTCAGTCGACTCCTTATTGGAGTTATTGCCCTGAAATGACAATTTTTACGTTATTGATAATTATTTTGAAACTTGAATGAATAGGGAGAAACTTCAAATGCCAAAATGATCCACAAGGCAAGATCTACAAATAAGTCGACATTGCTAATCTTTATAGGACTGAGCAAGTGGCCTCAAAATCCATTTTTACCATTTTTTGCTTTTTTTTGCTAGTATCTTGAAAAAAATACAATAGATAGATAGAGGTTGAAATAATAGATAGATAGAGGTTGAAATGTCAAAAAAAGATCAGCGAGATAAGATTTACTTATAAGTCAACATGGCCGAAATCGCAATCGACTCGTTATAGGAGTAATTACCCCGAGCTTAAATGACAATTTTAACGATTTTTCGTGTGTCATTTCCAATTATTTTAAAACTATATTATGGCTAGAAAGAACTTTAAATGGCAAAAATGTTCCTCAAGGCAAGATCTACAAATAATTCGATACTGCTGAAATCGTTGGTCCACTCTTTATAGGAGTTAGTACCAGTAATGTCAAGTTGTAGTAAATGGGCTATATCACAGATTTTGGTAAAAACGTTGCTTACAACTCTGGCTTGTTGAACTATAACTGAAAATCGAAAAATAATGTATTAATCTCTTTTATTTTCTGGAATATTACTGATTGAATTCTTTCAAAACAGATGAACATTTGTACAGAAAGCACATAAAATCGGCGAAAAACGTTCTTAAATTTATCTATAAATCATCAAAATTCTCCAATTTTTAATCCATACATTTTTCTTTAAAGAACCATATGCTGTTGGTACATAAATTTCCGTTTTAATGATGTATAATATAATAATAGAGTTACCGATTTCGTTTTACGATATACATCATTCAAAGTGGTGTTCTATGTGAAAAAATACCCCAAAAGGTCGAAATAAGCGTAACGTCGTCGTGTTGTAGGCCGTAAAACGTCGATTTTTTGTTAACGTTTTGCACTACCAACTAGGTAACAGATTAATAAATAAACCAAAAACGAAGTCGGTGACCATATGATTATTTTATATCATAACGGAATTTTATGTATCAACAATAGTCAAACAGTTTCTTGACCGTAAATGACAATTTTTAACAGTTTTTTGCGTTTTTGACTATTATCTTATATAAAACTATAGAAGATAGATAGAAACTTAAAAAAAGCCAAAATGATCAGCAAGACAAGATCTGCAAAAATGTCAGTATATTTGAAATTGTCAGTTGTCTTCTTATAAGAGTTATTGCCATTTTATGACTATTTTTTACTCTTTCTGTTGTTTTGGGAAAAACGGTAAACGAGGTAGTCAACGAGAATGAACAAGCGTTACAAACCAAACCGATCGAAACAATTTCTCAACATGGACACAACACTAGTAATTTGGAAGACAAAGAGATCCAAATTGACCAGATAGAGTTATCAGATTCGTTCCGTCAAATGTTTATAACCGATTACGACAATTTTCACGATTCTATCACTGATACAGCCAATATAAAAGCAAATGACCAGGAGAAAGAAACATACGATGCCGATGATAGCATAACTATGATAAAAGAAATACACAAGAACTCAGTTTCAGCCTCGTATGATTATACTGTTTCAGCGAACAAAACAAAAAACAGGATGGATCATCTAACTTCCCAGAATACCGCTTTAGTAACATCGATCCACCCTTGCGTATGCAATGGAACATTAAAACATCAAAATCAGATTCGTTGTAATTTCTGTCGTGAGTGGTTCTACGAAATGTGCGTAGGAGTCGAGAAAGACGACCCTATCGGCTTTTAGACATGTCCTGATTGTTGTAAGATACCAACATTGATAAAAGCCATGGATAAAAAACTCGGTTTCGTCTTACAAAACAATACTAACTTGGTCCAGGAATTAAAAAAAAACCGATCAAATACAGATACTACAAAGTGAAAATGATCGATTACGATCTCTTATTCAACAACGTGTCGAAACTAATGATGATTAACAGTCCGATGATGAAAGCGACAATGAATCTGATACAGAAAGCAATACCACAGAATCTCTAAATGACTCGTCAGTCGAACATAATACACAAAGCCGCAAACCAAAAGGAGCATTATTAATAGGCAGTTCGATTATCCGAGATTTTAATCAGACTAGAATCAAGTTTGATACCGCTCCGATTTGTGTCAGAGGAGGCAAAATTTTCGATATAACGGCAAAACTTCTTAATCTGCCAAGGGACTCCTATCTCGAAAACATCATTCTGCAAGTAGGAAGTAATGATTGTATTGCCAAAGGTTTTCATATAGAATCATTTAATGAAGAATATATGTCTCTGGTTATGAAAGCTTAATCCTTATCGGAAAATGTTGTTGTCTCTGGTTTATGTCCTCGTCTCGATGACAGATTAGGTAACAATCACAAGGCAAATGACAAAATCAGAAAAATAACAAATGATGAAAATTTGTATTACATTGATAATGATAGCGCCCTCCGTTTGCAGAACGGTTCAGTAAATACATGTCTTTATGAATCTATAAATGGTACCTATACACTGGCTAAAAATTTTAGCATCGAACCCCAGTAGACAAAGATAACGATAGAAGAACGACAGGTGTTGATTAGTCAAGGGGTAGACCAAATCAAGTCTCGAAAACCGAAGTCCTCTAATGGAAGACATGTGCATAATTCGTCTAGTATTAGATGACACGTACCTAACAGGAACCAAAGAGATTATCGAAAACCTAGAGAACAATACAAAACGAACGACAGACAAGACAATTTTTCAAACAGAAGAGAGGACAGGAATCGTACATACAATTAAAGCGTATAAGAGAAACAACTTTCACAGGAGTAATGACACTTCGTCCCGCTATGAAACAATGCAAACAGAAAATGACTATCAAAATTCATGTTGGTACTGCGGTGAATTTAATCATACCGCCTCTGTATGTAGACATGGCAAATATGTACAATGTAATAATTGTTATGAATATGGCCACAAGGCCAAACATTGTCAACATTAGGATGTAGGCCAGGAAGAGAGTGCCGAAAAGATAGGCAACTCTGAGACAACAGGTTTTCCTAATGCGGCAGTGTGTAATCGGAAAAAAACATAAACGTGGTAAAAAATACGCAGTAAGAAAAAGTCGATAGGAAAAAAACCCGAAATCGTTATAGATTATCTTAATATTCGCGGTATGACATCAAAGATGCATCTGTTTAACAAACATTCACTAAATGATAATGTTTCAATTTTTAGTTTGGTTGAAACCTTTCTAAAAAATGATGAACGCCCCTCAAATTTAGATAAGTCTTATATATGGGTTGGAAAGTGTAGGAAAAATGCAAAAGACAAAGTGGGTATCGGAATATGCTTACATGAAAATTACCCGATTCTCGATGATAATTTATTAAATAGTAAACACGATAGTAATGAAAGATTATGGGTAGTTACACGAATCAATGGATTGAAAACGGCTGTAGGTGTAGTTTATTTGCCAAATGATGGTATAAATAAACCAAAAACGGACGAAATAATGTTTCAACTTCTAGAAGATATTTCAAACCTATATTCATTAGGCTATGAAATTGTCCACACGGGCGATTTCAATGGGCGATGCATTGATATATGTGAATATACCGGGCAACATATAATGAAACCGTCCACTTCATACAATGGTCGTCGTTTAAGTCAGTTTGTTGAAGCCTTTCAGTTAATTATTGCAAATACTCTTACTTCTTGTAGTGGACACTACACAAGGATACTTAATAATCAAAGATCAGCAATTGATTATATTCTTCTGTCCTCAAATATAACGGAAGCCGTATCACGGGTCTATATTGATGAATCTGGGAATTTTGACCTACACAGCGACCATGTCATTCTTAGAGTAAACATTAAATCGTATATAAATCCCTAAAACCAAAATAATTCAAATGCAATATTGTGGAATATCAATGAAAAGACTAATTGGTCTGTTTTTGAAAGTAAGCTGCGTAAAAACTTTTCTAATTTTAATGTATTTTGTAAAGAAACAATGCATGTTGATCAAATATGGAACTGCTGGAAAGAAAAAGAAGAAAATGCAGCTATAAATTCAATCGGTAAGGCAAAAACTGTTCGGAATTATAAAAGTTTTTGGGACAAAGAGTTAGATGAACTATTAAAACAAAGGCGCATGGCAAATCGACTTAAGCGTTTGCATGATAAAAATCACCCACATGACGATGAATTAGGCCAGTGACTAGCAAATATCTATAAAAACCGAAAAGAAAAAGTTCTTCAAGCTATTAAAAGAAAAAAAAACATTTAGTTTAAATGAAACAATTCACAAGCAAATGCATAAATTCCAAAATTAAATTAAAGCAAAATGGTAGTGTGCCATGCGAAATAATAGATCCTGTCAAATCAGGTGTAACTTAAAGATTAATGGAACCTGATCAAATTAATAAAGCCTTATCTGACCATTTTCATTCAACAGGATCAATGCAAAATAGCAAAACCGAATTAGTAAACAATGTTGAATCTTTGATGTACAAAATAGATAACAATTTGATTCAGGCGGTTACACTTTTATTGCTTTCAATAGACAAGCAAGAAATTTTGCAAATCATCTAAGAGAATCAAAAACAGTAAAGCTAGTGGTTTCGACAACATCCCCAATGAATTTCTTAAATACGGTGGTGATATACTGATTGATTCTCTTGTTGAACTTTTCACTAAGATAACCGACCTTGAATGCATCCCAGTTGAATGGCATAGAGGTATAATAATGTTAATTCACAAAGGAGGCTCGGTTCATGATTTGGCTAGTTACAGGGGCATAACTTTAACTTCCAATTTAATTTTGGCTGTGCTTTGCGGATTTCGGTTATACGTCCTTCAATTGCTCATGCTTGTGGCGTATGGTACCCCACGTCAAAATCTGGAAACGAAATGCTAGACAGCTTGCAGTACACAGTCGCAAAAGTTATAATTAACTCTAAAATGAACTTTTCAGAAATGCTCTGTTTTATCGGAGTAAGGAAGGGAATCTTTAACAAATTATATGGACCATCAAAGGATCACAAATTTTGCAAGGTTAGATTCTTCACCTGGTACAAGAGACAAACAACTCATGTAGTAAAATGGTGTGTTTCTTTGATATTCAATATTCTTTTTTTTGTCTTTTTTACCAAAAAGTGAAATAATAGACGCATAAATAAAGAATCATAAGACCAATAAAATCATATAACACCATGAACATAGAGGCGACAAAAAAACCCCAAAAAACAGGAACAACAAAATATAAAAACAGGTAACTACAGATTGAACACGAACCTCGGGCCACCACAAGAAACGAAAAAATCAGAAATATAAAGATATCTCATAGATAATTTATTCATAGTAAGCAGCCATTTTTTTGGTCGCTTGTAGGAACATAGTCTCATTCAAATTTAAAAGAGACCACTAAAAAGTGACCAAATAAACAATTGCTCCTTGTATGCATTCTGACCAATTATGCACGCTATCCCGCGTGAATATCAGATATTTATTTGAAGTTACACAAGCTGTATGATTGTGTCGGATAGTTTGTTTCATCTTTATTTCAGTTTTCATTATTCTATTTATAGCAATTGTACAAGTTCTTATTACAGTTATTTCGTCACAGAATCTATCGTACCTCGGAAATGGCGGCGTTGAATCAGGATTTGCTTGTTAGCAAAACGGGTAAATTTTCGATGTGGCCACAGGCCTCGACCACGCTAAATATTGTTGCAAACTGAGTCAAAGTGTCAAACAATCTGATTATCAAAATAAGAGTAAAATTACTTTGGTCGAAGCCTGTGGCCAATGCGAAATTTAACCAGGAAGTGTGAAATTCTTTAAGAATTTGGACATTTTGAGCGTTCCGGTTTTATTCCGGGTAATACGTCACATTAATGACGTCAACAAAATATAATTTTATACTATAATAACAAATAACGATATACGTAGATATGTTTTAGCTGTAAAAGATCCACCTTATTTCTCTTTTATTTTTTGTCACCTCACAGGGCCAATATCGGCACTTCGTGGACATAGGCCTACTCCTTTCTGTGAATATGTATTTTAAGAAAAAGTCTGAATATATGCAGAGGCGGATTTAGGGGGGGGGGGGGCCTTTTATGGGAAAATTTGGTTGATCATATAGGGAATCACTGAAGCATGACTGGAGCGGGCTCCCTCTTAGGCAGTCAGTGGACCCCCTCTTATGAAAATTTCTGGATCCGCCACTAATATGTGTAATCTTTCAATAGTATTCAAGATATCGCAATGCACTTTTACGGTTTCTTTTATTCATTTTTATAAATGTTTCTTGTCAAAGGTTGAATTTTAAAAGAAATACTTTTACGATTATATTGACTTTTAAAATTTTATAGTGATGTCAGTGATCTTTAGTTACACTGTATATATTAAAATTGAGAATGGAAATGTATATATTGTATTGTTTGTACGACGCAAACACTAATACCCCGCTGGTGTTTCCCCCCGATGTAAAGGGTTAGTTTCTCAATTTATATGCCAGCTTTAGCTGGCACTTATGGTAGAAGCATCGAATTGGAATAAAGAACGATAACTCTCTCTACATGAGCAATCTAAAAAGTTTCGTCACTCTCGTTAAATCTCGTACGATTTTTTTTTTTTAATTTTCGAAGTAGATCAAGTCAAGTTATCCAACTCTTAAAAATATTTGTTTTCTTTTTTTTCATTATATTTATTAAATAAACATTGTATTCTTGCTTGGCTCCAAATATAAGGTCAATTCTTCAAATAATGAAAACGAAATTATCATTGGAATATCCGTAAGGACAATTTCAGGACATTAGTTTAACCCTTATATTTTTAATGGCTGCCAGATTCTCGTTTAATCGCGATCTTGAAAAAACGGGACAAAACGGAATAAATTCGATGTTAAATACGACATGAATTTTTATTTGTTTACAAAAAACAAGAATTTAGAAATTTTAGGAGCTTGTGCAGTTTATTTAAATTTTATTGTACCACGGAAATAACCGAAGTTTGGACAACAACATCTTACGCCATGTAACATGTTTCATCGTCTGCTTCATTTTTCCACTATCAGTGACAAATCTCCTAAATTACCACAGGTACTTCATTTAAAAGTCACAATATCATAATTAATGATAACATTTGTAGTTTAAAAGTTCCGTCCAGCCATGGGAACACAGAAAAACCCTCTGCAAGCAATACATTTTGGGAGAAACGTAGCCGGAGGTGAAGGTAGTAAAATCTGCTACAGAATTTCCCATAATCCATATCAAGTTACAGTGATAATGAAGTTGGTTATACTGTGGTATGTGGTCACTGTTATTCCTAGCTAACAGACAAATGCAGGTGAAATTCAAAACTTAACAAAAGTTTTAAAAAAAAATATATATTCAAATTCACCATCTTCTAATTTTGTAGACTGTCACTGTACTTCCTTTGACAAACTCTCAACAAATCTTGTCATTAATTATGACACATATCTACCTTAAACAGTCCCAGGAGATGGAGACTGTTTTTTTCACTCTCTAAGTTTAATCATAGTAAAAGGAGTCTGCGTGATACATTTAGGTATAATTTGTATGCTCCCATATTGTCCAAAATAGGATTTTATGGGAAGATGGAGTCATGATAACCCATGATAATACCATGACTTTTGATAGGTATAGAGCATGTTACTTGGAAGTATGTGGGCTTCATACATCCTTTGAAATTTAAGCTGCAGACACATTATTTGGAGGCAATATAAATATTTGCCTCCCGCAGTCACCTGTATATTTTATGCGTCAGTTTAAACCTGATCAAAACATTTTCACTCTACCTAATACTTTTATCAGGTGCACATTTCAACCTATTAAAGCAATAAACAATTATGGCTATAACGTCACAGTACCCAAATTGCACCAAGTACCCAATTTTCACCCTATGTGTATGTATGTATTCAACAAAAGTAACTGCAGAAATCTTACAAGTTTTTTTTGAGACAAAACAATTTGTATTGTTATGATTTGACATTATACACGTCTTTCAACATATGTTAATATATTTAAATATACACAAATCGTTCACAGTGAGAATATACATGTATCAACAGATGAAGCATTCCTTGGAAAAAGTAAATCTACGAAAACATCAGTGTTGTCTCCATGCGAAGTTATCTAATTATCATCTTTTAAAAATGTTAGCAACTTCACAACTACAAGTAAATTTTTCATGACCAAAATAAAATAAAGTACAAACAAAACAGCAATAAAATGCTTCGCCAAGCACAGCCTGATACAACCACAGATGTAGATTTAGCATATAAAAAACACCAAAAATTTTATGTCAGTTGAAATCAAACATATTTTAATTTTGGACCCTTCAAACTTTAATATGGACTAATTTGAAAACAGGTATCAGGTGAGCCCAAACATTTCTATTCAGCAGCAGTCTCCAACTACATATCTCCTTAATTTCATATGATAGTCCCACAAAAATGTTGAAAATGTGTACATTTAATTTTTTTTCTAGATTCTCTCATGTCATGCATGTGAAAGCAGTACCTTTTTGGTTACTATTTATGTGTTGCGTCTAAACATGAATTGTAACACTTTATAGTGACTGACCAGGTCAAACAAATACTTCTCAAGAAACATGCAGAAAAAGAAGACAACTTGGAACAGCACCAGCCATGCCAGACTATGTAGGAATAAAAACTCAAATCGGAATAGCATGGAAGGTATGTTAGTGATATGTCCTTGTGAATAGTAAGGAAAGCTATCAATAATTCCGCAATTTTATCAGGTTTATCGTACATTTTCTGTTCAAATTTTCACACAATCAGTGAATCGTTCAAAAAGGCTAAACTAACATTTTATTACCAGCTGATTACTGAAAGTTTCAAACAATGACAAGTGTTTCATTCATGAAATAATGTGTGCATTTCTGCGAAAAAAATTAAAGGGAAAGAAGATCCTTTTGCGGTGCACTTGTGCATGTCAATTGCGAACTAACCCAATATATTTTCTTTATCATGACCAGTCCACTGATAATGACGTCGACATTATCAAGGACAAGGAGTACACATCAAAGGAAAATGCACAAATTACCGATAAAATCATTTACACACACTGTTTCGTGTGTATCACCTGCCATATCAGTATTTGTTGCATTTATATATAAATGAGAAATAATCAATGTAAAAATGGTAAATTTTTGGAGAAAAAAACCCAAAATTATGGAAAAAAAACCAAAAATGTTGTTTTTGACCACTGACTCCTAAACTGTTGGTACCATAAACCCCCAAATCAATTCTAACATTCCTTTTGTGTATTGAACCTTCTGGTACAATTTCATTCATTGTCATAGAGATCCATTTACTTAAACTAAAGTTATTGTCCGGAAACCAAATGTGTCTTCGGACAGCAACAGCGACATGATAGCATTACTCGAAAGCAAATTTTTGACATATTCCCCATTTCGATTCTCAATTTTATTTATAAAAACTTGAAAAGTAAGCTAATAAAACAAATTATGCAAGAAATGACATAAAACCGACTCTGAATTAGTACGTGAAATTGATGTAGAAATTAACCCACAAAAAGAAGATGATCAGGAATATATTTATACTGCTGAGCAGTGTTCTCCCCTCAAATTTTAAATAACATCCTAGAAAATAGCAAAATCTTTAGATTATCAACTTAACAATCCTATTTATGGTTCCTTATATAGATGAAAATGAAAAACCTGATCAAAACATTATTCTAAACAGGCTCACTGTAAATTCAAACTCTTCTTTTAACAACCAGAATGATCCTCTTGCTGATCACATATATATGAGAGCAGGAAACTGGGAATACAATATGAACAATCAGCTAATTTAGAAAGTAAAAATAATTCAACAAACAGAAAGCGTTGTTTGCAACACTAAATAAAAAAAACAGCTACAACTTTTAGATATTGATGAAAAAGATATTCCAAAACCGCCACCTTTTCATGAAAATCAACAAAAAATTTATTTAATGAAGTTATGGATTGTATAACAGTATTCATAGTTTTTGAAATTAAACAAATGTCTTATTGTTTTAAATTTTGTAAAATTTGCAAAGAAAGAAAAATGGATATGAAAATGCACAAGTTAATGATTGTAAGCATGGTTAGCATTGTCATTTATATAAATCACCAATAAATTCATTTTCAGCAGAAAACAATAAGGGAGCAAAAATTTAGCTTCAAAGGGGGGAGTATGGTTTTTTGTTTGAGTCAGATTTTTTACACGTGAAGCACTTCAATGCTATTAATCAAAATTATTTAGTCAAAATATAACACTATAAGGTATGGGGAAAATCTGGATTCAGAATATTTTTTTTGTCCTCTGCTTGAACAGAGTATTTTTTGTCATCAATTTTTAAAGAAAAATACTAGTCCAAATAATTATGACATCCAGGAAGGCTATTTTAAATTTTTGCTTTGATGCCTTCCTGCGACGCATCAAAGCAAAAAGAAAATACCATACCCCCTTTCTGCCTTTTGAAGTTCAATGATCTTTCCCTAAACATTTTCCATCTAAACTTATCATTATATTTTAGACAAAAACTATATAAAGGACATTCGTCCTGAACATGCATGAAATATTTGCCACTGGGCGTTAAGCAAACCAACAATCAATCAATATGTAGGACATAGTTTTGGAAAGCTGGCATTCAAGGTAGCGCCTTCCTCATATTATATATATATACATACAGAGACATATAATACAATTGTATTATATGTCTCTGATATATATATATATATATATATATATATATATAGAAGACAGTGAGATACTGCAAACCGAGTGTCCATAGTTGAAGATGCACATATACCTAGGTGAGGGACACAAGTTCTTTAGAGCCTCGGTTATTATTATTATTATTATTATTATTATTATTATTAAGGGGACGAAGTCCCCTATTACGGAAGAAAAATCAATTTACCGAAATTTTCATTCTACTAATGAACTCAAAATCGTTAACTTTTTTTTTAACTTTTTTATTTTCAGACTTTTTTATTTTCCCGCATTTGCGCAGAAATCTACTTCCTTTTTCCGGTCTCGTTTGCATTAGTCTTTGAGTAAAATATATATTTATCGGTCTAGTAAAATATAGGAAGGAAATATAGCCTTGAATGGAACGTTACCTGATAGCGTTTCTTTGTTTACATTGAATATGACGTCATAACATAAATAACGTCACAACTAAAATTCCGAACAACAGAACCGAAATCGGAAACGTTAGGGTATTTCCGTTTCTTTTTGAACAGATTTTGAAGTAAAAATATGTTTGAATTAAAAAAAAAAAAAAAAAACAGACTTCGTCCCCTTTCACAGGTAACGCCTGCCTCATATTAAGGGGACTTCGTCCCCTATTACAGTAGAAAAATCAATAAAAAAACAAAAAAAATCGGGAAAATTTCCCGAAATTTTCATTGTACTAATTAACCCGAATAATTCAGTAATTATATTCCGCTGATCTATGATTACTTCATTAACGCCTGAATGCATTGACAATGAAAAATCTTCAATCAATCATTCGGAATTAGCTCGGGATTTGCCTATCTCGATAAAATTGATCTGATTGCTGATTGGTCACCGCTTCTACAGGGCACCAATCAAAATCCAGGATTCGTGAAGAGTTTTTATCGTGTAAGGAATTCAGGTAGCACGGTAGTATTTGCATTCTGGAATTTAGGTTCCTCTTTTGTGTACCCTACCTAAGTCAATGTATTTGAACAGTGTGATTGGACAAAAAATACAGTATCAACTGAACATATTTTCCCAAACTGAGGGATGAATCAGGTGTAGAAAAATATGAAATAATTTTACATACAGGTGAAAATGAATTTTTGAGAATTTTTTTTAATTTTGTATTCACTGCATGATAAAAGACCTAAAAGCACTAGTGGCCTTAGGTTTTTAAAGATAGCAAAAAAAGTAAACGGTCATGATACATATTTAAATTCATTTCTGAAAATTATAATGAAAGTACTTCAGTAAACTGTGTACATAGAATTTTGGGCAGTGCTAGAAAGTGGTGAAAAGTTTAAAAAGGCTATCATTATCCCTTATGGGCCAGGAAATACTACCGTGCCACCTTCAGGCCCTCGCAAGTAGGAGAGATCGATTACGGGGAGGGACTGAATTATTCGGGTTATGTACTAATGAACTTGTAATATATTTGCTATATAATAATACAATCCAGTTTCTATAACTAATTTATTAACAAGTACATCGTTTGATGGTCAGACTACAGAATGACAACATGTGTATAAGGACTTCAATTGATCTATTTAATTATGTTTATTTAAGAACGTGCAGACATGTGAGAGTTGCTGATCTGTCAATTATAATTACTGTAACAGATGATACGGTAATAAAGTGCGGTGAACTTTACAACACTTCTCCGGCCTAAGATAAAAACAAATTAAAAACAAATTAACTCAATTACAGAAAATTAATGTCTTTTTCACGGCTACTGATTGATAAGTCCATATCAGTTTGAAAACAAATAAAAATGTCAGATCACAAAGATTCATTCGTTAAAGTTTGTCTGCACTGAAACTATAATGTCCTACTAAGAAAATAAAATAAAAATGTTCGCACTGGTCTTGTTGTTGTTTCTTACACTAAATGATATGTACACACATGCACTGCGAAGTACTTAATGCACTTCAAACGGTTGTGAGGATTATTATGCCTCTTTATAAATCTACAATTTAATTCAACACAAAATCCTTAAAATGCGATGGTTCTTTTCTTATTCTCTTCCGATGGCGTGGTTCCATTTGTTCAGTCATGTTTGACGGTTTCTCGATTTGCGGTTGTTCGGTCTCAGGAGTACTTATCGGTATAGTTATTTCTGGCTCAAACAATTCACTGTCATTGTCACATTTTTCTTCCTTTTCGTTGTTTGTGCATCAAAGTTTCGTACTCTGATGTGATCAATATGTCTACGAATGACACGTCCATCTGGCAATTTGATATGAAATGAAAGTGGTCCTGATTGTTTTATAACTTCTCCCTGAATCCATTTAAACTTTGACCCAATTGCGAAATTTCGGGCAAATACTCCCTGTCCTACATTAATTTGTCTGTTCACAGATTTTTTGTCGTGATAATGTTTTTGTTTTTGTTGTCTCTCCTGAACTCGCTTCTCGATATTTGGAAAAACTAAATCTAGACGTGACTTGAGTTTCCTCTTCATCAGCAATTCTGATGGTGCCAATCCTGTCGTTGTTTGTGGCGTTATACGGTAGTTGAAAAGAAAACGGTTCAACTTTTCCTGGACAGTTCCTTCTTTGATTTTCTTCATACCTTCTTTGAAACTTTGAACTGCTCGTTCAGCACAACCATTACTAGCTGGATGCCACGGCGCGGAAGTGCGATGTTCAATTCCATTTGATTTCACATAATCGGCGAATTCCTTACTAGTAAATGCGGCTCCATTATCACTAATAATGAGATCACATAATCCATGTGTTGCAAACGTTTGTTGAAGTTTTGCAATCGTAGCCTCGGATGTTGTAGAATTCATGACGTGTATGTCTATCCATTTTGAATACGCATCAACCATAATTAGAAATGATTTGTTCATGAATGGTCCTGCAAAGTCTATATGTATTCTTGACCACGGATGGCTCGGATATTCCCACGGATGTAACGGTGCTTCTGCTGGTAATTTTCGGTTTTCCTGACAACTGTAACAGTTAACTACAGTTAATTCCAAGTCATTGTCCATTCCCGGCCACCATATATAGCTTCTTCCTAGACTTTTCATTCTAGTAATCCCTGGATGTCCTTGGTGTAATTCATCTAACATGGCCTCACGTCCTGGTTGTGGTATAATTACTCTTCCTCCCCACAATATGCATCCGTCCTGACTACACAGTTCATTTTTTCTACTATAATACGGCCTTATGTCTTCACTGGGACATTTTGACGGCCATCCATTCAAAATGTATCTAAGCACCATAGACAGTATTGTGTCCTTGCGTGTCCACTTTTGAATTTGTTTAGCATCAACTGGTGTAGTGGCTAAATGTTCCATTAATAATATAGTATCACCTGGCGTTGGTTCCGTGTTTTGTTTATTTTAAATCCCAAATAAACAACTTCTTCGGCCATGAACACACACTTCTGTTTCTTTAACCGAATTCCGATTCTCTTAAATCTAGACAAAACCTCAGAAAGAGTATTTAGATGTTCCTCCCTTGTTTTACCCGTTATCAGTATATCATCTACTCGAACCAAAACATTGGATATACCTTGAACAACATTTTCAAGTGTTCTCTGGAAAATACCTGGGCTGGACGCTACACCATAAGAAAGTCTATTGTATCTGAATAAACCCTTGTGCGTGTTTATAGTCACATACCTTTTACTGTCCTCATCAAGTTCAATTTGTTGGTATGCTTGATTTAAATCCAATTTTGTATATTCTTGTCCTCCTCCAAGCGTTGCGTATAAATCCTCAGTTTTAGGAATCGGATAATTATCCAACTTTGAAACGGCATTAACGGTTACCTTGTAGTCACCACAAATTCTAATAGATCCGTTCTCCTTAACTACAGGTACTATCGGAGCGGCCCAGTCGGAAAATTCCACTTGCTGAATCTGACCCTCCTTCTCAAGACGTTCAAGTTCCATCTCCACTTTATCCTTCAACGCATACGGCAAAGGGCGAGCCTTGAAATATTTCGGTACGGCACTCTCATCAACATAAATCTTGGCTTTCATGCCTTTTACAGTTCCAAGTTCATCTTTGAAAACTTCCTTATTTGCTTCCAAGATCACATTTAAATCACTCGATTGATTATCACTTCCAACGACGGAGAAAATATCCTTCCAATCCAGTTGGAGTTTGTTCAACCAGTCTCGGCCAAGTAAATTCGGACCTTTACGCTTCACTATCAGTAATGGTAATTTTGCGCTTTCCTTCTTGTAGTTGACATTGACGATTGCACGTCCTATTACAGGAATCTGCTCTCCCATGTATGTTCGGAGTTTAGCACTTGTCGGTTCGATTCTGAATTTCGACTTGTAATCCTTGTAAGTATCCTCGCTCATGATAGAAACTGACGCTCCGGTATCTATTTCCATGGCTATTTCACATTCATTCACATTGATTTGCACTTTATATGCCTCATTAGATTTATTTCCAAAATGAAAAACTGAGTAAACTTCATTTTCACTTTCACTTTCGCTACTTTCATCCTGCTCCATGAAATGAGCACGTGGTTTAAAACGTGATTTGAACTCTCTGTGATTTTCACTTAAATTCCCATTGGCAGATTTGTTACGGCATTTTTTTGCGATATGTCCTTTCTTTTTACAACTGTGGCATTTTGCATCCTTAAACCTGCAATCAGCGGCTATATAAGTGATTTCCTCCACACCGGTAACAATCTCCTTGTTTCGAATTTCCAGAGTTGTTTCTTGTATATGATTTTGAAACTTTGTTGACTTGTTTCTGAAATGTTGCATTTGTCCCACTCGCTTGGATGTCTTGTGCGTTCTTCTCAGCAGTCTCCATAGCGGTAGCAATTTCCAATGCCTTGTCAAAATTAAATTCGGCTCTGCTAACAGCCTCCTCTGTATGCGGTCACTCTTTATTCCGACGACTAACCTGTCTCGTAACATCGCGTTTAACGTGTCACCATAATTACAGTGTTCTGTCAGACTTCTTAGTGCTACAATAAATGTCCTCACTGACTCATCGCTGTTTCTTGTTCTACTGTTAAATTTAAATCTTTGGATAATTTCTGATGGTACTGGATCTCGGTGGTCTTTCACTAGTTTTGTTAAATCGGCCAGTGATTTCGTTCCTGGTTTGGCTGGTGCTAATAAATCCCTGATTAATTTGTAGGTATTCTTCCCACATACACTTAAGAAAATATCCCGTTTCTGGTCTTCTTCGTCTATCTCATTAGCATTAAAATAATGTTCCATACGTTCTACATATTGTGTCCAATCTTCGGATTCATCAAAAGAGTCTAATTTCCCGTAAGTCGGCATTGTCACTTGTAGAAATTCACATTTATTTTAATATTCAGTTTCTTTCCTCGTCGCCAAAATGTGTAATATATTTGCTATATAATAATACAATCCAGTTTCTATAACTTATTTATTAACAAGTACATCGTTTGATGGTCAGACTACAGAATGACAACATGTGTATAAGAACTTCAATTGATCTATTTAATTATGTTTATTTAAGAACGTGCAGACATGTGAGAGTTGCTGATCTGTCAATTATAATTACTGTAACAGATGATACGGTAATAAAGTGCGGTGAACTTTATAACAGAACTCAAAATCGTTAACTTTTTTTTAACTTTTTTTTCAGACTTTTTTTATTTTCCCGCATCTGCGCAAAAATCTTTTCCGGTATCGTTTAGGCTCGTGATTTTAGTAAAATGTTATGGGGACGTACCTTATAACAGTAAGCAAATCAATAAAACTACCATAAATCAACATAAAAAATCAATCCACTAATAAAATCATAATCCTAAACGTTTTTCTAACTTCCAACAGTTGCATTTTCCCTGTTCCGGTTCTGCTGACGGAAGATGCCATGTAAGTCACACGATTTCCCGAAAATTTATATATATGAATACCAAAAAGAATATGGACAACCACACAAAATCAATTAAATTTGTATCCTTTTAATGTCCTTTTTAAATTTATGGTAGACTTTTCTATAATTTTATTTTGTTTTTCGTTTGATATTTAAAGAAAAGACTTAAAGATTCAAATATGTATGAAGTCATTATAACAGGTGTCAATAGGTCATCGCCCTGATTGATGATCATTTTAACACTTGTCGGTCATGATACAGATCCGCTCCTTAACAACTCGAAACTCGAAACTGGTCGATGCTTCATAGCAACACGTCTTCTTGTTTACATTAAAATATCAGCGTTTTCTGTCCTTTTTACCATTTAAATGTACATTTTTTTAATTCAGATTTTGATGTGATAAAAAACGTTACCTGATCAGGATAGCGTTTCTTTGTTTACATTGCAAATGACGTCACAACTTTTAAATTCCCTAACAATAGGACCAACATCGGAAACATTTCCGTATTTCTGTTTCTTTTCCAACAGATTCTGAAGTTAAAATATTCCTTGAGTTCTCTGGGGAAACTCACCGCTGATCAATCAGGCAGGTGTTTGCATTTGTACAAAGATCCGTAATAAGCAGTTAATAATCATCAAAAATCTGATGGATAACTGGATACCATAAGAAGAAGTCGACTTTGTATGTTCTGTTATCCGAACATACAGGTTTTTTTTAAAACCAGTGATCTCACATTTTTGTGTATAATCTTCCGGAAAATTAACTTAAAATCGTTCTTATTATTTCATTTAATGTGTTTTCGAAAAGGAATCAAGAATAATGGACAAGATGCGCAGAATAAATGGCAAAAAAATTAAGGTGATCGTGTTTGATTTTCCTTAATCGAGTCTATGTACATGTGCAAATTAATGGGGGGTAATTTTTTAAACGCAGCTAATTAACAAAAAACGAAAAAAAAAAACGTTTTATAGTTTTAAATCGTACCTTTTAATAAAAGATTTTAAAAATTGAACTCAATCACAGAACAACTTTTCTTTTTCATATATTTTAATAATTTTATTATCGTAGTTACAAACTTACTGCCAAAAGAAGTGACATTTAAACGAAAAATTGAAAATAACTATTGACATAGATTTATTTTATCTTAAATTATAAAATCATTCTACATGGAATGTGTCATTTACATCTACATATCTGCATAATGTACTTACAGGTCTCGAGCAGAATCGACACAACTTTTGTTTTCTCCATGCATGGCTTAGCATCACAACAGTAAAAAAAATAAAAAAATGAAACAATGAGAAGTCAAAAGAGAAATCAACTTCACATCACCAGATCTATTAGTAAAAAGTGTTGTACCGCGATGTGGTGAACATGGTGAAGAAACACAGAAAAAATATATCATGTCTAGCAACGTTTCCCTTGTCACATAAATTTAAACGAATGGTTTTATGTTATCACCTGCTACATTCACTGCAGCCACTTGCAAACCCATTTCTCAATGGGCATGCATCAGAAGGATATATGATGTATAATGAATTATACAACCTTCGATCAGAGCTTAACGTCTGAAGCAAGAAAATAAGATACTTTCATGACCACTGTTAGGGTTTTTCTGCTCTATGTATATATAATCTAATTTTGGATGTAACACGTCTTCTGATTGGCTGAAAGTGTTTTGTCTATCAGCTCATAGACATAATTTTGTCATGTGACCGTGACGTCAACAACGTTTTTATCATGAGTTACGCCTTTTTAGAATTAAATTATAAGGACTGACTGTAATATTTTTTCTGTCTATTCGAAATAACCTAAAAAATGTGGTGCACTTTTAAATAACCCACTACGCGGGTTATTCAGTGTGCACCGCATTTTTGATGTTATTTCTTCATAGACAGAAAAATTATTACAGTCATTCCTTAAATAGAAGTAGAAACACTTATGCCAATTTCTATACTGTTTTAGAGTGGGACGTTTCTCAGATGTTTATAAAAATAAGGAGAATGTGGTATGGTTGCCAATGAGACAATTATCGATCAAAGTTCAAATGAAGTGGATGTAAACAAAAATAGGCCTTAAACAATGAGAAACAACCATACAGTATAGTCGGCTATAAAAAGCCCTGACATGTTTGTTTGGGATTGGTTTTTTTGCAGTACGTCGTCAGGTAATTTAACTTTTTTCTGTACGTTTTTAAAAGATATCAACTGCTATCAGCTATTCGTGACATTGTATAGACTTTTTGTTGACTTTCGAGTACTTGGCAGAAATCAACAAAGTGGAATTACTACTTGAATTCTTCATGACATTTTCTGGTGTTAAACAATCTGAATTAGTACATGATAACTTGACTTTCTCATCCGGTTGCCTGGTATCTAACCTACTAAATGTACCTGCTTGTCAAGTGTTTTCTAGGTAAAAAAAAATATACTTTAATTTTACTTTATGCTATGTATCGATAAGTTAAGCTCTTTTTAACTGACTTTAATAGTTTTTCTTTTCCAGCTAACATGTTTAACCCCGCCACGTTCCATATGTGCATGTCCCAAATCAGGAGCCCGTTATTCAGTGGTTGTTTGTTGTTGTACATAATGTTTGTTTTTCGTTTATTGTTTTGTACATAAATCAGGCTGTTAGTTTTTCTAGTTTGAATTGTTTTACATTTGTCATTTCTGGGCACTTTAAAGCTTACTATGCGGTATTGGATTTGCTCATTGTTGACGGCGTATGGTGACCTATAGCTGTTAACTTTTATGTCATAACGTCGTTTGGTTTCTGCTAGAGATTTGTCTCATTGGCATACACATCTTCTTATTTGTATATTCTATTCGTTAAAGACTATGCAAAAGGGATTGGCTGCCGGACTATATAAAAAGCACAGAACTGTTCAAGTTTTAATTAGTTGCAGCCCTCAAGCTTCAATAATGTTATTGTCTATTGTATTGGTGGTAGAGTGTCTGACATGTCCGGCACCCAGATTCAATAGTACCCCATATCACCTTCCACATGTTCCATGTAACCTAAGACTACTATATCAGTGGTTATAGGAATCTCAGATATGTAACCATTCAGTTTGAGAATTTACCCTACAGGTTGACTTTGCAAGTATTTGTGCACATAGCATAACTCATAATTGTTGTACATAAGGGAACTCACTGATGCACGGTAATCTGCAGATGAGCTAGATACATAAACCAGGTATCATTCTTTTGTCATGTGTTACATGCAGTTCTTTTCCAGTAGTTTGCAGGTACGTGGTTTAGTCAGTAATTCTGACGTAACAAGACCTATCCATGTAACCCTTTCAGTTTTGTTTTTTGTTTGTTTACAATATCTGTATTAAAAGTCAATCTATCGATCAACATATAATACCTCTATAATTGAAAATGTATTATATCTTTTTATAGGTTCACTGTAAATTCATCATATACTTTGTAATTTTGTAAATGGCTAGCTTTTACCGAGACTTCCATAGAATTTGAAAGGTATTAACAAATGTATGATGACATATACTTCTGCATAAAAAAAAGGGCATATATTTTGATTTTAACATTTTAATAGAATTTCAATTCAACCAAAATCATCAGATTATCTAAATTATCGATTGATATCAATTTACGTATGCATTATAAAAATTATTAATAAAGTGAAAATAGTTTAATAGACGTTTTATATAATTATTATTTTTTATGTCTTTTTTCACACCATGCAATGTGTATTGCCAGATTCGATAATTAAAAGTTAACCTCGGTTAAAGAGTGATCAGCGTATCTAGTAATGAAAAGCCTCACCTACAGTGATGCCCGGGTGCTTAATCCTTGCTGAGACGTATAATACTTCTAATAATATGTAATATATGCTTCTGTTTTTAATGTTTAAATCATGTTGTTTTCTTATTAAATTGAGTTACTTTCTCACCAGAAATTATGCTGGGATTCACAGTGGCGGATCCAGAACTTTTCATAAGGGGGGCCCGCTGACTGACCTAAGGGGGACCCGCTCCAGTGATGCTTCAGTGATTCCCTATATAATCAACCAAATTTTTCCCACGAAAGGGGGGGGGGGGCCGGAACCCCCAGCCCCCCGGATCCGCCTATGGCTATGGGGAATTGCAAAAAATGTTTCTATATATAAATCTGCTGTTAACGGGATATCGTAAAGTATTCTACAGGTTTTCTGACTTCGTCCCCTTTCACAGGTAACACCTGCCTCATATTATTATTATAGAACATTCAGGCGTAAATCACCACTTCAAACAAATGCTTACGTCATCTTCTGGTACCTCGGTATCAGAAAAAAGTAAATCACAAAAATACTGAACTCCGAGAAAAATTCAAAACGGAAGTCCCTAATCAAATGGCAAATTCAAATGATAAAACCAAGGATTTGTATAGTGACACTATACAAATCCTTGATAAAACACATCAAACGAATGGACAACAACTGTCATATTCCTGACTTTGCACAGGCATTTTCAAATGTAGAAAATGGTGGATTGAACCTGGTTTTATAGCGCTAAACCTCTCACTTGTATGAGAGTCGCATCAAATTCCGTTATATTTACAACGATGCGTGAACAAAACAGACATAATAGTAAAAATAGTCACAATATGGGTACAGCAGTCATCACTGTGTCACAATCTCGAAACAAACAAATATTTAACAAAAAAGCACAAAAAAGTCCAAAAAAGTGACACGTCTGTGTATCTTATATCTTTGTCTATGATGAATTTGTTTATATAGGAAGAGACTCCCTATGAAATAGACACTAAAAAAAATTGTTCTTATTAAGACATTGTCTTTTTTTTTTGAAAATGGTGATAATGAACCTTCTAAAATTAAGGTGAACTCGATTTGTGCGCACAACAGTAGGTAAATTAAATCAACACTTCACAAATCAACACTTCATCCGAATCCGTTAGAGTTATTTCCCCTGTAGTGTTATTATTTTTCACTGCCACTGGTACACAAAAGTTCATTTGATTTATGCCCACATAAGAATAATTATTGAAGAAGACATGACAAATTCTCGAACAGAGAACACATTCGCTTAAAAATCAAAACTTCACTACCTGGCAGAAGCACCGACACGTTTTTTTTTTTAAATCAGCTGAACGAAGGTACAGTAAGTATGACGATGGGTGGAGAATAATTTTAAAAATGCAATGTACATTCCCCTCGGTAAGTTGCATTGTAATATAACGCGCTTGTAATAGTGGGAGTTTTTAACGTCCTACACAGGAACCGAAATACAAGGTCGGGCAATTATTTACTGTATAATTTTTGGTAAACATGCCTCCTACAGGTTAGGAAAGATCCTCATAAATAGATGTATTTACACTTGTATGCAAATTTGTCCGCCATTACGTAAAATCACACAGGTTCCTGTAAACTTTGACATCATAATTCAAAACATTTGACGTCACAATTAAAGAGTGATTGTTGCCTGACGTCAAAAGGTGATTGGAGTAGATCTAAGGTCATTCGGAGGCAAAATATAGCTAAATACCAAAAGTGTAAATACGTTTATGGGACGGGTATATATATACACCAATCTCGAGTTGTTTTATATTAATGAGTAACCCTGTTTGACGGGAGATCAATCGGCATGAACGATGTCATCAGACCACCTGTTCTTACTTTACATGCTTGAGCATTGCCATTGTGACAGGAAATTAATGGGAGAGTGCAGGAATTCGAAAGTCGTGTTATATACATTTATTACCTGGAGATATAAAGGTAGTCTAACTTGTTGAGTTAAGGAAGATCTTCTTTGGTTCAATTGGTTAGAGCGCTGCCTTTTGATCCCAAGATTGAGGGTTCGAATCCCACAGGTACCATCCATGGATTTTCACAATATTGGACTTATTGGTGCTGCGAGCATCTACTACTGGCACATACTGGTGTTTGTGAGTACCTGGCAGTTAATTTCATTGACTCATCAGGTATGACCAGCAGGTTATTTGAGGATGATAGACATCATGGAACTGGCCAGAGGGTTTCCAAGTGAAAGACTCTGGGGATGTCTGGTAGTTGACCTCTAAGCTGCGCGGATAGATGATATGCGGTGCGAAAAATGAAAAGAGGGAAGAGTGTTGTATACCTGGAGATATAAAGGTAGTCTAACTGGTTGAGTTAGGGAAGATCTTCTTTGGCTAAATTAGTTAGAGCGCTGCCTTTACATCCTGAGATTGAGGGTTTGAATCCTGCTGGTACCATCATGGATTTTCACAATAGTCGTCTATAATCCATGGGTATTATACCCCAAAACAGTAAACAATTTTCAGTAATATGATATAATATTTGGATTTCAAGATATTTTCTGACTTGGCCCTAGCCTACATTCGGGTGAATGACAACATATTGCCTACAGACACCATGACTAAAATCTGAATAAAAGTTAATGGCCTTGAATAAGTTGTATTTTTGGAGGCCATTAATCTTTGTATTCAGTTTTCATTTGAACTATGGTCTTTTATTAACATGATTAAAGTGAAAAATGTTGCCATTTATATGAATATTTGCGCCATGACAGCCATTATAATGAAATACTATTTTTTTTTCCTCTGCAAATTGATAAATGATTTTGGGTATAATTAATACCCATAAATGGGGATACATGTAGGAGGCCCCTCATGGGGGTGTCCAAGTAATCACATCATCACATAATCACAAATGTTTTGCCAATATAATCACATAATCATTAATTATTTTTTTAAACAAGATAATAAAATACAGGGCCTAATCTAGGATTTTGAAGAGGGAGAAGTGACTTCTCCTTCCAAGAGAGAGAAGGGAGAAGTGGTCAATTTCTTGGAGAAGTGAGATTCCATTACCGTTTCGGTTGCATCGTGTTTTCATGCTTATCACTAAGGAAATTGTTTTATATTCAATAAAAGATATACTTGCAGTTTTTTCATATGTTATTGTACACAATTTATATATAGAAAGTTCTTAATAAAAAGGTTTAGACAATATATAGTTGTTATTTATTTATTGATACCATTGTGTTCTAAATAAAATTTGTTGATTGGGACATGAGGGAGTAGCCTAGTAATATTATCATGATTATGATGCATTAAATTCATGTGCATCTGCCTCAATTTATTTTTAAAAGTCCAGAAAAAATATAACTCCCAGTTTTCCTGTTGAATTTCACATGACTGGGAATTTGATTTATATCACCACTTGTAATTATTTTGTAAAACATTATTGAATGTCCAGGACATTATGTTAGTTGTAAATTGAGATTGTCGTTAAAGATTGTAAGTCTATAAATGAAAATATTTTTCAATCGCATATTAATTATCCGACAAAGAGCTATTTTTTTAAAAATATCATCCATATCAACGAAATGGTCGTGAGAAACAATCCACTGCTGATCACAACCTGGTCGAGTGTCGTACGTTTGCCATCACATTATCCATCAGCAGTCTTTCTACCTTTTATATTTCAATTTTTATTCAATCAATATAATAAATCTACCGTTAATTCCAACCTTTTACCTACCTAATAGTAAAATTAATCGACTCGTGTAAGTTGTAAAAATAAAACAAATCAGCTGAGTGATTACGCAACATCCTCAGATGAAAATTATTTGCATCACTTGGCGTCCGTCGTCGTCGTCGTTAACTTTTTACATTTTGAACTTCTTCTAGAGAACCGCTGAATGGAATGAAACCAAACATGGCATGAATGTTCCTTATGAGGTGCTGACCAAGTGTTGTTACTTTGAAGACGATCCATCATCCAAGATGGCCACCAGCTGGTGACAGTGTTTAACAAAGGACCCTATGGACAATACATACAAATGTCTTCTTTTAGAGAACCACTGAATGGATTGAAACCAAACATGGCATGAAATGTTCCTTATGAGGTGCTGACTAAGTGTTGTTACTTTGAAGCTGATCTTTCATCCACGATGGCCGCCAGCGGGGGGACTTCCTTTAACATAAGACCCTATTGGAAATACATACAAATGCTTCTTCTAGAGGTGCACTGAATGGAATGAAACCAAACATGACATAAATGTTTCTTATGAGGTGCTGATGAAGTGTTGCTACTTTGTTGCTGATTTACTGTTCAAGATGGCCACCAGGAATTTTTATTAAATTACAGGGCCAATATTAAACCAAATTTGGCCTCACTCATTATTAGGGTATCTGTTATGATTTTAATCTATTTTAACATGATTTCCAAAACCAAAGTAGAATCAGGTGAGCGACACAGGCTCTTGAGAGCCTCTAGTTTTAATTTGTTTTACTCATTTGAAGTATATTTATATTTGAAGTATATTTATATTTGAAAAATTAAAAACACAAAGAACTACATGATTAAATCTGTTAGTGCTTTCAGCAGTTGTCATATCAGCTCTTCAGACAGTACCACATAGTAACGCTCATATACTGTCCGAAGAGCCGATAAACAACGGCTGAAAGTGCTAACACTTTTAAACATGTAATTTTTTTGTGTTTTTTCGTTTTTTTTTCTTTCAAATATACATTACTGTCATGACTGTACCAAGGACATTTTCATTTTCGAATATACATATATATATATATTTTGGAGTATTTGTATATATATGTAGGACTCAAATCTATGGCGGGTTCCAAATCTATGGCAGATCCCTAATCTATGGCAAATATGACGTTACAAACGCCAAACAAATCAAATCTATGGCAGATTTTTGTTTTCTCCAAATCTATGGCAGATTTAGGAATTACGTAATTTTCCGGGAAAAAGAGTAACATATAACGTCACAATAAAGTAACGCCATATAAGTCGTCGCCGACAGTAAAGTTGTTGGCTCTCCAAACTTTCCTGAAGTCCTGTGTTTAAAATACTCAGGAAAACACTTTCCGCTTTCCCTCTAGAATAATTTGCCGATGGTTTAAATGAAGATGTGATCTTTTATCCATAGGAGGGACACTCATTATTGTACCGTCCGAATCCCGCGATCAAGAAAGGCACAGCTGTTTTTAGTAGTGGATATTTTGGGAATGGAGTTATAGTAAATATTTTAGCCTCTACGGCTGGCAAAGTAGTTAGAGTGAGAAAATGAAATTACAGGATACCACCTTGACTTAGATCGTCACCAGTTATAAAAGATTGATTAACGATGAAATAAATATTATGCGAAAAGTCAAACTGTTTAAATTGTTTTTTTTTATAAAAAACTGCTTTCTTGTTTGTTAAGGGACTTCCCTTTTTCTAGTTGTTTAAATTAATGGATTAAACAGGTACCATGCACAGATTAGGAAATGCTTATTTTTCCGGGGAAGATAATTTTAATCCCGATTTCTGTATTATGGTATATCACTCCTACACTTTTTTATGGTTGACATCACGATTTGGTTGACCATTATGGAATTTTTATTTCACAAATGTTTATAGACATGCTAGCTCCCGTTGTCGTACATTTCAACTTATTTAAGACAAGTCAGTGATTGTATATGTACTGCCTTACTCTACATTTGCACAAAATCTGCCATAGATTTGGAAACAACAAAAATCCGCCATAGATTAGGAAATTACAAAACTTGCCATAGATTAGGATTTTAACAAATCTGCCATAGATTTGGGATGGCATGACGTCATATTTACCATAGATTAGGAATCTGCCATAGATCTGGAACCCACCATAGATTTGAGTCCTACATATATATTTATAGAGTATTGAGTTTTGTTTTGTTTGATTAAGTTAAAGATTTTGGATTAAATCAATAGTCCAAAATTTACCTGTATTACTGAGCTATTTTACATAAACAAGTAAGATTGACAATGGAAATGGGGAATGGGTCAAAGAGACAACAACCCGACCATTGAGCAGACAACAACAACTAGTATTGTTAAAATTATTGCCACTGACGAAGGCTAATTGTCCAAACGAAATATTTGTCAACACGATTTTATACATCATCTTCGTATATTACAATCTTATATTAGTACTGTTGTGCAAATCTTTAGACTTTTATATATATATATATGTTTAAAATATTTGAAAGATAAAAATGAAAAGCAAAATAAGATCTACAAAAAAGTCAACACGGAAGAAATAGTCAATTGACAACTTATTTTGCATTTTTTGCAGAAACTATAATAGATAGAGAGAAACTGTAGAATTGGAAAAATGTACAACACAATAAGATCTAGAAATAAGTCAACATTGCAATAATTTTCAATTGACCCCTATATTGCCTTTCAGGCTTGAAAGATGTATAAGGCCCTTAATTTCAAAGAAATTGTCATCATCCGTAACTTGATAATATGACACAAGCCAAATATGTACAGACAAGACATTATAACCAATTGTTACATACTGATTTTAGTTCATGACAATCTTAACATATTTTTAATCTCAATCTTTTATAATTTATATGTTATATGCTTATATTTTTAGATTGTCTAGGGTCCAGTGTGACAAACAGGAAAAATGGTATAGAAGATATCTACCATGGTAGATAAGTATGATGAAGATTTGTATGAAAACCCATTCTTCATTGCTTTACAGACAAACTTTCCTCAATTGAATGAAAAAGCAACATCTAGTTGTTGGACAGTAAGTTTAACACATGTACATGTGCACTTGTATAAAATTTGCTGATTTAAAATAATCATTAACATATGTCCTCACCCGGCTCACCGGGAACAAAGACATCTTGTTGGGAGTATGGCTGACATCTGTTCAAACATATTGTCAGATTTTGTCTGATCAAGTGTTATTTGTGTGGACAGAAAAATTAAGACTTGTGTGTAAGGATATTAGAATTAATGCTTGATTGAGGTGTTCTAATTAAAACCAGCAGGTGTATAATATTTTGGAAAGATATTTTTTCCTATTTTTTCAAAAAACCTGCAGCAGAATATTTACTGTTTTGTACATGTGATAATCCAATATATACATACTTCTAAACCAACTAAATTGCAAAGGCGATGTGTCTTTTGTGAGTAGAAAAAGTAACTTACATATAAATCTATGAAAATATGTCACAGTTTGAATTTCTTTTACAAAAAATGTATATGAATATATAAGCTAAATGTTAAAAATCACTTAAATACTCAAAGTTGGATAGCAAGGACAAAGTGAGAAAATGGTTTCCATGAAAATACGTTGGCTTACACTATAATTGTATATACATTATTAATTTTATTTAGCCTGACTTCATTATAGCAATAAAAAAATAAAATGTTATAACTCTATTGAAATTATTTGTTTACATTATATGAATGAATGAGTGGTTTATTCATGTTATTATAGTGCAACCTGTATATATACAACAAATACATATAAAGTACAATATTAAATTACAGCCAGCCAAATAGAGTTACAATGCACTGCCAAATTGAAACTCAATATATATATATATGCTAACTTCAAATGTTTTTCAAGCATCTTTAAAGTTCATCCAAGATTTCATTCAAAAGTTTGTTTTGCTTATTATGTACCTTTTACACCTCTGTCCAGAACACATTTCATGCAAGTACAAGTTTGTGAAAATCAGCTCTCGTGGATTGTTTATAGACACCTTTAGGCATATAATGAATAAAAATAGTACAATGTACATGTACATATGTATTTCAGGTCTGCATACCACGATATTCCTCCGTGGAACATGGAAGTTTTACAGAACATGATGTAAAGGATCACATTATTATTACAACACAGGCCGAGACAGACTTTTATTCAACTTGGTCTGGAAAGGTAAACTTCCCTTTTATTTCAGGTCAGAGGTCATAATCTAGATTTACTTACCATTAACATTTAAGTCACATTATTGTGAATATTTATTTATATTCAGTATATAAAACAAAGGAGATGCTACATAACCTAAAAGAAACAGCAACCCAGAAACGCAAGTTAATCAAAACAGGCAAATACTAGGTCATCATACTGTTTAACCACTCCACAGTGTATTACAGTGTGTAAATAGCTGTATGTCTTGATAAGTTAAGATATGCATAACTCTAACCTGGGCATTTTCTGCAATCAGATTTATTCGTCTATTCCCCAATATATTGTTATTTAACAGTATAAGGTATTTGTACATTTATTTGAATATAGGATTTTTTTTTCTCAATGAAGAATGAACACTAGTTTAAATAAAAATTAGTTTTTTTATTTTTGTTGTTGAAAAGTGCATTTGCAATGCCTCTTTCTTGAAATTATTACCTAAGTCAAAATTCAATAAAAAAATATACTACACCTTCATTTGAAGATTTCTATTTCTAATCATGTCAAAACTATTTAAATGAAAAAAAATGATATTAAAAAAATCAGTGCCCCTTCAGTGTTCTCCCCAGGCCATTGTAGCGCTGCTGTATTCAGCGCTATCGTATTTCAGTGCTGTGCTATTGGGCAGACCGCAGCGGTATCCAATCAAATATCAGCGCTATTGTTTTTGAATTTTCAAACTTCCGGTATTATTCTGTACATTTCTGATCACATGGTCTACTGGTTGATTTGTCTGAGAGATCGTTTATTCACTTAACGAAGTCAAATATCGGAGGGGCCAATAAAAGAACAAAATGGCGCCATTTTCAAAACTTTTACTGTCAAAAAACCTTTTCTTTCTGCCGTTTTTCTCTTTAAAAAGATGCAGAAACCTCATGAAAAGGTGGATAGTGCTCGATAGTTCATTCCTAAATTATTGAAGGAAAGTTTTACCCCTTCTCTGACAACGTGGTCTCAACCATTTTTTGAACCATCTACGATTATTTCATTATTTTTTCGAGTTTATAACTGAACTGTGTAACCTGTTATGCTTTTAGGAAAGCATTCCTGTTGTCCAGGGATTCTTTACAAGCCCGTATTTTACGATAACTTGTCCTAGCACCGCTCTTTTCAAAATTGAATAGAGAATAAAACAAAACGAAAAAATCGCGTAAATATATTCAAAATATCGATATTTGTCATCCAATTGTCAATAAATATTAATTAAATATTGTTTTAAAATTAATGTAAACAGGGGATGGCTTGGGTAAGGAATGGCAGTTAATGATGCATGAAGCCATAAGTAAACAGGAAGTCGGTAAGGGAGATAATTTAGGAGGGAATGTTCTAAAAATAGTATCGTCAAATCTTGTCAAATATTTCTGGTGGCAAGAATTCAAAGGTTTATAAAATTATCAAGCACAACCTTTAAAGGTGGTAGTAATGTTTCAATTGGCAAATAAAAATTATTTTTATTGATAATCCACCTTTAATAAAATAAGATCTTATAAAAAATATATAGAATTTCTATCATATTCATCTTGGAATATGTTAGCCTTTTATAAGCATGTCTTTAATAACATTTAGATATTATCGAAAGGGTTATTCCATTTCTTCCTTTGATATTAAATAATATACTGATTTTGATTGCAAAATTGTAACTTGATAGATGTAAATAAAAGTTAATGAAAAAATTCCAATCTTGTCATTGAAAACTTTCTGTAAATATGTGTCAGTAAATTATGAAGTTGTAAAGGATATATATAACTAGTTTATAAGTCAAACAACTGAAATGTCATACTTACTCTTACAAAAAAGGTGGGGTGGGGTGGTATTGAAATCAAATTATATAAATTATCTAGGCATTTTAATTTTTAAAACTTAATAATTGAAATGTAACTTATTTCCTTTTCTGTGAAAGCATATGTATAAATGCAGGTTTTTGTCTATTAAATATGTAACACTCCCAAACGTGTCCATCCCCCCAAACGTGTCCGATTCCCCCAAACGTGTCCATTCTCCCCAAACGTGTCCGTTATATTCAATATTGCCCAAACGTGTCCGATAATTGTTTTTCGCCAAAACGTGTCCACTGTTAAACGCCAGAACGTCTCACGTCTTTTAGCGCTAATACATGTACAAATGACATCAATAACGTTTACGGCAATTCTATGATGGGGGACACAGTTGATGAAGTGGTCATTTATTATCATTAGTTTGTTCAATGCCGGTTGATTATCATAATTGCAAATTTAATCTGTAACATATGAATTAACTTTTGACTGAAATGCAAGTTGCAAGTATTGCATTCTGATTTAGAGCGAACATACAAATAATTTTAGTACAGTTGAATTAATCGTTTACCAAGTGAATTATTTTGTACTAATAAATTCTGATGATGCCTTTTATATTAAACCGAATATTGCACGGCGGGCTTTCCGCAGAATTGACTCTCCTTTTTTCAACAGTTCTGGTATTTTAAAAACTCTTCAAATCAAAAGTTTACTGTTTATCAGGTTTTTTAATAAATTTTAGGTTTCGAGCATCACTAAAGACACACAAACAAGAGACATAACGTCCAGTGCCAAATATTTCATGCGTTATTTGAACGACATCATGTTAACAATAAATACTGTACATAGGTTTTATTATCATACCGGGAATTTAGGATTAGGCCTAAATTTTTACGGTTATTCGGGATTAACACTAGTTGGGGTTTTAATCTAAAAAAATTAAGAGCCAGTAACAACCAATTTTTTATGACTTCAGTAAGAAACTACTTCAATCTCCGTTATGTAAGAGGCCGTTTTAAATATAAGTTGCGGAAATTAAAAAAAAAAAGAATGTTGCCTTCCAAAATACAACTGGTGGCACCATGAAAGAGTGAATTGCTACACAGGTTTTAATGCGCAGAGAGAGTGACATTCTCCCTACACGAGGTATTTGATTTAATATCTACAAATTAACTGAGCCAGGTAAGGACTAACGTAAACTTGTTCGTGTGTCTTTAGTGATGCTCGAAACCTAAAATTTATTAGAAACCCGGAAAACCAGTTTTTGATTTGAAGAGCTTTTAGAATATCAGAACTGTTGAAAAAAAGGGAAGTCAATTCTAATGAAAGCCCGCCGTCGGATTAATATAAAAGGCATCATCAGAGTTTATTAGTAAGACATAATTTACATAGTAACGTTATGTCTCTTGTTTGTGTGTCTCCGTTATGTAATAGAAGCCGTTTTAAATAAACGTTACGGAAATTTAAAAAAAAAAATATTGCCTTCCAAAATACAACTAATGGCACCATGAAAGAGTGAAATGCTATAGAGGTTTTAATGCGCAGAGATAGTGACATTTTCCCTACACGAGGTATCTGATTTAATATCTACAAATTAACTGAGCATGGCTGCTTACATTTACATCGAACATAGTTGAACGGACGCCCCACTTTTACCCAGGTTATACTGCCGGTTAAAAAAAGACCTAAAGTAATTTATTTCTATTTTTTAATGAAATAGTAAAATGAGTATACGTTAATGAAAAAACCAAATAACCTACGAATTTATAATATGGACACGAATGATAGTTCCAGTAAAGGAAAAAAAATAAGCTTGATATGGACACGTTTGGGGTATTGGGCACGTTTGGGTGTTTATACAAATGACACGCTTTGGCGCCCTTTTACATTAGGACATGTTTTGCAGTTCAGTGACGTCATGTGGACACGTTTGGGGGAATCGGACACGTTTGGGGGGAAGGACACGTTTCTGAGTGTTACATAACCAACATGGTAGTTATAAATAAATGTAACATCATGTAAAAATGTGAGTCAAACTAATATCGCACGCTTACCACAGCGCTATCAAATAATCCTGGGGAGAACACTGTCCTTCTAAAAAATGAAATATCAAAAGAATTTGTATCAATATTGAGAAATTCTCCATCTTTTGACTATTGAATACAATTTTTTGTCTCGCAGAAAGTCGCAGTATGCGAGATTTAGGTTGTACTATCCATTGGCGATGTAAACTATTTGTATAAAGCTTTATATTTCAGAAGGTAGAAGACCTGGATACTTCATAACTTGTATGCAGATACCTTATGTTACGAAGTTTCCATTAATCATATGTCCATTGTCCTTGATGTCATTTTCATGGTTCAGCAACTGCTTGAAAAAAAAGATCAGTTTTTTTGTCATGTGAATTTCTCACTCATTATGAGTAATAGGATAACTGTATTTGGTATATGGGTTCCTTGCAACGTCTACATGTCATGTCCGTCAGACAGAGTTCACCTGACCTTGACCTCATTTAATGGATCAGTGATCAAGGTTAAAGTTACGTGATTAGGTCCATTTTTCAAATACTATAAGCAGTAGGTCAACTATATTTGGTGTATGGAATGATTGTAATGGGTACATGTCAGTCTGGCAGGTTTCATCCGATCTTGACCTCATTTTCATGGTTCATTGGTCAATGTTAAGTTTTTGTGGTTTGGTCTGTTTTTCAAGTACTATAAGCAATAGGTCAATTATATTTGGTGTATGGAATGATTATAAGGTGTACATGTCTGTCTGGAAGGTATCATCTGACCTTGACCTCATTTTTATGGTTCAATGGTCAATGTTAAGTTTTTGTGTTTTGGTCTGTTTTTCAAATACTAATAGCAGTAGGTCAGCTATATATGGTGTATGGAATGATTGTAAGGTGTACATATCTGTCTGGCAGGTATCATCTGACCTTGACCTCATATTAATGGTTCATTGGTCAATGTTAAATTTTTGTGTTTTGGTATGTTTTTCAATTAGCATATGCAGTAGGTCAGCCATATTTGGTGTATGAAAAAATTGTAAGGTATATATATCTGTCTGACACAATTTATCTGACCTTGACCTCATTGTCATAGAATTTTAAAAATGTTAAGTTTCTGTAATGCTTTTAGTAAAACCTTTATCTTTAAGACTTTCAACATAAAATCAATGGTCAGTAAAGCAGGCAAGACATTTCAGCGTGTGCACTCTTGTTAAACATAATAATCATGATAATACTCCCAAAAGCAACCATTTACAAGTAAATTTAGGAAGACACACTTGTTTTATCAACTGAAAGATACCCAATTATCTTTCTGAATTTAATGTAAGATTGGTATATCAAGTTTTTTGTTGTTCACCATGATACCCGAGAATTTATTTAAAATTATGCACACAACTCTTCCAGTCTTTCCATCAGTGATTTCGATTGCTTTGATTGTCAGAAGTACCTTAGATAGTACACTTACTTCTTGAGCTGAATGGTAATTTTTTACTGAAATGATAATGACATTTCGATCCTTGTGGTGTCTGTTCTTTTTAAACTTATGATTTTAGATTGTCCCTTGGTTTCTTCTCTGTTAAAAGTGTTTAAACACAAGTTAAACATTTTGGGCTAAAATCACTTATCCAAAGTTGTGATGGTTGTCTCTAAATGTCTTACAGAAGCTTGTAAAAAGAAATGAATATTGAAAATGGGATAAAAAACATGTCTGACTACCTGTAGTTAAAAAATGTCTGGATCACAGCACCGATGATGCTTTGATTTACAAATTTGATTAATATTAGATTTCAAGGTTTGCAAACAATAAGTTAAAAAAAATCAGATGCTCACTCAGTATCCATGGTAATGGTGGACTGGTAATACAAGCAAAATCCACCAGAGCTGCAGAAACATATAATATTGATATTACATTATTTTGTTTTGACATTATCATTAAAATTTGAAAAAGCTTGTATTGGTCCTAATGGCATTTGTATAACACTTATTTCTCATTTTAGAAAGTCTGCATCACAGATGGAAAGCTTGCATTAAAGATAGGGAATGAAGAAAATACGGTACAGTTTCATTTTCTTACGGGTATTCCAGTTAGGAAGAAAATGTCTATTACATGATTTCATCTTACTCTGTACCATGTCATATGGTATTAAAAAAAAACCTCTCATTGTTGTTTTTCATCTGGACAGTTATGAAAGTCTTCAGTGAGGATTTAAAGAACTCACATTTTACAGCAAGTTTGCACCTTTTTGAGAATTTTTGATAAAAACATATTGCTATACTGAAGAAAACAGCAATTATTTAATTCAATGCTTCTTAGTTTTGCACAGTGTCTATCCATTTTTAGGTGCCAATTTTATTTGAAGAGACATTTTACAACAACAGTGATGAATCTTACAAAGTATTGTGTATTGGCTGGCCACTGAATACTATTCCTAAAGGTCTGTATAACACCTATTGTGTATTGGCTGGCCACTGAATACTATTCCTAAAGGTCTGTATAACACCTATTGTGTATTGGCTGGCCACTGAATACTATTCCTAAAGGTTTGTATAACACCTATTGTGTATTGGCTGGCCATTAAATACTATTCCTAAAGGTCTGTATAACACCTATTGTGTATTGGCTGGCCACTGAATACTATTCCTAAAGGTCTGTATAACACCTATTGTGTATTGGCTGGCCATTAAATACTATTCCTAAAGGTCTGTATAACACCTATTGTGTATTGGCTGGCCATTAAATACTATTCCTAAAGGTCTGTATAACACCTATTGTGTATTGACTGACCACTGAATACTATTCCTAAAGGTCTGTATAACACATATTGTGTATTGGCTGGCCACTGAATACTATTCCTAAAGGTCTGTATAACACCTATTGTGTATTGACTGACCACTGAATACTATTCCTAAAGGTCTGTATAACACATATTGTGTATTGGCTGGCCACTGAATACTATTCCTAAAGGTCTGTATAACACCTATTGTGTATTGGCTGGCCACTGAATACTATTCCTAAAGGTCTGTATAACACCTATTTCCTGAAAATGGTTTATTGAATAATATATCCTTTCAAGCTAAAAGGGCCTCATTTAATATTTTGATATATTTTTTTTAATTTCATTTTATTATGCCTAATGAAAGATTACTTTTCTTTTTTGTTTGGTTCCCCTTTGGTACACATTCTTTGTCAGCCATTTTATATTTAAATTCTATTCTTTTGGAGTTATTATATGACACTGTCACACAAACATTTTTTGTTGAGTTAGAATGAAAATCAGGTTTAAAAATTAGTTAGTACAGTTTTATGTAAGCATAATAGGAAACAGTAATAGTGTTAACATTTTCCCTAAAATAACTTTCCCAGAATCATCAGATACACAGTTTACATTTGATCTTGAACTGTTGTCAAAGATGATTTTTGTATTAACTGAGAAAGTACAAATGTATATGACATATATTCTAAAGAAAGAATGAAGAGCGTCTTCACATAACGAAATCTTTTATCTAAACTACATATGATCAAAATATCGTCGCTAAGTAGCGATGTCGAATATACTGTTACATAATTACCGCGCTAAACTACGTTAAAACATTTACCAATTATAAGAAAATGTCTATAATAAAAGAAAGTAATTACAACATTCTGGGGGTCTCAAAATGAGTTTACTGTTCATATTTCAAGTGGGACTAGTTTAACAATTGGCCGTGTAGTAATAAGCCCATTTGATGTAGGAATCTTTGCAGCATGAACAAGTCCATTGAGTCCTGTAATCACATCTTCTATAACACCTAACTTCCACATTGTTCTTGGTGAATTGTCCATGATCAGTACAACAGAACCGATTTTCACATGTGTACTGATTTTTCCTGTCATAAGGTGGTACTCTCTCAGTCCGGTAAGGTATTCAGTTCTCCACCTTACCGGACTGAGAAAGTAATTTACAACATTTTATCTGTGTATTATAGTTATCTTGCAGGCCTCTACAATAACTTTTTTTTCAACTTGTCCAGTAGGACAAGTACATACCAAAATTAACTTGTCCGAATGAAATTGTAACTTGTCCAAGTTTTAAGTTGATTCAAGGAACAAAATGAATTAAAACAATATAACAGAAGTTAGTTTTATATCTTTTGATATACTTTTCAAAAATATGAGTCGAGAACAACTGAATCTAGTCATGTAACAGGACTTTAAGGTTCTAGTTTTCACCGATGCCAAAGTCTCATCAGACTCTGCACATGAGGCCCCGTCTGATAGGCCTGTCAATGTACACTCATTGGATTTGTATCCTGTTTTTTTAAGTTGAAAAAAAGTTTATTCAAATGCAATCAATAAAAAAAAGAAGATGAGGTATGATTGCCAATGAGACAACTCTCTGCTAGAGACCAAATGACATAGAAATTAACAACTATAGGTCACCGTATTGCAAGTATTGTTTTTTTTCTACATATGATCAAATATGATTTTGTGAATTTTATGGTAAATAATTTCTTCATTTTTATTTAAAAAATATTTTTGTTAAAAAATTACTGGTTTGGTATTTATTATAAAGCAACAGAATCAAGGTAGGAAAACGAGGTACTGATTTGTCTTGGTCCCGAAATTTCTCCTGGTTGCCAGACTGTCTATTTATCATGTCTATTAAATATGTCTCCTACTGTGCCAAACTGTCTATTAAACTTAAAGCCGAATAATTTGCAAGCTGGTGACGAACTGTCTTGTAAAGTTATCTATCTACAAAGCTCATTGCCGATTCTGATCAGTAAGACTGGTTTCCATAAGAGTATGCCTTTTACCTGTTAAAAAGTACCTGACAAAGAACCAGTTTTAAATTATCGATTGCAAGTAAACATGTCAAATTAATACTTGTTTTTATCTTCTTTTCTTGTTTTTTGTTTATAACTACTTTGTTCATCAAAGTTGGATTAAATTTATTTTATGCAGAATAATTTTACTTGTCCCATCAGACAAGCCTGATATAGCTTTTACTTGTCCGACCTTTTTTTCCTCTGGTACCGGACAATCGGTTAAGCGCTATTGTCGAGCCTTGTCTTGATATTTTAATCATCATTGTTAAATTGTTTGTTTGTTTTGTTCTTTGAAACTTACTGAATTTATGTAGAATATGCAATTTTAGTATAAAAAATTCAAGCTTTTATAAATTGATACTTAACTGTTTATACTTTTTTTTTTGCTATGCTTTTATTTTTGTAGAAAAAGAGATCTTTGTCATAATTAATATGTGTAATTTAATGCCTTCTAACAAGGAAATGTTAAAACATGTTTGAATTAAGGTGTTTTTTTTTTTTTGGAAGAGGGAATTTTGTACTTTCCAAGTGGAATTCCTTACTATGCATGCTTCTAAGGCCACACAAAATTTTCTATTCACAGAACTGTTTTATTTTCAGATAATGTTAAAAATGATCACCTCAAGACTGCAGCAAGGCCAGCCACATATGAAGAGTGTTGTAGATTGCTGTTTGGACACTCTGGTATTTAGACACTAAACCAAATTATATAAAAAATGGGAAGAAGTTACCAACAGACAATCAAAAACCAGAAGTTGAGGAAAATCGAACAACACCATGGCAAAAAATATTTAAAAAAAATTGAACAGACAAACAACAGTCCACACTACAAAGAAAACTAAAGATTAAGTAACATGAAGCCCACCAGAAATCAGTGTTATCTAGAGGGGTCGGTAGATTTTACTCCACTAGTGGCTGTTGTCATTTTGCTCATTGCATATTTAAAAGTAGGGAATAAAATAATCAAAGTCCAGAATACAATGAGGCAAATACAAAGCAATGAGATTACAGACAAACTAGAAAATGATTCGTCCATCCATTGTAAAAATGGTTTCCATATAGCATCATGATAGTATAAATTTTACTAGATCAAAATCCTATCTTTAGATAAGTTATATTGCCCACAATATACAGGTCAAATTGAACTTTTAAAAACAATGACTTGTTCTGTTCCTCCACCCTTAGTATTTTAGCACCACCATGGATTTCCAGACCCACACTTGATTTACTTAGCATAAATCTTTAAGAAAATTGGGATTAATATATTAGATAAATTTTGAAAACATTTCTTAAGATTATTTTCAAGGATTTTGAATGCTATAATGATTTCGTTCATCACATATATTTAAAATATGGCCATTACATGTATTGGAGTTAGAAAATTATGTATGGAAAGGGTTCTTATAACTGTACCTATAAAATAAATTATATAACTGTGTATTTTTATAGGATCCAGAAGAAGTCAGGATGCTGTTGACAAACTACTGGATTCCTTTGCAAAGTCCTACCAGATATCAGGAGAAAAGTTTGTTGATATAGTTGTAAGTGGGTCTGTTATATGAGATTACTTAACTCTAAAATATCATTACAATTTACAGCTGCCATTAGAAGCCAGAAAAAGCTGGAAAATCTATCTGGTGTTAATGGTTTGTGGAAAAGTAATTGGTTCAGAAGAATTAAATTTAGAGTTTCAACTTCACACTTGACATATCAATGGAAATAGTATTTCCAAATTTCACACTGTTTTAAAATTCATAATTGGATATTATGAAGTCAGAAATAACATGAAAATTGGTACCCATGAGGAAACTTTATCTTGATTGTTTCTGACTTATGATGAAGAAAAGTTTCTTATATTGCTGATAATTTTGTGTCATGTATTTATTTTTAATTTTACAACAGGTTTCAGAGTTAAAAGTACTGTTAGTTTCAGCCAACATTGTATACATATACTCTGTGGGCATTTTAATTATACAACATGTGATTGTTTTCTTTTATCAAAGTTTACTACCATCAGGTTGTCACTCTATTTAGTAAAAACTTCTGATAGACGTATTTACACTTGTATGTTAATTTATCCGCCATTACTAGAAATCACACAAGGTCCTGTAAAATTTGACGTAATTTAAAACATTAGACATCATACCGGTAATTAAAAAGTGAAGAGAGTTAATCAGAGACAGATCTTAAGTCATTTGAAGACAAAATCCAGCTAAATACCAAAAGCGTTTTACATTTATTGGATAGGACAACATTGGTGTTGTTAATAAAGTAATAATGTAACTTGAGAAAATATTGTTTTAATAAAATTATTTCTCCCCTCCCGATTGAGCACTTTTAAAACTGCCAACCATTTTGAAAATTAATTTTCAGTTGATGAGGAATATGTAAGAAAAAAATATTTAATTTATCAATTACCAAGTTAAAACATTGTTATGTATAAAATTGGGTTTATATTTTAGGACATTGCTTCTACACAGTACACCAAAGTTATGCAGACAGCCATGAAAGATTCTATTGTGGTAAGATTATGCCTATTAGCAAGGCATTGTGTACCTATAAAATAAAGTTCCAAGGTGAAACACAATTTTGATTTCTTAAAGAAAAGGATGCCAAATGTTTTTATACAACCGCAAAATTTTTGCATTCATATACTATGGCGATGTCTGTGTCATCGTCTAAAGACATTTGTTGTCCAAAAACATTTTGGTTCGCAGACAATAACTTGAGTATGAGTGTATGGATTTCTATGAAATTTTAGCACAAGGTTCCATACCACAATAAGAAGGTTGGGATTGATATTGGGGTTATTGTCATAGCTGTTTGGTAATTAGGGGCCAAAAACAAACATTTTTCTGGTTCGCAAACAATAACTTGAGTATAAGTATATAGATCTCTATGAACTTTTAGCACATGATTCCATACCACAATTGGAAGGTCAGGATGGAGTTTTGGGGTTATTGTCGTAGCTGTTCAGTAATAAAACTATGATTTTCTGGTTACGGGACAATAACTTGAGTATATTTCTTTGGATCTCTTTGAAATTGTACCACAAGGTTTCATACTATAAAAGGAAAGTTGGGATTGATATTTGGAGTTATGGCCTGAACTGTTTAGGTAAAAAGTGGCCAAAATAATACTTTGTATAAATTGCTGATTTCTTGACCAATTTCAATAGGATTTAATTCAAAGTCTTGAACTCTTGGTTTTTTTTAGTATGCTGAATCTAACCATGTATTAAAATTTTGGATTATGGGCCACGTTTTTAGAATTGATCCACATTGAGGTCTAAAGAGTCCAAAATTAAATTTTGTTTGATTCTAACAAACATTGAATGCTTGAGGTTCTTTGATATGCTGAATCTAACTGTGCATTTAGATTTTTGATTTTGGGCCCGGTTTCCAAATTGGTCTAAAGGATCCAAAATTAAACTTAGTTTGATTCTAACATAAATTGAATTCAAGGGGTTCTTTGATATGCTTGAATCCAGGGATGGGCACGATTACTGTCAATTGTAATCGATTAATAATCGATTACATACAGGATTTTTGTATAGTCGATTAATAATCGATAACACTGATTTTTGTGTGTAATCGAATACAATCGATTACTTTATCAAAAGTAATTACATTACTTTTCGATTACTGTCGATTACATGCCAAAATTTATTTTAGAAATAACTAAAGAAAGCTTACCACAATTACACTGGTTGATAAGTTTGATAGTGGAAATTAAGAACTTTACACAAGCACTGCTTCTAAATGTCTTGTTTTAAACAGTTGTTGTCTAGACCGATAAACCAAATGAATTACAAGTTCTTGAAATATGGGTCAACATGACAGAGTGGTGATAAAGTTCCTGCATTGACTTCCACCAATGCACCTGTCACATCTTTTTATTATGGGCCATTTGCTTCATATTTTGCACATATTTTATCACATACTGTCTCACTGACTTAAATTTTGTTGTCCGTTTAACATTTAATGATAGATTATAAATTTGAATTTTTAGATGATAATTTATAATGTTTATTACTATAAAAATGTTTGATTTTTTCTAAACTTTAAAATAAAAGTGTTATAATTTGTCTAGATAATTTGATAGGTGAATTCTTAAATTTAATTAAATGCATGGATTTATATTTTTGTTTGGATAATCTTCTTAATTACAGATTACAAAGCTGCCAATGGAGTAATATTTATATCCTAGGGCCATATAATGTATATCTGATACTTAATTAGATATAATTGAAATCAAAACAAAGTCTGCATGTCACTCATTAAATGTCTTTGATCATCTGATCAGAAAAGCTAAAAGACAATTGAGAATTGTTTATGCTCACTATTTAAATTCATAAAACTATATATTTTTATTGTCAAAATGGGATACAAGTACATGTGTCTCTATTACTGAACTAGAATATAAATGCATCGGTTCATTGTCAAGATGTTTTTAAACCTTTCTTATTTCTTATATCATAACATTGTATCATGGAACGAAGGTTGATTATTCCAAGATAAAACTAAATGACTAAATAATATTTATGCTTTTAAATAAATTTACACAATCAAGCTGTTTCCTTCAATGTATATGTAGAACGTAACTTGATTTTAGCTATTTTTCTATTTTCATTTTATATATACACATATATATATATATATTGAAGATCTTTAATATTTTTAGAAATCTCAAGTAATATTTATACATTCTATTTAATCTGTACTTTAAAATGAAAAAAACATGCCGTTGTCTATTTTCATCTAAACTAGGTTCTATTTTATCAAACTATTATTAATAAGTAATCGAAATGTAATCGAAAAGTAATCGATGATTACATGATCATTTTTGCTGTAATCGATTAAATTACGATTACATGTAATCGAAAATGTTGATGATTACAGATTACTGTCGATTACTTGGAAAAATGAAATCAATTACAATCGATTACAGATTAGAATTACCCCATCCCTGCTTGAATCTAAACATGTATTTAGATTTTTGATTTTTGGGTCCAGTTTTCAAAGGGTCTAAATTTTAACCCAGTTTGATTTTAACAAAAAAATAAATTCAAGGGGTTCTTTGATGTTCTTGAATCTAAACATGTATTTAGATTTTTGATTTTGGGTCCAGTTTTCAAGTTGGTCCAAAGGTTCCAAAATTTAAGTTAGTTTGATTTTAACAAAATTTGAATTCAAGGGGTTCTTTGATATGCTTGAATCTAAAAATGTATTTCGATTTTTGATTTTGGGTCCAGTTTTCAAGTTGGTTCAAATTGGGGTCCAAAATAAACTTTGTTTGGTATGAACAAAAATTGAATATATGGGGTTCTTATATATGCTGAATCTATTTAGAGTTTTGATTTTGGGCCCTGTTATTAAATTTGTCCACATTTAGGTCCAAAGGGACCAAAATTAGTCTTTGTTCAATTCCATCAAAAATTGAATTCTTGGGGTTCTTTTATATGCTGAATCTAACCATGTATTTAGATTTTGGATATTAGACCATAATAGGTAAAAGTCCAATTTCAAATTTTTTAGTTCTTCGACCACATTCATTATGTGTCAGAAACCTATGCTGTGTCAAATATCTAATGACAAGCCAAATTCAGAGCTGTATCAAGCTTGAACGTAGTGTCCATACTTGCCCCAACTGTTCAGGATTCGACCTCTGCGGTCGTATCAAGCTGTGTCCCAGTGGAGCATTTTATTCTGAACTAGTTTATGATTAGGGAAAAGACAAAATTTTGGACAATTTTTTTTAAGAATTTAGAGGAAAGAGTGATTGCTTGGAAATTTATATAATTTTCAGCTTCTATAACAGGTACAGAATACATTGATTTTAATAAAGATCATTCCCATAACAAAACCACCTATTTGCGTAGATAGCATTGCCTTATAAACACTTACAAAGTTATTGCCAAAAAAAAATTTAAAAAAATGAGGTGGTAAAACATCGAAGCATAATGAAGAATAGATTTTGGTAATTTCATAAAATAAATTTTATAAAGATTAATATTCTGAACTTGCTTTCAATTATCACTTTTCTGTTTATTCACTTGAAAGGGTCTTGTGTACTGGTAACCATGGTGACAGTCCATGAATTAGTCATGTACCTTTCTTTAAATCTTTTATGCTGCCTAAGGTGCAGATTGTATATATCTAATTGAAAAGAGGCATGAATACAATTAATAAGTTTTATATTTCAGAGACGACAAGCACAAGAAAGCCAAGGAAACATGGATAATTTAAAGTTTGCAGTGGAGGTAAAATAGTTTAGCTTGAATATGAAGTAGAGTAATGAATAAGAAAAACTACGCACTTGCATATGCCCAGTCTTCACCAAAAAATGTATACATGTACATGGAAGCCAGACAATCAGTCTGCCATAAAATTTCTATTAGATTTACTGTGGATTCATTTATTTTCGTGGGTATCAATTTTCGTGGATAGAGAAAAAAAGACGTTTCGTGGTATACGTAAATTCGTGGATCGCTGATTACAAAAAGAAAAAAAAAAATTCAGATACGTAATTCGTGGATTTCTTTTTAATTTAGGAGATCATATAACCTCCTTGGTTTGATCAATAATGAAAAAAAAAAAAAAAAAAGGAATTCATTGAAAAAGTTTTGATTTGTCAAAATCCTCGCTTGGTCATTCTAGGTTAAAGTGTTCATTGAAAACTTCTATTACAATAATGGACAGAGACAACTAATTACTTGTTTGTTTTACAATTCATAAATTCTTGTCGGAATTTTATAAGCCATTCAAAACTCTATGACTGAAATCACGATAAAATAAACAGTCATATAAGTAAAAGGTGTGAAAATAAATGTTCTTGTCATAAACAATATTACCTACGGGCAATATCCCCGTACTTAATCCTATTGATTTTTAATCACCAGTAAACCACACAATGACACAGTAATTAACAACTTGCAGTTATTTTCCACGAACAGTTTTATTCAATTTTAAAAAGTAAATTATCACTGATATTCGATATATTTATTATTGATTTAATCAAAATACTTGTATCTTCTTTCAATAAAAACACGTGTTATGTTACAATGTTTATCGCTAGTCAACACTATACTAGAACTGCATAACATAACCGGAAATAAACATCCGACTCCATACACATTTCTCTGGATTATTCTTTGTTGAATTCTTAAATTTGTGGTTCGCTGTGACCCACGAAACCCATGAAAATTGGTATACCACGAATAAAAATGAATCCACAGTATATGGCCTTTTTCAGGAAAATTTTACTGGCCCGACAACATTTTTACTGACCTGGGCCATTGGGCTTGTGGCTAATGGTGAAGCATGTACATTTTTTGTAATATCTTCCATTGGGTTTTTGAATGACTGAAAAGTTTTGAATGTTATTGCATATCTGTCAATATATGTAGACACAATTATTTCTGAGTAATGACCTTTTCCTGGTTGACACATCTTTCGTATTATTTGATAGTGTTCCTTGACACATCATAGGTTGGGTTTTTTTTGGAAATTCCTTCCTCACCTGTTCATGAAAAAAGGGGCCAGTAATATCGTTTTCAATAGTTTTTTTCATGCATGTTTTTCTTTTCTTTATAAAACTTCTTATTTGAAGAATGTCAACAGATTTGAGATATTATTCTTAGTTGCAATGATACAAGGGAACTTCACCTCTACAAATCTCTTTGATGATACAATGGACATGTTTTATGCACGAAGGACTTTTGTTAAAATTCTAAAAAGTACATATTTCAGGAAATCACTTTGGTAGAAATATCTGTTCTATTCAATGCTACAATTATTATAATGGTTAAAATGTCCTAGATTTCATGCTTAGGCCCTTATAAGTTATAGTTTTGTGTGATATCATTAAAGGTCCATAGTACTTTTTAAATAAATTTTATCAATACATTTCATTTCTTTATTATCATATTATCTTATCATTACCATAGTGCTAGAACATTTGAGTCAATACAACCTACATTTCACACTTGATAAACTTGCTTTAAAGGTGTAATTTAAGTCCAAGTTGTAACCTTTTTACATATTTTTTTAGAGCATGGTATTCATGTTTTACAAACTTGTCCTGTATTGTTTTTTTTTGGATTTTATTTTCAGGCCTACATGATGCAAGCCATTCATAAAGAATTATTCCAAGTCATACTAACCAACTTTTCTAGTCAGGATACAGATATCAATAAGATGAGGAGAAATTTAAAGGACATTAACCTCAATAATCTAGGTGTAAAGTCAGATTTCATTTCTAATATAGTTCCTGCCAGAAAGGAATTGGTCAGGCTGAATTCCTACTCCACACCTTTTGGGAGGATGAAATGTTTGAAAAGAGTAGTCTCAATTTTATGTAGACCTCCAAAGAGAAAGAATTCAGGTAGATTGGTGAACTGATGATTGCATATCTTGAAAGTCTCTGTTAAATTTATTCACAATTTTTCTATATTAGGATAATTAAGGGCTTGCAAGGCCGTAACTACCATTGAGGGAAGTGAGGCAATTGCCTCACTAAAATTTCGACAGTGAAATTTTTTTTTTTTGTATTTGTTTATGGTAATTAAATACCAAATATAGTCATTTGGTAAATATAAGAAGATGTGGTATGAGTGCCAATGAGACAACTCTCAATCCAAGTCACAATTTGTAAAAGTAAACCATTATAGGTCAATGTACGGCCTTCAACACAGAGCCTTGGCTCACACCAAACAGCAAGCTATAAAAGGCCCCAAAAATGACTAGTGTAAAACCATTCGAACAGGAAAACCAACAGTCTAATCTATATAAAAAACGAGAAACTAGAAACACTTATGAACCACATAAAGAAACGACAACCACTGAACATTAGTTTTGTTTTTCATAATTTGTTTTTTCTGTCTCAACCTTGATTTCTACAACTTGACATCCTTCCTTTTAAATTATTCTTCCCGGATATAACTCTCAGTCACCGCTTGATGTTTCTCGATTACATTAACCTAGTAACCGCTAATCATCATGGATCTCTGTTAAAAACAGGCTCTTGCAGAAAAAGGAAAAGCAATACCGAAGGTGAGGATGGAATAATTCTAGTAAACTAATGGATGTTATTAGTGATCACAACAGGTGTTAAGGGTTCCAGTATTGAATATATTTTCATTGGCACTAATCCAAAAACTATAAATAGACTGACAAATCAAGTACTGGGGCACCGCATGGGAGCAGTCCTGTCTGAGTATTCATTTCCCCGTTTTCCAAAACTTTATTCGTTCTTAAAATTTGAAAGAACATCCCGTAATCCAATTTGAAATTATTGAGGGACGGTAGGACTTTTAAAACGGGATTTCGTGTTTTATAATTTGGGACTACGGGATTTCGTGTCTTTCAATTCGGGATTTCGGGATCGGACCCCCCATCGTTATGCGATTGTCGTTCTAAAATATCTTACCACTGACTATTTCCAGAAATAATCTAAAAACGGCGAATTCAGTCCAATTTCCCCGTATCCATAAAAAAATATATATATATATTGAATTTCTTAGAGTAAAATGGTATTGTTATATTCGATTTCCCTTATCCATAACATTAAAAGGTAGCATGTGGCAAAAAGAAGAACCAAAATAATATTCCTTAAATAATATAAAGTGACATAGGGGTTACCCCCATACCTCAGTGAATCCAGATGACAAAGTTATGATTATCCGATATTCCTGAAGGTGAAATGGCAAAGTAGATTCCAATATATCCGGTTCGAGGCTTAAAACTGAAAAGTGATATTTAGCTCCGTCTGCATTGAAACGGTTTGAAATCAAACCATGACATCTTCAATCTATGCAACAATGTCAAGCTCTCTGGAAATGCCCAGAATGCAGGATTTTACACCATTTATCCAAGACCCCCCCACCTAAATTTTTTTTCGTGGCGGTCAGTTTTGCCTCACTAAAATAATATGCCTATTTACGGCCTTGGCTTGACATGTTGTATAGAAACTTGTGTATTGTTTGAGACTGTATGTTAATCTCTAGATGTCTTTTTGTGTCATTGGGTTGCTGTCTCAACTTACTTCATATGGTAAAAGATTTGCTGCTGAAATATCCCGTTTTCACTTATTTTCGTGAATGGTTGTGATATAGGGTTGTCAATGACATATATCTAAACATTCAAGGGTGTATGTCATCTTGTATTAAGTCAAAACATAACCTTACAAGATATTGTATACTTGATATAAAGTTGTAAACAAATTTAAATACAGCCGCATACTGATTTTCAGAAAAATAATTCTTCTCTTACATGTATATTACCTTGCTGCCATATGTGTAAATTGATGTCAGTGGTTGAAATTGATTTGAAGTTTTTATTTCATTATTCATGAGTTCATAAAAATTATAATTACCATAATAAATAAAGAAAGAATAAACATGTCTTTAAGGAATAACTTTTACTTTCTTTGTTGTATTTTGTATTTTTTCAGTAGAGGAATCCATAGTGATCACCACAGATGATTTCCTTCCTATGTTAATCTTCCTGATTGTAAAATCTGATATTCCTAATTGGTAAGCAATGACTCTATCAACTGTTTAAGAGCTTGCTTTACAGTGTGAGAAAAACTGAAAACGTTTCATGAGAGAATACAAAGCTTCTTTGTCCATCAGGCTGTCTGTCTGAAACAAATGTTTTCCCTATAATGACTTCAGTTGGATTTTGAAAAAAAACATGTAACTTTGCAGTATTACCATTTTCCAGGAAATGCAATTCTTTAATATCATAATGTTGTACCAGCTACAGATGGTATTTATGGTTTCTGAATAAAAACTCAATAGAAGAATAAGAAGATGTGGTATGATTGATTACAAGACAACTCTCCACCAGACACCAAATGACCAAATGATCAAGTTTGCATTTTGGAAAGGACCTTATAACATTTACAGTAGAATCCCCTGTGTCCTCAGGGCCGAAAATGATATCATGCATTACCTGATTTCATCATATCTACAATGTTACATAGATAGAATTGTTATTGTTATTGTTTTAGTCTTTCGAAGAGACAATAAAGATTAAAATTGATAAGTTCAAGCATAAATTTATGATTGCAATCCCATGATTAACCATATTTTTAAACTATTTTCCATAAAAAGTACGACATTATATTAGAAAAAGTTGGTTTCATTTTATGGCAAATTTTATAAAATTGAAAAAAAAACTTTTGCTGTGCATCTATGGCAGTCTGTTTGGTTCACACTGAACTGTATTTCATAGTTTAAAATCCTTCCTTTATTCAAAATTAACTATTTTGAGAAGGCATGCGTGAAATCACAGGACATTTGAAGACCTGTCAAAACTGGGGTTATCATACATTAAGAAGATTTCATGAATTTGTTCACAATTCTAATATAACGTCCTATTATCGTCAACCAGTATAATCACAATATATCTACCTTTAGCGCAGTAATACACAAAAACAGCTGTTCCGCGTTATGACCAAATTATTTATACTACCAGATATTCTCAATTTTCTACATCAAAACCCCAAGTTTACGTAGGCCAAGATTCAGATACAATATATTTATCTCTATTCTACAGTAAAACAAACAAATCAGTCCATTTCAATTTATTTTTCATTGTAAAATTTCATAAACCGAAAATTCCGCGAAATGATGTTATTGTCTTGGCATGGCAACGAAACAAGGTGACTTCACAAGTATGTTTTCACAAACAAAAAATCAAATGTAAATACCGGGCGTTTTAAAGCTTCTTGTACGCCTCAGAACGAATAAAATTACATTGGAAGAAAATATATAAGTGAAAAATGAGATTAAAAAAAATAATCATTGAATTATATGATATTACTAATATTATCAAAATTGGGTAAAACGGAATAGCCAAAACAATATCGTATGTACATGTATAGGGCTTTCACGGTTAACAAAATTATCGAATTTGTCCTATTAGAATCGAAATAATTCATGGCAGCTAACGCTCAGGGTAAAATAATTGAATATAAATGCCCAACCCATGGTTAAATGAAAACAAATCTACGGCTGCCATGAATTATTTCTTAATTTTATTATCCCCATATTGGTTTTACAAGTTTACCTAAGTGAAACCAAAAGTTTTAGGTGCACAGATACACTGCACTGCACTGTAGGGTTTATATGAGTCCTTTAAATCAACATAAGTGAGGCCTTTAATTATCTTTAATCTTCTGGAAAGTCATTGAAAATTGAGCTAATACTGCTAATATTTTTTGTCCGCAGATTTCATATATGTATTACTGTTATACCAGGGATTTGCAATCAGAACAGATATTTGACACTTCAATTATTGAATGATTAAACCAATGTGTGAAGTATTGGGTGTTTTATATGCATTATAGCTTTTGAAAAAACAGAAAACAAGATTAGAACACTTCTGCATGGAAATAAATTCTTATATCTTTTGATGACTTGCCAAAATTTCCACATGCTAAAGAACTTTTTCCAAGGCATAGTTTCGAAGAAAAAGAATTGTAGAAAATTTGTTTATTGAAGAAGACTACTTTATTTTGCAGGACGGCAAATCTTATGTATATGAAGCATTTCCATTTTGCTAGAACAACAGATGATGATGAGTACTTGTAAGTCATGTGATCAGATGTATATTGTAGTCTATACATAGACATTATACAATTATTAACTTTTGATGAGGTTGATACAATGATTTATCAACCCAAGAGATATGATATTCACAGAGGTAAATTTGGAGGGGGAATGTCTTATCTATGGGGTTGATAAATCATTGTATCAACTGATATCAAAAGTCAACAATTGTTTTATTATATTACTTTTTTTATCCATTTCTAATTTTTAGTATTTGCTCAAGATATTTAACTGCTCCTTTTATACTAAATACATTATGTGCTTGGCAGTTGTTAAACTTTTATGAGTTGAAATATTCAATAAGATTTATGAGAGAAAAAGTAACATCGAAAAAAAAGAAGAAAAATGAGAATGTGCATGACATACATAATAAGTCTACGTTATTGACATTGCCTAGGAAAAAAATATTTATAGGTAATAAAACTGTTCCAAATCTTATATTAGCCCCTCATGATTTTTCCCGCAGTGAATATAACGGTTTATCAAAGAAGATTCCCTACATTTTTAGCCAATGAGAAAAGAGAATTTTTATAGTCATATAATAATATTGATTAATGATAATGAATGCTCCAGTGGCAAGTTAAATGAATATTCAGGATGAGAACATGTAAATGTGATATGGATATGAATCATGAATTGTACTAGATTGTCATGCAGAGCCGTATTTTTGTATGTGTTATTTCACAAGATAACAAGTCTGCAGGAGAACATGTCACCCTACCGTGACACATTAATCTTACTCAGGGATGACTAGTCTTTACTTTATCTTCTTGATGCTGGGTGTTTACTAGTTGATTGAATATACAAAATTATTATTAACAAATGAAATCAATTGAAATGATTTGGCCATTTTTACCAACCTCTGTTGTAAATATATACAATGCTGATGTTTTCTAACTGTATTTATAGTAAAAACTTTCTCAGTTGACTGTTTCGAGATAAATCAGAAATGTAATATTTTACATTGTAAATTTAATTAAGAATGGCCTTTTAGTGACATTGATGAAGGTTAGAAATATTCGTTAGGAATTATGATCTTATGAATAATAATGACTGAATATTACACATTTGATAGTTTAATTAAAGATTTTTTATTTGTTATTACTAGGTATTATTTAACTACAGTAGAAGCTGGACTAGAACATATAAAGAGTGGTAAACTTACAGAAGAATCAAGCAAAGCTAATATTGTTGTAGGTATAATTAATTTGTATACAATTTGTGGTAATGCCATGATAATAAAAATGAATATAGATGTGGGGTATACATCATGTATAGTGACCCGATGGATGTAAAAGGATCACTCAAAATATGAACATACTGCCTATCTTTACAATATAAACAAATGGAAGGAGATGTGTGCATATATCAATGATACATCAACTCAATGACAGTTAACCTTAAGACTAGAAGTCACCATGAATGATTGACAGGTCGCTATACAATATTTTAAAGCCATTTATGTTATACACATCAGTAATGTGCTGGAGACACCAACATAGTATATCACAATATTTTACGATTATATTTCTCATGTCATATTAAGCCTTCTCTCTAAGATTTAGTGCCTTAGTAAATTACATACCAGTTTTAATAAGATATATTTTTAATACCATGATATGAATAAGTTTATTTATTACAGGTTTTTCCTAAACATGACAACAAGACAGAAATCAATAGACAGACGTCCAGTAATATTGTAGACAGATTTTTCCAGGTAAAGGTCTAAAAAGAAATTTATATCTTACATGGAGGAATTATTCAGACATGTTCAACATGATAAACAAGAGTAAATTACCTTAAACCAAAAACTAAAGGTTTTAAAAAACAGACAACAATGTATTATATCTGTGAAAAAACAACATGATTAAAGTTTGGTTTCAATAAATTTCAGTGTATTATAACACAGGAATAGGTCTACAGAATGTTCACTGATTAGAGTAATGTTTTGATTTAAGGTAGTTAAGTCTCATGAACTGGAAACTTAATACACATAATTATTGTATTAAGTTTAAAAAATATAAGCCATGTTAGGACTTGAACCCTGATTTATTGTTCATTTAACACAGAAATGTGGTTGTGTGTGTTGGACTAGCAGTCCTATTGACACATATATTTGTTTAAAATCATATATTGAATGTCAGTAAAAAGTTTCAAAGAATTTGAATATGTTTTCAGTATGTCCAATGTGGTGATGAATCAGCTGTGATTACATTACTGAGGAAATTTAAATCTGGTCAGGATGATATAAGTCCGTTAATGTGCCATCCTCTTTGTGGCTGTGATAAATGTTCACGTCTCACGTCACAAGTTAAAACAGATGAAAATCTTGTAACAGCATACACAAGAGATGACAGAGGTTACACAGGTATGTTCACAGATTCTAAGGTTAGAGGTTACACAGGTATGTTCACAAAAGTTGATTGTCATCATGTTGTACATCAGGCAAAAAAACCTTACAATGCCTTGATGAAAATATTGCTATACACCGCCATCTCTTTTCATCGAAAAAGAAAATTATTTTATGTATCAGTATTTAATTTTACTTTACCAATTGATATATTTAAATACAAAAACTTAAATAAATAAATAAATCAAGTCATAACTCTTGGAATAAACGTTTTTTATATATTTATTTTTTGCTGATACTACATTTTTGTATGGTTTGAGAAATTTTTTTTTTTTTGATGAAAACCTGATTTTGACAAATTCTGTATGGGAAACATGTATTGTTGTACACTGACACTCTTAGTTCACCTTTACCAACACAATCTACTGAAATTAGTTTCTCTTGCATAATAATAAATCACAGATTTAAATTGTTTATATGTAATGTAGTCTGTATGTAAATACAATGTAGTAATACTGTGTAATTTATTTCCAGCTCTACACATTGCAGCTTTACATGGCCAGGCACATTTAATAGATGTTCTTATTCAACATGGTGCTATAGTGAATGCTAGTGATTACCTTGGACTAACACCCCTTCACCTTGCTTGTCAAAAAGGCTTTCAGAGTATAATTGTTAGTATAATGAGCTTGCTCTTTAACACTGTATTTAAAATGTTTAATCTCATATAACTGTTGCTTATCAGATTCATACTAAAAATTTAGAATGTCTAGAAGGTAGTTAAAATATTTGTTTACCCGCTACAAACTTTTTTTTTCTGCGTTATAATGATGGAAGGGGAATTGCAGGAAATTGCATTCTAAATTTTGCTGGCATTATTTGTATGCAGCATTTCTGAAATCAGGATGATAAATTGTGCTTTTTATACGCCCGTTTAAGGGACGTATTATGGTATACAGTTGTCCATCTGCGCGCCTGTCCGTCCGTCCATCGTCAACATGTCGGACATTAACTCAAAAACGCTTTAACCAATTTGCATGAAACTTTGGTGAATTGTTTTTTTCTATTGACCTGAGCTCCCTTTCGTTTTTTGTCTCGCCTGCGACGAAAGTCGCAGAAAGTGAGACATAGGTATTACTATCCGGCGGCGGCGATGGCGGCGTAAACTATTTGTATAAAGCTTTATATTTCAGAAGGTAGAAGACCTGGATGCTTCATACTTTGTATGCAGATACCTTATGTTACGAACTTTCCGTCTGTCATATGTCCAATGTCCTTGACCTTATTTTCATGGTTCAGCGACTGCTTGAAAAAAAAGTTTAGTTTTTTTGTTATGTAAATTTCTCACTTATTATGAGTAATAGGACAACTATATTTGGTATATGGGTTCCTTGCAACGTCTACATGTCCATCAGACAGGGTTCACCTGACCTCAGCCTCATTTCATGGATCAGTGATCAAGGTTAAAGTTACGTGATTAGGTCCGTTTCTCAGATACTACAAGCAGTAGGTCAGCTATATGTGGTGTATGGAATGATTATAAGGGATACATGTCAGTCTGGCAGGTTTCATCTGACCTTGACCTCATTTTCACGGTTCATTGGTCAATGTTAAGTTTTTGTGTTTTGGTCTGTTTTTCTAATACTATAAGCAATAGGTCAACTATATTTGGTGTATGGAATGATTGTAAGGTGTACATGTCTGACTGGCAGGTGTCATTTGTCCTTGACCTCATTTTCATGGTTCATTGGTCAATGTTAAGTTTTTGTGTTTTGGTCTGTTTTTCTAATACTATAAGCAATAGGTCAACTATATTTGGTGTATGGAATGATTGTAAGGTGTACATATCTGTCTGGCAGGTGTCATTTGTCCTTGACCTCATTTTCATGGTTCATTGGTCAATGTTAAGTTGCTCTTGTTTGGTCCTCTTCTCAGATACTATAAGTTATAGGTCAACTATATGTGGTGTATGGAATGATTGTAAGGTGTGCACATCTGTCTGGCAGGTTTCATCTGACCTTGAGCTTATTTTCATGGTTCATTGGTCAATGTTAAGTTTCTGTTGTTTGGTCTTCTTCTCGGATGCTATAAGTAATAGGTCAACTATATTTGGTGTATGGAATGTATTTTATTATTTAACTGCTGATTACTTACATTGAAATAGATTATTTTATAAAAATCTTTAAATAACATTAATAATGATAATAAATAATAAAAACTTTTAAGGGATCATTACTAAACCGTGATTAACAAAAACATTGGAAGATGTGAAAATGTTAAAATAAGGTCACTCATGCATGAATGTTTAACATAGAATACAGTTCACTCCAGTCCCTTCATAAAGATTAATTGGCTGAATATGTACAGATTGAAGAACTTTTGAAATTTTGTTTGCACAACAGAATCACATTTACTGATTTTTGATACATATGAAATAAGATAAGTATTGAGATAAGTAAAAAATATTTTAGCATAGCAACATAAATAGATAAATAGATAATATGAAAATATGACTTTTTACAATATTTTGATCAAAGATTGAAGATAATTTTAGTTTTTTTTTTTTTTTTTTTGGGGTGGGGGGGTCTTTCAGGTTCATCTCAAGGAATTGACAAATATTTATCCAGTTTCTGCAATGCCTTAAAACTTTTCCTTGTGCACAGGTTTGTCTGTACTCAAGAGGAAATAAAAAAAAAATGCTTATATAAACTTATTTTTTTTATTTTCAACATAAATTCAATTATGAACACTAAAACAGGCGAGACATTTCAGTGTGTCCACTCTTGTTATAAATTTTGAATTTGACGTTTCTGAGTTCTGGGTTTTATTCATTACAAAAAGGGGGATTTTCCAGTTTTCGGACAATAACTCAAAAATGCTTTCACCAATTTGCAAGAAACTTTGTGAATTGCCTATATATATGGACATGAGCTCCCTTTTGATTTTTTATAAATTCTAGATTTTACGTTTCTGAGTTATTGGGTTTTATTCATTAAAAAAAGGGGGATTTTCCAGTTTTGAACATGACTCAAAAATGCTTTGAGCAGTTTTCATGAAACTTTGGTGAATTGTTTATATCTATTGACGTAAGCTCACTTTCGATTATTATAAATTTTAGATTTGACGTTTCAGATTTATGTGATTTTATTCATAAAAAAGGGGTGATTTTCCAGTTTTCGGACAATGCTTTGAGCAGTTATCATGAGACTTTGGTGACTGGTTTATATCTATTAAGATAACCTCCCTTTAGTTTTTCATGAATTTCTGATATGACATTGAGAAGTTATTGAACTCTATTCTTTGAAAAAGCAACAGGCGTATAATGGGCTCATGGCACAGCTGTTTATTCTCTATTATTCAACAATTGCACACAAAAATTTCTGAATTTACAGCAACTTCCTGTCTGATATTGAAGTAGAGTGAATATTGGCATTCAATGGAAGAGATATTTGGAAAAATTATTTTCCATGGAGTTGAATTCCATATACTTCACTGCAGGTGCAAAAAATCACCAAAACAAAATCAGCAATACATATACGGGGAAGAACAGTAACAAATCTGATTCATACTAGAAATTTTTGCACCAAAAATATTTTGAGGGAATAAAAAACTGTATTAACAAATGTTAGATGCAGTTCCAGATATGAGAAAGCTTACTAGTATTTAAGATGATTATGCATATAATACTCTTATAGAAATCTAGTTCTAATCAGGGAATACTGCTGTCAGTTGTTGTCTTTTTTCTTGAGTTCATATGAAAGTTGTGTAAATAGGAATAAGAATTGTATGATAAGGATTGGGGTCATATAAATTTATAGTATGGTTATCATACTCAGATTCATAATTCAACCATTTGGTGTTTTGAGCACAAATTTGAGTACTGAGTAAAGTTTTATGAATCCCATATCTGAATCTTATGTTGTCAAAAGAAAATAGTACAAACAATTCCATATATTCATACATTTATTCATACACTTGTATTGTTTTACTTTTTCAGTTGTTACTGCTCCACTTTAAAGCTGATGTAATGTTGACAGACGGAGTTGGGAACACACCACTTCATCTGTGTGTTGATAATGGCCATGAAGATGTACGTATTATAATTCAATTTGTTTTCTACTACAGTATAATTGATTTTGACTGAAATGGAGGTCAATAATTGTTTCAATTTGCTTTTTATTTGGGTTACTTCAACCATTTACTATAGGCATATTAAATTACAGGACCATTTTCTGAATAGATTTACTGGAGGTATGCCCATCATGATTAGGGGTTAAGTTATATTCATAAGTTGGACTGTTTTTCCTTATTTTTTTATGCCCCTGCTGTCACCAGAGTGTTACCATTGTCCGTCCGTACATCCGTCCAGAAATTGGTTTCCGTTCTCTAACTTTAGTTTGCCTCAACCAAATGTTATGAAACTTATACACAGTGCTTATTACCACAAAACACAGATCAAGTTGGAATTTGGGTGGCATCACTTTTTACTGTTCTTGAGTTATGCCCCTTTATAACTTTATATGTAAGCAGGGGCATCATCTTTGTCCCATGGACACATTCTCCATGTATTATGGTTTAGTTTGAAACAACTCTTCATATGATATAGAATTGACCATTTGTTAGAAAAATTGTTCAACTTTGACATGACTACTTTTAAGTGTGAAAATATTTTAATGCTTTTTATGTCTCTTCTTTCAGTGTGTAAAAGGTTTAGTTTTTTCTGATATATCAAGAATAAAGTTAGATATCAGTGCACAGAACGAGAGAGGAGATACACCTCTTCACTTAGCAGCAAAATGGGGCTATGGTAAGTCATAAAATGATTTAGTTCACAAAACGAGAGAGTAAATGCCTCTTCACTTGCAGCTAAATAGGACGATGATAAGTTAACCAATTGTTCCAATTTACCTAGATTTCACAGATGATTCAGTATTAATATTCATTAGAGTTCATTTGAATGTTATTTGCCATTGATTGGAACTAGAACTTTAAATGCAGATGAGGTATAATTGTATCTCAGTCATAAATATCAAAGTACTTGTCTTAGGTTTTTAGTGCAGAATTCCATTTTGATTTACTGCAGTAGTTTATTTTCCCAGAGTTCAAATTTCTTGAATGCAAAGTCCAAACCAGTGTGGAAAGTTTATTTTCATGTTGATTCTTATCTTCCTTTAAGATCATGTGAAGGGATATTTTTGCTATTTTTTCTTTATTGCAAAATTAGCCAAAAAAAAAGCCTTCATGAACATTTTTCAATTTTACAGAAAGTGATTTAAGTTAACACTTGGTTTGACAGGAAAATTAAAAAAGAAGAGATATTTTCTTAATATAATCAATGTTACAAACAGAAAAATATACTAGACAAAAGTCATGGAAAGCCAGACGTAGGGATTGCTTTTCCGGCGATGGCTGCGGCCACAGCTGTCACTGCTGCGAAGGCATCAACAATTGTTAAGTTTTCTGCTTAAGTTAGTTTGATAGGAACTACTTGTGATAGATCATGGATAGTTAATATAAAGTTGCATTACTATCAGTTCATATCAGTTTGACGACTATTTTGAGGCCCTGCCCCCTAGGTCATTGTCCAGTGACATGAAATTAATTAGCAATTTTCAATGTTAAGTTTTCTGCTTAAGTTTGTTCGATAGGATCTACTTGTGATAACTTAATGATATTTTGTATGAAGTTGCATTACCATCAGTACATATCATACGACTATTTTGAGGCACCACCCCCTTGGACATGGTCCAGCCACTTTCAATTAATAAGCATTTTTTAATATTAAGTTTTCTGCTTAAGTTAGTTTGATAGGATCTACTTGTGATAGATCAATGATATTTTGTATAAAGTTACATTACTATCAGTATGATGACTATTTTGAGGCCCTGTCCACTAGATCATGGTCCAGCGACTGATTAATAAGCAATGTTGCTGTCCATCAGATTGTCTTTTTTTAAATTTTATGCCAACAGAAGAGACATATCTCTGTGTCAGCAGTTTATTTTTTTTACCACACATATTTTTGTTCAATAACACATTTATGAATAAAAAGAGATTTGAAAATCAAAGAAAACCATGTCTATATGTCTGTGGTAGAGGCCTACTACAATTTTCTGAATATGAACAGCAATTTAAGTGTCCTTTTTTTATAAATCATTGATTAATGAATTAATTGGTGTTTAGAGCCACTTTCAGCACTGTTGGCTATTTCGTGGCAGCCAATTTTTATTGATGGAGGAAGACGGAGCCCCCGGATAGAACAAAACTGACAGTCCTAGTCAATTAAGATTGGAATCAAATGCACCTGCCATGTGTGGGACATCAATGTTGAAAGGCTAGTGATACAGTAGTTGGACTGCTTAAACCACTCGGCCACCAAGGCTCTTTTTTCATATATGATGCTTTCTTAGTGCTTCATATGATTATGTCCCATGTACTTTCAAGCAGTTGTTCCTTGTCTTTCAAATGATATATTAACTTTCTATATTAACTTTCATATAAGTTCCTATGAGCTCGACCCATGCAACAGAACTGCTCAGTGAGTCCTTATGTTATTGTTTGTCAGTAAATGGATGTAGCAAGAATAGTGGAAATATTTATTTAATAAGTTACTTGCATTTGCAAGCTTGTTCAAATTAATATAATGAAAAAATATTTACAAATATTTCCTTATGTTCTTGGTTTCAAGCAAAATATGATTCCCAGTTTATTTCCTATTTTCTATACAGGTACGATTGTGAACACATTACTAGAGAATGGTGCTGATGTTACTATCAAGAACAGAAAGAAACAGACGGCATTAAGTCTGGCACAGAACAAAAACGTTGTACAGATATTTACTGACTTTAAAATGCGTCCAAAGATAGACATGTCTAGATCATATTCACAAGTAAGTCTACATTAAATTTATTCTTTTTTATTGTGGCATCTATTTTTTTCCTCATCTTGGAAATGTATATTAAATGCTTTGATGCATTTGAAAAAGATGAATACACTGATAAGCATAGAATGTATTGTTTATGAATATGAAAGACATGAGGTTTAACATCTTGATTTTAAGTTGTGAGTTAACCTTACATTGAATCCAACAACATGTGATGATGTAATGAGTTAACCTTACATTGAATCCAACAACATGTGATGATGTAAGGGGCCTATTCTAGTAATCTGAGAAAAAAATAAAATAAAGGGTACAATAAAGTACATATACATAATACATAATAATATTGATTAATTATGTTTAATTCAAAATAATCTAAAATTGTATGTGTTTTGCATCTCCTAACTTTTTATTATTATAGAGTCATGTTATTGCTTTTTTATGTCCCACCTACGATAGTAGTAAGGGCATTATGTTTTCTGGTCTGTGTGTCCGTTCATTCGTCCGTCCGTTCAGGTTAAAGTCTTTGGTCAAGGTAGTTTTTGATGAAGTTGAAGTCCAATCAACTTGAAACTTAGTACACATGTTCCCTATGATATGATCTTTCTAATTTTAATGCCAAATTAGAGTTTTGACCCCAATTTCACCGTCCACTGAACATTGAAAATGATAGCGTGAGTGGGGCATCTGTGTACTATGGACACATTCTTGTTATAGTTTTAAAAAATGTTTAACTTAAAAGTAAACAACCTCCCAAACCTGCCTGACAAGCAAAGCTGATGATCTTAAATGGTTTAAATCTTGATTCCTCCCCTCACCAATTATTTCATATTTCTTTTGCCTTCCAAACATACTTTAAGTGTATCCGATGAAGATAAGTATCGATAAGCACTTTAGCAATAAATAGCATGCAGTGTCTGTCATTTTTGTCTTGCCTTTCGTCATGTAGTATTTGTCACAGAATGTGAGACGCCATCTATGATACACACAGAAAGACTTCCATCAGACAAAAATTACTTGAAGAGTTATAATAAAAACACAACTAACATGATATCAACAAAAGTAAATTTATAACCACACAAGAATAAACTGATTTTATGTGGTAGAAAAAATAGTTCTTACAAAATTGTGAGCACTGGAGAAATTGTCTAATATTCCTAAATTGACTTTTTACACTTTTACTACAGTCAGATTTAGACTACAGTTATGTAAAAGTAGTGAAACATGACCATGAAATCAAGCCCCGTGCAGAATCAGTATCTTTACCGAATACACCTATGGTGGAATCTCTAGACCTGATGGAGGAGAGACAGATAGCTTTGTTATACAAGGCCATTGAAGATAATGATATTACCCTGGTGAGTACAAAATGTTATTCATACAATGATTACCTCAGACTTAAGTAATCAAGTGCTAGCTAATGTTTAAGCCGTTTCAAATCATAATGAATTATGGGTAGTTGGATTGTTTGTACACTAAAATAAAAATAAAATCTGTCATTATTGGATATTAACTGTTTTGGACATTGTTGACCATTAATTTTTTTGGTGTACGCTGTCAATATGAAATGATGATTTGATAAAACTGTCACAGGATTAACTGATTTGATTCAATAAATATAAATGTAAAAATAATTTCTAAATGAGATATTTTTTAAGGATAGAATGATCTGACTTATTTTTTAGGTACAGTACCACTTGGGATGGACCAGTTTGGACAGTGAAGAAACGGAACCTATCTCACCAAACTCCCTGGAAATGTGCCATCCTTTGTGTCAATGTAAAAAATGTACTCAAGTTCAAAAGGTCAGTTAATGGATATTGAAAAATTATCACAACAATCACATGAGACAAACAAAAATTACAAGTACTTATGAAAAAGTAATGCAATTAGCACAATAATTGTTGAGAGAAATGTCAAAACTGTAGAACTAAAGCAAGAAAATACACAGTTTTTATCTGTTTTTTAAAGCTATAGTAAAAAGAGGAAATTACCAATCGTCATAAACATTTTTGTCTAGCTACCACAAAGTTGAAAAAGCAAGACTTAGGCTTGCTGTTTCCAGCTGCAGCATCAACAATGTTTTAGTTTGTGATTAGGTCAGTTTATGGGGAACCACCTGTGGTAGGTCCATCATATTTGGTATGAATTTGTTTTAGCATTGGCACATTTCATTTCCATGGAGATTATTTGGCCCCGCTCCCTCAGTCATGGTCTATTGACTTTTGCTTAGTTGTTACATGATTGAAATATGTATAAACTATGTATGTTACTGACATTTTCTAAATTTAGGCATTTTGTAAAATGACTGAATTTTCAGGCAAATTATACAATGCCTAACCTTGAGAGACAATATATAAAATGACTAAAAATACCTAGCCATTTTGTAAAATGACTGAAATTTTTAAACAAAATTCAAATACCAGTTGCCTGTTCAGTTTTAGATAATTTGTCATTGAGATTCATATGACTAAACACAATATCTGGCAAAGAAGATAACTAATGCTTCTGTAAAATTATATTTATCTTCACATACCAGCTAGGAAAGTTTATATGTCTATAAGGTATCTGGATGATTCGTTCCAACTCCGATTCGTACCAACCAATTCGTCCCAAGTTGCTTGGTCAGTTCATTCCAACTTTTTTAAGAACAGTATAAAACAATATTAACCATTTAAATAGCCTTATTATTTTAATTTTTAATGCTGTATTTATATAAAATGTATATAAATAGTTATCTAACAAAATTTCTATGGTATATTAATTGGGAAGAAAGATATATTGGGAATGATATCAGGTTAGTATTTCATGACAATTTAATATTTTAAATATGAATAAAGTACTAACTAGTGTTATTTTCAAGGAAATTGTTATCATTATAATTGATTATTGTATTTCAATGATGTGCACATAATAGTTGTTTATGCATTCATCAAAAGAATAATGCCGTACTTAGCTTGGGTCAAAGCTTGGGTCATAAATGCTTGTAAATAATAATTGAAGCCATACCACACTTACTATGTTTTTCTTACGTGCATCGTAATTGCCGATTTTTGCCGTACACTGTAGGTTGATTTACACAAACCCAGTGATATACGGACATATACATTAAAAAAAAAGTTGGAACAAATTGTTAAGTCTGATTAATAATGAACTAAATTAGTTGGAACGAATTGACCATTGACTTGGTACGAATTGACAATTGACTTGGTACGAATTGTCCAAATCTGGAACGAACTGGCTTGGAACGAATCGGACTTGGAACGAATTGACTAGCATTCGTCTATAAAAGGTTGTTTTTAGAAAAAACAAATTTAAGTTTGTACTCACTCTGTATTTCAGATAGTAATTTTGTGAACTTCTTGTTATGACAGAAAGACAAATTTAAAATATTCTTACAATAGAACAAAATTTACAAAACAATTTTTAGAAAATCTATTCTTGGGTCTTTACAATTTGATGAATTAGGGGGACAGAAGTTTACAGATTTTAAAGTCTCAAAAATTGATCAAGAAGAGACAAATCAAGGTGTGTCAACAGGATAAGTGTCTCCTGCTTTGTATTAATCACATGCCATGAGAAGATCCGATTCAGACTGTCAAATGTTCATATAAACCTAACGATGTAAGTCAACCTGATCATGCTTATGTTACTTTGAATCTTTTGGGAACATAAGGAAAAGAAGATATTCATGTATGTGCTGTTTCGAAACCCCATGTTTTTTGTTCATTAAGTGTTATAACAGAAAAAATATTGACAGAGCTGAATGTGTCATGGTCAGGGTTTCACCAAACAGGGTTGTAGTGCTAACACCAGATTTAAAGCTAATAATGTAATTGCAAAAAGGTCATGACAAATGTGTAAGAGAACCTGTCATCCAAACATTTTATGAAACAACAAATAATTGTCGAGTTCAGTGCTTATGGGAATTTAAATATTTCAGTTGAATTTATTTTTAACTACCGCTATTTAGTCTCTTAAAGCCTTAAAACTCAGTAATTATCAAACAATTTCAGCCATTTTGTAAAATGCCTTTAATTTTTTTAGGCATTTTGTAACAGTCCTGAAAAAATTGTTGTTATATAAAATGCCTGAATCTTACAGGCATTTTAGAAAATGCCTAGAGTTTTCAGGCATTTTACAAAATGCCTAAATTTAGAAAATGTCTGTTTTGTTTTCACCCGTTTACTGTTGGTTCATTATTATTTCAAGGGATACCAATTTTTGTGGATTTTGTGGATATAGTTCTACGAAGTACAAATTTACTGTAGGTTTGTGTGCTGATTTTGGCAAAAACCATGAAATCAAATATCCACACAAGTTTTCTTCAATCCACGAAATTGGTATCCATGAAAATAAATGAATCTACAGTAACTCATTGATACAAAGTTCCTTAAAAAGTTCTCCATGTTTTTTAATTTTCTTTGTAGATCTCAGGTATTGGTAAGAATGGTTTGCATGTCAGGATCAAAGATAAAAAAGGATATACACCTCTTCACAGAGCTGTTCTTGCCAACAGTTTATCTCTAGTCCATTTATTTGTAACCAAAGGTGCCAAGATTAACGATGTTACAGCCAAGTCTATTACACCCCTACACTTAGCTTGTTACCTAGGCTTTACTGATGTAAGTATATTTATAGCTTTTTGTATCAGCCATCTGTGATGATATCAATGTCAGCCATGGTTTCATGGTTTTTATCAAACCCCAAAAGAAAAACTAATGTTTTTATACGATCCCAAAAAATTTTGTGGTCGTATATTGGTATCACATCGTTGTCGTCTGAAGACATTTGGTTTCCGGAAAATAACTTTAGTATATGTAAATAGAAATCTATGACATTTAAACACAAGGTTTATAACCACAATAGGAAGGTTGGGATTGATTTTGGGGGTTATGGTCCTAACAGTTTAGGAATTAGGGGCCAAAAAGGGGCCCAAATAAGCATTTTTCTAGTTTCCAGACAATAACTTGTGGAAAGGTGTATGGATCTCTCTGAAATTAGACCACAAGTTTCCATACCACAAAGGGATGGTTAGGATTGGCTTTGGGGGGTTATGGCTCAAACCGTTTAGGAATAAGGGGCAAAAAGGGGGAAAACAGGGGTTTCCTGGTTAATGGACAATTACTTAAAAGTACAATGTTATGTTTGGATTACCTCCCTTACACTGCTTTTAAATTATGTATAAAGAAATGTTGTATTGTCTTGAGGTGATTAGCTGTCAATTTATTTTTAGAAGTTACTATTAAAAATGCTGATTAAGGAATATTAATTTTAGCCATGATTATGTATGTCATTTTCTATTTTTAGACTTTTATGATGTATTTAAATGGGTAATTATGGTTGCAAACTCCATTGGAAATTTGAATTGAGATTATGACCATATCTTGAGGGAAACATTTTTTTTTTTTGAAAAAGGGGGTGGGGGGGGGGGGGGGGGGGGGGAGGTGAAAATAATTGTGGGGAGACAATTTTTTCTTATTTCAGATTTCAGAAATAATTAAAAAGAAAATTTCTTCAAATATTTTTTTTTTTGCAAAAAAAGGGGAGGGGGGGAATTTTATTTTGAGAGGGGTCAATTCGCAACATCATAGTGTATTGCACAAAAGCAAAAAAAAAAGAGAAAAAGGGGGGTAAAAAAAAATTTTTTGGGGGGGGGGGGGGGGGGCAATTCGCAACAGCATAGTGTATTGTGCAAAAGCAAAAAATTGAATATAAATTCAAATCATATAACCAATTCTAAGTTCTTTGACTACAGTTATTCTGTGTCAGAAACCTATTATGTGTCAAATATTTAATTACAATCCAAATTCAGACCTGTATCAAGCTTGAATATTGTGTCCATTTTTGCCCCAACTGTTCAGGGTTGGACCTCGGCGGTCATATCCAGCTGCGCTCGGCGAAGCAATTTATTAGTGTTTAATAAAGCATCTATGATATGTGTTTTTCAATACACACACCATGTCAAACACCAACCAATGTAATCTGTCGAGTAGAGCTCTCATGATTATAGTGTCCCTGGTTGAAATGGGTATTCTCTATTACATCACTACAATTAGCTTGCTACCTGGCCTAAATTGATGTTAGTATAACCATTATATATTTACCTTAAGGGATTTCAGATGACAGGGCCAGTTCTTAGAGGTAAATTTTTTTTTTAGTTGAAATATACTTAGTGCTCTCCTCATAAATTTAATGTAGCAACCTACTAAACAGGGAATTTGAAATACCATCTCATGTCCACATATCCATAACTCAGTCTTTAAAAAGATAAATTCAGATATTCTCACATTCTAGCAATATAGCATCACATTACCATGATGCTAAATGGCCCTCGGTAGAACACTGATATACAAATTTAAAAATTCTTGCTAGTATGTAAAAAAAATATTAACCAAGATAAATTCCATAAGGGTAAGTCCATAAAAACTGATGAAAGGGATAGCTAGTTCTATAGGCTAAAATTTACATTTGTTTAAATACAATTCTGGCATGGATTTCTTGATTCAGTCAAGGACCATGTTCAGAGGGACAGGTTAAGAGAAGTTTCACTTTATTTGTATATTGAAAAAATTATAATGTCTTAAACTTATGATTTTTTTGGGTCCAAAATATTGATTGAATTAACCATTATGATGTCATTCGTAATTGTTTGTGATATAGTTAGGTCAGATTTTGCATTCTCACAAACCATTTTAATGATAAAATGGAATTGTTTTACATTTGTCATGTGATGGCCTTTTATAGCTTGCTATACAATATGGGTTTTACTCATTGTTGAAGGCCATACAGTGACCTATAGTTGCAAACCTTCTTCATCATTTGATCTCTGGTGAAGAGTTGTCTCATTTGAAATCATACCACATCTATTTATTTTTATATTATAAGTAATTGTTTTTCTTATTTTGAATTTTGTATTTTTTTTTTTAAAGATAGTCTTTCATACAAAATGAGTAGTATAGATAATTGTGTTTTATCAAAAATTTTGTAGTATATTTTGTTTAACTTTCAGATAGCAAACTATCTAGTTGGAAATGGAGCTTTTGTTAATGTTAAAGACAGCATGCTGGACACGCCACTCCATCTTTGTTGTTACAAGGGCTTTAATGAAATAGTTGATATGTTAATTCAGGTAAAAAATCTTATCAGCAATAATAATCTACAGCATTTATTAGCACAACCTTCTATCTTTATTGTCAAGAATGTTATTTAGATATAAAAGCTAAATATTTAATAAAGTTATTAAGAGTCACAATTTTACAGTTTTTATGAGTTACCGTTTAAAAGGCTTGTATAGTCCGCGGTTTTATTCTCCAAAATTGAACCTGCCAGACAGGGGTGCGGACTATAGAGTACAATAAGCAAGAAATAAGCGAACAAATTCAATTTCGAGAGGTGGTTTGTTTACGTTCCACCATGTTTGTTATTGATATTGTAGAGGGTGCTCTTATCATTTTTCAAACTAATAACTTTATCTAATCCATATTAATAAGTTATTTTTATTCAATATCATATTAATACTGATAAATTTAAAAATTAAGTACAAATTTCTCGTTTCTTTTAATGCATTGCTAAAAATAAACTGGTATCTGCTTGAATGAAACGGTACAAAAAAAAGTAAAAATACAACAGTAAACCAGCTTACGATATGTAAATTACAAAACATAATCGGGTATTATTGGTTCTGTTTTGGTGTTTCATACTGACAAAAATGTTTTGTATTAGCTAATGACCCTTCAAACATTAATGTAATAGATATATTAAACACTGTTTAACATAAGGATGAAACTGTTTTATTTTCAAAGATTATTATAGTATGATCTATTATGTACGGATTTCGACTCTCGTCGTTCTTCTTTCTTCTTTTACATGTGCTTTTCAAACTTCCGGTTTAATACACAAGTTTCTAAATATTTTTTGTCTGCAAACGACCACACACGATATGAAATTACCAGAGTTTCATTAGACTTTTTCTAACAGTTACAAAAAGTTTTTTTTACCTGAAATTTCGTGGGGAGAAGGGGGTGCAGACTATGTACCAGTGCGAACTATACAAGCCCGATTACGGTACAATTTTAACCATGTTTACCAATTTTTTGCAAGTGACCAGTTCTATGTTTATTTGAAAAATGTTCATCAAGATGTCAGGTGTGGATATCAAATTGATCAGAAATACCTTGAGTAAATTTAAGTTCAAGTCGCCTTAAGGCAAAATTATTTGTAAACGGCCATCTTGGATTGTAAAATAGCAGTACGCAATCGGTCTAGTTCTTTGCTAAAATCTGCAAATTTTGGGACAGATTGGCAATTAATGTGTAAGACTGTTTATTTAGATAAAGAAACATTAGTGATTTCTTGTATTATTTTCAACTCTTGTAATAAATACCAATTATTTGTGTTTGTTTGATTAAATTTTTCAATTTAGCCATATAAGGGGAGATAACTCTTATAGTAAAAATTTTATACTGGAATGTTAATGAAATTTTCATTTTTTACTTTTAGCAAAATAACAAGTTCGGTGACACTATTTTTGTTTTATTTTCTTAAAGCATATTGTAAAACCTATCTTCTCATATTTCATTTCAAAATTCTTTTTCATAGATTTCTTTTTATTCACCAAAAAGTGTTTTTTCATTTAAAGCTATGCAAAATTGATTTTTGCATGACTTGTAGCTTGAAAAATAGCACTGTCACCCATACTTTTTATTATATTTTTGAAAAAAGCATGGCAAAGCTACATTTTGGCAAAGTATAATAAAATTCTATTTGAGGAAATATATATATTGATACACCTTTAGCAAGCTGTTTCACCAAAGCATGATTTCAATACTTTAAAATATGTTAAAATAGCTATAGATAGAATAAGTATTTATCTGACACTTGCAAAAATTGTATGAGTTGTGGTGTAAGTTTTTATGTAATGAAAGGTTTATAGCAAAAATGCCTGAATTTTCATAAATTTGTGGAACAGGTCAGTTCAATTGAAATTTTATCAAAACTATTTAAAAAAAATTGTTATTTGTTGAAATCAACACTGCTCACACGAAACAGCTAAAGTCAGATTGGCTAACATAAAATTTGCCTGACTTCTGCCTGAGAATGGTTTTTCAACTAAATTCAGATTTTTTCGAGATTGAAAGAATTAAAATGTTTTGTTTGTCTTCAATTTAGAATCATGTAATGATAAATCCAGTCAATAAACAAGGTGATCTACCACTGCATATAGCTGTTAAAACACAAAACCTAGACACTGTCAGGAAACTCTTAAAGGCTGGAGCTCTTGTAAACATCAAAAATAAAGATGGTGGAATTCCATTATTTTATACCAAGGTAAGAACAGTTACAGCAAATTGTCAAAATCCTGGATAACCCTTTTATTTGAAAATGTCACATTGGGTCAAGTTGTAGGGTTAGAAAATTTACATAATCCAGTGATTTATGGATTTAGGGATGTCATTGGGTTAGACAAGTAGGTCACAATAAGAGCTGGATCATACGACCAACATAGTGAAACGAGGGGAACATCTGTTAAGCAATTATTGATGATGGTTACTCAGATATTCAAACAAATTCAACCAATAAAGCATCACATTACTATGTTCTAAAAAGGCCCTGAGGAAAACACTGATTACCGTACTTGTCAATAAAATCATTTTATTAAAAAGTTTCAGTAGTGCATGCATGGTATATTTATTCGAAATTTATTCGGCTGCTCTACTTCAAAACTTTGATCAAAGGGAAATAACTGAAATGAAAATACACATATATTGCCTTTATATTCTTCTTTAAATAACACAATGCAATTTTTGTCCCCCACCACAATGGAGAAGGAGGTACATAGAAATTCCAGGTGTCCAAGCATCCCTCCATCTGTCTGTTTGTCTGGTTTGGTAAGCCATGCCTCTATTTCAATTTCTTGATGGATCTTTATGAAATTTATATCAAAGGTTTATATCAGCATGTCTCATACGACTTTGATTATCAGTGCCAATCAAATTTATGGGAGTTATTGTCCTTGGAAATGTACTTTTAATAAGAAGTTACATTTTAAGCACTCTGGCACTTACTTTGCATGAGCGATCTATGTGACATTTATATAAAAGGTTTATATCAGCAATGTCTCTGATGAGTTTGATTATCAATGCCAATAAAATTTAATTAGTTTCTGAGATCTTTTCCCTTTTGTTCTTACTCAGTGGAATAGACAAAAAATTCAGTACAAGAAAACCACTTCACTCTTAAATGATGGTATGATATAACAATAAAATGCTCCACTGGGCGCAGCTTGATACCCTGAACAGTTGGGGCAAGTATGGACACAACATTCAAGCTTGATACAGCACTGAATTTGGATTGTGATTAAATATTTGACATAGCATAGGTTTCTGACACAGAATGAATGTGGTCTAAGAACTTAAAAAATTTTAATTTACCTATTCAAACCATATCATTATTATTTGCTTTTATATATAAATCAGAAATAACCAATTCAAAATATAAAATTTTAAAGGAAAAAAAAGGAAAAAAAGGAAAAAAAAATCCCCCCCCCCAAATTTTTTGAACCCCCTTATGATTCATCACACCCAAACTCAATCCCAGCTTTCCCTTTCTGGTATTGTACCTTGCAGTACAATTTCAGAGAGATCCATACAATTGAACACAAGTTATTGTCTGGAAACTAGAAAAATGCTTGTTTTTTTGGCCCCTTTTTGGCCCCAAATTCCTAAACGTTTAGGGCAATTACCCCCAAACTCAAACCCAGCTTTCCCTTTGTGATATGGAACCTTGTAGTACAATTTCAGAAAGATCCATACACTTACACACAAGTTATTGTCCTGAAACTAGAAAAATGCTTGTTTTTTGCCCCTTTTTGGCCCCTAATTCCTAAAATTTTGAGGCAATTACCCCCAAAATCAATCCCAGCCTTCCCTTTATGGTATGGTACCTTGTAGTACAATTTCAGAGAGATCCATACACTTGAACACAAGTTATTATCTGGAAACTAGAAAAATGCTTATTTTTTGCCCCTTTTTGGCCCCTTTTTCCTAAACGTTTTGGGCAATTACCCCCAAACTCAATTCCAGCTTTTCTATTGTGATATGGAATCTTGTAGTACAATTTCAGAAAGATCCATACACTTACACACAAGTTATTGTCATGAAACTAGAAAAATGCTTGTTTTTTGCCCCTTTTTTGGCCCCTAATTCCTACAATTTGGAGGCAGTTACCCCCAAAATCAATCCAAGCATTCCCTTTGCATGCTTTGTGATATGAAAACTTGTGGTACAATGTCAGAGAGATCCATACACTAACACACAAGTTATGTCTGGAAGTTACAAAAATGCTTATTTTTGGCCCCTAGTTCCTTAACTGTTTGTACCATAACCCCCAAAATCAATCCCAACCTTCCTTTTGTGGTATTGAACCTTATGGTAAAATTTCATAGAGATCCATTCACTTAAACTAAAGTTAGAGTGCGAAAACCAATGTGTCTTCGGACGCAGACGCCGACGTCATACCAATATACGACCGCAAAATTTTTTGCGGTCGTAGAAAAAACAAACTATTAACAAAACAATAATAAACATTCTCCTATGGTTGCGGTCTGTTATCTTTTTCTTGCATGAATAGATATTTCTCATATCACACTGTAGGGAATGTGGTAAAAAAAAAGTGATAAAAAATTGCATTAATTTGATTGGATTATTCAATATCATAAAACAATATTACAACTTTTCCATTGGCTATTTCGTTAGGTCATTGATGACTTTCTTTATGTTAAAATGATGTACATTTCCTATATGGCAATAGAGATATGTGATTTCTTCCCATTCTATACAAAACACTCAAAGTTTTCACTTGAAAATCTTGTTTCTGTCAAATTTTATTACATACTGAAGCGACAAATAGTTCAAGATAAAATTAAATTGATCTCTTGCATGAGAATTAGCTTACTTGTGAATGGTTTTGTGTATAAACTTCAAGTATACAACAGAGTACATGTCACAGAATGATAACAACTACTGAGTTATCTTGCTTTGTAATTGTCATTTCTAAAATAATGCTTCCTTACTAGTCCCTGATGATGAATTTGACATTATCAGTCCCTGATGATACATTTGACATTATCAATGCTTACGTTTTGATTAAGGTAATGGGTTCCTTCATGAACTTTTAATTCCATTAAATTAACTTTGATTTGAAATGAGGATCTTTATCATTCTTTAATGAGGTTTTGACAGTTGATATCTTCAAGTTTTGAATGCAGCATTTCAAAGTAGACTTAATCTTCTTATATCTATTAATTGAAATCGCCACTGTCTCAAAAGTACAATTATTTGTGACAGAATTAGATTCTCCTAATAGACGTTAAGAATTTACAACCACACTTTAACTTTATAGAAATTTGTGATCCTGCATACATGGATATCCTTATTGGTATAAAATGTAGGTAAATTGTAAAATCAGTCTAATACCACTGCTCACTCAGATAGAATCTTTGAACATTAATGGATTCATTGTAGAAAATTTACATGTGACCTGATCATGTGTTAGGTAAATGTGTGTCTAAATCTTTATGGTAAGCTTTGGTAGCTGAGTGGTCAGAATTTTTCAACTATTGTATCACTAGCCTGTCAACACTGAGGTTGTGTATTGGAATCTTTATTGACTAGGATTGTCAGTTTTCCTGCCAAAGGCTGGTGGTTTTCTCTGGGCACTCTGGCTTCCACAAACAATAAAAACTGCTGCCATGATATAGGCAATAATGCTGAAGTGGCCTTAAACACCAAACAATCAATAAATCAAGCTAAATCCCTACAAATGTGGTTTCGAATGCATAACATATTTATAAATGTTTTGAGTCATTTACCAAATTTTCTATCTTACTTTTAATCATTGTTAAAAAAATGTTCAATTGAAAATTGACATAATGTTATTAATGTAATTAACAACCAAATGAAGATAAAACCAAAAGTTTTTTTGAAATAACTGATTTAAAGAAATAAAAAAGAAATATTTATATTAGATTATCTACCTTTGTTTATGAAATTTCTGTTCCGGTGGAGGACAAGTTCCCAATGGTTAACAGTTATTGTCTCCTGACATTATACGAATAACCAATGCTTTGCATAGATATCATCATACTGCTCTATTGACAAATGTTTTTATTTCATTTGTAGAAAAAATGTTTTATAGGATTAAGACAGGGAAAGCTGAGTTGTTCTGTATTTTTTTAAAAGACATAGTTGGAAGATTCACCTTGGGGACATGATGTCATTGCATCATGACATCCTTGTAGTTAGAAAAGTAATCGTTTTCAAATTGAACAAAATCACAGCTTGTTTTTTAATTCAAGTTTCTTGCATGGAATTAAAAAATTAAATTTCAAAGTAATCTATCCTCCTGCATTTCTAACATATATGCAACTTAGTCTGCCATTACTTAAAATCACATAAGTTCCCCTAAACTTTTGTATCACAGTTAAATAAAGTTGACATCATAATTAAAAAGTAATTGTTGCACGACATTGGTTCATGTCTGTCTTATTTATTTTTCGTTAATTGTTTTGTTATGAATTAGGCCGTTAGTTTTCTCAATTGAATTGTTTCATATTTTTCATGTCGGGGCCTTTCATGGCTGACTATACAGTATTGGTTTTTCTCATTGAAGGCCATGCAGTTGTCTCTAATTGCTTACATCCACTGCATTTGAACTTGGGTTGATAGTTGTCTCATTGGCAATCATACCACATCTCCTTATTTTTATATCAGAAGTTTAATCGTAGCAAGATCTAGGGTCAATCGGAGACAATTCAGCCAAAAGTGTAAGTACTTATTTAGGGCCAAAAATAGAAGTTAAATTGTTTAATGTTGACTACCTACCCGCCTAAAATGCTAAAAGGCAGCCTACCCGAAAAATTTTATGACACAAATTTTTTTTAATGATTTTTTTTGCTCTTTTGTCGTTTTCGTGTCTAAAACATGTATCTTACATTGTTGGCAAAAAAAAAAAAAAATCCCTACCTTCCTACCCAACCCTACAAGGCAAGGTAGGCAACATTAAGCTAAGATTTTTTTTTTAATGGTGGCTTAGGATATACTACAATTTGATTCTATGCTAATACCACAATGAAATTATTTTCAAAACTATGTAACCTAGTAATGTTAATCTTCCTGATGATTGTTTGATTCTGCAGAGTGAGAACCACTAGGATCGACAGCTGTCTCACACTTTTAAAAAAATTGGTTAGAAAACATATTCTAATCTCATAAACATAAAGTTAATCTGTTGAGTGATAGGTGACAAAATATTTCTGTAGGCCAATTACAACTTAATTTATAGTGTTATTACCATGCTGAAATGTCACAATGTAATTAAGTTAGGGTTTGTTTATGGCTTCATTTGAAATGTAAATCTCATTTTAATTCACTTTCCTACGTAATTAGATTTTACAAAACACTAAGCAAAGTGAGGGTTTGGTTCTTGAGGAATAACTCGGTCAAGAAACTAAATATTAACCAAAAAGTAAGACTATTGTGTGTGATAAGATTTCATGAGGGAGTTCAATGTCTGCTACACCACAGTTCACTTAAAGGCATTTAATGACAATATCACTGAATGAATCAGAAAGAAATATTTTGCAGTATTTTAAGAAATGATTTTGCTAATGTAGCAGTGTACTATTTGTAAATAAGTTATTGCTTTATTGAGGCAAATTTGCTGTATAAAGTCAATAATTTTATTGACTTTGAAACCCAAACTTTCTATTGCTGTAAATATGCTAATGAGAGATAGGAAAACTCTGTGAATACAGACATATAGGTTTTTGTGATTCTAGTAAAAAGTTTGGTTGATTATTATTAGGTAGTTATTACAAGAAATCATCTTAAAAAATATGTCATTTTCTCCCTACCCAATTTACCCCCAACACTAATTTGATATAGACTGGTCATTTTTAGCTCACCGGGGCCCAAAGGCGTTTGTCGTCGACGTCTGTCGTCGTAAACTATTTCAAAAATCTTCTCCTCTGAAACTACTGGGCCAAATACCTTCAAACTTAAACTAAATGTTCCTTAGGGTATCTAGTTTATAAATTGTATCCGAAGTTTTGATCCATCGACAAACATGGCTGCCATGGCTAAAAATAAAACATAGGGGTCAAATGCAGTTTTTGGCTTATATCTCAAAAACTAAAGCTTTTAGAGCAAATCTGACATGGGGTAAAATTGTTCAATTGGTCAAGATCTAACAGCTCTGAAATTTTCAGACAAATCGAACAACCCATTGTTGGGTTGCTGCCACCGAATTGGTAGTTTTAACAAAATTTTGCAGTTTTTTTGTTATTATTTTGAATATTATTATAGATATATATAAACTGTAAGCAGCAATAATGTTCAGCAAAGTAAGATCTACAAAAAAGTTATTATGACCATAATTGTCAATTGACCCCTTAAGGAGTTATTGCCCTTTAAAGACAATTTTACACAATTTGTTCATCAAGTTTGCTAACATTAAAAATCTTCTCCTCTGAAACTACTGGGCCAAATACCTTCAAAAATTAGCTAAATGTTCCTTAGGGTATCTAGTTTATAAATTGTATCCGAACTTTGTATCCATCGACAAACATGGCCGCCATGGCTAAAAATAGAACATAAGGGTCAAATGCAGTTTTTGGCTTATATCTCAAAAACTAAATCTTTTAGAGCAAATGTGACATGGGGTAAAATTGTTCAATTGGTCAAGATCTATTGGCCCTGAAATTATCAGACGAATCGAACAACCCATTGTTGGGTTGCTGCCACCGAATTGGTAGTTTTATCAAAATTTTGCAGTTTTTTGTTATTATTTTGAATATTATTATAGATATATAAACTGTAAGCAGCAATAATGATCAGCAAAGTAAGATCTACAAAAAAGTTAATATGACCAAAATTGTCAATTGACCCCTTAAGGAGTTATTGCCCTTTAAAGACAATTTTACACAATTTGTTCATCAAGTTTGCTAACATTTAAAAATCTTCTCCTCTGAAATACAGGTGAGCGATTCAGGCTCTTGAGAGCCTCTTGTTATTGAATCTAACTCAATTCGATTGGATAAAATTATTGCTTCACCTTTACCTCCTCACAAGTTGACATTTTTCTTGTGTGATATATATATATATGTCAAAAGTTTTGACATAGTACACATGTAGGAAAATTTCAAAGTTTGAGTCAATTTATGAAATTTTATTATTTTATAATTGTGTTACATTTATGGTTCATCTGAATCCCCAATTTTGAATTGCAGGCAACAATGTTGAGGCATTCCAAAATTATATTTGATTTCCTATTAAATTCAACATGCATGTGCTTCCCATGAAAATATCACAACACCGATAGGAAATCAGAAGAAAAGCTCGATTTAACTAGTAATTTTATTGTTGTAGAATAAACATGTAATTATAAGAATAAAACACTATAGTTATGCCTCCGCCCAAGCGGAGGGGGCATTAAGTGTTACCCTTGTTCGTCCGTCGTGTATATCCCCAAAATTGGTTTCCGCTCTCTGACTTTAGTTTGCCTCAACCAAATGTTATAAAACTTATACAAAATGCTTATTACCAAAAAAACACAGATCAAGTTCGAAATTGGGTGGTGTCACTTTTACCATTCATGAGTTATGCCCCTTTATAAACATAAAAATTGCTGAATTTTTCGTTTCCGTTCTCTAACTTAAGTTTGCCTCAACCAAATGTTATGAAACTTATACACAATGCTTATAATCACAAAACGGTCTTAACTACGTGAGTTCTGCATCTGTATGTAGAAGCTGACTCATGCATATTTACAAGTGTGGGCATCTGTGGCCCATAGATACATTCTCCATTTATTTAAGTTTGAAATAATAAGATATTAAAAGTACAAAACAAATTTAGCATTTTGAATAAAACATGATAGTTTTTAGAAATATTGTAAGGTATATTAAAATCAACATTGTACAGATGAAACATCTTAGGTCACATAACATTATCTAATATTATTTCATTAGATTATTGATTTTGGTATTTTTTGAAACAGCTCTTAATAAAAAAATCAAAAAAAATTGACAGCTTGTAGGAAAACTGATCAAAAGATATGTTATTTGGATTGTTAAGGGATTGATTTTTGTGATATTCAATTTTTATAAAAATGCTGCTTACTATAACTTCATGGATAGTCATTTTCTGGTTACTACTATAATTACTATTTTTGGGGTTACACATGGTACATTTTTTAATATTTTATTTACAGAGATATTAGTTTACTATGAAATTTGATTTCCTCTTTCACAGTTTAATGTTTCACAAACCAATTTTGCACATGGAAAATCCACAAAACAAATTGCAACCAAATGTTTATCATGATTATTGGTAATTAATAAGGAAAGATATTTACTTCGGATATTAACCCAAAAGTTCATGCAAAAGTTAATGCTGAATACATATAAAAGTAACAAAATGACCAAAGCATGACTGCCAATAAATGAAATAACCATCATGACTATTAGAAAGTAATTATGTTAAGAAAATTATTTCCTGAAGATATATAAATGTTTCATTTGATCTCCACAGTTCTTTGTTGAAGTATTCATATCATCTCCTACTAAAGTGATCTTGACTGAGAATATAGATAGATAAAGTGAACTTCAGAAATAATTTTTTTTTATCACAATATTTTTGTAATGAACAGATACCTCATCAGTGGTTGTCTTATGTTGTATCTAATTGTTTTTTGGTATTTGGACAATTTGCAGTTCTTGCTGATTACAGATCTTTGATAGTTTCTGTTCAAATTTCTTTACAACTTTTTATAACTACAAGTAATTTAGAGCTTGTCATTATCTAGACACCTGTTTGTTGTTGAAGACATTGTGTTGACCCCTGTTGTTGGGTTGCTGTCTTATTGATGTATACCTACAATTCCTTATATTCATATTATTAGTTCCAGGGTCTCGTCTTCGAACTTTTGCTTAGAGTCAAGATGGTTCTTTCTTTCTATATATATTATAACTTGAAAAATCTGAGCAATTTAGAGCTTGTTTTAGGGAGTAGGTATTTGTCTTTATTTGAAGACTATATATTAACCTCTAGACGTCTGTTTGTCACGAAAAGTCACCAGTGTCTGAACAGAAAGTTGATGAACCAGGGTTATGTCAAAGAACTTCTCGTCCTTTTTCTAAAAAAGTTCATTGGAAGATACCAAGACCTTGTTAATAAATATGCCGTATAAACTTCACAAATAATACATGATGGTCTTGAAGTATAGACTCTAGGTACTGACTTTGTTTATCATCTAAATCATGTGTTATATTGTTATTTTTATTTGTCTTTGTATATTTTAACATTTACTGTTTAGTCCATTTTTGGCATATACTTTTGGTGTGGCTAGGTATTTATACATCCCACCATTGTGTTATTGTGCTATGGTCATTTTTGTATTCTTGTCTTTCATTTTTGCTTATGTTCTATGTCTATAGAGTGTCTATATGCCTTTTTTGTTTTTCTTTGTTGAAATAGTTATTTGTTTTTATAGTGATTATGATTATAACACAATGTTGACTGCTGAACCCCTATTTTTGACATTTTTACCTATTTTGTCTGTTTGTTTTGCTCACACATCATTGTCATTATAATGTAATGCTATATGACTGTCATACAAGTGAGAGGTTTAGCTAGCTATAAAACCAGGTTTAATCCACCATTTTCTACATAAGAAAATGCCTGTACCAAGTCAGGAATACGACAGTTGTTTTCCATTCTTTTGATGTGTTTGAGCTTTTGATTCTGCCATTTGAGAAGGGACTTTCCGTTTTGAATTTTCCTTGGGGTTCTGTATTTTTGATATTTTACTTTTATTTTGTCATGTTTTGTATATAGGTAGTTTTTCTCACTTATGTATACCACAAATCTCCTTTTTTCATGCTAATCATAATATAATTCTAACAAATGAGGATTATATGGAATTTCACTGCAGGGTGTCAGTCTATTAGCTGAATAATGCAAGATGCTTGTAAACATCCTTAAATTGCCACGTATGAGATTACAAACAGATAAGGCTACAAATACATGGTCATACATTTTCAGCATGTCAGATGAGACCAGTCATTATTACTGAAGTAGTTCCAGTACAAACAACAAAGCACAAGGGAAACTGGTCATTGGTCATGTCTAGAGAAGTTGTTTATTATTATTAAGGTTTATCTAGCAGACATTTGAATTACTTGTTTGTCCAAACATCTTTATATGTCTACATCAGTCACATCTTTGCTAGCCAGAGTTATAATTATTGAATATATATGCTGAAAAGAAAATAATCAACATGTGTTACTGTGTTCATAAGAGTACTTTCTACAGTGTCGTCATTAAGGATTTTGTAACAATATTTTCCTTGCTTTCATACAAATAACAGTATTTATACATAGTGTATTCATTTGCACTTCTGTCTTACATAAGTCTTTTTATATTGTTATGTTATACCACTGTTTCAGGTTAGGGTGAAGGTTGGCGCCTGTTAAAACGATTAAACCTGCTGCAGTTTTATGCACCTGTTCTAAGTCAGGAGCCTGTTGTTCAGTGGTTGTCGTTTGTTGGTGTGGTTCATAAGTGTTTCTCGTTTCTTGTTTTTTATATAGATTAGACTGTTGGTTTTCCTGTTTGAATTGATTTACATTAGTCTTTTCGGGGCCCTTTATAGCTTGCTGTTTGGTGTGAGCCAAGGCTCCATGTTGAAGGCTGTACTTTGACCTATAATTGTTTACTTTTTACACATTGTGACTTGGATGGAGAGTTTTCTCATTGGCACTCATACCACATCATCTTATTTATATAATCAGAAAGTTTTGTCCTTTCACAATACTAATTGCTAAATAGTTTCACCCAGTTGCAGTTTGAATAGCCTCTATAGATTGATCAACTGGTAGTGATGTGAAAAGGAAATATTTCAAATAAAAACGGCAACATTTTATATAAATTCATAGACTCATCTCATTCTGTAAACTGAAGAAAATTTGGAGTATAAATTTGTTTTTAGGGCAATTTTTTTCTTATCTTGGAAACAGTTTTATTATCATTCCTTAACCTTGTATTTTCTTACTAACGGCTTGCAGGATGATTTGAATTCATCATTTGTAATGGAAACCTTCACTTCATAACAAAAATCGTTAGTTTTCTTTAAAAAATTATTTTTTTTAATTCTTAAGGACTAAGTAAAATAATTGCTAATAAACCCACTGAAGGTATTCTTATCCCTTTGGTGCATGTTATCTTTTATATTATCTTAGCATCATTTAGTTCTGTTTGCATCATGATTAGATAACCTTAAATGAATATTTTAATGTCTTCTATAGATTCCCCCAACCACATATAAAAATTATCAATATTCTTAAAAGATATTGATTTCTTTAAAAATTTTAAAAAATTTATTTGCATAAAACAATAATTTGTTAATATCAAATTGTTTTTTGTTTTGTTTAAAAGACAAAAAAAAAGAGTGAAAAGTTATTTATATTAATTTTAACGGAGAACATTGATGTTTAGCAGTAATTTCTTATGAAAGTACCAATCTATATCAGACTTGTAGTAGCATGGACAGTTTATGAAATAAAATGGGGCTAAATTGAACACTATCAATACTCTTTCGAGTCTTGACCTCATATTTAATCTGATTGAGGTTCACTTTCTGAAGTTTAAATGGAAATTAAGACTGTCTGTACAGTTTTAAATCAGACCAGGTGAAGCTGAAATATTCCAAACTACTGAAAGACCAAAAATCAAAATATTCACTGATTCATGGTATGATGAATGCTGACTTAATTTCACCAAATTTCTATTAGATGTTGTCCCTTAGAAACCATATGTGAGAACTGAAGGTATCTCTACTTTCTGCAAAAGCTTACAGAAATGTGTTAGTTGTTTTATATGCAGCTCATGAGGCTAGTGGGATCAAGAGATGTCCATGTTGTATTGTGGCTATAGTTTGGGATAAGATTGGTCAACTTTAAGTAGTACTTTAGGACACTAAATATCTCAAGCAAGAACAAACATGTTTACATTGACAATGTTAGAGAGTGCAGTCTCAGTGGAGAAATTAGATTTAAAGTGATGTTATACAGGATCTGTCTATCTTTACACAGTTCACATTTGTTTATGTATTTTTCCAAGGAAATTTTCAGGCATCAAGCTGCTATTTCAAGGAAAGTAATTCATTTGAATAATGTTTTTTTCATATAACCAATATTGAATCAAGCTATGATCTGTAAAATGCTTCAACGTTCGATAGATAGAAGTAGCATGGACTGTCACTGTAATCGGGTGTCAATAGGTTTACTTCAATAGATATGTCTGTCATAGGGTGTAATCACGATTCAGCTCAATTCACAAACTTGTCATAATTGTCAAAACTCTGTTGTAAGTTTTGGAATATGTACTAAACAAACTGTTTATCAATTTATATTATAATCTTTAAGGAAATGTAATAAGAGATATATTCATAAGTTATTGAGTATGATTAACTTTAAAATGCTGGGTTATATAAAGGATATTTGTGGGAAACCTCAAGGTATAATATCCATCTTGAGATAAATTGTTCCTTACAATTGGATTTAACTCACTGGAACTAGTTTTACTGAAATTCTCCCTTGCACTTAATTAAAAAATATATTTATGTTACAAAGTTTCTTGTCTATGTTTGTATAAAAGTAGATTTGATACAAAATTTAAAATATGTACATCTTATCAATTATTTTTGCAAGATTAGAATTATTTTAGAGTACCTCAATTTTTAGTCCTAATTGAGCCCTTAGGAAACATCCCCTTTTTATGATGGCAGTTAGAACTCAATTTATACATTTAAAAATTTGATTTCAGTCAATTTTCTTCTTTGAAAACTTCGTGAAAAATTTGTATACAGAAAGCTCAGTTTAAAGTTGGATTTTGTCATGTTGGTTCAAGCATTGCTATCTGATTATGATAACTTGGAGATTGGGATTACTCTGACGTCTGATGGGCTTTAAGGATTCCACAGCCCCAGCAAGTTTGGAAAAGGCCATCAGAACTGTGAGCAATCTCTTGACTTTTTAATTAGTAGATAACTATATTGTATTTTAAGCTCCAACGGCATCAATTGGTGATTTGATGGTCACAAGTTAAGTTTACTGGAGACGCATTAGCAGAGCCAGTAAACGGGTATTTGCGACCATCAAATCACCAAATAATGCCGTCGGAGCTTAAAATACAATATTGTTATCTCCATAATCGAATGAAACTGAGAAAAAACAAGGTCAAATCATACATTTAAAATCTGTGATACGTCATCTGCGTTTGCACTTATGTTTTCACAGCATCAATTGTGATTTGAGGCCGTGAAAATTGGTGATGTTATCCAATCAAAATGATCATTACAAACAATGTTGCATTAAAATTTGTTTTTACTCCTCGGAATTTTTAATTTTCTTTTAATGTATAGGTATCTGCAAACACTTGTTATAGTACATATCATCTGCTTAACAAAAATGTATTTAGAAACATTTAACATTTTGTGTGATTAAAGAATGGATTTTCTTTGTTTTATTTGTTCATATGACATTATTTCTACTCAAATAGAATAGAAGGAATTAAAACTCTGCTGCATATCCGTTATGTCAATAATTGTGAAATGTTGCAATGTTCAATCTGCATCAAATGTCTTGTATAGTTGGTCTGTTACGTAGGAAGAATTACTTCATGTTAATTGATAGGAAAATCGCTAAATTTATTGTCATTTTTTTTCTTCAGTTTGACTTTAAAGCTTATATGTTATGAAGAAGGAATGTCTCTTTTCATTAATGGAAATAACCGAATAATTTGAATTAATGGATTTTTTGGCAATTTGTAAATTTATTACTGTGATATAGATTTTAGATGCATAGCTTGTTTATGAAAGGCTACATATAGGAACAAGCTATATTTTCAATAATACAGTTTCCTAACCTTTTATTTTGCAAGATTTTTATCTTTGTAGCAAAGTGTATGGCATCAGATGAAATCTTGGACATTTCAATGTTTTACATTGAATAACTTGTAAAAATACCTTCAACATATTCACAATTGTAAAATCACACAGCTTAAAATGTGAATTTAAAAAAAAAATAATTGAATTATTATTAACAAGAAAATTGGTTACTAATGTTCATCAATTGATATTTTCATTGTCTTTTTTTGACAATAAGTGTGTAATAATGATGTGAAGGTGTACATATAGATATGTAAGTCTAAAGATAAGTGCAATGATAACTGATAAAAGATATTGTATATACCAAAAAGATGAAATTATACCTAATAAAAAGACCAAATATTTTGGCACAACAAATGGCCTTCATCATTTTGGCTTTTGTTCATCCATAATATTTCAAGTGTGAAACAGCAAAATTAAAATCCCTCTGTTTTCCCCTGATCATTTTAATTATAAGAATGTAAAAAAAAATTGTAGCAAATCTGACGTGAACTCTGCTCGGATATTTCATTTTTTGTGTATCGATATCTGGACAGTCTGATCCTATTTGGTTACTCATTTTTTTTTTGAATATTTTGAGTTTCTTAAAGTTATAGTTGAGATAGAGTTTATATTTGTTGTCTGTAGAAAATGATTTGTTAACAATTCTGACACGTTCTCATATTTCATCAAACCATGATTTATGATTATTGCTGTTGAACTTTTCTTGAAAAGGTGAACATCTTTATTTCACAAGTTTTATGGGGAGGCTCTTTCAGGAAAATCAAAGGAAGGTGTTAGGAGAACATTAGAAAAACAAACCATCCTCAATCAAACTATTTCAAATTTTAAAATGTTTATCATTATCTTACAAAAGGAATACAATTGACAAATTGATTGATAACAATTGGGAGTTCGCAGTATTTTTAAGTTATGAGTATATTATCAAAATAAGCTGTAAATATATATCTATTTGTATAGCTTGATCCACGACAAGTGTTTATACCGATTCCAATTAATCATAGTTTATCTCTGATGATCCCAAGTGATCTCTTTGTTTGCACAGAAAAATAGTTAATTTCCATGAAAACTTAAAGAAAATATCAGAATAATCTGACAGGGATTAGCCTGTGATGGAAACTTTCATTGAAATTTATAAGATCTGTGGAATTATAATTTCAACAAGGATTTTATGTAATTAGGTGTAATTGTAACATAATTACTTAGATATTTGTTTGAAAGTTAATTGATGAGTAGCATTGATTGTATTAAGTCCTGAAATTAGAAATTTAAAGTAGGAGGATTAAATAGAACTGTAATTTGACAGTACTAAAACTGCTAATACAGCAAGATTCTTCTATTATAAAAACATAAAGTTTTATTGATAAATGAATAGGATTTTAAAGCCTGGTCAATTGATTAAGTATTGAAATATTATTTGTATTGTCATCAACTTCTAAAAAAAACATATTTGACTTAAAATTGTCATTTTACCACACAGTGAATGGACAATGCAATTCCTTTCAAACTAAATAATTTGGGAAAGTAAGGTCCAAGATGCATCCTTACTCGAAACTGGAAGTAATCATCATAAAGCAAGTGGTTTATACTCATAAAACCTGACATTCAGTCCCTGAAGCTTACTTACAAAGTTTATACTCATAAAACGTGGCATTCAGTCCCAAGCTTATTTGCAAAGTTAATACTCATAAAACGTGGCATTCAGTCCCAAGCTTATTTACAAAGTGTGTATCAAGTCAGTCAAATGAAAGTCTGTTTCTGCTACTGACAATTGTTTGATTTAAAACTTTTTTTTAGAATTTGGTCATTTGGACATATTATTTTAGAATTAAGCCATATGGACATATTTATTTTAGAATTAAGTCTTATGGACATATTATTTTAGAATTAAGCCATATGGACATATTATTTTAGAATTAAGCCATATGGACATATTATTTAAAGTTAAGCCATATGGATATATTATTTTAAATGTATGTTGATCTGTTTGATAAATTTATTACTTTTCTATATATACCCACAACAAAATCAGACTAAAAAGAAATAAAGTTCTGAAAATTTGTTGCTACAGATTGACTCTTATTACCAAAATATAAATTTCTAAAATGGCAGGTGTTTAAAAAAACTTACTGCACAGTCAAATGAACATACTAGAATTAGTTGTAAAGACTGTTATACCTTCAAGATGGCATACTCCATTACATATATAATATTATACATGTAGCAGAATCAATCAGCCTAAACATGACTCTTTATACACCCAGCACTGCTAAATAGATACTTCATAGTTCTTATTGTTTCCAAACTCTATAGACCATAACTTTTATGGATTTACCAGTAAGCTATAAGGGAGCAATTTTTTTTCCATTAATTTGTCATGAATTCCCTGATGATTATTTTAGAGTCGATTTCAAGAAGTGCTTCAGCTTTTAGAGTGATCTGGGACCAAAGGTCTACAAATTTGCAATTAGTTATGTAAATACTTATAAATGTTAATATTTAAATAACTCTTTTTGGTAATTATTTGCACTTCCCACATTTTTTCCCAGATCCCACTTTATCCCACATCCCAAAAGCATGTCACCCCTCTCTTTGGACTTGAAGCAGTCATCAAATAATCATAGATGTTGACAGATCATAGAAATGTACCACTCATGTTGTAACATTGTCAAACATCAATGTTTTGGTTAAAAATTGTAAAAAAAAATGCACAGCTTTTGATCATTTGGGGAGGGGTTACACATATAACCCAAAAGGGGGGAAGGGGTGTGTGTGACATGGTACTAAGTAAATTTATTGTACAGATATCTAAAGCTAGATGTAATGAAGTGATATTATTTTTCTTATTTGTTAATATGGAAAACAAATGGAAAAAAAGCAACAAATAAGGAAGTAAAATGAATAACAAAAATAACTCCAAGGTAAATTAAAAAAAGAGAAGTCCATAAAAACTGTAATTATATTGTGTCCCAGTATTTGTATTTAAATGAAATTTCACATTGCATTAGTCATGTTAGCTTTGACAAAAACAATAAAAATGAAGGAAACTGAAAGAGTGGTTAATTTTCATGGGAAATTATCACTATATCCTTTAGTCATGAGAAACTTTGTGTACTGGTTTTTAGGTTATCACTATATCCTTTAGTCATGAGAAACTTTGTGTACTGGTTTTTAGGTTATCACTATATCCTTTAGTCATGAGAAACTTTGTGTACTGGTTTTTAGGTTATCACTATATCCGTTAGTGATGAGAAACTTTGTGTACTGGTTTTTAGGTTGTTTCTATCAAAAACTCGACTATTACTGAACCAGAAAATTATTTCATACAGGAAAGCTTGAGATATATTTAAAGTGAATTGTGAATTACTAGAAATTATGACGTTTTTCTGCTTATTTGAAAATACTTAAATAGTTAAAGATGATAGAAGAAAAATAATTTGATAATGTTGTATTTCGTTTAAGCCTTGTCTGCATATTATTTTATTATCCTACTAATGTCTAAATCATAAGTAGTCATCTATTAATTTATGGTTGCCAAAAACTCGTAGCTCTGAAAAAACCATAAAGAGAATCTGTTGGTGATATGTACGTCACCAGGACATTCCCTTTAACAGACACTGACTGATATTTCTTATTTGTGTGAATCAGTTCATTTATAGTGTCACTCAAGGGCTAAACAGGATAATGGTCCATCCTAGTGGTGTTTCAGACAAAATCACTTTATGTTAGAATGATATATTGTTAAAAGTCAAGAGGCCAGGCCTTGAACTATTATATTTTACTGAAAATAATGAGAACTATTGGATGTTATACTGATAAAAACAGCGGTCTATTCCTGTTCATTTTAATTATTAATTACACTATTGCCATTTTCTTTCTTTCACTGGTTCTATTACCTTTAACATTTGTATCTCAAGGCATTGTTGGCCATTAGTTGGAGATGTCTGGTTTGAAAAAAGACATTAAATTGATGTATCTTACCCAGTGGCATATTTTCTAGTTAGTAGACCTATGACAATGGATTGACTAAAGAACAGTTTGTATGGGATAATCATACAGATCACTTAATTATATCTTTTGTGTAAGTTATCGTGGCTGATGATTTTTTTTGTGGTTAATAACGACATTATTGAAGGGACATACTAAATGTAGACTATGAATTTCTAAAGGCATTTTGGAATGATGTTAATCATATTATTTCCTATTAGTTTTGTTTTTTCCCTTAATATAAAAAGTAAAATAACAAAAATACCAAACTCCAAGGAAAATTCAAAACGGAAAGTCCCTTCTCAAATGGCAAAATTAAAAGCTCAAACACATCAAACAAATGGAAAACAACTGTCATATTCCTGACTTGGTACAGGTATTTCCTTATGTAGAAAATGATGAATGTTTTATATTTATCATCTCATTGCTATTACAGGGTATCTAAAATATATAATAATGAACATAAATTTTTTTTTTTTAAAGAAAAAAAAATAAACAACCCTGTTCATACGACATCATCAAGTTATAAATGAGAGATAATGTGGTTCTAGGCTAGGAATTAATTAGGGCCCCGCCGAATGGCATTGAGCAAAACCTTAACCATAGAGTCATCTTTCAGTAACTGCGAGTACTCTCAAATTGTACTTTCATGTTAATTTGACCTGTTGATACAATTTGTAATGTATTTTTGTTATTTAATGTTTACTTATTCAGTGTTATATCTAGTCTCACTATTTTTTATATATACCACCTTTAGTGTTAGTATGACAATATATTTTCACTTTTGTTCTCGTACTAGGAACAACTAAATTATTTATTTTGTAAAAATTATTTCCGTACTCCATGTATACTTTATAACAAAATTATTTTTATTTACCTGTGTAAGTTATTTTATTTGGTGGCATTTTGTCCAAGGTTATGGTTGTCTTTTTGATATTGTTTTACATCTAACCCCCTTGTTTTATTAATTTTGTATATACATTGTGTCATAGATCAAATTTATTCGTTCAGTGTATGTTCACTTGTTTTTGTTAACATGTCTTTTGATTGAGTTAAGCCATTTCAATTGATATTTTATAGTGTGTCTTTCTATGTTGCGATGTTACACTGTTGTTTCAGGTAGGGTGAAGGTTGGCGCCTATTAAAATATTTAAACCCGCTGCATTTGTTTTCACCTGTCCTAAGTCAGGAACCTGATGTTCAGTGGTTGTCTTTTGTTGATGTGGTTCTTAATTAAGTGTTTCTCGTTTCTCATTTTTTATATAGATTAGACCTTTGGTTTTCCTGTTTGAATGGTTTTATACTAGTCATTTTTAGGGCCCTTTATAGCTTGCTGTTCGGTGTGAGCCAAGGCTCCGTGTTGAAGACCGTACTTTGACCTATAATGGTTTACTTTTACAAATTGTGACTTGGATGGAGAGTTGTCTCATCGGCACTCATACCACATCTTGTTATATCTATCTATAAAAAGGCCTGACATGAAAAATATTCTTTAGCATTTTGCTCCAGACCAAAAGTTTGGAAAGCAAAAAAATATATGTGAAGAGCACAAATACAGAAAGGGTATAAAAAGACATTAACCTAAACTGTCTAAGGTCACCTTTGCTTTGTGAATTTGTAACCTTAGCTTAAGGGACAATTACATAATTTTGTGAGGTTTTCAAATATGAAATTGTCTTTGCTGATCCAGAAATACAATTATGTTTCTTACTACAAATATTATGCACAAACGTAATCAATTCAATTTCATCATGCTTTTGATTTAACAGTTTAATGACAAAAAGTGTAGCAATTCTTCTTAAATGGTTTTCTTCAGCTTAGTTCACTCAACTCAAATAGCCTTAAGGCTAAAGTATATTAACCTGCTGTCATCAATTGGAATTTGTTGTGTTCCATTATGCATTTTTATGCCCCCGCCATAGCAGAGGGGGCATTAAGTTTTACCCTTGTCCGTCTGTACGTCCTTACGTACGTACGTCCCAAAGTTGGTTTCCGTTCTCTAACTTTAGTTTGCCTCAACCAAATGTTATGAAACTTATAGAAAATGCTTACTACCAAAAAAACACAGATTATGAATAACTTATGACTATTTAATTATAATCTATTTTAAAGAAAATATTATTGTCATGTTATGTAGTTGATCTGTGTTGATGGCTGTTACGAAAGAAATATGTCTAGTTAATTTTGCAAATATTTTTCAACATATTGATATTTGATATTTAAAATATAGATAGGGATGTAACTCGATAATCCTTTTGTTTTGTTTTTTTTAATTGTTTTTTTCCCCTTCTTCTTTACTCTTAACTCCAATCTGTTAATTATCATTATTTATTTATTTATTTATTTATTTATTAACTTATTTTTTTTTTTTTTTTTTTTTCATCTTTTCAATAGAAAATGTAAAATATTTCCAATTTAGATGTATTTATAATAATGACACTGTATATATCTTATATGTATTATGTTGTATGTATGTCATGTATATGTTGTAATTGTTGGAAATAAAAAAATCAAAAGTAAAAAAAAAACAAAAAAAAACAGATTAAGTTTGAATTTTGGTGGCATCACTTTAACAGTTCTAGAGTTATGCCCCTTTACAAATGGAAAATTTCTGAATTTTTTCGTTTCCATTCTCTAACTTTAGTTTGCCTCAACCAAATGTTATGAAACTTATACTCAATGCTTATAACCACAAAACACAGATCAAGTTTGAATTTTGGTGGCGTCACTTTAACCGTTCTAGTTTTATGCCCCTTTTCAAATGGAAAAATTGATGAATTTTTCGCTTCCATTCTCTAACTTTAGTTTGCCTCAACCAAATGTTATGAAACTTATACTCAATGCTTATAACCACAAAACACAGATCAAGTTTGAATTTTGGTGGCGTCACTTTAACCATTCTAGAGTTATGCCCCTTTACAAATGGAAAAATTGCTGAATTTTTCGTTTCCATTCTCTTCCTTTAGTTTGCCTCAACCAAATGTTATGAAACTTATACTCAATGCTTATTACCACAAAACACAGATTAAGTTTGAATTTTGGTGGCTTCACTTTAACCGTTCTAGATTTATGCTCCTTTACAAATGGAAAAATTGCTGAATTTTTCGTTTCCATTCTCTAACTTTAGTTTGCCTCAATTAAATGTTATGAAACTTATACTCAATGCTTATAACTACAAAACACAGATCAAGTTTGAATTTTGGTGGCGTCACTTTAACCGTTCTAGAGTTATACCCCTTTTCAAATGGAAAAATTGATGAATTTTTAGTTTCCATTCTCTAACTTTAGTTTGCCTCAACCAAATGTTATGAAATTAATACTCAATGCTTATAACCACAAAACACAGATCAAGTTTGAATTTTGGTGGCGTCACTTAAATCACTCTAGAGTTATGCTCCTTTATAAATGGAAAAATTGCTGAATTTTTTTCATTTCTGTTCTCTAACTTTAGTTTGCCTCAACCAAATGTTATGAAACTTATACAAAATGCTTATTACCAAAAAAACACAGATTAAATTTGAATTTTGGTGGCATCACTTTAACCGTTCTAGATTTATGCCCCTTTACAAATGGAAAAATTGCTGAATTTTTAGTTTCCATTCTCTAACTTTAGTTTGCCTCAACCAAATGTTATGAAACTTATACTCAATGCTTATTACCACAAAACACAGATCAAGATTGAATTTTGGTGGCCTCACTTTAACTGTTCTAGAGTTATGCCCCTTTACAAATGGAAAAATTGATGGATTTTTCGTTTCCATTCTCTAACTTTAGTTTGCCTCAACTAAATGTTATGAAACTTATACTCAATGCTTATTACCACAAAACACAGATCAAGTTTGAATTTTGGTGGCGTCACTTTAACCGTTCTAGATTTATGCCCCTTTACAAATGGAAAAATTGCTGAATTTTTCGTTTCCATTCTCTAACTTTAGTTTGCCTCAACCAAATGTTATGAAACTTATACTCAATGCTTATAACCACAAAACACAGATCAAGTTTGAATTTTGGTGGCGTCACTTTAACCATTCTAGAGTTATGCCCCTTTTCAAATGGAAAAATTGATGAATTTTTCGTTTCCATTCTCTAACTTTAGTTTGCCTCAACCAAATGTTATGAAACTTATACTCAATGCTTATAACCACAAAACACAGATCAAGTTTGAATCTTGGTGGCGTCACTTTAACCGTTCTAGAGTTATACCCCTTTTCAAATGGAAAAATTGATGAATTTTTCGCTTCCATTCTCTAACTTTAGTTTGCCTCAACCAAATGTTATGAAATTATTACTCAATGCTTATTACCACAAAACACAGATTAAGTTTGAATTTTGGTGGCGTCACTTAAATCATTCTAGAGTTATGCTCCTTTATAAATGGAAAAATTGCTGAATTTTTTTCGTTTCTGTTCTCTAACTTTAGTTTGCCTCAACCAAATGTTATGAAACTTATACAAAATGTTTATTACCAAAAAAACACAGATTAAGTTTGAATTTTGGTGGCATCACTTTAACTGTTCTAGATTTATGCCCCTTTACAAATGGAAAAATTGCTGAATTTTTAGTTTCCATTCTCTTCCTTTAGTTTGCCTCAACCAAATGTTATGAAACTTATACTCAATGCTTATTACCACAAAACACAGATCAAGATTGAATTTTGGTGGCCTCACTTTAACTGTTCTAGAGTTATGTCCCTTTACAAATGGAAAAATTGATGAATTTTTCGTTTCCATTCTCTAACTTTAGTTTGCCTCAACCAAATGTTATGAAACTTATACACAATGCTTATTACCACAAAACGCAGATCAAATTTGAATTTTGGTGGCGTCAATTTAACCTTTCTAGAGTTGTGCCCCTTTACAAAGGGAAAAATTGCTGAATTTCTGTTTCCGTTCTCTTACTTAAGTTTGCCTCAACCAAATGTTATGAAACTTATATACAATACGTATCACCACAAAACTCAAATCAAGTACAAATTTGGGAGAGTGACTTTTACCGTTCTTCAGTTATGTCCCTTTATAACTTTATATGATATGCAAGTGGGGTCATCATCTGTGTCCCATAGACACATTCCCCATTTATTTCAAATAACTTCTCTAAAACTACTGCTAACTACTGTTAACAATAGCTAACCACTGCTCACTACTGCTTCAGATAACACTTATATCTAGGACATTGGGGTAGGCCAAAAACTATGCTTCTTTTATCAGTCCTTTATTTGAAGTGATTATCAAACATTGCCGTTAAACCTCTCTCATTCTTTCCCATTTAAAAGTGTTTGAATATGATATGTTATTGATTGAAAATCCTGCATATGTTGTGTTCAATGTGCATGAGATGATAACCTTCTTTTACTTGAAAGGACCTAACTTATATAGGACTATAATTGATTGACCCTAATCCTAAAACTAATCCTTGCCATACTCTAACACTAGCCAGAGCCCTAATACTTATCCTTATTTTAAACCAACTCTTACCTAACCTTTAACTAAAGTGGAACCCTTTATCTAAAGTTCAATGTCCCTAAAGTAAAAGAAGGTTAAAAAATTTGCCCTGGATGTTAGGCAAACATTAATCAATCCTTTATGAATATTATTTCCTGTAAAGCCACTTCTTTAACAAATAATTACTGCCTATAATAAAGACTTCTGGTAAACTGAGCTCTTTATATTTTATACTAATTTTCAGAATTCAGACATAGTAGAACTTCTGAAGAACTACACAAAGAATGTGATTCGTCATGATAATGAACAGATTACTCCAGCACTAGCACAGGAAACAAATGGTAATACATTTTAAACAACATTGTAATATCAATTTGATATACTTATATTGGTCTATGGCAGAGTAATGGCCCATTTTTAATCCATCAAATATCTATTAGTGAAATAAACAGCTATAGTCATACATCACTGCTTTAATTAATGTCAGAATATAGAGGTCAGATATGATGGGACTTCTATTTGTCTTAATTCTGACTAATCTGGCGTATATCTGTCATTCAATAAGAGTGAGAATGATCTGCAATAGTAGTAAAGGTTTTATAAATCAAAGCACAGAGTTTGAATCTTAAAATGTCTTTGAAAATGTAAGGAAAAAAACTCACAAAAACAAGAAAGAAAAGAAATGCTACATTAATGAAAATTATGCTGTGTAAATGCTTAAAAGCAATTTTAGAAGTTAATTCTTTTTATGGATTAGCAGAATTGATTTTTATAAGGCATCTCAAATACAATTGCAAAAAACAAACCAAAAACAAAAGACAATACGGTTAATTACTGTGAAGAGTATTGTAGTAGCATTTCTAGACACATACTTATAAGATATTGATAATAATTGGACATATTGTTTCTACTTTCTGGATTTGTAGTTCAATTAAATGTAACATATGATTCTTTATGTGGTCAGATCTGTAGACTTGTTGTATAAATATACATATTGAAAATCCATATTTACTCACATAGCACATAAGAAATGTTTAAATTAAACCAAATAATTGACCGTAACAGAGATTTATTACAGTTTTACAAAGAGCTAATCATAAAACCAGCTATAAACCAAATTTAACCAAAATAACCGGACACTACAGTTGCAGTTAATGTTGTATAATTATATTTGTTCATGGATTGGCCAAAACAGAGTATTATGATGGAACTTTGTAAATTTACTTTACTGAGATTTATGAATATATATTTTAGATTCATACAATATATGATATATAAACATGGTTAACTATGAAGAACAATTCTTATAACTGTAATAGGAATTTAGATATTGTTATAGTGAACATACATCTCCCAGTCTTAAAGTGACCTCTTGTAAAAAATAAAAATTGGTACTGTGATCCTGTGCTGCAACAAACAGGCTAAAAATAGATGTTTCACAAGGCTAGTGAAAGCTAGTTATTATTGATTTTAAACGTTTGTTCCTTTTATGAAGTACTTAACTATACTGCCATGAAATGTCTATCCAGGGTGATTATAGGAGTCATAGGAGTTTATAAGAAAACACAAAGGGACTGGGAAATTATGATTTTTATTTAAAGTTTCAAGATTCAAGAGGATTCAATAATTAATTAAACTTGATTAAATTTTGTTAAAGATTAAGGTTTTGTCTGTGACAAAAATCAAACAAACAGATTTTACTTTTATTTTGATGAAAACGTTTTTTCATGATAAGGAAATATTTACCATAAATTATTCTTGGAATAATGTTATTTTTACAGAACATTGGAAGCAACCAAAAGTACATCACATTTTGAAAGCTACAGAAGAAAGGGACTTGAATGCTTTACATGAGCTTTGTCAATCCATAGAAACATTTGATCCAAATTCTAGTCTCCGTCGTACCTCTACCGTAGATAAAAGTTCAGCTCAGCTTATAAATTTACAACGTCAGCTGTCTATAAGAGCTTTTGATTTATCAACATTAAGGCATGTTCAATCCATAGACAAAAGTGAACCTTTACATATTTATAAATTGGTGCTAAAGGAGAAAAGTAAATGTGATGGAACACTTAACAGTTCTGTTAATGAAAATATCAGTGATGAAAAAAATTCTGAATTTGAAGAAGGCCAGTTCATTGAACAAATTAATGTTATTGAAAATGCTGACAGTAAAACTGATAATGCAGTTAGCAAACATGCAAAGAACATGGAAGAAAACTGTGATAATATTGAAACTGCTGAGAGTTTTTTAAAATATTGTTCTGAAAATAAAGAAGTCAGTGAAAGTGATAAAAACTGTTCTTCATTTGAAAAGGTAACAATCATGTCAGAAAGTATTGAAGACTGAGCTTTATGAAACATGATTGAAAACTCAGTCTTGAAACTGATACAGTTATTCGTAAGGAATGTATTCAGATGATGACCAAACAACCAGTAAACTTAAGAGGACCAATGGCAGGATAAAAGGGTATTTCTCCAAGCTTTCTTGTGATGGCAGATATACTCACAAATAATAGATATTCAATCATGAACATTATTCCTAATTATTTGTTTCATTATCTGTCAATAAAATCAATGTCCATTTAAATGTGCCTCATTGTATTCATAAGTTTATATTTATTTTTTTTCAAAAAGAGTATCATAAAAGGTATAAATTTTTTCAGTATTTTGTTTTCCGAATTTCAGGTCAAGGTTATGAAAGTACTGTTTTTCATTTTCCCTGTTTTCTGATAAATGGATGGAATTTTATTTTGCAGTTACCATTAAGATACAGTCAAACATCAATAACTTTGTCAAACTCATGGTATTTTATGAAAGTTGGACCGGAATTTTTTTTTATGATCAAGAGCAAATTTTAAAAAAATACCTAAGTTTCTTTGTGATCATTGCTTTTCTTTCAATAAACAACTGCGAACAGGGGAATTACACATTGATTATGAAAAAATAGCAATTAGTAAGGAACAGAGTAAATAGGTTAAGAAATAAAAATAATTTTTAAACACCTTGATTGGTTTTGCTGTACCATTTTGAAGCAATTGATAGTAAATGTTTTGTCTTTTGTAGTTCATTGAGTCCCTTTTCTTGCAGTCAATTAAGATATGCTCACTAAATTTTCAGAATATTCAGAAGCTGTTATTTACATGTGTTAGATAACAAATCCTGAATTGTATGACTAGTAACACAACAGTATAAGACTGACCACTAGTAAGCCAATATTTAAACAATACCGAGTTCTCTACAAGACGAATATATAGCTATAAAAAAACGTAGGCTCTTAACAAGTCTTGACATTTTATGTCATTTTATGTCCAGACAATTAAAATGATATAAATATGAAAATGGTTGTTTCATATTATAAGTCATTTACTATCTTCTTTGTGATTTTCTTTATGATCAGGTAATTTGTCTTTAGACATATAAATAAACTCATCATAGATACCAGGATTGAAATTTTGAACACCAGACACACGTTTCATCTTCAAAAGACTCATCAGTGATTCTCGAATAAAAAAAAGTTAAAAAAGCCAAATAAAGATTGAAGTTGAAGAGCAATGGGAACCCAAAATTCTTAAAAGTTTTGCCAAATACAACTAAGGTAATCTATTCCTGAGGTAGAAAAGCCTTGGTATTTCGAAAATTTTATAAACAGCTAATTTATAATTATGATAAAACAGCAAAATATCAAATTTCCATAAATGTTTATATCTATTCATTTGCATATAGCAGTTACATATGTCAAATACAGAATGATATTATTTACAGTTTAACATTTTTTTTAAATTTTACTTAAGTTTGTAGTAAAAGAGTTTATGTTGGATGAATATGTATCCATGTTTATCAAACTTAATACATTGAGTAAAACTGTTTTAGAGAAGTGTTTTATTGCTAGAACATGTTTGGAAATTATGATCATGTCTAATTTCCATTGAGAAATAGACGTTCCATATTTTACAAATGCATGCATGAGAATATGATAAGTGTTGGTAATACTTGGGCAATTTAACATATATAGTATTATATGTATTATTATGAGTGATATATGATTTTATTAATGATCAGAATGGAAGCAATGGGTGTTAAATTACTATTTTGTGAAATGACACAGAATTGTTTATAGCGATATTAAATTTGGCTTTGTTTTAACTGCTCAATAAACATAGTTATCATGACAACTTAAAAATTCAGATTTGTGTTATATTCAATGATTTATGTTGCTGTTTTATGAAAATAATTGTTATTTATTACATAATTATTGTTGGCAGTTTATAAATAAATTAATGAAATGGAATATGATTTGTTTATTTCATTTTATGAGTACTTTTCAGAAAATCAACAATTTTTAAAGGCCTTTAAAAATTCCAGAATTTTACATATATAAAGTAGACTTGTCTCAGAATAGCTAAAACAAACAATAGTTTATACATAGTAATTTAAGAATGAAATAATGCAAGATATCAATGGCAAACATCTACAATCAAGCATTTTTCTACAAGAACCATCATCAAGAATGACCAAGAAAGAAACACAAAAAATATTTATTTGATGACAATTAAACCAAATGGTTGGGAGAGAACAAAAATACTAAAATTGCTATTGCAATCAATAGTGCATATCATCATCTCCAATTGCCACTAAGCAGCAGCCATTTCATTGTCAATATAATGGAAATTGATGCGACTGTCGTACAAATGAGAGGTTTAGCACTATTAAATCAGGTTCAATCCACCATTTTCTACATATGAAAATGCCTGTACCAAGTCAGGAATATGACAGTTGTTGTCCATTCGTTTGATGTGTTTTATCATTTTGATTTTGCCATTTGATTAGGGACTTTCCGTTTTGAATTTTCCTCGGAGTTCAGTATTTTTGTGATTTTATTTTTTTCTAGAGTTTTAAACAGCGACTGCACATAAATGCATGGCTATACATCTTTCAGTAAATTTTCAGAATATATGGAGCTTTTAAATATTTTTCATATTTTTTCTGTTTCCATGGAAACGGCAGCCATTTTGAAAATTTTCAAAGGCGAATAGCTCATCTTCCTCAGCTAGTTAATATTTTTGTAAAGTTTCATTAAGTTTGTAGCATTAAAACTTTTCCGGGCTGTTTCCATGGTAACGGCGACCATTTTAAACATTTTAAACTCAGAAGCCACATTTCCTCATGACCAGTGACATTTCTGTGAAGTTTCTTTAAGTTTGGAACTCTTTCTTTTTTTCGCATTTGTGCTGATTCCATTATAACGTCAGTTTCAAAGTGGAATTACGAATCTACATATGGTGATTACCATTATGCCCAAGTTTGATCAATATTGGTCCATTAGTCTTCCAGGAATGCTTCAGACAAAAAAAGGTGGAAGAATAATAATAATAATAATGAAAAAGAACGGAGGAAAAGTAATATGTCACCCAATTATGGTTCGGAGTGATATAGATATCATGAGTTTAGTCTACTCTTTAGGAACAACATTATGTATTAATTACCTTGATGATCTCTTGGTAGTGTGATGGCATGGGTACAGGTCACCGTACAGGATAACATGGCTTTGATCTGCTCCAAAGTCAATCCAAGGACTTATAAATTGTTATTTTCTGCTTTTCTGTAAAACATAAAATAAGTTAGAAGTAAGAGCAAAGACTGTTCAGCTCGGGAAAGAATGTGCCCAAAGAGGATGATATATGTTCTGCAATATACATGCAAAAAAAGGACTGTTGGTCCATTACGTAGCAGGGTAACATTGTAATACATTTAAATGTTTGATTATAATATGAATTTGATGAAAACTTTTTTATGATCAAAAGATAGTATGCAAAACAAAGTTTCATAAATATGTTTTTTTTGTCTATATTTTACCAATAAAAAGACTTTTTGTAGGTGACATTACGATACAATCCAAAGTTCAAGTGCTTGAGACATCGATAGATTTGTCGAACTTCAATAGGATTTTATGAAACTTTAGCAGAGGCTTTATTTATGATTATGAGATTATGTCTAAAGCAAAATTAAGAAAATATTTGTTTTTCATTTTCCCGTTTTTTATACGCCCGTTTACGGGACGTATTATGGTATACCGTTGTTCGTCCGTCCGTCGTCAACATGTCGGACATTAACTCAAAAACGCTTTAACCAATTTGCATGAAACTTTGGTGAATTGTTTGTATCTATTGACCTGAGCTCCCTTTCGTTTTTTTTATAAATTTTAAATTTGACGTTTATGAGTTCTGGGGTTTTATTCATTAAAAAAAAAGGGGATTTTCCAGTTTTTGGACAATAACTCAAAAATGCTTTGAGCAGTTTTCATGAAACTTTGGTGAATTGTTTATATCTATTGACGTAAGCTTACTTTCGATTATTATAAATTTTAGATTTTACGTTTCAGATTTCTGTGATTTTATTCATAAAAAAGGGGGGTCAAGTTTTCGGACAATGCTTTGAGCAGTTATCATGAGACTTTGATGACTGGTTTATATCTATTAAGATAACCTCCCTTTAGTTTTTCATGAATTTCTGATATGACATTGAGAAGCTATTGAACTTTATTCTTTAAAAAAGCGACGGGCGTATCATGCGCTCATGGCGCAGCTGTTTATTTAATGATAAATGAAATTTTTTTTGGCAGTTAAATACTCTCTGTGATCAATGAATTATAAACTTGAATAATCTATGGATTATTCAACATCATGCATGGAAAAGACCCGGGGTATAAAGGCTTGTAATTTGTCCCATATTTTCAAAAATGTCCTTTCTGTTTTGTTTGGAAGCAATACGTGCAATACATATGACTAAGTTGTAATTTAACTTGTTATGCGAAGTGAAGCATAGTTAGTTCTGACTTACTCAACACTATTGATATAAATACAGTATTTATACGTGAGGCTATTCATACAAGAAACGAGTTTTATTGTCTTGAAATTATAGCACATATCTCTTGAAAAAAAATGTTATATAAATTAGTGGAAATATAGAAGGGATCAGACATTTTAACACCTTTCATGGATAAAAGTTCATCACCGTTAAATAATGATCCTCTTAATGATAGAATTATAGACACATGGGACAGTTGTGTCATTCTAATCTTAAACGTTATTCTATTTCTATCATTAAACCTAGCCAATATCTTACATTTGACCATATGATTCGAAGAAGATGACCTTAGAAAATGTAATTAACACCAAAATATCTCATATCTCAAAATGTCTGAACTAATTATAAATGTTAAGAAAGATTGCACTTGAAATGAGCGATATCAGAGTTATTTTTACAAATTTTTCATATAAGACATTTTGAATTTCAACTATACATAAATACATTATTAATCTAAATTATGGTTGTGCGATAGACTGAACGATTATTACTGAAATCATACGGGAAATATTTTATGCAGATTTATAAAGTTAATACATGTGATACAATAAAACAATGATGCCAAGTGTGTTCACAGGGAAAACTGGTGGAAAATCGGGACTGGCACTGGTACAAAATGTTTGGTTAGGATTTTCCCTTTGAAAGGTAAAAAAAGACTCTTCCGAGATATATTGCAGGTTCGTATACATGCCAAGGGCGTAGAATTCTGTCCAAACACGGGAAAATTCTCTATTCCAACCAGAAATTCTTGTATTTTGTTGAATATTATTTCACGATTTAGACGTATGATATGCGTTATCAAAACAAATTCTAAATCATATTTTTTTTGTCCAAAAGCTTATGTAAAAGTTGATTTTTTCTGGTCAATAAAACAATAAAATCTAAAAGAGTCTGCTGATCCCACATCCACTTCAATTCCTATTTCAGCTTTATAAATCTATGAAAAATCTGTTTATCAACGTTTAAACAAGGAACAAATATAACACTCAGTAATTTAACCTGACCGGGCATGGATTAAACAGCTTAAAAGTCCAGAATTTTGATAACATCGTCATTGGGACATTTGTTTTAGTAGCAGTATGTTGATAATAATGTACTCTCGAGAACAAAAGTTTTGAAAACCAAAATATAATAAACGTTTGAAAGCATGAAAACATAAAAATGGAATAAACAGAACAACAAAAACCATCTAAAGTCGCAGAAAACAAATATCATCATGGTCAAAAGAAGACAAACAACAATTCACAATATCTTTTAACAAAACTGAACCATGTTCACAACTGGAGATGAACTAAGATAAACCTGAATGCCATGTTGCCTAATTAATCACTAAATATCAAAATTAGATTATAATAAACGCTATGTGGCTCTTTAACAATAAATATTACAATCAAAGTTTAATGAAAGTTATACTGAAATAATCCTGACTAATACAAACTTTTCTCTGAAGATTTTTTGTGCGACTATAATCGCAGATATATCTTAATACGAGATACAGACCGAAAACTCATAGCACTGTTTAATGTATACTAAAGCCTGTTGCCGTAATATATATTTCTTGTATTCTATACAATATCTTCCATCGATATATCCTTTAATCTCATCATTCAGTTAGGAAAAAGGATTTATTTCTTAGTTTTTTTATGAAAAATAGAAAAGAAATAATTCATAGGTTTAAAAGTCAGAGACACTTGCATCATTACAAACCAACATTTCTGATTTGAGAGAGAAATAGCACCTTAAAAGATTTAACTGAGGAGAAAGGATTATAAATATATGTTGTATAGTATTTTATAAATAAACAAAATACTGAATAGATGATACTAATTCAACATCATTAGTAGTTAACTGATAGTTTAAGATGACAATAATCATATCGTTAACAATAATAAAAGTACAGAAAAAAGTGATCTTTCCTCATGTTCAGGACATAAGGCTTAAGGTGTGTATCATTACATAAAACAAAGAAAGTAAAAAAAACTATTTTGTCATGTCTGGTGGTCCCATAATTTAGAAGACATTCAATTAAAATTAAAAACTAGTTGTTCAGAGAAAAATTGAAGGTCTTTCCACAAAAAAAAAACCATGTATTTTGATATGAAAATATGATAATCGAGTTTAAAATGTCATTTCTAGTGTCAGATGATAGCTAACTGTGCGCTGATTCCAAAAATATATGGTTTCGATACTTTTCTGTTTGAAATAAGGATGATAATTTGTTACTTCCGATTTGAAAAATGTCACTTCTGGTTTAAAATGATAGTCTACCTGACACTGATTTCAAAAAATATATGGTTCTATATACTTTTATATTAAATAAGTACAAAACATAGCTACTTCCGGATCACACAAGGTCACTTCTGGTTGACCTTTTTATGGTCATATGGCTTGAAACCTAATGCAAGAAGTCCCATGGCTCCATCATTTATAAATCTAAAGTTAAAGCAAAGGTCAAAATCTAGAACGATAAATTTACCTATGACCTTGATCTAAATTTCAAGGTCATAAAGTAAGGACCTCAAAACAAAAGACCCTATGTCTCTATCATATATGGTTAATGAGTTATATCACCATACAGCTAGTTTTAAATATGCGAGGTGAGAAAACGTTCAACCAAAATTTATGTGTTACGACATGTCGCATATAACAATTTATTAAAAACATTTTGTCGATATCTTATACGGCTTTTGATAATAAGTAATAACAAGCCAAATCGAAATTCAGAACATGACCTTGACCTTTGACCTTGACCTCATTTTTCTTTTATTGGACCAAGGACCTCAAATCAAAACTCCCTATGTCTCTATCACTAATGGTTTACATGTTACAAATACATATCACTTATTTTAAAACCATAAGGGGGAATAACTCGCATATGGAGCGTTCGTAACGCTTTGGTCAAAATTAAACGTAACTTTCTGAAGATATAATGAGCAATTTTGAAAAATAAATTTGTTGTTTTCTTTTATGGTTGCAAAGGAGATGTCATAACAAGGAAAACAGTGTTCGGGGAGATAACTCTTACAAAGAAAAGTTTCCAGTTAAACAGGGTAAGTTTCAAAAGCGTATAGACTACAAAAAATATAAGCGACATCTTTTGAAACAAAAATACAGCGCAAGAAAAAAATAAGGCGCAAGAAAAAAAAAAAAAAAATTGAAAACCAATGTTCAGAGAACAATTGAAGGTCTTTCCACACGAAACGGTATATTTTGATATGAAAATATTAAGATCCGGTTTAAGATGTTAATTCCAGTGTCAGATGATAGCTTACTGGACGCTGATTCCAAAAATATATGGTTTTATACACTTTGTTTGATATAAGGGAGATAATATGTTACTTCCGGTTTAGAAAATGTCACTTCAGGTATGATTTAATAGTTAACATGACACTGATTCCAAAAATATATGGTTCTTTTTAACTTTTACATTAAATTAGTACAAAAAATAGCTACTTCCGGTTTTCACAAGGTCACTTCAGGTTGGCTTTTTCAAGGTCATATGGCTTGCAACCTAATACAAAAAGGTCCATAGCTTTTTCATGTATAAAAATGAAGTCAAAGCAAAGGTCAAAATCTGGTATGTCAAATTTACCTATGACCTTGACCTCAATTTCTAGGTCATCAAGCAAGGACCTCATATCAAAAGGACTAAGGTCTGTACTATGTATTGTTAATAAGTTATATAACCATATATCTTATTTTTAACATTTCAGGGGAGGAAACTCCTAGTAAATACTATCGCGACGCTTCAAATAAAAATTTCCTAATACGACATATCGTAACTAACAATTTAGTAAAAATATTTTGTCGATATCTTATACGGTTAGTGAAGAGAAGCAATAATAAGCCAAAATCAAAATTTACAACATTACCTTGACCTTTGACCTTGACCTCATTTTCTTTTAACGGGACTGATGACCTTAGGTCAAAAGACCCTAGGTCTCTATCACTTACGTTTTGAAAGTTACAATTACATTTCACTTATATCAAATACAAAAGGGGAAATAACTCTCATATAGAATCTCTATACCACTTCGGTCAATATTAGATGGAACATCCTGAGGATGTAACGAGCAATTTGGAAACATAAATTTGTCGATTTCTTTTACGGTTGCGAAGTATTAGAAATAACAAGAAAAACAGTGTTTGGGGAGATAACTCTTACAAGGAAAAGTATTTGGTTAAACAGGATCAGTTTCAAAAGCGTATAAACTGTATCATATACCAAATATCTAAGCGACATCTTGCGAAACAACCAAACAGCGAAAGAAAATAAATAAGACTTTGATAATAAAGAATTAAACTTAAAAAAAGAAAATATCTTTTCTGGTTCATATAACTTGTTACTTCAAACTGATTTTAAGAATATAAGATTTCTGGTTACTTTTTCATTGAATTAGTATGAAATAGGCTACTTCCGGTTAATATTATGTCACTTCCGATTAACCTTTTAAAAGGTCAAATGTCTTCCAACCAAATGCAAAAGACCTTATGGTTTTAAAATGAACCAGTATGAATTTTTAGCAAAGGTCAAAATCTAGAACGTCAAATTGACCTTTGACTTTTGACTTTGACCTCAATTTCAAGGTTATAGGTCAGGGATCTCAAATTGAAAGATCCCAGGTCATTCACTTGTATGGTTTAGGAGTAATACTGATTTCAAATACATAAGGGGAGAGAACTCCTATAAAGGGTGACCAAAACACTTAAATGAGTTGAAGTTGTGCCATATCGTAAACAATGGCAAACACATTATATTTTTAACTGTTACGGTTTCTTTTGAATAAAGATAACAAGCAATATTCAAAATTAAGAACATGACCTTGACCTTTGACCTTGACCTCAATTTCTTCCAAATGGACCAAGGACTTCATATCAAAAGACTTTAGGCCTCTATAATTTATGATGTATGAATTTATTCAACACATCACTTATGTTAAATTGTCAAAGGGAAATAACTCCCATAAGATGTGATCCGATCACTTCGGTTAAACTTTAACCAAAACATTCTTAAGAGTAGACGAACAACTTGGTGAAAAAGTTTGTTGATATCTTTTACGGTTTCAGAGAAATTAAGACAACAAGAAAAAAGGGGAGGCAGGGAGATAACTCCTATTAGAATAACTGTTCGGTTACACAGGGTGAATGGGGAAATCCCCATCACTGTACAACATCATTGGCCATATATCCTTTCGATATGTCCTAAAACAAAAAAGCATCTCAGACGGCAGAAGAAGAAAAAAAATATAATCAGAACAAAAGCAAAAGGTCTTTCCACGAAAAGTGAAAAGACCTAATAATCAGAACAAAATCAAAAGGTCTATCCACGAACAAGTGGAAAGACCTAAATAATCAGAACAAAAGCAAAAGGTCTTTCCACGGAAAAGTGGAAAGACCTTATTACAGTATCTGAAATATAATTTCGCTATTTGATAAAAATATTGCATTTGTTTATTTACTGTTATATACAAGTATTAAAAATTCCCTGCTATGTTATTATGTAACATTGTAAAAACCTGTCATACAATTATGTAATTGTTATAAAACTGAGGTTGCAATTCCTTTCGGCAATGTGACACCACGTGTTGGGTGTGAGAAAATCATATCGTACGTGTTTCACGTTCATTAATACTTTTTTTTTATCTCTCCGTTTGAACAAATTGACCTTTTATTTGAATACTCGAATTACAATTTTGCATTTTATGATTTAATTTTGTGAACATAATAACCATGTACAAAGGAAGCAACTTAACATCCATATAATGAACAATATGGAACGTATTAAAAAAGAGCTATAAACAATCCTCAATTTATAGTTGTTTCAAGCAAAAGTAGGATGCTTTGATTCTTTTTGTGGCTTTCGATTTCACCAATCAATACAAGCAAACATTACTAAAAAGTTCTGATATTTGCAGAAATCATGAATGCCTTAAGAACATAACTGCACTAAAACTAATTCGATTTCTTATTCCATATAATAATGTTGGCCCCAAATAGAACTTTTCTTGATTTGCTACGGATCCGTTACATTCGCTGTACATTTCGACCGTCGTTAATTGGGTGCGATGGTCTAATAGCAAAACAGCAGTTTTGAACAACACTATTAATTACCTTGATGGTGAATTTATGGTGATTATCTCGAGTACTGAATGTTAAAATCATCTTATGATAACATTAATAGACAACATGTTTATATAAATGACAAAATTGAAACCAAAATGTAAGACAAAAGAGATGATATCAAATTTGCTATCACAAACCTCCTTTTTTTAGATGGTGATAGCGTGTTAATTTCGCAACTTGTACGGATTGCTAAAATATTCTTATGAAATTGATTTAATTGAGAGCAACCTTGCATTATCAAAAAAAGTTAACAAATACTACAGGCTATGGTATACTTTCAATTGTTTCCTCTGTTATCATTATATTATCTGTAAATATGTAGGACTCAAATCTATGGTGGGTTCCAAATGTATGGCAGATTCCTAATCTATGGCAAATATGACGTTACAAATCAAATCTATGGCAGCTTTTTGTTTTCTCCAAATCTATGGCAGATCTTGAAATTGCATAATTTTCAGGGGAAAAGAGTAACATATAGCGTCACAATTAAATAACACCATAATTACGTCGTCGTCGCCGGCGCTAACGTTGGCAGAACCGGCATAGATTTGAACACCATTTTTAATGTTTTCTTTTAATTGTATGATGTAAACCAAAAACAAACATTTAACACGGGGCTCACAGATTTCAAATTTTTACAAACAAAAACACAGGGAAACACTCTCCCTCTAAAAACAATTTGCCGATGGTTTAAAGGAAGATGTGCTGTACTGTCCGAATCCCGCGATGAATAAAGGCACGGCTTTTTTGAGTAGAGGATATTTTAGGAAAGGAGTTGTAATTAATATTTTAGCATCTACGCCTGGCAAAGTATAAAAAGTGAGAGATGAAATTACAGGATACCACTTTGACTTAAATCGTCATTAGTTAAAAAAAATTGATTAACGCTCAAATAAATATTATATGAAAAATTAAACTGTTTAATTCTTTTCATAAAAAAAACCTGCTTTCTTGTTTGTCATGGGAATACTATTTTTATTAGTTGGTTTAATAAATAGACTATACAGGTACCATGCACAGATAAGAAATGCTTATTTTTCCGGGGCGCATCGTTTTAATCCTGAAGACTGTATTATGGTATGGAATGTTTGTTTCAAAAATGTTTTTAAACATGCTTCCGTTTTCATACATTTTCACTTGTTTAAGAAAAGGCATCGGTCGTATATGTACTGCCTTGTTTTCCATATGCACAAAATTTGCAATAGATTTGGAAACAACAAAAATCCGCCATAGATTAGGAAATTACAAAACTTGCCATAGATTAGGATTGTAACAAATCTGCCATAGATTTGGGATGGCATGACGTCATATTTGCCATAGATTAGGGATCTGCCATAGATCTGGAACCCACCATAGATTTGAGTCCTACAAATATAAAAAGTAAAATAACAAAAAACTCCAAGGAAAATTCAAAATGGAAAGTCCCTTATCAAATGGCAAAATCAAAAGCTCAAACGCATCAAACGAATGGAAAACAACTATAATAATCCTGACTTAGTACAGGCATTTCCTTATGTAGAAAATGGTGGATTAAATCTGGTTTTATAGCTTGCCAAACCTCTCACTTGTATGACAGTCGCAAAAATTCCTTTATATTGACAACAATGTGTGAACAAAACAAACGGGCATAATATCTGTCGTAAAATATATATTAGACGGTTGTTCCCAACCTACCTTCTATTATAATGTATAGAAATAACTGTAACATTATAAATGATTTATCTATTTGTACATGAGCAGTTCAAAAATCTCCCAACAACAACTGAAAATAACACTTTAAATAATTGCGTGCGTCCGAATCGCTTTTCCGGATTTACCTTCACAAGGAACACACAAATTCTTAAATTTGAAAGCTAAAAATGTTTTAGAGGAGCTTTGTATGCAAAACGGACATACCAAAAATAGCCAAAATGCTTGATATGTATGCTCTTCTTTACTTTAAAAGTTATGGTGTATTTATTCTTGAGATAACTTCTCTTATATGTGCCACACCATTCTCTCAATTTTAGGGTAGTTTGTGTACTAAAATTTTAATCAGACGCACACCACTTATTATTTGCCCTCATTCCTATCAAAGTTTTTTTTTCAACTCCAAATAAGTCATAGGGCGGGATAAATATCCCGTTATTTATACATCAGACCGTACTAGTTCCCGGAATTTTGGATACACCAAACCAGGTACTTCGTATCTCAAAAACAGGCAATATATGACCTCAATTTTAAAATTCATTCATACGTTTTTGTATTATTCAAAATATCAGGTCAATGTGTGTTCTACTAGGATCACCATTCCTTTACCTTTCATCTGATACCTGAATTACTAAAATATATTCTACATAGTTTAATATTTACACCTATGCGTAGGAACTATTTTGTTTTAAATATGTACTACTTTCCAGTATGTTCTTTTTTGACCGGACCCGATTTGGTGGTGTTACATCTTACAGAGTCTATCAAAATAATTTTTTGCTCAAGCCGATGCTAGGGGCCGTCTTAAACTTGCAGTGAGGTGGGATTTGTTTTGCTACGTGTTGAAGGCCTCACTGTGACTTTGAGATGAAAAGCAGCAATAAAAGCGATGTTCCTTTGCTTGTTGTGTGCTTTTTTGCTGTGCATGTACTGATTTTGTGTTTTCCTATTAAAATCATATACGGTCAACTTTGCCTGAGGGTTTTTGAATCTTAGTTTTTGAAAAATTTAAATTCATCAACGGATGATTTAAGAAAAAAAAAACATGTGATAATTTATGTACGTACCAAAGCACCGACTACTGAGCTGATGATGCCCTCGTGGATTAACAGCAAGAGCAACAGATATGTCATACTAACAATTAATAAAAATTGTTCTTTTTTTATAATGTAACTGACCTCTCACAAATACTATTTATTGCCATTAAATATAAGGAGACGAGTCTGGCGAACATTGCATTAAGCCTGATGTCTTTAAAGAATTTAGTTTTACAAACACTGAGCCGATACCACTGGAGCTGAGGGTATCACTAGGTCAGTAGTCAACAGTCTAGTGCTGACAGGAAATTTCATAAAAGTGGTCTTTTTCAGTCAATTAACTGTTAAGATATCGCGAAATGGAAGCCAATGATGAGTCTGATGTTACACTGATTTAGTTTTATCTAATCTTAAATCATTGAATTCCTTAACATATTCTATTAGCTTATTACAATCTAGACGCATGTTTAATTGATTGTATAATGCAGAGTTTTCAATTTTGAAATTTCTGCAGCACTATCATGTAATAAATCTGGCCACTACCTCTTTTATGAATACAGTGAGGAGACATATATCAAAAATATTTGGACCTTAAGTAAGAAAAGTATTTTTTTAACATATTTCTTCCTTTTTTGAATTGAAAATAAATAAGAGTAGGTGGATGGAGTATGTCAATATGAATCAATAAAACCAATCTAGCATCGGGTTTAGGATCAAACATTTTTGAAAATGAACTAGCCTTTGTTTTAATAGTTTGCAGAGTGGTCTAGTATTTGTTTTGATTTAATCAACTTCCTACACCCTGAATGTTGTTTGTCCTTGTCAAACCATTTGAAAATATCTACAACTGCAAAATAAAAAAAAAAATATAAATTAGTTTTACTAAGATGTTAGTTATTTCTTAGGTCTTTTTTCATATTGATCGCACTATCTGATTTAGAATTTATTTTGATTTTTTCTTTTGTAAGCACTTAAAGGTAAACAAGCCTTTTAAGGCAACTGGCCTAGATGACGTACCAGTCTTCATCCTAGAGAATACAGCATATCACCTCTCACATTACCCGACTAGACTATACCAACTGTTAATGGGTCAGGGATCAGTGCCAGACGATTGGAGGACAGCCAACATCGTCCCAGTCTTTATGAAAGGTGAAAAGCACTCGGCAGTAAACTACCGTCCAGTATCCCTGACATCAATCACATATAAGTACTGGAGCACACAGTACTATCATGGACCACTTTGACCGAAACACCATATTATGCGATGAACAACATGAGTTCAGAACCAAACGACCATGCGAGTCCCAGCTGCTAATAACAATACATGAAATAGCCAAGAACATGGAGGACGGCGACCAGACAGACATCATCCTGTTAGACTTCGCCAAGGCCTTTGATAAGGTACCAGGGCCTTTGATAAGGTACCAGATGCCAGACTGCTCCACAAAATGGACTACTGCGGGGTAAGAGATATCCAACTCGAATGGATAAGACAGTTCCTGTCCAATAGAACACAGTCTGTGATCTTTGAAAACCAAAAGTCTAACCCTCTTGATGTGGTATCCGGAATACCCCAGGGCACTGTAATAGGTCCCTTACTCTTTCTGGCCTACATTTACGACTCCCAGAAGCAACAAAACCAAGCGCTCGACTGTTTGCCGATGACTGTCTCCTCTTCCGACGCATCAGGAAAACAGAAGGTGCAGACTTGCTGCAGAAAGATCTTACCTCGTTGGAAGAATGGGAAAGGGAGTGGCAAATGTGTTTCCACCAGGGAAAATGTACAGTCATCCGTGTTTCAGGACGACGTCAACAACACCAGACGTCCTACTCACTTCATGGACACACACTAGAATCAGTGGGAAAATATCTTGGGCTCACCATCAGGAAAGACCTCATCTGAACAAACCACATAAACCAGAACATAGGGAAAGCCTCCAAGACACTTGGCTTTTTACAGAGAAATCTTGGTAGGTGTACTCTATCAACAAAAGCCACAGCTTACTCCACCCTAGTAAGACCAATTCTAGAATATGCTTCTCCTGTATGGGATCCATACCAAATCACCATCATACGCGACATCGAGCAAGTACAGAGACGAGCTCCTCGCTTTGTTTATAGTTGCTACCAGGACAACGCTCCTGGATGTGTAACAAAGCTACTGGACCAACTTCAATGGGAATCACTGCAGCACAGACGATAGAAACAGAGTCTTGTGCTGTGTTACAAGACTCAACACCAGATGATTACCATTGATCCAGCCAAGTATTACACATCAGGTGACAATAGGACCAGAGGCAATAACAAATTAAGACAATCTAGAGTGAAGAGGGATGTCTACTATCACTCATTCTTCCCAAAAACATCTAAAGAGTGGAATAAACTTCCCGAATCTGTAGTGGGGTCCGGATCATAAGAGGACTTCAGGGCAAGAGTGAACACCATCTCCTGGACCCAGTCACATCTCAACTAGACAGCAGGATAACTAGTGTATATAGTTGTAATTACGCTTATTATTTTATTGTTAATACCATCCAGTTTATCTGGACTTTTACTTTTAACCAGAGGAGTGGCCTCCTGTCTGTTTGAGATGCGCCCGAGTCAATTACACTCAATTGCAGAGTTCGACTCGTAACCGGGAAGAAGAAGAAGCTCTGTTTATATTTAGATCACATAGAAAAAAATAAGATTAAATTGTTCATTTAATGATCATCTTAGAGCATATTACTCTAGTTTGACAAGTTGAATCGTATTAACCATAGTAGTTTTGTCTTGCTTTAATCAGCTAGTAAGAATTGAGTGAAAGATTTCGAGAACTAAAAGTTGAGACGATAAATCGACTATTCATTCATGTCTGTTAAGAACCCCTTATGTTTAACTTGCTATATTTTAACGTCTTTAAATTATATATACCACAACCTTGCAAGTAAATCATTTAAAGAAAGAACGTATAAGTTTAAGTGGTATATTTGTTTTTAAAACCTCGAAGATTTTAAAACATATTGTTCATTTGTATTGAAAGAAATAATTTCTCAACAAGTGCATATATTTTATCTTTTCTACATCTATAGTATTTATTTAAATTCCAACCAATAATATATCCAATTATAAATCATTGCAGCTAATAATTAATATAATATGGTGCATCGAAGTCATAGATCAAGTCTAATCAAAATGACCAACAAATGAATTGAGAGAAGAACACATATCTTACCTTTTTGGCGCGTCTTTGGAACCAAATTATAAGCCTGATATCTCTACCGATTTTCTACAAACAATGTTTGTATTAACGTTTTACACAGAGTAGCCCATTCTGTGTTAACATACCACTATGCAATTCGTGTATTTTATTTAGATTGCAGTTATTACAGGTTTGAAAATTTAAACAAGTATGGGCTGGATGCACATAAGACAAAAATCGTATAAAATACTTGGAAATGCAAGAATGCAAACAAAAAAAAAACCCCAGTGTTTTCATTGGTGTTCTTGGTTTTAAAAGTTACTGCAATACAATTTTCAGAGCATTTAACTAAATGCCGCTTAGCTGTCAATCAAGATGACCCGGAGTGTCCACTTCAAGGAACATATGCTGGAGCAACCACATAAAGACAACCATGAGCGTCCACTTGAAGCTGATTAGTTCAAAGAACCAAGAATGTGTCCAACTGAAGGAACCTACGGTTGTCTATAATTGTTTACATCCACTTAATTTGAACTTTGGTGGATAGTTGTCTCATTGGCAATCATACCACATCTCCTTATTTATATATATATATATATATATATATGAAGGATCAGATTAAGACCATTGTATCGTAAAAAATGTAAAAAGTATAAATTTGAAAAGTGCAATCGAGTTTTGTCACTATGATGATCTGATACGAAAGAAGAAGAAAAGAAAGAAAGAGTAAAAAAAATAAAATTGGTGGAAATAATTGTACCTTTTTTATTTAACATTGCCATAAAAGCGGGAGGTTTGGCTAGCCACAAAACCAGGTTCAGCCCACCATTTTTTTCTTAAAATGTCCTGTACCAAGTCAGGAAAATGGCCATTGTTATATTATAGTTCGTTTCTGTGTGTGTTACATTTTAATGTTGTGTTTCTGTTGTGTCGTAGTTCTCCTCTTATATTTGATGTGTTTCCCTCAGTTTTAGTTTGTAACCCGGATTTGTTTTTTTTCTCAATCGATTTATGAATTTCGAACAGCGGTATACTACTGTTGCCTTTATTTAGAACACGATACCCTTTATATATCTTTAGAAGAAGAGGAGTCTAAAAGTATATACCAGTTATTCTTATTTCCTGCGAAGCCAAGGTTGACAATGTCTTTTCGAGGGGTAACAATCTGCTCTATCACCCTCTCAGATATGTGTTATTTAATTTGTTATACTGAATGTTCTGTTATTACTGTCGATTAAATTTCAAATTCAAAGTAATAAACTATTACGTCTTTTACATAACAACCATCCGTATTTAATAAAGCGCACACTTGATCAAGCGTCTCCGTGAAGGATAATAGAGTATTTGCCATAGAATTGAGTCGTATTTGATAAAGCGCACACTTGATCAAGCGTCTCCGTGAAGGGTAATAGGGTTTTTACCATATAATAGAGTAAATTAACACCCTCGTATAAGCCAATCAAAATATTGCATTTTTACGTGAAGTATAATAATACAAACTATGTGTCTTTCTACGAAATATTATAAGTTCTATGTCAGCTTGTTTTCAAAGTCTCCCTCCTTTTGGAATTCATGTGATTTTTTATCTTGATTTGTCCTTTTAATCGATTCATGCGATTTGAACATCGGTAAACTACTAGCGCCTTGATTTATAACAAACTATCATTTTGCTATAAACTATATACTCTGAAAACAATAACACTTTTAATTTTAATTATAAAGCAACATTCTTTTTTATGCCCTTCAATTCGAATGTTAAAAGGAAAACGAAAGCTATGAACAAATAACTACATTATGAAGATGCTTCAGAAGTGTTAAAAACGTTTCTTTTAATCTTGACAATAATTTAGTTGATTCAGCATAGACTTTGCTGAGTCATACATTGTATTGATACTCATTTAATTTAGAGCTCTTAAATCTATTTCATTTAGTTGAAACTATACATCTTTCTTCTAGGAGACAATTCAGTAGACCTGCAGACTAGATTTATAGTTATACAGTATTTGAAGTTATTTGGACGACAGGAAATTGACTGCAAAAACAGTTAATCACCTACTTTTATCACGTTTAACATTACCACAAAACTGTTTAATCACTTGTGCTGTGTTGAGGACAGATGTTTCTTTGATAAAAATCCATCTAGCCCAATCGAGACTAAACGTTTCGGAAGCCTTATATATAAAACTTCGATGTTGAAATTGTAAATTTATTCCCCAAGGGTATCACCAGCCGTACTGCTCATTACTTGGTACCGGCATCAAAATACAGATTTTTATCAATGAATTTGCAGTAATAAAATTAACGGTACTAGTTTAACTGCACCGGATGCGCATTTCGACATTTCATGTCTTTTCATTAGAAAAAAAACAAGGGATGCATTTCCCTCATTCATAGCTAAGACCTTTTCCTGTTTTGTCTATATTTTGGTCTCATTTCAGTTAAATCAGCTTTGGATTTTGGATTTACAAACATTTGACCAGAGCATCACTGAGGAAATATTTCTTTGTCAAAATGCGATTCTGGACAAGTAAAATTGATACCGTTTGATATTTATTTTCAATTTTGAATACTGGAAACTTGGTCCTTAGTTTAAGGAAGCATCTTATTAAATGACCCAGTGTTTATCGCAAAGTCAAATAGTTTCGCATACCAAATATTACATAAAGTCAATTAATTATGTATGAACCTCTCTCCCAACAAGGTTATAGTGGAACACAAAAACATCAATTGAATAATGGTAAATAATCTTATATATATAACACGAACACTTGCCAAATTTTAAGCATCTTGATCAGACAGATTACACTATAAAACATCAGAGGAAATGATAAAATGTTGCCAATGGAGTATGTCTTATAGTACTTAAACGGCGGTTTCTGCTTTTAGCTGCAGCTTACAAATTTTGGCCTAAGAACATCTCTCTCATGGTTTGATACTGAAAATGACCTTTTTTCTTAGATGCATGATTTTTTTTATTAGTTGTTATTGGCTTTGTCAGTAACTACGAGTACTCTCAGATCTGTACTTAGTGTCTTTTTTGTTGTAGGAATGTATAAATACCCTGCCACGTCCGGTCTGTGTTTTTTGTTAGTTGTTTTTCTGCTTTGTATCGATCTGATGAGTTAAGCCCATTTCAGCTGATTTTTATAGTTTATTCTTATGTTGTACTGTTACACCACTGTCCCTGGTTAGGGGGAGAGTTTGTCGTCAACAAACTAGTTTAACCCCGCCACATTCTGTATGTGCCTGTCCCAAGTCAAGAGCCTGTAATTCAGTGGTTGTCGACTAATGCTGTATATCATATTTGTTTTTTCGATCATTTTTTGTACATAAATCAGGCCGTCTGTTATCTCGTTTAAATTGTTTTACATTTGTCATTTTGGGGCTATTTATTGCTGACTATACGGTATGTGTTTTGCTCATTGTTGAAGGCCGTATGGTGACCTATATTTGTTAACTTCTTTGTCATTTTGGTCTTTGGTAGATAGTTGTCTCATTGGCAATCATACCACATCTTCTTTTTTTTATATTTTCGAGGTTACTTGGCAGATGAATTACGAACATTTGCCTGGAAAATCTATATAATTGCAAAATGGCAAAGCACACTTTTAAGATAGCAATTCTGGATAATATTTGTTATTATGACTTCAGTGCAATAATTGTCAACTGAAACAGAAAACAAATTTGATTTAAATGGTGTTATATAACAAAATACTTTTTACTATGATAATAATAAACCTTCAATTTCACCTTTTGGCTCGACTTTCAAATTTCCGCTTATAACTCTGTATTAATAATTACAACAATACTTTATTTCCTTTTCATCCGCAGTGTTGCAGGAAATGATATACTTTCCTTTTTCGCGTCACTAGAGGAGATATTTGGCATCGTTGATTAAAACATATTATTCTCACGACATCAGTTGGCCAACTGGACAGAATTAAATGGGTTAAGGTTCCCTTATACAAATTGCGTATGAAGAAGAAACTGAACAGTGGATTGGACTAAAATTACTAAAACAATTTCCTATATTATATTGCATTATTCAGTAATCGAAGTTTGTTGGCAAAACTTCATCAATAATATATTTTAGCAAAATCATTGGTTTCTCTAAACGTTTCATCCAAGATATTTGTAGCGATTGCCTTAAAATATAAATCCATACTTCTTTAGTCATTCACAGGGACAGTTTTTCTTTGATGTTAGAGAATGTTAAGTAAGCGGCAAATAACATGAAACTGTCACGAACAAGCACAACAAAAACGGCTGTTCCTTAAATAATATGGGAAATTTCCTGCTATTTCATGAGATATTTGTCTCGTATACATTCGGCGCTAATTCTCTTTTCCTGTTTGTCCATCTCAGCACTATCGCTGCTAGTTCGTCGAACTCGAACAAAAATACATTATATCATTATAATGTAACTATGATTGACATCGTTTTTTTTAAATGTCTTTTCTTACAAGTGAGATGCATAATCATAAAAACATTATATGATTATTAGTTTCCTGTTATTATGTGTACATGTTTAATTAACCGAACATGCAAATTCATTTGTTGTGCGAGAAAACTATAAAGACGTGTATACAACGCAAACAGCGCATTATTTTTTCTCTAAATGGAAAGTCTTTCACTTAATGTGTTAGTTTGAATTAGAAATTGTAAGTGTAAAAACGGATTTTTGTTTTGTCTTGCGTCATGCATAAGGTTTTTTGTGGAACATTAAACAATCATCTTTTACCTCATGATATCTTTTATCTTTGACGTGAGTTTCATAGCCACATTTGCAGGAAAGAATGTACATTTTTAATTACATCTCTTATTTTGTTATATAAATTGTTGAATTTTAGCTCTATTATAAAATGCAATAAAAAAAGACTGAACTTCAAGGTGAATTCAAAAAGGGGGAGTCCATAAAAACAGACAAAAATATTCCTTTATTGTCGTTACCACAATCCTGTCCCCTTTTCCCCGAATGTTACTTTCCTAATTAGACTTATCACCGGGTTTGTATTTTGCATAAGCAACACGACGGGTTCCACATGTGGAGCAGGATCTGCTTACAATTCAGGAGCATCTGAGATCACCCCCGGTTTTTGATGGGGTCTGTGTTGTCAAGTGGTTAGTTTTCTATGATGTGTTTTGTATTCTGTTGTTGGTCATTTGGTCTTTTTCATTTTGTTGCCATGGCGTTGTCAGTTTATTTTCGACTTATAAGTTTGAATGTTCCTTTGGTATCTTTCGCGTGTCTCATTATCGGATGAACCATGACAATGCACAGTTTATCAACCTCCATTTTTTGTAACACTGAAAAATTAATTAGAAAATGATATCACCAACTTGCTTAACAAATGAAATCTGATTCCATTTATACAGTTCAAAAATATACAAAACCGATGCACGATAAAGTTGTCATACCGTTATAAAGTATAATGGCTGTGACAATTTGTAAACAAATAATCCTTCTCGTCAGTTAATTTGTAAATTAATGTCTTCGTTAATTTCTCAACTGTTAACTTTCTCAGTATCTATAAAACTGTTATTTTTATTATATAAATCACTATGGCTTTAATCGAGCATCACCGAAGAAACAATAATTGTCAAAATGCGCAATTATTGCAATAAACTTAGTACTGTTATTAATGATTGAGTGAATATTTCCACATTGCGTGCGGAATTAATTATCTCAGAGATTTTGAATTAATTCAGTCAAAATGTAACGAATTGTCAACACGAGCCAACAACATTTTTATTTATGATTTGTTTTCCTTTATCTGCAAGTTTCTTTAGTTTAAGCTTAAACAAGGTTTCTGACACTAGAGGCATAACTCAAGGTTCCTATTAGTTTATGTCTGTCCGATACTAGTATATGATTTCCATATACATGTAAATTGCATGTTTTCTTTATAGGATGATTCCAAAGAATAATAGTTATATTTCGAGCCTTATAATCACATTTACTAAAGTGTTTGAAAGGTTTCTGCAACTTTATTTACCAAGCCTTAAGTGTTATGTATGTACATAAAACAAGCAATTTTATGTTACTATCATTCGAAAGGTTCTTATTGTTTCCGATATAAATAAAAAGAGATAAGAGGTTCATTTTATATAGGTCAATGATTAAGCAATAAATAGACACGAAAAACAAATCAAGAGGTTACGTTCGATATATAGATATAAGAAGATGTGGTATGAGTGCCAGTGAGACAACTCTCCATCCAGGTCAAAATTTATAAAAGTAAACCATTAAAGGTCATAGTACGGTCTTCAACACGGAGCCTTGGCTCACACCGTACAGCAAGCTATAAAGGGCCCCAAAAATTACTAGTGTAAAACCATTCAAACGGGAAAACCAACGGTCTAATCTATATAAAAAACGAGAAACGAGAAACACTTATGAACCACATCAACAAACGACAACTACTGAACATCAGATTCCTGACTTTGGACAGGTGCAAACAATTGCAGCGGGTTTAAACGTTTGAATGGTACCAAACCTTCACCCTTATCTGAAACAATAGTGTTACATCAGAACATAGAAAGACACACTATAAAATATCAATTGAAATGGCTTAACTCAATCAAAATACATTGACACCAGTGAACATACACTGAACAAATAAATTTGATCTATGATACAATGTAAATACAAAATAAATAAACTAAGGGAAGAATACCGTTATAAAGTATAATGGCTGTGACAATTTGTAAACAAATAATCCTTCTCGTCAGTTAATTTGTAAATTAATGTCTTCGTTAATTTCTCAACTGTTAACTTTCTCAGTATCTATAAAACTGTTATTTTTATTATATAAATCACTATGGCTTTAATCGAGCATCACCGAAGAAACAATAATTGTCAAAATGCGCAATTATTGCAATAAACTTAGAACTGTTATTAATGATTGAGTGAATATTTCCACATTGCGTGCGGAATTAATTATCTCAGAGATTTTGAATTAATTCAGTCAAAATGTAACGAATTGTCAACACGAGCCAACAACATTTTTATTTATGATTTGTGTTCCTTTATCTGCAAGTTTCCTTAGTTTAAGCTTAAACAAGGTTTCTGACACTAGAGGCATAACTCAAGGTTCTTCAACACGGAGCCTTGGCTCACACCGTACAGCAAGCTATAAAGGGCCCCAAAAATTACTAGTGTAAAACCATTCAAACGGGAAAACCAACGGTCTAATCTATATAAAAAACGAGAAACGAGAAACACTTATGAACCACATCAACAAACGACAACTACTGAACATCAGATTCCTGACTTTGGACAGGTGCAAACAATTGCAGCGGGTTTAAACGTTTGAATGGTACCAAACCTTCACCCTTATCTGAAACAATAGTGTAACATCAGAACATAGAAAGACACACTATAAAATATCAATTGAAATGGCTTAACTCAATCAAAATACATTAACACCAGTGAACATGCACTGAACAAATAAATTTGATCTATGATACAATGTAAATACAAAATAAATAAACTAAGGGAAGAATAATAAAAGTAACATGTTATACCGCTGTGAAATGTTAATGAATTTAAGAAAAACAATATGCTTGAACAAAAATGTCAGCCATTTGCAATTACTTTAAACACAGGTAAATGAAAATGATTTTGTTGTTAGGTATACGTGTACCGTTCAAATAGAGAAAGGAAATATTTTTACAAAATAAATAATTTTGATGTTCATAGTACGAAGAAATGAAAATTTATAGTAATACCAAACACTTATCAAAGCTGGTATAGATACCATATATAACCCTGAATAACATTAAATAACAAAAAAGCATTACAGTTAGTATCAACAGGTCAAATAAACAAGAAAGTACGATTTGAGAGTACTCGCAGTTACTGACATCTAGTTAAAAGCCAAAAACAATTAATAATAAAAAATCATGCATCAGAGACTAAAATCAACTAAAACACATCCCAGGGATCTAATATTTTAACGTCATGGACATTCAAAGAAGACATGACTTGTGCAATGCCAAAAATAAATGTATCGACAGGCAGTAGGATAGTTAGGAGTTAACCTCTTTATAGATCAAAATGAACGTGGGTGTGTCTTTATACATCCCGTTTGAAAAGAATACAAATTTAGTTATGTTTTAATTTGCTGATAACAAAATCGATATTAATGCCAGTGTAAACTATATTCAAAGATCTAATTACAACATTGGTAAGATAACCTTTACTAATAAGTTTGTTTAAAGGTTCGATGAGTTTACACGGATCACATAGTGATTTCCGCGCTTTAAGTACAATATTACCGTAAAATTTAGGATGTGAAATACCGTTTTTAATCAGTTTTCTACAGGTACAGCCAAATTTACTAATCAAATCTTTGTATCTATGAAAGAATTTAGTAAAAGTTTTACGTAATGTATGGTAACGAAATCCCTGACTTAATAATTTACCAGTGATGCATTGATTACGTTCGTTAAAATCTATGACACCACTACACACACGGGCATAACGAACGTGTTGGGATATATAAACACCGTATTATGGAGCCAAAGGAACATCGCCGTCTAAAAAAGGAAAATTAACAATAGGGAATGAAAAGTTGTCTCTTTTGTCATAAATTTTAGTATGGAGTTTTCCTTTAGAGATTGAAATGTCGAACTCTAGAAAAGGACAACTACTGCTGTTTATGTTAGATTTAGTTAAAGTAAGTTCTTTTGGGTAAGTTTCGGTAGTATATTTAGAGAACTCTGGATTATTTAACGAAAAAATATCATCTAGATAACGGAAGGTATTGTTGAATGTATCAACCAAATGTAACAATGACGTGTCTTTACTGAGTTTGGTCATAAACTGAGATTCATAGCGATACAGGAATAAATCTGCTATTAAAGGGGCGCAGTTAGTGCCCATAGGAATACCGACTACTTGTCGATACACTTTGTCGCAGAAACGTACATATATGTTGTCCAGGAGAAAATTTAAAGCTTCAATCATATCTTCACATTTTCAGTAAGTGTATCTAGCATACTTTCCTTTTTTGTTACAGAAAAAGGCTTAAAACGAGTTACAGCAAATTAATTTGTAATGAGATTTTTCAAAATACCTGTTTATTTGTAAAACTGTTTTGGTATTTGAAACAAAATTAAGTGATAACATTCTGACGTTAATCTTCAGGTGGCAAATAATACAATGAAACAAAATCTATGATTGCAACTTCCTCATGCACAATTGACCCTACACGCTTTTGGTTCTCAGTTGCTTCCGATTCCATCGACCCAGTAGGTGGTTCTTCGAATTTTATATGATTTAAATGAAGCATTCTGACTGCACATTTTAGAACTAAGAGATTTAGGTGAGAAGGTTTGTGTAAAGTTGACCTATAATTGTATATTTTGTTATGGAGGAGAATGAGAACGTTACATTTAATTGTTTCCGGTATGATAAAAATAGGTTCGTTATATAAGTCAATGAGACAGCAACAAAACGACAAAAACACAATAAGTTAAAAACTTAATACGAGTTATGTTTATTTACAAAAACACTTAGATAATAAATTGAATTATACATTATCAGGACATAAATAATGCAATGATGTAAAATCTATAGTTGCAACCGCCTCATGCAAAATTGACCATAGACGCTTTTGGATTGTGTTTTTTTAACTTTACTGTTTTAAATGTAAAGCGCCACGTTTGGTATATTTTGCATCCCAATGTTTTTATCTCTAAGAGTATATGTTCTTGATTAAGATTTTTCCCAAAACAGGTGTCGTTTTGTGCTTAAAATCGTATAGTTTTATTTCAAACACTGGGGCGGTGCTACTGTCATTTCCCTGTCAGTCTTTTAAGTTCATATCAACCAAGAAGGTGTAGTTTATTCGATATTCTCAGTTTTGTTTTACCGTAATTTGTACCTTCTTAATTGATTATCAAATTTGACCATCGGGTAAACTGCTATTGCCTCTAATTTAGACCCTTTTCATTTGAATAATACTTGATAATGGAAATTCATGACATTCGATTGGATATTTCAAGGGTTACAGCTATGATGGTTATATGTTCCATCGTTTAGTTATTTCTCAATCTCTGACAGTTTCTGAACAGAAGTATTAACATACTAAGGTATATAACTTGAAATGATCGCCAGAACATGACGTTTGGCCTTTTTTAAGTCGTATTTAAAGAGATTACATGTTCCTATGGCCAATATTTCCCAAATAAATGCCTTTAGAAGCATTTTGTGAAACCTTTTTAAAAATTTGCGGATTACATCCTTAAATAAGATCTTTGTTTTTGGTCTGACACACAGATGCAGTATTATTTCACAAATATTTTCCGTCTATATCTGTTACGTAACATCTATACATAAAGCTCACTTTAAATTTCTTTATTGGAGCGTACCTGTTGAGCCTTTTGTATACGAAACGCGCGTGCAAAATTATAACCTGGTATCTCTGACAAGGATTTTTTTGTTATAATATGGACCACACGTTTTTTAATCAAACTCTGTATGTCAAAAGTTGGAGGAAGAAAATTATGAATCCCTAATCAAGGTTTAGGAAACGAGAAAGACAAAATGTTGAATAAAATCACAAGAAACGAAACGAGATACGTTTTTTAATATGTATTAATGTTTAAAATTAAATATCTAATATCGAAATTTCCCTTTCGACATTGTATATCCTAAGTAGCTATACAGACGAAATCTTTGTTTTGGAATTATTGTGCCAAAAAATGTCAGTTGCAAAATCAGATTTCACGGTAAATCATTAGAATAAAACTATAACAAATTAAATTTGTTTACCATCATTGACTTTTAAAAAACTTTATATTTCATAACGATTCGGCTTTCGATTTATTCACTGCAGTGGTTGATATAAAACATTTTGTTTTTAAACAGGATAGAGCGTTTTACGATTTATTTTCGACGATTTCGTTTAACTTTTAAAACATAAATGATAAAACACGACAAAAAAACGCTGTTTCCGCAATTTGATTAAAATGCAGATCCTGTATCAAAGCTTTGATCTGAAAACGCTCTGTTCTACTTTCTGTTTAAAGGACCTTTCGGGATCCGCTGTTATTTTTGTCGGAATAATACACACCTTCAAACATTTGAAGGTTGAAATTTCGTTGATCTGTATTTTATTCAGATTGCTGTTTCCGTCACCTCGGCGCTTTATTCAAGAAGCAAGAATATGATGACAACGTTGTTACAGTAAAAGTGGACGTATATATTAATGGGAAGGAAACTATAAAGCTACAATATTCATAGACCTATCGACCCTTAGTTAATGTGTAATGGATGTTTTTAGAATACAGCCACTACCTTCCTTTTAATTTTTCCGTATTGTCAACCTAATTCAATTTTGATTTTCGGCCTCTTTTATGTTTTTCTAATTTCACAATTTGACGGTACTGATATTGTATCGTCTTGATGGATTTATGAAAATTACACATCGGTAAACTACTGCTGCTACTCGAAACTAAAGGACAAAACATGCTAATTTAAACGGTAAGGGTTTTTCTCATGGTTCAATTAATAGTGTTAGTTTCATTTGAAGATTATACAATGACATACAGTGGTTTACATCCTCGTCCTTTGATCACTGGTGGCTAGTTGTCTCATTCCTACATTACATCCTCGTCCTTTGGTCACTGGTGGCTAGTTGTCTCATTCCTACATTACATCCTCGTCCTTTGGTCACTGGTGGCTAGTTGTCTCATTCGTACATTACATCCTCGTCCTTTGGTCACTGGTGGCTAGTTGTCTCATTCGTACATTACATCCTCGTCCTTTGGTCACTGGTGGCTAGTTGTCTCATTCGTACATTACATCCTCGTCCTTTGGTCACTGGTGGCTAGTTGTCTCATTTGTACATTACATCCTCGTCCTTTGGTCACTGGTGGCTAGTTGTCTCATTCGTACATTACATCCTCGTCCTTTGATCACTGGTGGCTAGTTGTCTCATTCGTACATTACATCCTCGTCCTTTGGTCACTGGTGGCTAGTTGTCTCATTCCTACATTACATCCTCGTCCTTTGGTCACTGGTTTTGGTCACTGGTGGCTAGTTGTCTCATTCGTACATTACATCCTCGTCCTTTGGTCACTGGTGGCTAGTTGTCTCATTCGTACATTACATCATCGTCCTTTGGTCACTGGTGGCTAGTTGTCTCATTCGTACATTACATCCTCGTCCTTTGGTCACTGGTGGCTAGTTGTCTCATTCGTACATTACATCCTCGTCCTTTGGTCACTGGTGGCTAGTTGTCTCATTCGTACATTACATCCTCGTCCTTTGATCACTGGTGGCTAGTTGTCTCATTCGTACATTACATCCTCGTCCTTTGGTCACTGGTGGCTAGTTGTCTCATTCGTACATTACATCCTCGTCCTTTGGTCACTGGTGGCTAGTTGTCTCATTCGTACATTACATCCTCGTCCTTTGGTCACTGGTGGCTAGTTGTCTCATTCGTACATTACATCCTCGTCCTTTGGTCACTGGTGGCTAGTTGTCTCATTCGTACATTACATCCTCGTCCTTTGATCACTGGTGGCTAGTTGTCTCATTCGTACATTACATCCTCGTCCTTTGATCACTGGTGGCTAGTTGTCTCATTCGTACATTACATCCTCGTCCTTTGGTCACTGGTGGCTAGTTGTCTCATTCGTACATTACATCCTCGTCCTTTGATCACTGGTGGCTAGTTGTCTCATTCGTACATTACATCCTCGTCCTTTGATCACTGGTGGCTAGTTGTCTCATTCGTACATTACATTCTCGTCCTTTGATCACTGGTTGATAGTTGTCTCATTCGTACATTACGTCCTCGTCCTTTGATCACTGGTGGATTGTTGTCTCATTCGTACATTACATCCTCGTCCTTTGATCACTGGTGGAAAGTTGTCTCATTCGTACATTACATCCTCGTCCTTTGATCACTGGTGGATAGTTGTCTGATTCGTATATTACATCCTCGTCCTTTGGACACTGGTGGATAGTTGTCTCATACGTACATTACATCCTCGTCCTTTAGTCACTGGTGGATAGTTGTCTCATTCATACATTGTGCATTGTTTTCCAAGCTGTTGATCTTTATAATTCCAGATAACTGGTTCTAACACAATAAATGTGAATCCAATATTTCATAGTTTTCAATTCTATTTGTTCAGTTTATGTACGTTTCTCTACAATCATTATTTCATTATTCGTGGCTGAGCAATCCTCAATTTGGTGTTTTCAGATGTTAAATTTTTCAAATCTTGTACATACGTAATTTCTATGAAACGAAGTGTAATTTTATCTAGGTAAAATAATTAAGCGTCATTAACTATAAAAGTTTTTTCTTGTTGTTCGGATAAAATAAATTGAAGGAGAAGCTTGGGGACAAATGAATTAAAAAAAACATTCTTCGAGGAATGGTCCGAGTTTCTAGATCGGCTTGTTGTCATAACAAACGAGTGTATTATTACGGACGATCTTTACTTTCACCTTGATTGTGTGAATGCAAGGAACTTTAATGTAACGCTTAGTGACCAAGGGCCAACACACAATAAGGGTCACACACTTGATGTCGTAATAAAAAGAGACAATAGTATGATTGTGCAAACATCTCTATCCGTCAAAGACCAATGTCTATTCATCAAAATGGTAATCCTTCTGGTGATCACTTTGCTTTGTTTACATCATTGAAGATCTCAAAGCAACCGAAACAACGCCACACTATGTCTTATCGCAAGTTCATCGACATCAAAACAACTGACTTCATACAAGATTTGAACACTACTAAATAGTTCAAAACCGCGAAGAGTCGGTTGAAAATATATTAAACTCATCGATATGCATGCACAATTAAAATCGAAGAACATCATACTGCGTCCGACCACTGAGTGGTATACAGACGAACTCCGTTTAGCTAAAACAGACCATCGGAAAGCAGAACGACGTATGCGGAAATCGAATTTGACAGTTCATCGTCAAATGTTTCGAGGTACTTGTTAGAAAGCAAGCAAGTTTCTCCTTAAATGCAAGTAGGACTACTTTCCAACCAAAATATCCGAAATAGAAGATAATCAGAAGTAGTTGCATCGTTTGAAAAAACGACTTAATAGGCAATAGACGATAAGTCATACTTCTTTTATACCATGATGAAAAAGATCTGGCTGACAAGTTATGTGAATTTTTTGTCGGAAAAATAAGTGCCATCTATCAGGGATACAATGAAAGCTGATATAAAATTCGAAGGTGAACCACTAAGATCGTTATCACAAGTTTCACTTGACGAACTTTGTAAAATTATCTCGGCTGCTCCAACAAATCTCGGAACTTGATCCGTAACAAACAAAACTTCTTAAGCCTAGTTTAAAATATGTGTTGCCATCAATCACAGATATAATCAACATATCGTTATCGGACCAATGTGCACCACTGTCGTTCAAACAAACTGTTGTTAGACCATTACTTAAGAAACCTAGTCTAGATAAAGAGGTGCTCAAAAACTCCCGACCAGTCTCCAACTTGCCATCCATTTCAAAGACACTGGAAAGTGTTATTGACAGTCGCATGGAAAATCACATCACTTTAAATTCTCTTCATGATAGTGGTCAGTCAGCCTACCGCGAATGTCATTCCACGGAAACTGCTCTCTTACGTGTTCATCACGATATCGCATATGCACTAGATTATAACTGTTGTGCCGTTTTGCTCATGCTCGATTTATCGACAGCTTTTGATACCATTGACCCTCAAATGCTTTTTAATCGTCTGGAATATTACTTCGGCGTTGCTGTGCTATGGGTATAATCGTATCTCATGGACAGGACTCACTGTGTTGCTATAGGATCAGTACAACCTGACGATATCAAACTCGGTTTTGGCGTACCGTTGGGCTCGGTTTTAGGGCCGACACTCACTGTTTTTGCAAAACCAGAAGATGAAATTTGAAGGCGCCATGGAATGTCACACCATTCGTACGCAGATGATACTCAGGTTTTTAAATCATAAGACCACAAGAAGACTGCTCCAAATCAGTCCAAACGTTTAGAAAAATTTCGTCTGATATTAGTAATTTTATGAGTGCCAATATGCTTAAACTCAGTGGAGACACTAGTGTGTTCCTTAGTTACATTAAGGCTACACTATGGCAACACATTGGGGTACGGTACTAAAATCAACATTATTAGTTAGCTACAGCGTGTCCAAAACACAGCAGCACGTTTGATTACCCGAAAAAGGAAACTTGACTCAATCACGCCAATTCTTATCACGTTACACTGGTTACCCATTCATTACCGCTACCAATATAAACTTCTTTAAGATGTGTATAAAGTACAACATGGCAAGGCTCCTAGCTACCTTCAAAAACTTAATTACGCAGTTAGCTTTTACAATATTTAACAAAGATGAATTGAATTTTGACTTCCACATGAAATATTTAAGGAGTTCTGAATGGTTATTGAACATATTTTAAGCGATTGGGTATTCGGTCGCCCTTTCGTGTAAGGCGCCTACCTCTCTATATTATCTCCAGTATTGTAAAAATTAAAAAATTTACCATGAATATTATCTTTTGTGATAAGATAGTCAGTCTCGAGTAAAGTTCATCTATATAGGTACAGTTCTAAATTATTGCTTGGTTTTACACACACAAATAGGAATGTCAGAAATTTGACTCCGTATTTTATCAATTCACATTGGCAAAGCTTTTAATTAGTTTTAATTTGTTTTCGGGTATTTTTTGTTACGCTCCTTGTATGTTGGCAGCATATCTGTTTGCGTCTACTTTCATCGGTTTGTCGGTTTCCTGGCATTTATTAATGAAAGTAGGAAGAAACACAAACTAAAATAGTGTAAGCGTTTCTTTTTTTATGTAAATATCATTTGATAGTACAGTTTGTTTACACGAAATCCATTTTTTCAATTTTGAATTTACCATCATTTTGTTGGTTGCTACATTTTGTAGAACTCTTTTATTTCGAAGAGTTCAAAAAGTGTACTGTTCTATTTCACAGCTACCATTCCGATTTTTATGTATCCGTAACATCGTTAATCAGCACACCTCGGCAGAATCTAATTTGTTTTTGCTGAGACATGTCGAATGATAAAATCGAAGTAAGAATATGATTCTCATTCATTTAAGTTTGTTTAATACATTGATGACCATCATAATTTGGTAAACGAACTTGTGTGTATGTTACGGAATGATTGATGTGACGTCACAAGTTCAAGAAATATGGCAGCTGCCTTTTCGGCGGGACATTTAAAAAGATTATTTAAATTTACCAAATTAATAGCTTTGTGACATTCTTTTAAACGGGGAGAGATGTTTTAATATTGTTCTTATAAGTAAGATGTTCTGTAAATAATAGCATCATAATTTGATTTCCTTCTTCTTTAATTTAGTTGATTCGGAAACCTGTATATTATCAATTTATATAATTATTTCTTTTATCCAATTAAATGTGTGTATTTAAATCATGCCGTTTCTATATGTGCTTTATATTTCTCGATTTTGAAATTAGAAGAGTGATGGGGATACCTTTTAGCAGAGACCTCACTTGACAAGTAGTCCAAGTAGTTTGTCTACTGTATCACATGCCTGAAAACATTGAGGTTACGAGTTCTAACCCCACATGCGTCAGGTGCGTTCTCCTCCAATTTTAATTGAATTTTTAATTAAGACTATGATTGTCGGTTTCCTACCGAAGATCGGTTGTTGTCACCGGGCACTCTGGCGTCCTCCATCAATAAAAACTGAGCGCCACGAAATAGCCAGTAGTTCTGAAAATTACATTAAACACCAACAACCAATCATTCAATCAATCAATCAATCAAAAGTCTACATTTGATATCCGAAATAAACAGCTGTTACGATTTAATCAAATTGAAAATAATAATTTATAAAGAAGTTGGGGTAATTTTCCCAAAATTTGTTTAACACAAGGGCTGTATCATGAATATTCTTATTGTCCCTCAAACTTACTAAACTTACGATGTAGCCAAAAAACAACAATTAATCACGAATTAACCTTTCAATAGATATTTTTTCTTCAGAAAAGATATTTCATATGCATGCTAAAGCAATGTGATATACACACTCAGTAAGATGATATCATTCTGTATTAAAGCAATAATTTAACAAATATAAAGATAAAATTACCCAAACTGGTTATTTGTCCTTCAATTTTTCTTTAGCAGAAAGCAATATCAAAATCACCTTATAAACGAGTTCTTATTTATTCGTTCACTTTATAGTTTTAAACTAAATAAACTTCTATCTTATGCCTTTAATTATACGTTATAAGGCATTGTAACATTCATTATAAGAGCTAATTTTCAACCAGATAAAGTTCAATGTCATTATGGGAAATTAACATGCAAGTAAGCTGAAAGGTACTATTTCAGTAATTATGCATGGAATTCGTCATTCTCCTGGAAAAAAGTTGAATACTATTAATTTTGTAGTATTGCGACTCTTTTCACAAAAAATCTTACGATTAAAATTGATCGTAAGTTATACTGAAATGTGTACGACTTACAAGTATTTTTACTCTTAAGATTGTTTGTGAAAAGAGCCGCAGGTTAATTAAAGTCAGATGGTGCAGCAATTTTCTGTATTACACAAACCTATAAATTGTTTCTATCTTTTATAATACATAATAAATTCAATATTTATAGAGTACATTATATAATAACAACAATTACTCTAAGTGCTTCGCAAAATACCAAAAATAAAAAGACATAAAACATAAAATACAAAGTACCTCTAATATGAATCAAACAAGCAGATAAAAAATGCATGTTCAGTAGTTGTCGTTTGTTGATGTGGTTCATAAGTGTTTCTCGTTTCTCGTTTTTTATATAGATTAGACCGTTGGTTTTCCCGTTTGAATGGTTTTACACTAGTAATTTTTTGGGGCCCTTTATAGCTTACTGTTCGGTGTGAGCCAAGGCTCCGTGTTGAAGACCGTACTGTGACCTATAATGGTTTACTTTTATAAATTTTGACTTGGATGGAGAGTTGTATCATTGGCACTCATACCACATCTTCTTATATCTATGTACCCTTAATTATACAAAAACAGTCTAAAATGTATGCATTCAGTTAAACTATATTAAAATAAAATCTACCAGAAATCCCTAAAAGCAGTTCGAAAAAAGTGAGTCTTGAGTTGTTTTTTAAAAACGTCTAAGGAATTCACATTCCACAAGGACGATGGTAAACTGTTCAAGAATATTGGCCGTAGCTTTTCGTTCGGACGTCATTTGGAGGATGTTATGTATAATTTGTCACACAAAATCTTAAAAAAGCAATAAACGACGAACCTTTTGTAGTAAAAGATGCTTGTATTACCATTTTGTGACTCTATTTGAAGAGTAATTTTCAAATGTTGTACTGGTTCAATAACCTTTGACAAATACGTCAAGCGATGATTATTTGGAGAGCTTTCCTAGACATAATGTTAAGATTAAAGGTTCTTATTTCGAAATAAACACTGTACTGATGAGCCGTAAATCGTAACCTTAATTTTCTATTTTATTCTCCACGTCTACTTTGTCTCGATATTTCTGGTAAGAAGTGGCTTCATTATAGAAATTAGATTAAGTAATCATAATATATACCATTGCCTTCATTGATTCTTTGTTTTTGTGAGACAAGTGAAATTTGAAAAGGTGAAACCATATAGAGCGTATAACTGGAATACGGTATCAGAAGATAACGGAAGTTTAAGGTTACTTAAATGACCATTTTATTGACAAAACCCAATTTAACAGAAGCGAAGGAATTATGTCAGTATAGGAATGTCAAAATGTAAGAAATAAATCGAGTAACAATTTACTGAACAATATCGGTGTTTGTTCATTTTGCTTTGTCTTTAGTTTTCTGTGTATTGTTTGCTTGACTATTTTGGTCGATTCCTCTTTTTTCTTATTGTCATGGTATTGCCACCATTTTTCTACTTATGATTTTATCAACCAGGCGAAATATTCACATATTAAAAGTAATGTATAACTAATTTCATACAAATACGCAAAAATACGGCATACTTATCATGCATGATCTGTGATACAATAGACATATTTAACACTGTATTAAAAGTTCCTTTAAGTAGACTTTAATCAATGCAACCAAGGCATGAATGATCGAATGTGTGCTTAGTTCTAAAATTGTCATGGTTTATACTTCCGTTCATTCAATAGTGGGTTTCCTATAAAGACGACAAAAAAATCTTAGGGACAAACGCGATTTTTGGCAAAAATTACTGATTCTCTTTTGACAAAATATGGTAAAATAATGAGGTAGTGACCTTTTGAAATTGCGTTTGGTTATGTCTTCCTTCCTCTATCACCAATATAATATCAGTATGTGATACACGTGTTTGATAAATAAACTTTATCAAGTATGCTAGAGACAAAAAGCGTTCGGATAAAAACAAAATAAAGCATTTCAGAGCATCAAAACCAAATTGCGTTTGGTTATGTCTTCCTTCCTTTTTTATTTTTCATTGATTTGTGCGAAAACTATAGATACCTTCCAGTTTCAGTTGCATCCAAGTCAGATCGCATCATATCTAGGACAAACGGCTGTCAAAATTAAAGCAAACCGGGTTTTTCTTACATCTATTAGTGCCTTTGATAACGCAATGAAGCACCATAACTCCCTAAGGCTTAATTTCAATGGTCAAGAACACTATTGACCTCCATTTTGTCCTGGGGAACAACATATTAAAGTTTGAAAAGGATTGCAAAGTTATCTCAGTGAATCAACATAAGTGCCGTTTTCCAATCAATCAATGATCATAACCCACAGAACGACAAAATCTAACCTCATCAATATCGAACTTGACCTTCATTTTGTCATGACGAACAACATATTGATCAACAATACTCATCGGACCGCTGTCCTGATCCAATATACCATATATGGACCGACTGATATTCAATAGATAAAAATAGTAACAATAAAAGAGCTAATTAAGTATAATATCAAATACTATATTAAATGAAAAAAGTTTAGGATCACCGATGTTAACATGAGGCAAAGTAATTTTCCTTTTATTGCATTGTGGTTATCACATTGCACGCGTGGAAATAGCGTAAGGAGTCAGTATTCCACCTGGTCTCATTTTCTACATAAGAAAATACGTGTACCAAGTCAGAAATATTACAGTTGTTATCCATTCGTTTGATGTGTTCGAGCTTTTGATTTTGACATTTGATTAGGGACTCTCCGTTTTGAATTTTCCTTGGAGTTCGGTATTTTTGTTGTTATACTTTTTTCTGGGAAAATGCAGATATCTGAAATTTCCTTTTTTGGCAAAATGTTTTATCCAATACGAAATGATTGCGTTTATCTGAACTTTTGTTACTATAAAGCTTTCTCTTCTGTAACCTGTCTAACCATAAACGGTAAACATTGAGGTTCAATTAAAGTATTGCATTATAGTATCATACCTTACTCAATTTTGTAAACCAAAAACAAAGTGGAATTTTGGTTTGTTGAACAATGAGTACCTGTTCTTAACTTGCACTTTTTTTTCAAAAAATTGTAAAATTGGAAATATTGTAAAAACAAAAAAACATAAAGCAAAATTGTCAAAATGAAGATTTTTAGTAAAAACTATGATTTTTAATAGACCAATTTGAAAATGTCGAACATCGAAATTATTCACATGGTAGCAAATAAACTGCATGCAAAATTTCGTCACGATCGGCCGTGCAGTTTTGTTTATATATGAAGGGAAACCCGAATTTTTATAAAGATGCGATCTTTAACCGTTTTTGAGCTTTATATCAACTCTATCATTCTTAAAATAGGAAGAGCTTGTTTTTGAATAAACACATATATCAACTATATACATGTAGTGTGCGTAATCAATTGATATTTACGATTGAAGAAGCGAGGTCATGGCTTCATATAACGGTTTTATTTGCTTTTTCTAAAGCAAGGTTTGAAACGAACAGTTTGATTGATGAGTTTATATTGCCGAACTTACTTTTAGAAATGATTTTTGCCCATCGAAGCTCTTCATATCAAAGACTTTTAAGACAACCAATCCAATGGAGGTCACATAGAAATTAGTTCTGCATTTGACCGAAAATGAAAGATTAAGTCATATTTGTGACCTTTTCCTTGATTGGATATATCATTCGACTTGTCGATAAGTTTTGTCTTACAGATACATGTTTAACTTGCCACTGTTGTAGACAATTAACATGGCTGATTGTCACGTCTTTAAAGATATAAACTTGTACTTTTGGTCTTGGAGTTCGATAAAGCAATTAATTTTACTAGCCTTGTCTGACCATGATTGTCTTATCAAATACAATCGATTATATACAAATATGGAATATTTTGATAAAATATCAGTTTAGTAAAACAAAATAAAATAGAACCGCCCTCCCCCCCCCCCCCCAAAAAAAAAAAAAAAAAAAAACCAAACCCTGAAAAAAAACACTAACCGAATATAGATAAATAGACTTATAAAAAGTGCCATCTTTTTAGCTCGCGTGGTAAAAAAAAAAAAAGAAAAACGACGAAGGCCGACAAATAAACACTAATATGGAACAAAAAGCTTAAAGGATCAAAAGAGAACACCTAAAGGTCACCGTATGTCGGTCAAGATTCGATTTTAAACGTAAATGATTATATTATTAAACATTCCTGTTAAAAAGACCAAAGACTGCCTGATCAAATACAAAAGAATCCAAATTTAATAAAAAGACATACCACTGGAATATAGACTTTTGGCGTGGGACATACACAAGAACATCTAGTAAGGTTTAACCACTGGATTACTGACTTTTGGCTACGGGCATACACAAGAGGCATATCTACGGTTTAATCACTTGACGACTGCTGGGTTGGGACATGCACAATATGCATCAAATAGAGTTATGTATAAATAAACAATATTTAGACTCAAACTGCTTATCACAACGTCTTCAAACTGAATCCAATAGATAGTTAATGGATTTTTAAGTTTGGAAATAGCGCCTATTCATTTTACCTTGTCACCATCTTATGGTGTTTATATATCTCAACTTGTAATATTCTTTACAAAGCACAAAAATGTCAGTATTAACCTCAAAAGCTAACAAAACCTTTAAACAGACTTATTAAGAAGGGATATAGTTACGATACTGTTGTCAGGTCATTAAATATTGCATGTTTTGGATTTAATATTGATTCACTTATAGGGTCTTTGCATCGGAATTAAACATATTTATTCTAAAACCAGTTGTTGGCATGACACGGGTTATGTTCTTCTCATATATTTTATGATGGTATAATACAAAACCCCTAACAGGAGGGATTGTGCCTGATATTCATATGATGAAGACATAATCTTTCAATCAGTTTAATTGAGGTCTGGAGCTGGCATGTCAGTAACTGCTAGTAGTCTGTTGTTATTTATGTATTATTGTCATTTTGGTTTTTTTTCTTTTATTTCCTATTCTGACATCGGACTCGGACTTCTCTTAAACTGAGTTTTACTGTGCGTACTGTTGTGCGTTTGTTTTTTCTACATTGGCTAGAGGTATAGGGGGAGGGTTGAGATCTCAAAAAACATGTTTAACCCCGTCGCATTTTTGCGCCTGTCCCAAGTCAGGAGCCTCTGGCCTTTGTTAATCTTGCATCATTTTTAATTTTAGTTTCTTGTGTATAATTTGGAGTTTAGTATGACGTCCATTATCACTGAACTAGTATACATATTTGTTTTGGGTCCTGCTGAAGGACGCCTCCGGGTGCGGGAGTTTCTCGCTGCATTGAAGACTCATTGGTGGCCTTCGGCTTTTGTCTGCTCTATGGTCGGGTTGTTGTCTCTTTGACACATTCCCCATTTCCATTCTCAATTTTATTAGTGGAAATCTTTTTTTTTAAAAGCCTTAACAAAAATACCGAACTCCAATGGTAATCAAAAAAAGGGGAAGTCCATAAAAAGATAGAAGAACAGACGTTACGCACGTTATTGCGTCAATACCGTGAAATCAACCTGTCCACACTGATAAACAACTATTTCTATGAAATCGGAACAGTTAAGCTATATACAATTTATATTCATAGAATAGGCAGGTATTACTGTTCCCAAAAAATGAACAAATTGTTTTATAATATTTTACAATAGTCTAAAATAAGGACAAAAATATTGGCAAAACGTCAAAAATATGCATGTCAGAAGTAACAGACTATACGCATAATAACTTTTACAGGGGTGTTTATGCTCTTCGAAACAGTGTAAAATCCACGAAAATTCGCATGAATGATATGCGTCATATATAAAGTATTGCGTCTTTACTGAATTTTCATTGATGCAACGGCAAAAGCTGATTTTTTTGCAAAAATAAATATTCTTCCTCACGGTCAGATTTCGGAAAATGGTAAGTTATAGAAAATCATAGCTTTTTAAAATATAAGATTGTATGAAATTTTGCTTTCATACATCATGCTCACAAAAGTACATAGATAGACCATTTTAAACCCAAATTTTTACAGCACTCACACCACAAATAAAAATGCAACTGCTTCTTGCAAATGTCTAGCACGAATGTCCAATGTCGAATTATGCCATTTTTTACGAACAAACTGTCAGTTGCGATGTAATTTAAATAAAATTTCGATTGGTTGCATACAAAATAGTGCTTTTCCGTAATTGTACTTTAACCCTAAAAACAGTTACATACTTTTTGATAATTGCGTAGTCAAGACGACTTCGTTTTTATAGAAATCAATTGTCTTGTAAGTTTGTCCACTGAACTGATTTTCTTTTGTTTTCAACGTTGTCGATTCGGGACGCTATTTATGTCTTTTAAAATCAAATCGAAATATTTGTTTGTTTTGTGTTTTAGTGTTTAACGCCACTTTAAGCGTACTTGGTTGTATCATATCGGACAGTTTTCTATGGTAGAGAAAGTTGGAGAACCGTGGTTGAAATATAAATTGTAAACAGACTCGCAAAATGCATCAAATGATATCCAAACAATTTATCAAAAATCTTCTTATCCGATACTTATCGTGTTATAATTGTGATACATCTGATTTAATGGAGATATATACGATTGCAACAAAACGCAATTTATAGGAAATTTTAAAAAGGTAAAAATGATTCAAAATGTCAGGAACTCGAATTCCGAAAGAAAAATGATGACCATTTTGATACAAACTATAATAGAGTACTTTATAAGAAAGACCCGTTTAACTTGTAATCCCCCATACCCACACACACTTTTTTATTAAAGAAAATGGATATCTTCCTCCACTTCTCGGATTTAAATGGATAAACATTGCATGCGAAATACGTTCTACGTCATTTGGACTTCGATAGAGAATTATCTCATTGACACTCATACTACATCTTCTTTTTATATATATATATATAGACCCTATTATCTTACCCTAATGCACACATTGTGTTGTTTGTTACTTGCGTAACTTCCAGTGGGAATTATTTCATGCATATTCAGTACAACCAAACATTTAGAAGTATCAATATTGATTTGCAGTAAAAAAAAAATGCCAGCAAAAAAATATCCTCGATTATCGGCTTTTAAAAAAACTCAAATTCAGACGTTACCAATTGAGACGCAATATCGTGCGTAACGTCAACAACTAAATAGTAAGAAAGATGACAACGTAATAATAAAAAAAAGAAAAAGAAAAGGATTCAAAAAGAATGCTATGTATACTGCTTGAAGAAGTCTTAAATCGAAACCCATTATAATTAAAACAGATGCAATTATTCAGTTTTTAATCTCATATATACTAAAAGAAATACTGATATTTTTACGACATTGTCTACAGTATGACGATTTGCATTCGCTCTTCTGAAACACAATTCGAACAAAATGCATGTGCAAGCAGTTTTGGTAACATCATTTGGACAATACCGGTATTCACAATCAAGCAATCAGGGGAAAAAAAAAGAACAGTATATGTTGATACAAGTAATTAGTATGAGCATTGTGTATAATTATATATATATACTAAGAACAATGATATTTAAAATTTTATTGTAGTGAGTTTAGAGTCGAAGACCAGCAGGATAAGCATATGCGTCTTCATAACCATATCCATAGACTATTGCTCCAAAGACAACATTTGGCTGAACATGACTAATTTTATGAGCGATTGATCCTGACAACTTGACAATCATGCATTTGTATTTCACATTTTCCAAAGCGATACTAGTTTCTTGTAGAGCTTGTAAGACATTTCCGATCATTTTTAATCCGGATGCATATTTTTAGTCAATCACAATTGAGAAAAAAATTCTATAAGGTGTGTTTCTAGAACTCAATATCGAAGGTCCTGCTACTATGTAATCATTAGAGAATTGGGTAATAGCAGAAATTATTGACACGAAGGGACTAACCGATGTATTTACATATTTGTAATAACAGACAAAAGAATTGGATGTTTTGCTGTAACTGAGTATGAATCTGCCGGAAGTTCTACTTGTATTTTATCGCTGGATGTAAAAGACCTAGAGTAGTTATTACCAGTGATATTTAAGACATTTCTTGTATCGTTAACAACTATTTTTAAATTTATTGTCGCAGCCTGAATTAAGGGTACAATGAAATGTTTACCCCATGTGTCTGTAGGCGGAATACTTTCTACTACACCATCGGAGTTAGAAGCATATACTTGTAAATTGCCAGAGAATACAACAAAAGGTTTATTACCGGTAATTGCAAGTCCTGATATATGAAAGCCAACGGATGTTTCATAATAGTAACACTGCAATTGGTTTAACTTAATCGTGTCAGTATCATGGTAATTGAGATGATTTCCTTATATTGTTAGAGGTTGCTGTACCGTTGATGTAACCTTAGCAGATGTATCCGAATACGCAGAGACAATACCAAAACTTTGTTTGTCATCAGACATATAGAAAAATGTTTGAATTTTGTAATACTGTCCTTGCTGATCAGCTGACAAAGCATTACATGATATAGCTAAACAACAACCAGGATAATCATTAATAAACCCCACAACTGATATTGGTTTGTCAGATAAAATATGAATTCCTCTTGATGTTAGTCCAGTAGAAATGATATCAATAGTATTCAGTATATCTACATGAACTACACTTTGGTTTACAAATACGGTTTTATTGACGCCTAGGTAAGTAAGGTGAGTAAATATTCACCGTTGCCGTATGGTCCGTTTTTATGATAAGCTTTACTGACTTTATACCCATATTGAAGTTTTTTTAAAAACATTAAGATCAATTCAGTTCCTTTGTGATCTGAAAAAATACTAAATCAGCATTAAATCTATATGGAGATAGATAGTATCAATAATGCATAATTAAGAATAATATTTAGCTGTAATGACAACATTTTATTATAAATAGATTTAAACAAAATTACATAAAAAGAGTTCTAAAGATACTGCAGCCCAATTTACAACAGTGTGTTACTGTCTGGACGTTTAACAAACCTCAACCGAGCTGTCATATTTGACCAACTTGAACACATCATAAAATCCCGTAAGTAAAATCTGCATGGTATCATATTAAATTAATTTAAGCATGTAATTTGTAGCATGCCCTTTGTTCTCTGGTGGATAGTTGTCTCATTGACAATCATATCACAACTTCTTATTTTACTATAAAATATAAAAACCAACAGACTCTTAAGAACCGTCTTAAGGTAACATAGCATGAAGACAGAAACCTCAATTTCAATGTAATAACACGTGCATGTGTATTTCGTTTAGGGTTGAAAAGCTGAATTAAACTTACCATAGTATCATTTAACAAAATGTATTTTAAAGTGTGAAATAACGTGCATTACATCCTCGAGGAACAGAAGTTGTAGTCATTTCTGTCGTGTCAAATGTACTTAGTGTCGGAGTAGTTGAGAGAACTGTTGATGTTGTATGAAAACTTGGTTGTTCCTTGGTCGTAAAATTAGACATTGCAGCTGGGCCTAGAATATAGTTTTTAAACAACCAACCAATTAAAAAATTATTTGAAAAAAACAAATGACACGTTACCATTTAAGAATAAATTAATATTGCAGTCACCAACAACACGTCGTGAAACTTATTTTACGTAGACATGTATAGATAATATAAACACGTTTACTGTGACTTGACTGTTAGTGTTGCTCTCCACCTATAGAATCTTATTCAAAATTCTGACCAAATTGCAATTTGTTTTATAAAACCAAACTGTTCAACTGGTCAGAAATTTGAACAAACTACTGTAGAAAACCACAGTCAAGTCGCGAAAGTGCAAGGTGATAAAAAAAAGCATACTTACAATCCTATAAGACTTTAATTCCACTTCAATGTTATTATGAAAAATCATTCTAACAGTTCGTATAGAAATTTTATTGTTATTGTCATGCTAAAGGTTATAGGTAGTAATTTTGAATTGCTATAAAAATGTCCAAACTAAGCTTTCATACAATTTTTCTTTCGAAAAGTCTTCTATAATCATAAGAATCAGACATCATTTGAATTAAAACATCTTATATTCAGTAAAATATATGTGAAATTACAATACGTTGTTAATAAGTTTCCATGGGAGATAACCTTAAACATTATTTTTTTGAATATAGAAGACTTTTCGAAAGCAAAATTGATTATCTCTCATGGAAACTTCCTATAAACGTATTGTAATTTCACACATATTTTACTGTTTCTTTATTATTATGAGACGTTATAAAGGAACTTCTTAGGAAGAAAGATAAGAAGTTAGCAATATCCTTTAACTCTACGTTCCGCTATATAGATGATGTTCTCTCACTAAATAATACAAAATTTGGTGACTATGTTGAACGAATCTACCCCATCGAACTATAGATAAAGGATAATACAGATACAGTCAAGTCTGCCTCATATCTTGACTTACATCTAGAAATTGACAATGAGGGTCGGTTGAAAACAAAACTTTACGACAAAAGAGATGATTTCAGCTTCCCAATTGTGAACTTTCCATTTCTATGTAGCAACATTCCAGCAGCGCCTGCATACGGAGTATATATCTCCCAATTGATACGATATTCCAGGGCTTGTGTATCCTATCATGATTTCCTTGATAGAGGATTGCTGCTCACAAGGAAGCTATTAAGCCAAGAGTTCCAAAAAGTGAAGTTGAAATCATCCCTTCGTAAATTTTACGGACGCCATCACGAGTTGGTTGACCGTTATGGAATAACCGTTTCACAGATGATATCGGATATGTTCCTTATGTCGTAACTACAATACCCTTCCCTTTTCACAAATGTGACTTACCGAATTAAGACTATTTACCGGATTTGTAATAACATAAGCAACACGACGGGTGCCACATGTGGAGCAGGATCTGCTTACCCTTCCGGAGCACCTGAGATCACCCCCAGTTTTTGGTGGGGTTCGTGTTGCTTAGTCTTTAGTTTTCTATGTTGTGTCATCTGTACTATTATTTGTCTGTTTGTCTTTTTATTTTTGGCCATGGCGTTGTCAGTTTGTTTTCGATCTATGAGTTTGACTGTCCCTCTGGTATCTTTCGTCCCTCTTTTACTGAATATAAAATGTTTTAATTCAAATGATGTCTGATTCTTATGAATATAGAAGACTTTGCGAAAGAAAAATTGTATAAAAGCTTAGTTTGGACATTTTTATAGCAATTCAAAATTACTACCTATCACCTTTAGCATGACAATAACAATAAAATTTCTATACGAACTGTTAGAATGATTTTTCATAATAACATTGAAGTGGAATTAAAGTCTTATAGGATTGTAAGTATGCTTTATTTTACCACCTTGCACTTTCACGACTTGACTGTGGTTTTCTACAGTAGTTTGTTCAAATTTCTGACCAGTTGAACAGTTTGGTTTTATAAAACAAATTGCAATTTGGTCAGAATTTTGAATAAGTTGCAATAGGTGGAGAGCAACACTTACAGTCAAGTCACAGTAAAACGAATGTTGAATGACACCTTGTACTAGTTAATAAATATAATTTTTTCTAATGAATCGCATATTGGAGAAAATAATGAATCGGACATCTCCATACATGTACAGCGATAATAATGAAGCCATATTGAAATCTACCATCGGAAACAATATCTTTTTGTATTGACACCAATGCAATGAAAGAAACTACATCGATGGTAAAAATCAGAAATGTAAAAGTCAACTTTTCACGACAGACCCGGTTAGTTTATCATGCTTTTGAAATATTAAAACCGCACTGCTGTACAAATAATGAGAGTATCTTTTTTTTTTTATTCAAATCATTTCTTATATCCAATTTTTCAATTGTAGAGCATTCTCCTCTTCCTGACGTGATCCAAATATTGTAACTCATTCAAGCCTATCGAATCTTAGTCATATAATTCAGCAACCAATAAGAACTAGCTTTTGTCAAATAGTGATTTCAAGATGGTGTGTACATGTATATCGTATAAGCGTAAAACTTTTAAATTGCTTGATTAAAGAATGTCGGAAATATAACAATAGCCTCATCACTTTTCGTCTTGTTTCTTAAGCTCGTACACATACAAATAATTTATATATATATATATATATATCAATACTCACAGTTACTATTGCACAAATTCTCATGACAACAACTGACACAGGTGACAACACTAAACCGATCAGTTCTATGTGCAGTCCGTTTTCCGAATATACCTGTTGGCATTAGGAAATGACGACAAAGCTAAAAAAAAAAATAGGAAAAAACATACAAGTATTGTAAAAAAGCAGTTATGGTGGCAATTCTTCATCTTGTGGTACAATGACGTTAGTTTATTCAATCAAAGTTGTGAATAAATCAAATAAAAACGAGCTCAATTTGACACACTTGATGCAATAGTAGTTTACCGATGTTCAAACCTTATAAATCAATTAAGAAGATACAAATAAAGGTAACACTTAGCTCTGGGAATAGCATGAACTTCAGGAGGAGCAAGACTTGGTAAAAATCATGAACAGACAGCGATAACCCTATTTGAACATTGATTTTATTCGTCGAGTCTCCCTACATTTAATTAATATTTATATAAAATTAATGAAATCATTCTTAATTAAGGAAAGTATCTCCCTTAGACATAACTCTGATCCGTTGTATGGGTTTTGGATCTTTTCGATTGAATCAGCTATTTCATTTTTGAATAGACATCACTGAAAGCAAACTTTCTCGGAATGAGCCTCTGAAACAGTAAAAATGATATCGTTTATGTTATAACCGTCAAAGAACATTGTCGAAATGAGCATCTGGTACAGTAAAAATTATACCGTTTATGTTATAACTGTCATAGAACATTGTCGAAATGAGCATCTGGTACAGTAAAAATGATATCGTTTATGTTATATTCGTCATAGAACATTGTCGAAATGCGCATCTGGTACAGTAAAATTGATATCGTTTATGTTATTACCGTCATAGAATATTGTCGAAATGAGCATCTGGTACAGTAAAAATTATATCGTTTATATTATAACCGTCATAGAACATTGTCGAAATGAGCATCTGGTACAGTAAAAATGATACCGTTTATGTTATAACCGTCACAGAACATTGTCGAAATGCGCATCTGGTACAGTAAAAATGATATCGTTTATGTTATAACCGTCATAGAACATTGTCGAAATGAGCATCTGATACAGAAAAAATGATATCGTTTATGTTATATTCGTCATAGAACATTGTCGAAATGCGCATCTGGTACAGTAAAAATGATATCGTTAATTTTGTATTTCTCATAGAACATTGTCGAAATGCGCATCTGGTACAGTCAAAATGTTATCGTTTATGTTATATTCCTCATAGAACATTGTCGAAATGCGCATCTGGTACAGTAAAAATGATATCGTTTATGTTATAACCGTCAAAGAACATTGTCGAAATGCGCATCTGGTACAGTAAAAATGATATCGTTTATGTTATAACCGTCATAGAACATTGTCGAAATGAGCATCTGATTCAGAAAAAATGATATCGTTTATGTTATATTCGTCATAGAACATTGTCGAAATGCGCATCTGGTACAGTAAAACTGATATCGTTTATGTTATATTCCTCATAGAACATTGTCGAAATGCGCATCTGGTACAGTCAAAATGATATCGTTTATGTTATAACCGTCATAGAACATTGTCGAAATGCGCATCTTGTACAGTAAAAATGATATCGTTTATGTTATTACCGTCATAGATCATTGTCGAAATGCGCATCTGGTAAAGTAAAAATGATATCGTTTATGTTATAACCGTCATAGAACCTTAAATAATGTTATTCGTTATAACATTATTATTTTTCAAGGCAATACATGACGCTATTTACAAAAAGGCTTTACCAGTCATTAAAAAAAAAAGATACCGCCTTGATAGAACCTGAATCTGTGTAAGAACAAACAGGTATAATTCCTCCCCAAATCAATTTAATCGGTTGAAGAAAATCCAGTACTCGATACGCGGGTGAATTTTGTATATTGCTACTATGGTGTGGATAATTTATAATTTCAAGATTGAAATCGTCTCGTTTATCATAATTTCTGGTACTGTGGTGACCGCTGTAGTCAAGTCCAAGATATATGTCTAGAAATGAGGCGGAGGAAGCACATCAAAGTATTGAGGGAAATTGGATTGATATTAATACAATAATTCGGAAAACTTGTTATAGTTTACAAAGGATATTGGATATCCACCCGTGACAAAATCAGTACATGCACAGCAAAACACACATTCTCTGTATTAAAATTTTAGCGACACAGCCAAAAATCTTTCCCCATAAGAATTAGCAATTATATACACATTTTAAAATTTGTCAACCTGTGTTTTACATTTTCCTATCATTGTCGCGCAAATTGATTCAACAACTTTACTTCACTCTTAATAGAAAAATATTAACGGCTCATTCAAAGGTTTGAATTCGTATGATAGTCAATATAAAAATATGAAGATGTGGTATGATGAGACACATATTCACCGGAGACCAAATAACGATATAGAGAAAACAATATATCATAAATGTCGTTTGTCCGAAGCGCTTCTCTGCATTTACTGTTATCGGAAACACTCACGCCATACATATGAAATATGAAACCTATGGATGTATATATACATAGAAACGTTACGTCACCCTACGGTCTTCAACAATGAGCAAAACACATACCGTATCGTAAGCTATATAAAAGGCCCGAAAATGACAAAATGTCAAACAATTCAAACGAAAAACACGGTCTGATAAGTCAACTACAGAAATGCAGGATCCAAGCTTGGGACAGGCAAATACAGAATGTAGCGGTTTTAAACATGTTATTTAACGCTCACCTTCCTCTAACCTTCAACAGGTGTGTGACAGCAAATCTTTTAACAAATAACAAAAATCAGACTTGACTCATCAGATCGACACCTGTACCACATGTTGATTTCAACACGGTTGCCACATGTGAAGCATGATTCCGGAGCACTTGAGATCACGCCCAGTTTTTTGTTTGGGTTCATATCTTCCAATCTTTAGTTTTCTAGGTTTTGTTTTTAGACATGTTTGTGTTTTCGTCATTTTTTATTTTGACATGACGTTGCCGACGGCATTGTCAGTATGTCTTCGACTTAAGTTTACATTTTCTCACTTCAACATTAAATTTTATTGCCAACATATTTGAAACCCTGACTGAATTTTGATGGTGAATATTGCATGAATTAAAAGCTTCAAACCCTTTATAAAATTTGTTTTTAAGAAGGAGTGTGTTCCTTGTCACATTTTCAAGTAAAGAATTCTTTTTCATAATTCTAAACTTACAAGTTACATGTTGAGACAAACAACTAGATGCATAAAACTTTATACCATATTGATTTATCTCTTCTATGTGACACACCTTTGTAAAAAAAGATCATTATCATTATTGTTAAATTAAATATGAATGGGTAACGTTGATTTTATTATTTAGATTATTGATGAAAAAATATTTACAAAAATAATTATGGTCATTTTAACTAAATTAATTATTTTCCTTTTCATCATTGTTTTAACTTCATGATCAGTTTTGTGTATGTTTTTTTTTTTTAAACAAATTTTGTAATGGCAGCATATCGTAATTTTTGTATGGGTGTAATTTCATTCAGCTTAATTCAGATTTTATATAGGGATGTTTTTAGTTTTGTAAATAGTATTGTTTCTTATGTAAATGGAAATTATTCATAATCGTTATTATTATTATGTCTTTATACATATGCTAGTGTTTGTATGTATAAAATTGATAGGTCAATTGTCAAGTATTGCGTGCTGTTAAGATAATAAAAAAAAAATCGACAATCGCTACATAATCTTACTTCTCAATTTTCGCATATTCTAATAGAATCACATTTGTCTGGATTTCTCGACTGTTTACAACTTAAACAGGCAGGTCCATGATGATTAACGTGTGCTAAAAGAATGATAATACAGTCTTACCGAGGATAGAAACAACAAATTGACTTAAAAGATTTTCTATCGCAAATGGGAAAATTGGAGAATGACCGAAATGCCAAAAACCTATTTCAATAGAAATACAGGCGAATTATTGGTTAGTCTTGAAAGCAGAAAATGTGTTCATTCAACAACTTAAGTCATTTAATAACATTAACGGCATTTCGACAATTGATTGAATGTCGAAATTTTATAGCAGCAAATTAAAATAAATCAATATCTGTATTTTCATGCCAGTACCGAAGTACTGACTACTGGGCTACCGTCCACCAACAGAGATATCGACCCAGTGGTAGTAATAACATTAACGTTACATATTTATAATAGGCATTTCGACAATTAATGTCTCTTGAGTGATGCTCGAGGTAATAATATTTGATGATCAAAAACCTAATACAAACGTTAAACAACTCATAAAATCTAAAAGGACCTAAAGAATAGTCAAACCCGGACAGGGAATCATAGTTTTACATCAGGGAGATACATTGATTGGTTGATCTAAAATCATTTTTATAACAGAAAGTATAAATTAAGCAAAATCCTTATTCCATACTGACTACTAGTATTTAAACCTTGTTATCATGGAAGCAAATAAAACAAAAATGAAAAAAATACTTTCAGCAATTTAATGTCAGCACAGCCTTCAACAATGAGTCAATTGACCGTTATGGAATATCTGTTTCATAGATGTCGACAAATAAGTTCCAATTGTCGTAACTACAATCCCGTACTCTTTTCCATGCGACCTACCATTTTAAACTTATTACCAAGATTGTACTTACATGAACTTCACGACGGGTGCCACATGTGAAGTAGCATTTGCTTACCCTTCAAGAGCATTTGCGATCACCCCCAGTTTTTGGTGGGGTTTGTGTTGTTCAGTCTTTAGTTTTTTATGTTGTTTTTAGTTTATTTTTGTTTGTCTTTTGGTCGTTTTACAATTTTTGCTATGGCATTATCAGTTGGTTTTCGACGTATGAGTTAAATATCCCTTTGGTATTTTTTGCCTCTCATTCATGAAAAAAAAATAGTTTAAAATATTTGGCAAACTGGAAATTCAAATATCGACTCGGACAATGTAGATCGATGAAATGTGAAAAAATTGACTACCAAAGGCTGTTATATTATCTCATTCATTTTATATGCCGATCGAAGACAACAGTATTATCAGAAACAGTTCTTCGTCTCCCGTCCTGCTAAAACATCTTATGATAACTCGGTTATGCTTTATGCATTTAAGAAGATTCCTGCGTCTGGGGCGCCTAATTTTAACAAATACTTATCGCCAATGTTAGGTGGACTTTATTCACCGAATTCCAAACTGGACGACTTGTCATATATCTTAGGATATATGATGTAAGCATATACAAATTCTTATATCACTTTTTAAAATTTGATGGTTTTGCGTTCCTGGTGAAGGTTTATCCAGAAAAAGCTTCGGAGGTATCTAATATATAAAGCATAATTATTTGACTTTTGATTTTCCAGCACTTGGTTCATAATGCAGCTGCTTGAGTGCTAGTTCTATAAAGTATCACCAGCTTATGCGTCAGTGCTTATTTAAAAATAATTTCTAACATTCCTTTATATCTTTTCTATTAATAGATTAAGAAATATTAAGAAACTAAAGTTTCAACTCCATTATGCAAAGTTAGCTTCTGTCTGTTTTCAATTTATTATATAACTTTGGCTATAAAATTTGTTGATTGAGCATTCCTCATGAAAGCATGTCGAGAAGAGCGCATTTTCATTTTACAGTAATGGGTCGATATCATTGCTGCTTGAGTACTAGTCCCCGAGGGTCGATATTACTGCTGCTTGAGTATTAGTCCCCAAGGGTCGACATCACTGCTGCTTGAGTGCTGGTCCCCTAGGGTCGATATCACTGCTGCTTGAGTACTAGTCACCCAGAGTCGATATCACTGCTGGTTGAGTACTAGTCCCCGAGGGTCGACATCACTGCTGCTTGAGTACTGGTCCCCGAGGGTCGATATCACTGCTGCTTGAGTACTAGTCACCGAGGGTCGATATCATTGCTGCTTGAGTACTAGTTCCCGAGGGTATCATCTTGAGTACTAGACCACACCCCCCCCCCCCCCCCCCCCCCCCCCCCCCCCAAATTGTTGGTGGGGTTCGTGTTGCTCAGTCTTTAGTTTTCTATGTTGTGTTTTGTGTGCTATTGTTTGTCTGTTTGTCTGTTAGTCTTTTTCTTTTTTGGCCATGGCCTTGTCAGTTTGTTTTCGATTTGTGAGTTTGAATGTCCCTTTGGTATCTTTCGCCTCTCTTTTATTACATTATTACATACCTTTCTTGAATTTTCTGTTGATCAATATAGAAATGATATATCGACACTGGACTTTTCTTAGTGTGAGCGTACCAAACGCATCAATAATATCAAGTTTTATTTTCGTTATATATTGGTCTTTTCAATCAATTGTACAATTTTTATAAACTACACTTATACATACTCATGAACGACGACAAAAGTTTGTAAAGATAATTTGAAAGAAATATTGGAGAAGGGACATTGCCAAGGAATGGAAAAACTTGATTGTTCTTATTTAACGATTTAGCAGTATATTCATTTAAAACCTTTTTCTCCACATCCACCGTAGTTACAAAGATCTGAATCACAACAACTTGTACAAACATATAATCCTCTTTGCATGCTGCACTTCTGTGATAAAAAAATATTTATCACTTAGATGTACAGTTAGCCATCTCTTAGACTTTATAATACAAATGTTCTCTCCGTTACACAATGTAAGTATATGTGAAATGATTATCCAATAAAATGTATTCTCAGGACGTCATATTGAATTGTTTTCCATCCACAGTACTCCACCTTTTTCTTTATGTCACTTAAAAACCTGTTTATCTTTAAACATTGTATCGTTTTTAGAAATTGCAAAAAAATATATTTTCTATAGCCTTGTTTTGAAGGTAAATGTTATTTAAAAAAAAAACTGTACGGGTCTTCTAACTTATATGACTTTGTTTTACCAATGTTCAGGTTTAAAATTTGCGCGTGTCGACTCGTGATTTAGCTTAACATGTTGAACCAACCAATGTTTATAATCCCAAGTAAAAGAGAGGCAAAGGATACCAAAGGGACATTCAAACGCACAAGTCGAAAATAAACTGAAAACGCCATGGCTAAAAAATAAAAAGACAAACAGACAAACAACAGTACTTAAAAAACAATATAGAAAACCAGACTGAGCAACACGAACCCTAGCAAAAACTGCGGTGATCTCAGGTGCTCCAAAAGGGTTAGCAGATCCTGCTCCACATGTGGCACCAATCGTGTTGCTTATGTTAGTACAATCCTGGTGTTAAGTCTAAATCGGTAGGTCACATTCGAGGAAAACGGTACGGGGTTGTAGTTACGACAATTGGAACATATCCGTTGTCATCTGTGAAACAGATATTTCATAACGGTTAACCAACTCGTGATGGCGTCCGTAAAATTCACGAAGGGACGATTTTAACTTCACCTCTTGGATCTCTTGGTTTAATATCTTTCTTATAGGCAGCAACTCTCTATCAAAGAAATCATGATAGGAAATACAAGCCCTGGAATATCGTATCAACTGGGAGATATATACTCCGTATGCAGGCGCTGCTGGAATGTTGCTACATAGAAATGGAAAGTTCACAATTGGGAAACTGAAATCATCTCTTTTGTCGTAAAGTTTTGTTTTCAACCGACCATAATCGTCAATTTCTAGATGTAATTAAAAATTGGTTAACGGAAGATTAACAGCAGTTACTGTATCATCTTTTTGCAAATGTTAAATGTTCTCCCGTCTCGTATTGGACCAGTCAATTACGATTGGAGTCAAACACACAACCTCAGTGTTGACAGGGTAGTGAAACAGTTGACGAACTACTTTGACCACTCGTCAACCGAGGTCCGATAATTTAATTGAGAAAATTTGCCAAAATTACAAAATATGCCTCCTGAACCCTTTTGTGTACTAAAGAGAAGGCATGATCATTTCGTCTTTCTGTTATTTTTTGTGCGTGTAGCTAACTAAAAGCATATCATAATTGTTCTGTTGATTAAAATTACAGTTGTGTGTTTGATAGGCATTTACCAAATAACCTTTCTTTGTAGTCTGCCATTGAAAAATAAGGACATTTGGAAAATGAACATAAAGTTTGATTATTTTGAGGCTGCTGTACCTAATAACCCCAAATAAACCGTTGCACTTATTTTTTTAACGTGGAAAGCATTCTCTTTGGTGGATAATTGTCTTATTGACAATCATACCTCATCTCCTTATTTTCATATCTAAAACTGACACTAAGTACTTTTAATTAATATACCGATTTAGACTGGACCTTGGAGCGTATTTGTACATATCGGGATACCAAAAGTAGACTATCACAGCATGTGTCGCACTTTCGGACCGGATAAAAAGTCCAAGTGAATATATTTTATATAACTAGATACACTTATGGGATTATATCGGCAATGTTAATAATGATAATAAATCACTTTATAGATAATAATGAAACAAAACATAAAAATAGAAAAGAATAAATCCATTCACTCTTCATGTGAAAAAGTAGAGAAAATCAATAGTAAAACAATACAGGTGACGATACTGATCAAAAGTTATTTCTAAATAACAATTGTACATTTTAAAGAAATTATTTGTTAAACTGTGTTATTAGAAACATATAGCACAGACACGATTTTTTATGCTTATTATTTACTGAGATAATTGCATTAGAAGCTTCTGAAACTAAAATTTAAAAAATGTTAATCGTTGCTGCATATTGATAAAAAAAAATAGAAAAATCATGAACAAACAAAATCTAAAGATCTTTCAGGTCAAAAATGTTCATAGTGTTCCAAATAGTCCTTAGCATGTTACATGTCACATCTTAAGTTTTCGAGTACACCGGTCTGCTCTTGTCACGTGAACTTTCCATATAGCAATATTGTTTTTTCGTGAATATAAAAATTTAAAATTTATGTCTGTGCAGGTTAAAAAATCAAAGATAAATATTTTTATAAAGTAGGTTATCCGTTTAATTAGTTTTACTACGTTTAATACAATTCTAAGAAAAGGTTGTCTCGATTTCTGTTCACGTATTTGCGATCTTTTCAATCTATTCACTTTCAATGTTTACATCGGGATAAGGTCCGTTTGAATTTGCTTAGTAACTTAATCTAAAAAGTGTCAATCTTTGCTGCATACCAATCAATTCCATTGGATTATTTTCCGGGAACTTTCTGATCTAGCTGCATACACATATACGGATAATTGGTGTGTTCCAGAGAGGAATACAGCCAGTAAAATAATAATTTGAAGTTGGTACTCCAGAAATTTATTCGCATAGCAACATTTAAACCAATTTTACAAGATGCAACACCACCAAATAAGGCTAGGTCGAAAAGAAAGTAGTACGTATTGAAAAGAATATAGTTCCTACGCATAGGTGTAAATATCAAACTATGTAGAATATATTTTGATAATTCAAGATTGTATAATAGTTTTATGTTAAAGAAACTATATTACGAATACTGTTCTTCCCCCGTAGTGCTGTTAATACCTATCGATTCCTTAAGCCAATATTTCACAATTTAAAATAATCACACTCACAGAGTTCAGTCTACATCCGAGGTTGAATAAAATTTCTTCGTCAAAACCTTTGAATTTATCAAAGAAACACACCTATTATATTAACAGATAATAGAAACGTCAAGACCACACAAATAATTGATCAACGAAATGAACTCTAATAAATCAGATTAAATTATCACTTTAAAAATGTGAAAAAAACCAAACTAATTGGAAACCACAGGGCCACTTTTTTCTGAATCAACGTTTTGGTATATTTGTTGTAATGTGTCAAAGACACACCCTACCCCTCCTGCCAAAAAATATGACTGGTGTTATTTGAAATAAAGCACAAGGGGTAAATTTCCAAAAAAAGAAAACAGTTGAAAAATCATGATTGGATAAATTACCACAAAATTAATTGAAAGATTACATTTACCTCTGCTGGTAGAATGTTAGTGCCCGATGGTATCACAAGACCTGTAGTCAGAAGTTCGGTACTAGCATGAACATACGGAAATCGTGTTATTAAAAATTGATAATAAACAATTTTATCAGTTATCTAAAATTTAGGAATATAACTCCTTCATACAAAGCTCTGATTCCTCGCCCGGTTTTGGCTACAATTTTTGTCGCTTTTGGTTTATAAGGCTTTTTTTTAAAGATAAGTTTAGGATTTTCAAATATTTTGGCCTTGAGCATCACTGAAGAGACATTCATTGTCGGAATGCGCATCTGGTGCAGAAAAATTGGTACTGTTAATGTTATTAGATATTAAGCAAAACTTATTGTCGAAAGGTTTATTATTGAGTGACAGCATAAATATTCAATATATATATGAACGTGAAATTTGAGTATTTATCTCAAAAACACAACCTACGTTACTCGATTAAACCAATGGTGGAGTGAAAGCAACCCCCCCCCCCAAAAAAAAATGAAAAAAGTAAACAATTTATAAACTAACTCAAAATCAAACAAAAACCAAACACAACTTGTACCATTCTATTGTAGAACGTCAATCAGCTCACATCAATATTATAAATCAACACCTATGTATGATAAGGTGGTCACTATTGGATATAATGAATCGATATAAAATAAAATATATATTTGACCGAAAAGACTGAATTTACATTGATTGGGTTGAACATTTAATTCTTTACATTAAGTCTAACATATCTTCAGTCGTCTAGTTTTTTGAGAGATTTCTCTTTACTTTGCTACTGCTGTTCAAATAAGTTGGCGATTAAAAACTTAATAAACTACCTCTTTAACTTCAAATGGTATTCAGTTGATTAGATAAGTTGGTATCATTTTAAGATATCGTTATTCCTTAAAGGCGTCATCTTGAACTTGCTTTTAAACCTAGCAGTTCTTTGCAAACCATTTTATGATTGTTCAAAATGTCAGGCAGTATTTTTTTGCTCATTTTCGTTTTTCTTGTGACTATTACTAGAAACTGTGAAATTAATTGTTTTAAATATAACCTTTTCACACAAAGTGTTACACTAAATATGTTTATTTCTATCCGTCTAATTTGTAAAACTCAAAAAATAAAAGTATTCATTACCTCGTTTGAATCACACGTAGCTTTGAAGTTACAAATTATTATATTACATTTTCACATTTTAGGCAATGAAGACTTTGCACACATATATCTGAAATTTATTTTGACATGACTATGGTTTGTTAAAATGAAATGAAATCATCACGATGATTCGTTCTAAGCCAAATGAAAAGCTATCAGTGTTAGCCAATGCTTCATATTCAAATTACATTGCAAATGATTCAACTTTTTGCGTATTGGCGTCTGAAATAGAAAGGCGAATTAGCATAGGAGAATTGTTGAATAGAATTGAACATGGAAACAGGGAAATCATACATAAAAGAACAGTAGACAGAGCTATGAACACAAAAATCATTTATGAGTTTGAAGAAGTACATCATATATGTCATGACCAAATTAAATTCTATTCATACTAGCATTTCAAAAATAAAATGCTGTCACAGTTTCTATATTACAATAGAATTTCATAAAACCATTCGATATACATCATGTATATAATTAAGTATTAAAGACACGAGTTTTGTTTTTACACGACTCGTCAGCGGCACTCGAATACAAATATTAGGTAAGCAAAATGAATACAATTTGAATAGCATTTAAAAACAAACTCAAAAGAGATTTTATCAAATTGAGAATTATTTGAACGGTTTTTAAAGTTATCCTACAACCTGTCGATAAACGTTATTGCCGAAACGTACATAGATATTTTTTTTAAATTTGCAGTTTTAATCATTTCATCACCTTTCCTGTAAGTATATCTGGCAAATTTCCCTTTTTCAGTTATTAAGAAGGCTTCATATTTGCAGCAAATAAATTGACACACAGATTTTTCAAAGAACCATTTAATTAGATATGAAATATTCTGTTAAACAAGATTGTGTGGTAGTGTAGTGTGCAGAGTCGAAAAATCATAACTGTTAATCAAATTGAACGGACCATCAAAAGCCCGTAATTTATTCAAAACATCCAAAGAGTTTTTGACATCACAAAAACAGTTAATTCCTTTATTTGCATGTGCTTTAATAAAAACAATTAGTAATTGAACTAGTTAACAGCACAGAAAGGTTAGTCGTAGAAAACTTACTCAAAGATGAGATGAAACGGAATATGAACGGGTTTTCGTGACGTTTAGGTAACCAATTCCTAGTAGAGACTTTGAAATTTTCAGAGGAGGCCTTAAACTTAGCTGTGATAGTGAAATGATTGTTTACTATTTGTAAACTCTTTGTAACGCACGGTCTTGAATGTAGATGAATGCATAATTTCATTCTGATGGACTTCCACTATCACTCTGTTGGCTTCTTTATCGGCTGGTACGCACACAAAACGCTATGCGAGTACTTGAATTTTGTTTTGAATGAAATGTACGTATCACTTACCCTTGTATTAATTTCTAACTTTTTTTTGAAATGTGATATGCTAACATCCACAATATTCAGATATTTATTTAAATAGGAATCAAGTGAGCTTTTGTTAGATTTCTCCCGTTTAAACCAATTTTTACAAAGGGTGAAAGAACGTCTTTAAAGAACTAACGACACTCTTTCCAATTTATTTTCGACGGTGCACCATATTTTGGTCCTTTTATAGAAAGTTTGTAACCTCTCGGTGTCAAAAGATATTTTAAGGTCCCCTATAATTAAATGACCATAGGGAGTATATCATAACTTCAATGTTTCAATCTCGTGTTGAAGGAGCATTGTGTTCTATACTGACGTCAGATGTTATTGACGTACAATTGAACGTTAAACTTCTACTGGTATTTTTAGTATAAAAAATGGACACATTATATGTAAAACTATACTTTTTTGCTTCATATGTAGACTTACACTTATCGTCGGGTGAGTTATTAACTTTACGACAACATTCGGCACAACTTGGCAGATCTAACAATAGGGTAGCGATATCTGCCGAGTCTGCTGATTGTTTACGACAACTAATATTTCCATATTTTTATGCACTGTAGTTTCTGTTTTTGCGTCGATCCCGTTGCATATTATAATTTTTGGCTAAGGTATTTTACCATGAAGTTGAAGTCGCGTAAACTTGAAATTTTCTTTATTTTTCATTACTGTTATGGTCTGAGATTTAAGAGTCCCAAACTCGAAAATTTTTTATGAGGTATTTATCATATATAAAAAAAGGTTGCTTATATTTGTTAATCTGATTTAAAGAAGAAAACGTTTAAAGTGTACAGAGAATTTCAATTTTTTCATCATATTTAGATTTGATATTTTGCTTAGATTAGTCTTGTTATTAGCAAGACCTTCATGGTAAAATAATTCTCAAAATACGGAAAATCAATATTTGAAGAGTTATTTCACTTTATATGACTGGAAAGATACCGCTGCTAGTGGACTGTTAATTAGAATTTGATAAGATCAGTAGTCAGGGCTTTGCCAATGCGATAACTCATAAATTACTGGCAAAGTGTCATCCTAAATTGAGGTAAATTATATGGCCTTCCAAATACCGTTTCGATTCCTAACATCACTGAAGAGACATTATTTGTCGAAATCCGGATATGGTGTACAAAAAATATTTGCACCTCATGTTTGTGGTTTGCCACCTTTTCCTCAAGTTTATTATTTTCTGTTTGGTATTAAATTTATAGTTAAGATCCATTTATTACACCTTGTGATCCGTTTATTTGGCAATCGCCAATGGCAGTCTGCAGGGATTAATAACATTTGTTGTTCGACCTGTTAGTCAAATGCGTTTTGTTAAAATATACTTTTTCACTTTTTTGGTCTTTTGGAAAATGTTGTTTGTGCTGTATTTAGATCCCTCTAACAGGAAATTTGTTTTGCATGCACACGTAACAAAATTGCGATTTTTATCCAACGCAATCATAGGTTTGAACGTTGTTTTCAATTTAGACTTGTTTATATTTTTTCGTTTGGGCTTGTATTATATTTGCCTTCGGGTTTATATGATCCGTTCATCCTATTTTGACTCCTCAAAATTCAAGAGTCTATCCTAAATTGAGGTAAATTATGTGGCCTTCCTATAACCGTTTCGATTCCTAACATCACTGAAGAGACATTAATTGTCGAAATCCGGATATGGTATACAAAAAATCTTTGCACCTTTGTTTGCGGTATACCATCTTTGCCGCAAGTTTATTGTTTTCTGTTTGGTATTAAATTTATAGTTGAGATCCATTTATTACACCTTGTGATCCGTTTATTTGGCAATCGCCAATGGCAGTCTGCAGGGTTTGAGAACATTTGTTGTTCGACCTGTTAGTCAAATGCGTTTTGTTAAAATATACTTTTCACTTTTTTGGTCTTTTGAAAAGTGTTGTTTGTGATGTATTTAGACCCCTCTAACAAGAAATTTGTTTTGCACGCACACGTAACAAAATTGCGGTTATTATCCAACGCAATCATAGGTTTGAACGTTGTTTTCAATTTAGACTTGTTTATATATATATATATATATATATATATATATAAACAAGTCTAAATTGAAAACAACGTTCAAACCATCCTGGGCTTTCATTTTTGTCGTTTTGAACGATCCTGGTGACTGCAAATATACAAAACCGTTTCGAACGTAACACATTTATAAGAAAAAAAGACATAAGATGCGGCTTAATAAGTTTCCCCATATTTCCTACTATTCAAATTACTATTTATAGAGGAAAGTTAATAATTAAAAGTTAATGGTAAAATTGTGTGGTTATGTCTATTTTGCTTGTATATAGAGACAATGGTTTTTTTCCACAGTAGCTATAGTTACAGTTGAATTTCATTTTTAAAATTAATTATTTAGTCTTTAACTCGATCTATAATCCAATTATAACCTGATCTCGTTAGAAGTGAAGTTATAAGCTTAGAATCTTGGATAAATATTTTTCTATCTTTAACTCGAAATTCACAATAGTGTAGCTGGCATGTAAACGCAACATTAACTCATCTACTCTAGATCTACGATACTGTCGAATTTAACTCGAACTTGACATCTGATTTAGGTTTCGGCTTACCCAATTTCTTTATTCTGTTTTTAAAATTCATGATTTACAATATAATATGTTATTCAAACATTGGATGTTTAACTCAGATGTTTTAAGCATGAACTCGAACTTTGAAACGTAAAAAAAACCCAGCTCGTAGTCTAATTCGATTTTTTGTCTCACTCAAATTCTATTGGTCATGAAACTTTTAAGGGTGAAAAATTCTTTTTGAGTAAATTTCAAGAAAAGGTTTAGGATTTTAAAATATTTTGACCTTGAGCATTACTGAAGTAACATTTATTGTCGAAAGGCGCATCTGGTCCAGAACAGGACCGTAAATGATATTACTACTACTGGGTCGACATCTCTGCTGGTAGAATGTTATTGCCCGATGGTATCACAAGCCCAGTAGTCAGAAGTTTGGTAGTAAGCATGCAAACACCGTGTTATTAAAATTTGATAATAAACAATTTCATAAATAAAGGCAACAGTAGTATACCGAGGGAAACACATCAATTATAAGAGGAAAACAACGAAACAACAGAAACACTGAAGTGAACAAAAAACAAACGACAATGCAACACACACAGAAACGAACTATAAGATAACAACTGTCATTTTCCTGACTTGGTACAGGACATTTTAGGAAAAAATGATGGGTTGAACCTGGTTTTGTGGCTAGCCAAACCTCGCGTTTTTATGGCAATGTTAAATATAATACTAAAATGACAACATTACATGACAGGAATACAGTACAAATAAATGCAAGAACATTCAGGACAGAGAAATACACAAATAAACAATACAATAGTACATTTCGACATGCTAACCACAGAATAAAAACGAACACGTAAAACAACATAGGACAGCACACAAAAACAGCACAACAGAACCACGAACTGTCTTTCACACGACTGGATCATCGCCACAAAAGTTACGTCACAGGTAAATTTCTAAAAATTTGATACAGTTCAAGATCAGGTTTGTAACTATGTCATTTGATGTATTTTATAACAATTACAAGAATATTAATATAGAGTTGTGTAAGTAATTAGATAATTTATTGTATTATCTAGCTATGTCGGTATTTCTTTTAAATCAAACTGTAAAACAAATAAATCGTAAATTATAAGTTATCTAAACTTAAGGAATAAAACTCCCTGATGCAAAGCTCTGATTTCTCGCCAAGTTTTGGCTACACTTTTTGTCAATTTTTGTTTATAAGCTCTTTTTTTTTTAAATAAGTTTAGGATTTTCAAATATTTTGACCTTGAGCATCTCTGAAGAGATATTCATTGTCGGAATGCGCATCTCGTCCAAAATAATTGGTACTGTTAATATAAAAAGAAGATTATAAGATATTACGCATAAGTTATTGTTAAAAGGTTTTTTATTGGGTAGCTGCATAAATATTCAATACATATATGAACGTGAAACTTGAGTATTTATCTTAAAAATACAACTTACGTTACTCGATAAATCCAATGGGGAATTGAAAGCAACCCCACCCCCTCCCAAAAAGAAAATTAAAAATTAACAATTTAAAAACTAACTCAAAATCAAACAAAAACCAAACAAAAATTGTACCATGATATTGTAGAAAGTCAATCAGTTAACGTCAATATTATAAATTAACATCTATTTATGATAAGGTGGTCACTATTGGATATAATGAATCGATATAAAAATTATATATATTTGACCGAAAAGACTGAATTTACATTGGGTTGAACATTGACATTTAATTCTTTACATTTAGTTTAACATACTCCCTCAGGCAAAGTTGACCTTAGATGAATTTGGCTATTTGTTTTAGGTATTTTTGTCATATAGCTCTTCAACTGTTTCGGTACTTATACATCCCTCGGATTTCAAATGTTTGGCATTGCGCGTTCCTGGTGAAGGTAAATCCAGAAAAGCGCTTCGGACGCATGAAATTATTAAACGAGTTGTTTTCAATTTTTTTACATCACTGGGTCGATACCTCTGCTGGTGGACTATCAGTCCCCGAGGGTATCATCAGCTCAGTAGTCAGTTCTTCGGTACTGACATGATTTATAACAAACTTTTCTAAAATTGTCCGTTTATAAATTTTGAAATTATAAAGAAACCAAGGTTTCAACTCCCTCAGGCAAAGTTGACCTTAGATGAATTTGGCTATTTATTTAAGGTATTTTTGACATATAGCTCTTCAACTGTTTCGGTACTTATACATCCTCGGATTTCAAATGTTTGGCATTGAGCGTTCCTGATGAATGTAAATCCAGAAAAGCGCTTCGGATGCATGAAATTATTAAACAAGTTGTTTTCAATTTTGTTTTCAGTCGTCTAGTTTTTGAGAGACTTCTCTTTACTTTTCTACTGCTGTTCAAATAAGTTGGTGATTAAAAACTTAATAAACTACCTCTTTAACTTCAAATGGTACTCAGTTGATTAGATAAGTTGATATCATTTTAAGATATCGTTATTCCTTAAAGGCGTCATCTTGAACTTGCTTTTAAACCTGGCAGTTCTTTGCGAACCATTCAATGATTGTTCAAAATGTCAGGCAGTATTCTTTTTGCTATTTTTTGTTTTTCTTGTGACTATTACTAGAAACTGTGAAATTAATTGTTTTAAATATAACTTTTTCACACAAAGTGTTACACTAAATATGTTTGTTTCTATCCGTCTAATTTTTAAAACTCAAAAAATAAAAGTATTCATTACCTCGTTTGAATCACACGTAGCTTTGAAGTTACACAGTATTGGTGCTATTGCATTTCACATTTTAGGCAATGAAGACTTTGCATACATATATCTGAAATTTATTGTGATATGAATATGGTTTATTAAATTGAAATGAAATTATCAAGATGATTCGTTCTAAGCCAAATGAAAAGATATCAGTGTTAGCCAATGCTTTACATTCAAATTACATTGCAAATGATTCAACTTTTGACGTTATTGGCATCTGAAATAGAAAGGCGAATTAGCATAGGAGAAATTCTAAATAGAATTGAGCATGGAAACAGGGAAATAAAATTGAGAATAGAAATGGGGAATGTGTCAAAGAGACAACAACCCGACCATAGAGCAGACAACAGCCGAAGGCCACCAATAGGTCTTCAATGCAGCGAGAGACTCCCGCACCCGGAGGCGTCCTTCAGCTGGCCCCTTAACAAATATGTATACTAGATCAGTGATAATGGACGTCATACTAAACTCCAAATTATACACAAGAAACTAAAATAAAAAATGATACAAGACTAACAAAGGCCAGAGGCTCCTGACTTGGGACAGGCGCAAAAATGCGGGGGGGGGGGGGGGGGTTAAACATGTTTTTTTAGATCTCCCCCCTCCCCCCATACCTCTAGCCAATGTAGAAAAAACAAACGTACAACAGTACGCACAGTAAAACTCAGTTTAAGAGAAGTCCGAGTCCGATGTCAGAATAGGAAACAAAAGAAAATAAACAAAATGACAATAATACATAAATAACAACAGACTACTAGCAGTTACTGACATGCCAGCTCCAGACCTCAATTAAACTGATTGAAAGATTATGTCTTCATCATATGAATATCAGGCACAATCCCTCCTGTTAGGGGTTATGTATTATACCACCATAAAATATATGAGAAGAACATAACCCGTGTCATGCCAACAACTGGTTTTAGAATAAATATGTTTAATTCCGATGCAAAGACCCTATAAGTGAATCAATATTAAAGCCAAAATATGCAATCTTTAATGACCTGACAACAGTATCGTAACTATATCCCTTCTTAATAAAAATCTGTTTAAAGGTTTTGTTAGCTTTTGAGGTGAATACTGACATTTTTGTGCTTTGTAAAGAATATTACCATAAAAGATTGAATGTGAAATACCCGAACGTATAAGATGTCTGCATGTTGAGTTATATTTACGAATGATGTCCTAATACCGATGATAAAATTTAGTAAATGTTTTGACTAGTTTATGATATCGAAAACCCTGGTGTAATAATTTTTCAGTTATACATAAATTTCTCTCGCTAAAATTTAATACGTTGTTACATACACGAGCGAATCGTACAAGTTGAGATATATAAACACCATAAGATGGTGACAAGGGAACGTCACCATCTAAAAATGGATAATTAACGATAGGAAATGAAAAATCATCTCTTTTATCATAAATGTTTTGTATTAAGCTTCCCGTCAATGATATAGATATCAAGATCGAGGACTGTGGTCATTGTTAGTACTAGCTTTATTTAAGTAAGTTCAACAGGATAAATTTCTTAAGTATACATACTGAAGTCGTCATTATTGATATCCACATCCAAATATCTAAAAGTATTGTTAAATTTTTGTATCAGATGTTGTTTCGATGGCATACATAAAACAACAACAGACAGAGCCATGAACACAAAAAGGCGTAATCATTTATGAGTTTGAAGAAGTACATCATATATGTCATGACCAAATTAAATTCTATTGATACTATCAGTTAAAAAAAATTGCTGTCACAGTTTCTATTTTACAATAGAATTACATACATCCATTCGATATGCATCATGCATATAACTAAGTATTCAAGACACAAGATTTGTTTCCACATGACTCGTCAGCGGCCCTCGAATACAAATATTAGGTAAGCAAAATGAATACTATTTGAATAGCATTTAAAACCAAACTCAAAAGAGATTGTACCCAATTGAGAATTATTTGAACGTTTTTAAAAATTATTCTACAACCTGTCGATAAACGTTATTGCCGAAACGGACATAGATAATATTTAAACTTTGCAGTTTTAATCATTTCATCACTGTTTTAGTAAGTATACAAATTTGGCAAATTTCCCCTTTTCATATATGAAAAAGGCTTCATCTTTGCAGCAAGAAAATCTACACACAAATTTTTCAAAGAACCATTTAATTAGATATGAAATATTCTGTTAAACAAGATTGTGTGGTAGTGTAGTGTGCAGAGTCGAAAAATCATAACTGTTAATCAAATTGAACGGACCATCAAAAGCCCGTAATTTACACAAAACATCCAAAGAGTTTTTGACATTACCAAAAACAGTTAATTCCATTATTTGCATGTGCTTTAATAAAAAAATTAGTAATGGAACTATATTAACAGCACAGAAAGGTTAGTCGTAGAAAACTTACTCAAAGCTGAAATGAAACGGAATATGAACGGGTTTTTGTGACGTTTAGGTAACCAATATATAGTAAATACTTTGAAATTTTCAGAGGAGACCTTAAGCTTGGCTGTGATAGTAACATGATTGTAACGCACGGTCTTGAATGTAGATGAATGCATAATTTCATTCTTATGGACTTCCGTGTAGTATATACGTAATACCACTATCACTTTGTTGGCTTCTTTGTCGGCTGGTACGCACACAAAACGCTATGCGAGTACTTGAATTTTGTTTTGAATCAAATGTACGTATCACTTACCCTTGTATTAATTTCTAACTTATTTTCGAAATGTGATATGCTAATATCCACAATGTTCAGATATTTATTTAAATAGAAATCAAGTGACCTTTTGTTAGATTTCTCCCGTTTAAACCAATTTTTACAAAGGGTGAAAGAACGTCTTTAAAGAACTAACGACACTCCAATTTATTTTTGACGGTGCACGATATTTTGGTCCTTCTTTAGAAAGTGTGTAACCTCTCGGTGACAAAAGATATTTTAAGGTCCCCTATAATTAAATGACCGTAGGGAGTATATCATAACTTCAATGTTTCAGTCTCGTGTTGAAGGAGCATTGTGTTCTATTTTGACGTCAGATGTAATTTACGTACAATTGAACATTAAACTTCTACTGGTCTTTTTAATATAAAAAAAGGACACATTATATATAAAACTATACTATTTTTGCTTCATATGCAGACTTACACTTATGGTCGGCTGAGTTATTAACTTTACGACAACACCCGGCACAACTTGGCAGATCTAACAATAGGGGGTAGCTATATCTGTCGAAATCTGCTGATTGTTTACAACTAATATTTCAATATTTTTATGCACTATGGTTTCCGTTTTTGCGTCGATCCCGTTTCATATTTTAATTTTTGGCTAAGGTATTTTACCATGAAGTTGAAGTCGCGTAAACTTGAAATTTTCATTTTTTTTTTCATTACTGTTATGTTCTGAGATTTAAGGGTCCCAATGTGGGGTACACTCGAAAAAAAATTTATGTGGTATTTATTATATTTAAAACAAGGTTGCTTATATGTGTTAATCAGATTTATAGGGGAAAAACTTTAAAGAGTACAGAGAATTTCAATTTTTTCATCCTATTTGGATTCGATATTTTGCTTAGATTCGTCTTGTTATAAAAAATTGAAAACAACACGTTTAATAATTTCATGCGTTCGAAGCGCTTTTCTGGATTTACCTTCATCAGGAAAGCTCAAAGCCAAACATTTGAAATCCGAGGGATGTATAAGTACCGAAACAGTTGAAGAGCTATATGACAAAAATACCTAAAACAAATAGCCAAATTCATCTAAGGTCAACTTTGCCTGAGGGAGTTGAAACCTTAGTTTCTTTATAATTTCAAAATTTAACAACGGACAATTTTAGAAAGGTTTGTTATAAATCATGTCAGTACCGAAGTACTGGCTACTGAGCTGATGATACCCTCGGGGACTGATAGTCCACCAGCAGAGGTATCGACCCAGTGATGTAAAAAATTGAAACAACACGTTTAATAATTTCATGCGTCCGAAGCCAGGCCTTCATGGTTGCATAACTCTCAAAATGCGGAAAATCAATATTTGAAGAGTTATTTCACAACCGCAACTCATGGACTGTTAATTGGGATTTGATAAGACCAGTAGTCAGAGCTTTGCCACTGAGAGAACTCATAAATTATTGGCCATCAAAGATGACCATTGATAAAGTTGGCTATTCTGTTTGGGTCCTCTTTAATTATAACGTTGCAGCGTTTTTACGCACCACTGGCTTTCAAATGTTTAGGATTGAGTGTTCCTGGTAAATCCAGAAAGGTGCTTCGGACGCACAAAAATTTATAATATGTTTATTTCAATTACAATTAATACATTTTCTGTTGATCAACATACCAATTAATATAAAAGTGAAATTCCAACTCTCTCATGCAAACTTGCCTTTCCGTTTTTTGTTGTTATACTGTTCATTTACCGTTTAGTTCATCAGATATATATATATCTATATATATACATAAACATCCTGGGCTTTTATTTTTGTCGATCCTGATGACTGCAAATATGCAAAACCGTTTCGAACGTAACACATTTATAAGAAAAAAAGGCATAAGATACGGCTTAATAAGTTTCCCCATATTTCCTACTATTCAAAAGACTATTCATAGAGGAAAGTTAATAATTAAAAGTTAATGGTAAAATTGGGTGGTTGTGTCTACCTTGCTTGTATATAGAGACAATGTTTTTTTTGCCACAGTAACTATAGTTACAGTTGAATGTCCTTTCTAAAATTGATTATTTAGTCTTTATTTTACCTTAACTCGATCTATAATCCAATTATAACCTGATCTCGAAACCCGCGTCTAGCGTTCCAAGTTATAAGCCTAGAATCTTGGATGAATTTTTCAATCTTTAACTCGAAATTCACAATAGTGTAGCTGGCATGTAAACGCAACATTTACTCATCTACTCTAGATCTACGATATTGTCGAATTTAACTCGAACTTGACATCTGATTTTGTGTTTCCGCTAACCCAATTTCTTTATTCTGTTTTTAAAATTTCATGATTTACAATATAATATGTTATTCAAACATTGGATGCTTAACTCAGATGTTTTAAGCATGAACTCGAACTTTGAACCGTAAAAAATCCCAACTCTTAGTCTAAATCTATTTCTTGTCTCACTCAAATTCTATTGGTCATGAAAATTTCAAGGGTGAAAAAGTCTTTTTGAGTAAATTTCAAGAAAAGGTTTAGGATTTTAAAATATTTTTGCCTCGAGCATTACTGAAGTAACATACATTTATTGTCGAAAGGCGTATCTGGTCCAGAACAGTTGGTACGGTAAATGATATTACTACTACTGGCTCGACACCTCTTCTGGTAGAATGTTATTGCCCGCTGGTATCACAAGCCCAGTAGTCAGAAGTTCTGTACTAATCATGCAAATACGGAAATTGTGTTATAAAAAATTTGATAATAAACAATTATATAAGTTATCTAAAATTAAGGAATATAACTCCCTGATGCAAAGCTCTGATTCCTCGCCCGGTTGTGGCTACACTTTTTGTCGTTTTTGATGTATTAGCTAAGCTCTTTTTTTAACAATAAGTTTAGGATGTTCAAATATTTTGTCCTTGAGCATCACTGAAGAGACATTCATTGTCGGAATGCGCATCTGGTGCAGACAAATTAGTACTGTTAATGTTATTAGATATTAAGCAAAACTTATCGTCAAAAGGTTTTTTATTGTGTGGCAGCATAAATATTCAATAAATATGAACGTGAAACTTGAGTATTTATCTTTAAAACACAACCTACGTTACTCAATAAAACTAATGGTGAAATGAAAGCAACCCCCCACCCCCAAAAAAAAAAAATATTTAAAAAAAAAATTAACTTACTCAAAATCAAACAAAAGAACGTCAATCAGCTCACGTCTATACTATAAATCAACACCTATTTATGATAAGGTGGTCACTATTGGATATAATGAATAGATATAAAAAATATATGTATTTGACCGAAAAGACTGAATTTATATTGGGTTGAACATTGGCATTTAATTCTTTACATTTAGTTTTACACACCTTCAGTTGTCTAGTCTATTGAGAGATTTCTCTTTACTTTCCTACTGCTGTTCAAATAATTTGGCGATTTAGACATAATAAACTACCTCTTTAACTTCATAGGTATTCAGTTGAATAGATAAGTTGATATCATTTTAAGATATCGTTATTCCTTAAAGGCGTCATCTTGAACTTGCTTTTAAACCTAGCAGTTCTTTGCAAACCATTTTATGATTGTTCAAAATGTCAGGCAGTATTTTTTTGCTCATTTTCGTTTTTCTTGTGACTATTACTAGAAACTGTGAAATTAATTGTTTTAAATATAACCTTTTCACACAAAGTGTTACACTAAATATGTTTATTTCTATCCGTCTAATTTGTAAAACTCAAAAAATAAAAGTATACATTACCTTGTTTGAATCACACATAGCTTTGAAGTTACACAGTATTGGTGCTATCACATTTTCACATTTTAGGAAATGAAAACTTTGCACACATATACCTGAAATTTATTGTGATATGAATATGGTTTGTTAAAATAAAATGAAATTATTAAGATGATTCGTTCCAAGCCAAATTGAGAATTATTTGAACTGTTTTTAAAATTATCCTACAACCTGTCGATAAACGTTATTGCCGAAACGTACATAGATTTTGTTTTTTAAATCCTAGCAATGTACGTATTACTTACCCTTGTGTTAATTTTCTAAATTATTTTCGAAATGCTAATATCCACAATTTTGCAGATATTTATTTAAATAGGAATCAAGTGACCTTTTGTCAGATTTCTCCCGTTTAAACCAATTTTTACAAAGATGAAAGAACATCTTTAAAGAACTAACGACATCTTTCCAATTTATTTTCGACGTTGGACGATATTTTGTCCTTTATAGAAAGTTTGTAACCCCTCGGTCTCAAAAGATATTAAGGTCTCCTATTAAATGACCATAGGGAGTATATCATAACTTCAAAATTTTACAGTCTCAGGTTGAAGGAACATTGTGTTGTATATTGAAAATTAAAGTTCTACTGGTCTTTTGACAAGTATAAGAAAATGGACACATTGTATAAAACTAGTTTTGCTTCATATGTAGACTTACACGTAGGGTCGGCTGAGTAATTAACATTACGACAACATTCGGCACAACTTGGCAGATCTAACAATAGGGTAGCGATATCTAACGAGGTCTGCTGATTGTTTACGACAACTAATATTTCCATATGTTTATGCACTATGGTTACCGTTTTTTGCGTCGATCCCGTTTCATATTATAGTTTTTGGCTAAGGTATTTTACCATGAAGTTGAAGTCGCGTCAACTTGAAATTTTAATTTATTTTTTTTTCAGTACTTTTATGGTTCTGAGTTTATAGGGCCCCAATGTGAGGTAAACTCGAAAAATTTTGAGATGGTATTTATTATACGAAAAAAAGGATGCTTATATATGTCTATCAGATTTATAGAAGAAAAACTTTAAAGAGTACAGAGAATTTCAATTTATTCATCCTATTTGGATTTGGTATTTGGTTAGATTCGTCTTGTTATTAGCCAGGCCTTCATAGTTACAAAATGCGGAAGATCAATATTTGAAAAGAGTTATTTCACTTTATATGACTGGCGCGATACCGCTGCTGATGGACTATTAATTGGGATTTAATAAGCCCAGTAGTCAGTGTTTTGCCCCTGAGATAACTCATAAATTATTGGCAAAGTTTACCATTGATAAAGTTGGGTAGTCTGTTTAGGTCCTCTTTGATTATAACGTTGCAGCGTTTTTACGCACCACTGGCTTTCAAATGTATAGGATTGATTGAAATTCCAACTCTCTCATGCAAAGTTGCCTTTACGTGATTATTGTTATTCTGTTCATTTGCCGTTTAGTAATATAGTCTATCAGATATATAAACAAGTCTAAATTGGAAAACAACGTTCAAACCTGTGATTGCGTTGGATAAAAACCGCAATTTTTATACGTGTGCATGCAAAACAAATTTCTTGGTAGAGGGGTCTAAATACAGCACAAACTACATTTTCCAAAAGACCAAAAAAGTAAAAAAGTATATTTTAACAAAACGCATTTGACTAACAGGTCGAACAACAACTCTTCTTAAACCCTGCTGAATGCCATTGGCTATTGCCAAATAAACGGATCACCGATGTAATAAATGGGTCTTAATTATAAATTTAATACTAAACAGAAAACAATAAACTTGCGGAAAAGATGATATACCGCAAACAAAAGGTGCAAAGGTTTTTGTACACCATATCCGGATTTCGACAATTAATGTCTCTTCAGTGATGTTAGGAATCGAAACGGTATTTGGAAAGCCATACAATTTACCTCAATTTAGGATAGACTCTTGAATTTTGAGGAGTCAAAATAGGATGAAATGATCATATAAACCCGAAGGCAAATATAATACAAGCCCAAACGAAAAAATATAAACAAGTCTAAATTGAAAACAACGTTCAAACCTATGATTGCGTTGGATAAAAACCGCAATTTTTGTACGTGTGCATGCAAAACAAATTTCTTATTAGAGGGGTCTAAATACAGCACAAACAACATTGTCTATCAGATATATATATATACATCCTGTGCTTTCATTTGTGTCGTTTTGAACGATCCTGGTGACAGTAAATATACAAAACCCTTTCGAACGTAACAAGAGAAAGAAAAAAAGGCATAAGATGCGGCTTCATTTGTTTTCCCATATTTCCTACTATTCAAATTACTATTTATAGAGGAAAGTTATTAATTAAAAGTTAGTAAATGGTAAAATTGTGTGGTTTTGTCTCCCTTGCTTGTCTGTAGACACAATGTTTTTTTTCACAGTAACTAGTTACTGTTAAACGTCCTTTTTAAAATTAATTATTTACTTACTCGACCTATATCTAGGTGCGCGTTTCGAGGTCAAGTTATAATTGGATTATCGAAGGTGATCTATAATCCAATTATAACTTGACCTCGAAACGCGCGTCTAGCGTACCAAGTTATAAGACTGGAATCTTTGATGAGATTTTATCTATCTTTAACTCGAAATTCACAAAAGTGTAGCTGGCATGTAAACGCAACATTAACTCATCTACTCTATATCTACGATATAGTCGAATTTAACTCGAACTTGACATCTAATTTGATGTTTCGCGAAACCCAGTTTCTTAATTCTGTTTTTAAAATTTCATGATTTGCAATATATATGTTACTCAAACATTGAATATTTAACTCAGATGTTAAGTCGAAGGGAAATTTAAACATGAACTCAAACTTTGAATCGGGAAAAAATCCCAATTCGTAGTCTAACTCAATTTTTTGCCCCACTCAATTTCTAAATGAACAATAACATGGTTCACGATAGAATATGTACAACTGAAGCAACGAAAAACTATTCATTTTCACAACATACATTTCGTTATCACGGTCTGCGTCCGTGTTTGTTGTTGGATTTTCGTAAGCGCAAAAATTGCCCTTATCCAGCTATACTTACTTTTCTAGCCTTTCAGTCCTACGAAACCATTATATTTTTTTTCTCGTAATGAATATGACGAACTATTGATCACTGCACCTTTAGCAAACAATCATTGTTAATCAAATGTTAATTTTCCTCATTTGTATAAAGTATCATATGATAAATATACCAAAGATGACATAATGAGTGTATCAAAAGTCTATAGAAAAGATTTGTTGTCGTTTTCACATGGCCTGGGCCGTTATATTCGTTAATTTCTTCCTCGTTAACGCTCGCGATAAAACTATATTAGAACGGCCCAGGACCAAGTGAAAATTTACAACAAATATATTGCTTGCATGAATTATTTCTTAATTTTAATACATTTGATTTACTATTAAACTGTTTACCATCAGAAAAATAATTAAAAGCTTTGTATGATTAACTTACATGCTTTGGCAACAAATAGAATCCTCAACAGTATATATTGTAGCATTCCTGTCAATCTGGAAATAAACTTAAAAATTATCGTTTTCGAAAAAAAGGAAATATGTTACCATTAGTTTCAGTACAATGGATTATACGTCTGCATGGGGGTGTTGGGTGTTTGGGTTGGAGGCAAGGGGTGGGTTTCGGAAATTCATGTGTTATTTTTTTTCTTTTACAATAACATTCCATTGTATAAAGCCAGTGGCACAAACAAAACAAAATTCAAAATTCGTTTTAAGGTTGATAAATGTCATATGTTAATATTTGGCAAAAATTAAGAATTTGCAAGTGACCAAAGCATTTTATCATAATCTTTACGATTGAGTTTGTAAACTTATATGAACCAAAACTATTTTTCTTCTTTTTTTATTATAAATTATATATTAATAGTTGTTATAAAAGAAATAAAGAATAAGCAGACACGTACCTAATACCCGCGTCTTTAAAGCAACCACTTATGCGACAGAAATAAACATCTTTATCTTTTAAGGAAAACCATGCCTATCAAGTACAAGTAGTTTGCGTTCATTAAAGATGGTCAAAAATTCTGCAAATGGAACGATAACCTTTTGTAACATGCAAAGAATAAATGTTAAAAAGTAAAAGTAAAGTTTAATAAATATAAATACAAATGACTAGTATCACACTCTTATCTTTCGTCTGAGTTTACAAATATATTAAAGGTGTTGTTGAAAAGTAAATGAAACAATAATTTAAATGTTCCAACATTTTTAGACAATGTTTGTTGTGTGTTTAGTTACGTCAATGGTGGTGGGTCAAATATTGGAAGGAAAAAAGTTTCGGGAGCGCGAAATATTTTTTTTAAACGAACAGAAAAATGGGACTGGATCCTGTAATGAACAACTAGAGGATTAGGAACTGGTTATTCTTCAGGAGAACCTGATTTTACCCTGCTTTTGATGGGGCTCGTGTTGATCGTTCTTAAGTATTCAATGAAGTGTTTTGTAAACTGTAAGCTATTTGTCGTTTATTCTTTTCTTTTGGCCATAGTGTTGCCAGATTTCTACGACTTCAAATTTTTTTATTTCCCCCTGGTCTCATCTTTCTTATTTTTTTTGTTTTATACTTGACCTGGTTTAAAAATGAGAGGCGAAAGATACCACATGGACATTCAATAGTTAAAGTTAAATCAAATTCAATTGAATTATAGTCATGACTTGTATCACTTACCATGCCATGCGTCTGCCTTCGAATTATTTTTTCCTAATCAAATGTATGATTTTATAATGTCTTAGTTTATACAGGAATTCAAGGAATCAACATTCAGCATCTGACTTAAGACGAAAAATCGATTCACTTGAGAGTGTGAGAATACACGGAGGAAGTAACATCTAGTTCTACGAAAATGCAGAATTTATTAAATTGAATTTAAATTTTTTGAATCGACTTTTTATGTTAAAAAAATTATGGGTACACATTTATTGTCATCGGATAGAACCATATGAATTTCATCTGTTTGAAGTTCGGCTATCAAAGTTTTTTCCCCAAACATGCATTGGAAAATGCGTCCTCTATAGTTTTGCTTTTGACTTTTAAAAGGTAATCTGTTGTGATCATTGAAACGTCCGTTGTATTCTTTGATTCAATTTTTAAATTTCTAGATCCTAAATTATTTATAATTTTTGAAATGTTCTACAAAATGAGAATTACTATATGCTTTTTACACATTTTTACATATTCAATATTTAATCTAGGAAGCAATGTATATATAATACAGTTGTAGGTGGTTTTGTATTTCTCATTTAACGTCCATGTGTGATAGCGATAATTTGTGTAAATTGTGCATCTTTATTTGAAATTATTTAAAAGGATTAGTTTTCTTAAATCTGATATCTTTGGACTTTCACAGACAAACTGATCGGTCATGAAATGTCATTATATTGTTATACTTATTATCGTTTTATCTAAATCATTTTATTTGCAATATTTGTCCGTCAAAGTGATTTTATTAACATATTACGATTTTTCTTTATAAAGCTTTTTGTGTTATAAGTAACAATTAAGTGTCAGTATATTTTCACAAAGTCGGAAATTTGTTTCAAGATAATTCTATTTGTAAATAATAGATAAAGTCACAGCTTTGTATAGTTCTTAAGTTTTCTTATGTAAAGAATAAATAATCCTTTAGTCATTTCAATTCGCGCTATTAAGCCTTAAACTAAAACGACAGATTTTTGTAATATTCTTTTGTTAATCTTTCAAGTGCTAATTGTATTATTTCATTGTCATTCGGTAATCTCGTTTCTATTATTGTAACCATGTAAACTCTTGATTTAAATATGTTTTCCGAAGTTCTTACTTCAGTGAGAGTCGGGCATTCGTACTGACAACATCAGCTCATTTGTAAAAGTACATGTATTCCATCCTGAATCAATAAATTGTTAACTACTGCATAGGACTTGTGTCTAATTCTACAAGTGGAGTTCAAGCGAGTATTCACAGTCAAGTGACTAGGTCCTAGTCATTGTCTATCGTTGGCATCGCCAACGTCTGCAACCGGTCGTGGGTTGCAGCTCGTTATCATCATCAATCTAGTAGCCAGTCTCCCGGTTACATTTATGGTGGAGGAAACCCAGAGGCGTGTCGACTTTTTAGTTCGACACACGGTACCAGTATCTCAAGCAGCAAGTGACAGTTAGATCGCTAGTTCCCATCATCTCAGTTTATTCAGCGATGGAATATAGTTTTCGACCTCAATGGAGAACGTGGACATTTTATTCCTGTCAAAATCTAATGTGTGTCAGATGTGGATTACAACATCATCGTTTTGGGACATGTTCAGCAATAGATAAGCAATGCTTCAAATGCAACAAATTCGGACATTATTCAAGGCAATGTTGGAGTAAATCAAGTAAATCTTCAAACTGTTTACAGCTCGTCCAGGAAAAGACAAATCGTAAAAAGCAACGTGATAGTAAAAGACTGAACGAATATTTTGAAAGAAAAAATGTAATGCGTGTGTTGCCATTCTCTGGCATAAGATCTACAGCTTTTCAAAATTGCTAAGACGTTTCTGTCATACTTCGTTCCGAACTTAAGTCTGTAAAAAGTCAACTGCGTGAATGTAAAGTCGCACACAGAAAGGATATCACAAAATTACAAGATCAACTAACAGAGTCCGAGCGTGAAAACACAAGCTTAAAGAAGCAAAAAGAAGACTCAGCAATTCAAGATTCAAAATCTATCCAAGAATATTCAGACAAAATTTCTCAACTTGAATCCAAACTCAGTGATAGTGAAAATTTTGTTAACGTAAATTAATAACTAATCTTAACAAGCAAACTCAGTCGTGGATAATAGAACAGGAAGAAAAACACAAAACCGAGAACGACAGACTCATTTGGCGTAGTGATGAACTTTATAAAACTATTCAAATATTGTCGGATGAAAATAATCGATTAAAATTAATGCAGCAACAGACAAACGATCAATCAGCAAATAGCAACAAACATTTTCGAGAAAACAGACATTACCGTAGAAGATAGTTTTTTTAACCTCAAAGCGGGGACGCTTTGGATTTCAAAGGGGAGGGAATCTGTGATAGCGATAATTTGTGTAAATTGTGCATCTTTATTTGAAATTATTTAAAAGGATTAGTTTTCTTAAATCTGATATCTTTGGACTTTCACAGACAAACTGATCGGTCATGAAATGTCATTATATTGTTATACTTATTATCGTTTTATCTAAATCATTTTATTTGCAATATTTGTCCGTCAAAGTGATTTTATTAACATATTACGATTTTTCTTTATAAAGCTTTTTGTGTTATAAGTAACAATTAAGTGTCAGTATATTTTCACAAAGTCGGAAATTTGTTTCAAGATAATTCTATTTGTAAATAATAGATAAAGTCACAGCTTTGTATAGTTCTTAAGTTTTCTTATGTAAAGAATAAATAATCCTTTAGTCATTTCAATTAGCGCTATTAAGCCTTAAACTAAAACGACAGATTTTTGTAATATTCTTTTGTTAATCTTTCAAGTGCTAATTGTATTATTTCATTGTCATTCGGTAATCTCGTTTCTATTATTGTAACCATGTAAACTCTTGATTTAAATATGTTTTCCGAAGTTCTTACTTCAGTGAGAGTCGGGCATTCGTACTGACAACATCAGCTCATTTGTAAAAGTACATGTATTCCATCCTGAATCAATAAATTGTTAACTACTGCATAGGACTTGTGTCTAATTCTACAAGTGGAGTTCAAGCGAGTATTCACAGTCAAGTGACTAGGTCCTAGTCATTGTCTATCGTTGGCATCGCCAACGTCTGCAACCGGTCGTGGGTTGCAGCTCGTTATCATCATCAATCTAGTAGCCAGTCTCCCGGTTACACATGCTGCGTCATGTTTTGTCATGTTTTGTTTGAAAAAGATGACTGAGACCATTCAGATAGTGATTGATTGCTTTTCTCACTGTTAATTTATTTTTGTATATTTTATTATTGAAAACACTTGTTTGTCATTTCTTTTTTTTTTCTTTTGGTCATGGCGTTGTGTCTTCTTTGAATTTCAGTTTTTGATCGTCATCTTAGTTTCTTCCCTTTTTTTGCGAATTTCCTAATAATTAAATAAAGCTGACCTGTTACTGAATATAACTGTATTTGCAAAATTTCGCTATAAATCGATTTATCAAAAAACATGTGCCTTATCAAACCAGAAACTAAATGGACAACTCTTGGAGATGTATGGACACTTCTGTATGCATAGTGTTACATGTATCGGAGAGCTTGTAATATACACAAATAGAAATAATGATAATTTACCTACAAAATGTAGTTATCGTGTGTTCAATTACAAAAAAAAAACATTTTTCAAAATTGCCTTCATTTAAATTATATTTCCCCATCGTTTCAAAACAGAAGAAGTTTTTAATTTTTTTTAACTAAAACAGAAAAAAAAATTAAAAAATGATAAATCTTTCATTAGTATCACAGGAGTTGTCTTTCTTGGCTGCTTCAATCCATGTGCAACGCACGATTAAGCTACTCAAAGTAATCTGGTTTTAGTTCTGAAATGACACAATGATGACGTTCTCACACAACAGTGTGTTCTATGCTGGTTCTTGTTCTCGTTGGTCGCTTGAGCTCCCAAGAATTGACCAACGAACGAAAAGCAAAGAACGGTAACAGATTGAAGTTGGTTCCGACAAAAATGATAAAGGAAACTTTTTAAATGAAGATATTTAATTTAAATATCATTGTAAATACGTCGACGGAAAAAAGATGAATTTCGAAAACAAACACTCGATAGTGACATTGGGCTTAATGTTATTTGACCTTTAACGGAACTGTATTTCACTCTGGTTTAATGCAGATGAGACATACATGTGATTTGTTTCTATGTTAGTCTTTCAAAGAAGAAGTTAACCATTGACATATTTCCAAAACGATATCATTTGGGTTTAGGCTCAAATTAAATAACATATTTTAAAGTACTTAGTGTTTAAATGGGAGATTACTGTTTCTTATTGTTTGTATTTTCCGAATCCAGCTGAGCTAAAAGTTATTAGTTATTTCTAAAAATAAAAAAATCTACCTTAATCAAATGGCTGAAATTTCAAGCAGACTTAAGCCCTAACATACTGATTTCATCTTATGAAGAAAAATAATTTGCTTAATGTCTGAAAAATATTCCTTTTCAACAAAATTTTGAAAAATGAATAATAAAGGGACCAATGACTTGGAAAGCGATAATTCATTTTAATCAAACACAGACTGGCATTTCAATTTAGTAAGAAACAAATTCACGAGTTTCCGATAGTTGAAGTTACATTAGACACGATTAGAGCTTTTAGTTCAGCAGTAAATAAACCGGTATAGGACATACAATACCGCTTAACGTATCATTTACATAAATGTCCGTTCAACAAATCCGATTGGTTAAAATTTCATGCTATTGTAACATCAACGAATGAAGTAAAATTTCGTGATCAATATAGTGGAGATTCTAGTTTCCAGTTATACACAAAATTGGTTTGACAGTGATCAAAACTGCATTTATTTTACACAGAAATATCTAATTAAATCACGATATAATAGTCTCGGATTGTGAATTATTGGTAAAAAGTTTCTCAAATTCAAAACAATTTAAGGAATTAACTATTGCATGCCGTCTTTTTTTAATAAAAGGTAAGTTAACTTTTAATTTTGAACAAAATATCACATTCAATTTGAACTAGGTTAGTACTGAATGACTGCTCTATGTTATTCAGCCCAATATGGATTATTTCAATAAAAGCGAAATTAATCATAACCAGCACATTAAACTATCATAAATTGTACATTGCTTAATGCAGTATATAGACGTGTAAAAATGATATCTACTACCATTGTATGCTTATATAACGGTCTTTAACTATATTTGATCATACAATGTAGATATAACGTATGTAGCTATGCCGGTCTTGTATACTGTTACATCATACAGATATAAAAGTTATGGTGTGTTGTACAAATATATCGGTCTTACCATATATGATGACATGATAACAGTACATAAATATATAACGGTCTTGATATATCTTGATGAATAATAACTTCAAACGGTCTTATTGTACTTTGTAAAACTTTTATACAAAAATTATTACATTACTGAAGGTTGGTTTGAAGGATTTTATTAATATGTAAACTCGGCCGACTCACTCACAAACTGAATAAGTCCGAAGGATGTGATTGAAAAACCAAGTTAACACATTTAAAACTAAATAAAGATAACCTTTAAAAATATTATTATTTATCATTTCAGTAAAATGCAATGAACTTTACGTCTTAAATCACAAAAGTATAACAGACTCCAAGGTTAATTAAAAAAGTTCTATAACTCAAATTTAAAAGATGTGGTATGATTGCCAATGAGACAACTATCCACCAAAGTTCATATGAAGTGGATGTAAGTAATTACAACTGTATAGGCAACCGTACCGCCTTCAACAATGAGAAAACCCATACCGTATAGTCAACTGTAAAAGGCCCCGACATGAAAAATATGAAACAATTCAATTGAAAAAACTAACGGCCTAATTTATAACAAAACAATTTACGAGAAAGAAATATGAAAGACATGAACCAACGGCAACCCCTGAACTACATGCTCCTGACTTGAAACAGGCAAGAAAATACTAAAAAAAAACTATTTCGACAGTGTACGAATTGATATTCATGACGTCACGAACCGGGTTTATACATGTATACACTCTTTGGTTGCCATGGTGTTTGGCAATGAAATAAGACTTATTTCTACCATATGTTGGAATTATACAAATATTGTTATCGTGGCATGCAGAAATAAGCATCATGGCTTATTTTGTAAAAACCGGTATAAGTCATTAATATGCATACAAAACGTGTTCTTGGACTAACCTTCGTTCACTCAATGCTCATTTGGTTTGATTGATATTTGGTTACTTAACGTCCAGTGTCAAATATTTCATGCATGTTCATGATCAGGGCAAGAACAAATTAACAATAAATACAATAAGTAGTGCAGAAAGCGTAGTACTATCTTTACACGAGACATCGGATTTATCGTCCCCATTCTGACCGGATGCGACTGCGTACTTGTACATTCCTCATAGCCAAACGGACGCCCCACTTTGGCAAGGGTTTTACCTCCGGTCGGTAGAAGACCGAAGCAACCATATTTCTATTACCCAGTCACCCTTGGGGCTTCGATCATATGAAACCCCAATTTCGTTTCTTTGACGATCCTTTTGAAAGCCAAAATCTAAAACGTTAAAAACCAAAAGGACCACATTAAAAGAGCCCAAACTGTTTCAGATCAAATGACTTTGGGGATTTCAACCGAAGCGCTTTAGCGCACGAACATTATTTTATGAACTGGAAACTATATCATTTCAACCATGCCCATCCGGAAGCACTAAATAAGACATCACATGATAATTGCCTGCCAATCGTATTTATTTATGGAATCCTTAACAGTTAACAGTTTGTTAGAATAGTTTGCTCTTACTCAGACAGAAAGTTGCAAGCAACGATTACCGTCATAACTTAAAAGCAGAACAAATCTGGAAAGGACAAGAAAAGAACGAATAACAAAGACAGAAAATCACTGAAATGCTTCGTTATATCTTAAAAGATTGTATCTTATCTATTGCTTAACCTTTTTCTAAATTGAAAAATATCTACATTCGGATATATGTAAGCTAAATGAAATACAAATATATAACATAACAATCTGATTAAATACAGATCCTGTGTTCACGATACCCTCTTTTTGCTGTAAAGACCTTTCGGGATCCTCGAATTGTGTCGTAATGATACACACCTTCACAAGTTTGAAGGCAGAAATTTCATCGGCTGATGTCATAATAGAAAGTACTGTAGAACAGAGTGTTGTCAGATCCTTATAAGCGTAGCGTGGACACAGGATCTGTTTTTCGATCAGCTTGCGAAAATTAGAAATTGACACCAAAAGATACCAATCTCATTACTTATTTCCTAAACCATAAATGCTGGGGTTATGAGTATAAATGGACGAAAAAGATCTGAACATAGAAGTTCTAGTTATTTATCTCCGTCTCAACATGCATAGAAATAGAAATATAACTTACCCCTTTTTTAACTTGAAAAGAGCGCAAAGTTTAAATTGAATTAAAATCATATCATATGAATGTTAATTTTTCTCAAAAAGTTATTTAAGTTAAAATATTGTATCGAATTGAGGTGAATTACCTGAAAGTTATCAAATTTACCTAAACGTGTATACATATCTCCATGGCTTGCTCATTTCAATAAAGGTTTAGCATATCAAACAACCCCTGAAACGCAAGCTGAAAAGATTTCTGTCAATTTCCTGTAGAGCTTTGTGTGTTGTATTGATGATTATGTAGAATCACACTGCTTCTAAAAGTCAACATTAGTTTAGTTGATTGTTTTAGTTAAGAGAAATCCAATGGAGTTCAGTACTTTCGCCAGCTTACTTAATAATATTCAGATGTTTCACTGTGAATCTTCGTGTAAATCTTGTTTCTATAAAATAGTGTGTCCTCGACAATATTGTTTTTGTAATGCATGCTCGAATATGAAATAAGAATTAGCATCCATTAAAAAACCTCTAAATGTCATCTAGAACTATGACCGACAGTTTTATTTAAAGCTGAAACAAATCAATCTATATATTCTTATTTTTCGTGTGAACAAACTCCGTTTACATTTGAAATACACAAGTGTGAATCATATATGATAATTTGGGATTTCCACAAAGATGTATGCGTCATACACAAGAAATTACCAGGTATAATGTTATCTAATTTGATTGTTACATATTTTAATTCAAAATTAAGTCAGTTTTTATCTTGGCAATTGTACCAGGTCTATTATAGAAAACTTACGGTCATACATCTTGTCGATACTAGTATTTTACCATTGCTCAATGTCATGTTTTTTTCTCAAATTGTTTTTTACGTCTTTACACTTAATCCAATGTATGTGTACTGATTGATATTTGTGTCTTGGACACATGATTTATGTATTAGCTGTAAGGAGCACTGCTAGTACTCTTAGATTGGTACTTTTGTGTGTATTTAGTTCTTTTGTTGGTTTGTGGTTTGTGTCGATCTGATGATTCTTGCCTTTTCAACTGATTTTTTCTGTTTGTTCTTACGTTGATCATTGTATATGTGCCTGTCCAAAGTCAGGAACCTATAATTCAGTGGTTATTATTGGTTGCTGTCTAACAAATGTTTCGATTATTGTGTTGTATATTAATCAGGCCGTGAGTTTGTTCGTTTCTGTTTGAGTTGTCTCATTGAGTCATGTCGGGAAATTCTATAGCTTACTAAACGGTATAGATTTACTCATGTTGAAATCGTACGGTGACCTTTAGTTGCCTACATCTGCGTCAATTGGTCTCTGGAAGATAGTGTTCTCGGTGGCAATCAAACCACATCTTTTTTTATATTTATGTTGTAAAATCATAAGTCTTACGTTCAAGTTATCAACTTTTAGTAGAATGCAAGAAAATAAAAGCAAGAATTTACCAACATATGTCTTTATCATTTGTCCACGTGTAAAAGATCATTTACATTTTCTGAACATACTGATTTTGACGTCTTTTGGTTTTTATTACTTTATTTATGTTCATGAACGACGAATCAACCTTTATTTTAATTCGTCAACGCTATTGTTTTCTTGTAGTTCTCATTATGGTACAAATGTTATTTTGGAGATGACATTATGATGTTGCATCTTTTGTTTACGTAAGACATAAAACCGACAGACCACTAATGATATTTGATGCCGAGTCATAAAACCGCCAGACCACTAATGATATTTGATGCCGAGTCATAAAAACGCCGGCCCACTAATGATATTTGATGCCGAGTCTAATCCAAGCAATGATTATTATTTGCGTTACGTTTTCTCAAGGATAGTCCCGTTTCCTGATTCACTGAGATCAAAGCGGCTATCTTATCATTAAAACAGTAATGTTATCTTCAAATCATCACATATAATTATTTAAAACACGTTTTATTTTTGAAATGTGTTACGATCACGAATGTGGAATTCCTTTATGAATTATATTGGTGTTAACCATGAAAAAGTTGTATATTGTCTTCTGTTTCTGCTTTAATAATCATAACAAATTTTTATAATAAAAAAAATGCTTACTGAAATCTATTTGATCACGAAGAGCATGCCAAAGATACCACCACCGGGCTTAAATTGTGTGTCTTTAAAAGAAAACACGCGTTATTATGCTTAGAAACATCACGAAACTATTAAAACAAAGTCGTACGAAATATGTTTTTTTGAAAATCCGTTATTTTCCAATAAGGTATATAACAACACGTTTTCAAGTATAAATTATAAATTCTACTAAATTCTCATAAATCATAATATTTTTACGATGAAAAGTTTTGCAATGTGTATATACTTTTAAAATTTAACATACAATTTTTGAATAATTACTTAGGACGAGCGAATCTTGCATTTGGCGGTAATGCAAATGGTACTGAATTGCCAGAACACTTTTATAATTGATTCACGTTTGTAATGTATTGTAAAATGTATATTGCTAGCAGCAAATTACCCAATTTAAGAAATTAGTCAGTAAACAAAAAATAAGACGAATTTATGTGATGACAACACCTTTGCTTATTCGTCCTTTTTCAAATCAAATACGATATCGTGTTAAGATACATTTCGAGTTTGTGTGTTGTCTTTATTTATCAGTTTAAGTAATTTATTAATGGAACTTACAGTTCAGTTTGATTATTTTTATTCCTAAAAAGTATTGACAAACAATAAATTGGCCAGGATTGGTCAAAGAATAGCAAACCAAGCTTCAGTGTTTATGCAATATTTGCCACTGGACATAAAGTGAGAGTAAGAATAGCTATATACATAAATTTTAATATGATGTAAACATATAGATTTTTTGTGCAACTAGTAGCCTGCAAATTATTTTAAACTTCTAGAAAACCGTAAGAAAATATTTTCTCTTGTTGAAAAGTTATGATATATATCTTGAACATTGCAACTATTCCAATTGTCTGATTTTTGTCTTCGAATATACTCAAATGAAAGTGATATATCTTTAAAAAAATAAAGAAATGATTAAACCTTTCATGAAATAATTGATTAGTTGTCCTGCAATAATTTATCGGTATACAACACATGCAAACGTGTAGGATGTTTATAATACTGGAGACGATATTCCAAGTCGTTCACAGGATATTCTAGAATGAAAATTAAGGTGACCAAATAGGAATTACGAAAAATAGTAGCTTTTTATGATACAAAACAGAATTTCCAAGAAGACATTCGACTAACCCGAATAACTCAGTCCCTCCCATAATCGATCTGTAATACTTGCGATGTGATGAATCGTGTCTTTATAGGTTAAAACTAGAGGAGTACCGAAGCGTCTGTGGTATTATGGAAATCAAAATATCACAAATTTATAACACTATAAAGACCGAGACTATTCAAAATCTTTCAATACGTTCCAACATTCTTCTGCAGAAGAGATAAGTCAGGGACCAAGTCCATCATGTAAACATCAATAATGCTCGATACATTTTGTATCTTATACGAAAGTGTGCATTTCTATAACTGAGTTGAAATAAATGTTATTAATTTCCTGTAAAGCTAATGTTTTATCGGCAATCAGTTGAACGCATGAAACTTCACAAGTCTCAAGAACAATTTGATCGGAAATAATTAAAGCAATAAATAATTGATAGACTTCATATTAAAGAAATCAGCCTACAAACGGATCCTTTAAACGAGTTGTAGTATCTTGAAGTTATTTTAATGTTATTTTTCTTTCACTTTCCTGCATTAGTATATATTGTGTATTTCTAAGAATTTATTCATTTGCATATTACAATAGTGAAAAGCGATCGACTATTTGATTAATTAAAAAAATTGAAAAAAACCAAATTGTTACACAAATGTATGAAACATTAAATAGTAATATAATTGTTTAATATTCAAATATTGGATTTTTATCCCTCGTAGGTTATATTGACGGAATTAAAATTAAACGTAAAGATTTATTTCTTTCGCTTACGGACAACTGTTCTTCAACTTTCTAATTGTATCCATCTGATTCATTAGTACGTAGCTGTCGTATCAGCTCATTTGTCACCGATTCAATTTTTAAATAAGTTTTGGATTATCAAATATTTTGTCCTCAAGCATCAACGAGAAGACATTTATTGTCAAAACTCGGCGGACCAACAACACTTGATAACTCACACTTATTTTTGCCGTATGTTCTGTTAACCATACGTTGTGAGTGGAATGTTAGTCGAGTTGTAAGTAAAGGTATGATTATCTTTAAGATTTCATGGCCTGCGGTAAGCCATAAAGGCTGGGGATGGAATAAACTCTGGATGTCTTATTTGCACTTAAAGATCAGTGCTAAAGGACAATTATCCGCAATTTTGTTTGAGCGATATTGAAGATGACAACAAGGGAAATTTTTTGGGATGTATAATATTTAATGGAGCATACTAAAACAGATGTTATACAATTAAACTTAAATTGACCAGCTCCAGAAACATAATTAAGTTCACTTCAAAATAGGTTAGTGTTAAAGGAACCTTCCCTTCTCGTATTATCTCGCGAGATTTTGTTTTCTATGATCTTTCACATAGAACAAATCTTCACGGTTCCTCTATTTTGTTTTATTGAAGTTAAGTGCACGTCTCTTCTGCATAATAATTAAAAAAAAACAGTTTTTAGTACGTGAAAACCTATAATAACGAGGTCAAAATGTTATAAAAGAAACGAAAAGAAAAATTTGAGTCTTAGACTAGATTATGTCTTAAATTTGAAAACCCCTTATTTAAAAAAACATTGCATCAATAGTTTATTGATATAACTGCATGCTTGGTGTGTGATGCTAAACGTTTAATTCGGAATATTATCTTGTAAACTGTAAGAAAAGTATTATTTTGTATTTTGAGAATTTACCATACCAGTTGATTAAGAAAGTCTTACTATACTGAATTGCTATCTCATTCGTGAAACGATTTCTTCCATTTGGTGTTTGATTATGTCTATAAAGTGTTATGAATTAGTTGTCTATCACAAAATATGATATTTTGGTAGAGTTCTGAATTATTTTTCGGTGTGTTTGATTATTGCCTACCATTAATCAGATCTACACAATTTATTGGACATTTTGTTCTATAATATCTAAGATTGAAGACAGTATGTATAAATCAATGCTTATAAGAATTTATGAAATATTGAAAGGAAATGTTACCATAATGGAATTCGGATTTTACAACGGGTCCGTCTTTCTCGTTTGAATCCCATATGATTAAATGTAATTCACAATAAAACTTTCATCTTTTAAATCTGCTGTTAAAGATATAAATGTTTTGTTTTCCAAAACAAACAAAAATACAGATATGATATAGAATAAATTGAAAATATGGATTGTATACTGAACAAACTTAGTATGTTAAACGGAAGCAAAAACTGAAAAGACTATGAAAGATCAGAAAGAATAATGGGAGTTTACAGGCCTTCCCTAAATACATGTTGTAAAGTGAAGACTATGTCAGATTATAACATGAATTGGAAACTAAAACCAAAGAACAGTTATAGATTTGTGTTTCTTTGCGACTTGCTTTTCTTGACAAATGAAATTTTCGATTATATAAAAACTTTCATGTATGAATATTACGTTATGCCTGGTTATGGTAAAAATAAATAACAGCAACAGCATTTCCATTTACATATAAAATTTGAGGAGAAAAAAATACCAATCTGATGTAGATTGTGGAAAACTGAATAACTGAATTAAAATCTCGCTTAGATCAGTAGCTGACAAATTGGTTTATCAATATTAAAACAATTCACACAACAAAAAAAAAAAAAAGGAAAAACCACCAAAAACGTGTATCCACATAAATGTTCCTCTCTAATTATAAAATAGTTATCAACAAAATATTTGTTTTTTTTGTTGTTTTTATGTCTTTTGTGACAAATTGTTGAATTTTTTTTCAACTTGAAGAAAGCATAGGCGTCAAATCCGACAATAACACATTGTGTAACAATCTATTCATGCAAAATATGATTATTAAATAAGATTAATATATCATTTTAAAATTACAAGAATAAAAATCACCCCCAAAATCAGTTTTTTAATATTTTGTTGTCAGCCTTGAATCTAAAATTGAAAGAAATTGTAAATACATATGTAGCTCTCTAGAATGTTTATAAACATTTAAATTGTGCTTTATTTGGTAAAATGCTCATTTCTCGAGTGTTTATTGGTCAATTCTATCCGAAATTAAGTTATCATTGCATGTTTAAGTTTAGGCATTATATCTTCTTTGGGAGATCGTCAAGCGCTTTGATTAGTTCCATGAATCAATATCCTAGATTTTTCCCAAGTGGCCCTTTAACTTGACAAAGTAGTTCTTCGTTACAGTTCTTTTTTTCTGTGATTGTTAAGCTGGACAATTTGGTGATCATTAGAATGGTGGAATCTGTTTCAATGCTTTTCCTATAATCTTTCAGCAAAATAACCACAAAGTCATCAATTTCTAACGTTCCAGGTCGATATTCAATTAAATGTTGCACTCTTTATACAAAACAATTAAGATCTATATTTCTGATATACTCGTTAGGTCGGTAAAGGCTCCGTGTGGGTTAAGTTCAAATAGTTTTGCAATAAAATACAACTTAAAATAAGCATTCACAACATGACACAAATTCCAATGATAATGCGCGATTCTCGAAAGGGAGAAAAATATAATTTCATGTTTACGGCAATGGTATATATTAATACATGTGATGATCTTCAAATATTGAAATTTAATTTCGAATGCATGCACAACTTATACAATTCTTCATTTTGCTGAAACAGAAACTTCTTAAACCTTCACTCGATCAACATCAACAAAATTGCTTTGTATCGAATTGTTCAAATATTGATATATATAATAATGCATTACTATTATATATCCTTTTGAATTTTTGAACCAACTATTACATGTATGGTATCGAAAGAATATGTGAGTTACGCTTATTTCGATGTTTAAAGTTGTTTTCATAAAACATGAAGAAAAAAAAAACAAAAAACAAAAAAAACGTCGATGCTCCTCTGATTATCTTCCATTGTGACAACATTTCGAATTGGAAAATTTAGCATTAAATATATTATTGAAAAAGTTTTCCGCCGATTTTTTTTTCTTCATTATATTCTAATTTGTACCTGTCTTAAGAAATTTTCAACCATAGTTCAGCAACTATAAAGTTGATGCATTATAAGCTTAATTTTTAGTTGGACCTCATCATTTCCGATTTTGATTCAATTTGAAATCTTGGGAAAATCTGTGACATTTATTGTTATAATTCACAACAGGTTTATTTTATAAAAAAAATTAAAATAAAAGCACTACACATATTGTTCATACGATATTGAATTACATTATCCATTTAATTGCCGGCTTGTGGCTTCACATTGCGCCAAGGCACACGTTGTTGAAAATGTACAAGTGTTGTCTTTGTTAACCCAAAAACACTGTCTATTTTCAGTTTCGAGTAAGGTAGAAAATTACCTAAGGATAATATTATTTTTGTCTATTTTGACTTTAATGCTAAAAAATGATTGGTTCCGTAAGGTTCGCGACTATATTTAGACATCTGACAAATTAAAAAAGTTAGATATCAACTTAAAACATAATTCATATTGATCCTGCTATTGTCCCGATTAATATATTCAATCAAAGCTGTTAGACATTGTTTTACCAAGATTACGGCAATTATTGGCTACGATAAAAACTTAATCATTGATTTCAAAGAGAAGAATCAATTGTGCTTTAGCTCTTGGGTGTATAAATATGACAATTTTCCTTTATCTGTCTAAGCGACGATAGCCGTGATAGCATAGGCGTCGGTCATGGATAATAAAACGATAAGTGTTAAAGAAACCGAGTTGGAATCTAACACCCGTCATGTTTTTTTATATTCTGTTCTAATGCTGTGTTGTTGCACCACTGTCACAGGTTAAGGGAGGGTTGGCGCGCCTGCAAACGTGTTTTACCCAGCCACATTCTGTATGTGTCTGTCCCAAGTCAAAAGCCTGTAATTCAGTGGTGGTTGTGTGTTGCTGTATATCATGTATGTTTATCGTTTATCATTTTATACATAAATCAGGCCGTTAGATATCTCGTTTGAATATTTTTACATTTGTAATTTCGGGGCCTTTTACATCTTGCTATGCGGTATAGGTTTTGCTCATTGTTGAAGGCTGTATGGTGACCTGTAGTTGCTAACCTTCTACGCCAATTGGTATCTGGTGGAGAGTTGTCTTGTTGGCAATCATTTCACATCTTCTTATTTCTATAATTACACTTTTAGTATCAACGTCGGTGGTTGATTATCCTTTCCGAATGCACTTCTTTTCAGAATTTCTCTTCTGCGTAATATATACACTTAGAATTAATCTCAATTCTACATAAAAATGTCGTAACGTGTCAAAGGGGTCAGAAACATTTGTTTGACAACTTTATTTCAACATTCAGTATCATTAAGTGCAATGCAGGTGTCTCTCTTTGTATTCTGTCTATTAAAACTATGAAAATAGTATCAAATTAATTGATCTACATTGAAGTTCTGTTTCCAATGAAATTTTATCACGCATCCAATCAATTTCTTTTGATTAAACTTTATAGAAAAAAACTTATAATTTGAGCATGATATTTCACATGGGAAATCCAATACTTTGGACAAACTTAATGTGCATTCATAGATTATATCATATTTCAGTGTTCATTAAAGTGTCTTTTAAGTGTTGAGGAACTCGTTTCTTGCTAGAGTAGCTAATATAAACTTGCTATTTGAAACGTAGTTATCCACAAACTGGTTACTTGGTGTGTGCTGGTATAAAATTACACTACAGCGCCAATGAACGTAGTTATCCCCAAACTGGTTACTTGGTGTGTGTGCTGGTATAAAATTACACTACAGCGCCAATGAACGTAGTTATCCACAAACTGGTTACTTGGTGTGTGCTGGTATAAAATTACACTACAGCGCCAATGAATATAGTAAGGTTTTCATAATTGTTATGATTGACTCGTTTTGAAGCACCAGTCTAGTTTTCCTACAAAAGCACCTTCCACAAAATGAAAGTTTATAAACAGTGATGTTACATGCAATGCATATATCCCTACTTTCGAGACTATTCTAACACAGAAGCAGACGATAACAAAACGACCAAAACAGATGTGTTCGTTACGTTTCCTTTATCTTTGGCGTTGTTATAGTTTCTGATTGCATCCTTCGTATCTTCGCCCCTTTTTATATTTTTACTGGAAAAATGGAATTTGTTGATTTTTTTAATGTGCTACTACAGGTTGCTTTCTCTTCAATAAAGTCGACTATTATCGCCATGGAAACTTATGTATCAGCCGTATCAAACAGTTCATTTGTACACACCATTGATATATATATATAGTCGGCAGGGTTTAAGAACATTTGTTGTTCGACCTGTTAGTCAAATGCGTTTTGTTAAAATATACTTTTTCACTTTTTTGCTCTTTTGGAAAATGTTGTTTGTGCTGTATTTATACCCCTCTAACAAGAAAGTTGTTTTGCATGCACACGTATAAAAATTGCGGTTTTTATCCAACGCAATCATAGGTTTGAACGTTGTTTTCAATTTAGACTTGTATATATTTTTTCGTTTGGACTTGTATTATATTTGCCTTCGGGTTTATATGATCCGTTCATCCTATTTTGACTCCTCAAAATTCAAGAGTCTATCCTACATTGAGGTAAACTATATGGCCTTCCAAATACCGTTTCGATTTCTAACATCACTGAAGAGACATTAGTTGTCGAAATCCGGATATGGTGTACACAAACCTTTGCACCTTTTGTTTGCGGTATACCATCTATTCCGCAAGTTTATTGTTTTCTCTTTAGTATTAAATTTATAATTAAGATCCATTTATTACATCGGTGATCCGTTTATTTGGCAATCGCCAATGGCAGTCAGCAGGGTTTACTGAGAACATTTGTTGTTCGACCTGTTAGTCAAATGCGTTTTGTTAAAATATACTTTTTCACTTTTTTGCTCTTTTGGAAAATGTTGTTTGTGCTGTATTTATACCCCTCTAACAAGAAAGTTGTTTTGCATGCACACGTATAAAAATTGCGGTTTTTATCCAACGCAATCATAGGTTTGAACGTTGTTTTCAATTTAGACTTGTATATATTTTTTCGTTTGGACTTGTATTATATTTGCCTTCGGGTTTATATGATCCGTTCATCCTATTTTGACTCCTCAAAATTCAAGAGTCTTTCCTACATTGAGGTAAATTATATGGCCTTCCAAATACCGTTTCGATTTCTAACATCACTGAAGAGACATTAATTGTCGAAATCCGGATATGGTGTACCTTTGCACCTTTTGTTTGCGGTATACCATCTTTTCCGCAAGTTTATATATATATTATATTGAGAGAATATATATCGTTTTCCAGAAGAAACTATCAATCATACTTTTAAGAATAAACACAGTTTGACATTCAAGGAAATGGATATATTTTTTATAATGTCACACTGAACAGAAGCTGTAAAAGTGCAAATGTTAACTGTAATGCAATATTTATCGCTCGCTTCATAGTAATTTGTTAGTAGTGACACTTTCAAGACTGAAAGCTTCTATTCAGTTTATTCAAAACGTATTTATATTGTACATTAAAAGCGACATTTTAATTGAAGGAGTTGATATGAATGATTCGGACAGATTTAAACACGTTCCAGGAAATACCTTTTCCTATTAGAATTATGAAACAAAATCGGTAGAAGGAGACATTAATCCGAAATCAATCTTCCTCACTGTGCTGATTATAACTAACAAATTAAGGAACCGTTGTTAGCGTGTCTCTAGGAGAAGACATCAATTTGCATTTTCTCAAATTTGCGTTTCATTAGTTCGAATCTATATTGTCAAAGCTAATCTGGAGCCACTACATTGGAAGGTCAGAGACCAACTTCATAAATAACTGGACGAGTTATTATATTGTCATATTTCTTTATACGAATACTTGTATTTCCACTATTTGTGATAATAACTTGCAGGCAGGCTTCTTATTGAAATATACATTTAACGAGAGAGAGAGAGAGAGAGAGAGAGAGAGAGAGAGATGTTTTTTAAAATGTACTTTCATTCTTAACTTCGGAAAATTGACTGAAAGTGCTTTATGGAGATTTTTGCCTACTTAACATCATAGATTACTTGTCGCAAGCAACTGACGCCATGATAAATATGCAAATTTCTATATTCTGGCTAAGACAGCTAAATAAAAAAACAAAAGATGACATTTACGAAAAGTGAGTACTAAAAGGTAAGGCTTTGAGCAATATAAATCCTGCAGATTTATAGCAAGTGTTCCGGAAGGATAAGCCTATCCTGCCGATTTAGGTAAACTTGTGTTGCTCCTTCAGGTTGCTGTCTAATTTACATTTTCCACTTTCCCCCTTTAATACAAGAATCTAATCATTATAAACTTCAATGTACAAGCTACCTACATGACATACAGCCATATTGGTTATTTTAAAGCTGAAAGCCAGAAAAGCGCACTTGGAATCAGGTTTTCATTAACTTATTTTAGATAACAAATATAATGTAAATTTTAAAGATCAAATTACATTAAACTTTTATTGTCGGGCAATTTATAGAATTTCAAGCTGAAATGTGATCACACATATCAGTTTCAGTGTGATACTGTGGTAATTGATTATGATAGGTACTATGTCGTTGTTTTATTAGTTGCCATTGAAATATGATTACACATTGCATTAAAGGTCTCGTAGACCGGAAGTTTGTTTGACTTGCTAATTGAACACGTGTTTATGTTTTGTTTAAATAGTCTATCAATGTATTGCATTGGTTACTCATTGGAATGCAGCTCAGGATAAAAATACTCTGCTTCCAGCGACATAAACTAATATTTTTTCTGTAATACGAATAGAAAATTCATTGGTTGTGATTGTTATTCAGAAAAGACGCGTTTCTAAATAGATGCTAGTATATTGTTTCAAGTGTTTATGTCAGTTTAGTCTGAACAGACTATGAATTGGTTGAAATTTCATTATATTTCAGTGTTTAATGCAGCTCAAAATATATTAATCATTTTCAATTACCTCACCCATGTTATATAATTCTAAAGCGTACATCTAGTAGCTGTTTATCTCGGAACGTGAAAACAAAATTTATTTTCGTTTGGTTCTTGTCATTAGCTTGCATATGAAAGTGTCATACCAACCATTCGATTAAAATCATGGTGACCCTTGTTATACTTTTCTGACTACCTTCTTAACAGGTGCAAGGTTGCTATATGGATTTATTAAATAGGACTCATTTTGATAGGCTTTCAACTCTTTTAAGTCTTTATTGAAAATGTATGCATGCAAGTAGAAAATTATCTGAAGATTTTATTACATGGATGCATTTATAATCTGAGAATACTAGATTTAATGCATATTTCAAATGCACTTAAAATCAATATATGTTAAGTTAACTTACAAAAATGTACAGAAAATGAGGATGAGTAATAACATTAATTTACTTGACATTCAAATACCAATATCTTCAAAAGAATTAAAGGGATTTTAAATTAGACTTGCACTTCAATTCGAGGTCTTCGTTTTGTTTTATAAATGGATTAAAAAAATATATTAAAGAAGGTCAAATACTTGTGAGGAGATATAAGTTTCCTTATAAAAAAATTAAATTTGAACTGATTTCATTTTGTAATGTGTACAATATTTTTATGTTTTGAATTAAGGGCTCCATGTAAGAATCATAATACGGTCTGAAGATAAATATACATTTTTGTATCTAATAGATATAAGAAGATGTGGTACAATGTATGAGTGCCAATGAGACAACTCTCCATCCAAGTCAAAATTTATAAAAGTAAACCATTATAGGTCAAAGTACGGTCTTCAACACGGAGACTTGGCTCACACCGAACAGCAAGCTATAAAGGGCCCCAAAAATTTCTAGTGTAAAACCATTCAAATGGGAAAACCAACGGTCTAATCTATATAAGAAACGAGAAACACATAAACAAACGACAACTACTGAACATCAGATTCCTGACAGAACAGGTGCAACATGTTTCAAGTTAACTTTTACTAAATAAAGGCAACAGTAGCATACCAATGTTTAAAAGTCATAAATCGTTTAAGCGAAAACAAATCCGGGTTACAGACTAAAACCGAGGGAAACACATCAACTATAAGAGAAAAACAACGGAACAACAGAAACACTGAACTGCAAAAAAAAAAAAACAAAAACAAAAACAAAAACAAAAAGCAAAGGCCAACATATATAGAAACGGGCTATTTGATAACAACTGCCATATTCCTAAACTAAACAATATATTTTTTTTTGCTCGGGCTTACTGGCATTAATGGTAACAATAAAAAATATATCCTGACTTTGCATGTACATTAGGGCGAAAAAGTGTTAAACATTGGCATCTGAAACTGGGATGCATGAAAAAATCATCAAAAAGAAACAAATTGTAGGACATATAGTAAACTATTTGCATATGTCTGTTAATTCAATTCCAATAAACAAAGTCAATTTCAAACTCTAATCATCATTATTTATATACTTAAAAGGTATACATCTTAATTTTTTCCATTTTGTAATATTCGTGTTTTTCAAACGACATCCAAGACATTGCAATCACATTGCAATCAGATGATACTTCAAATTTACCCCCCCTCCTTTTTCCCCAAATGAAAAGGGAAAACCTGTTATGGAAGAAAAGGTAAACCAACGTGGAAGGAAAATAGCTTTAACCTTGGACTAGTATTAACCGATTCTGAAAGATAAAAAAATATAATCCAAATCAACTGTTATGACAAAGTTTTATTAAAAATTGATACGCATTGATACTAATATAAAAAAAAAACCAACAAATAAAGGTCATTTTATTATCACATATATTATACATGTGAACCATGATTCTGTGTTGATTGTTTATCAAGGTCACAATTGGTAAACTTTGCCACAAAATCCAAAAATTAATAAGTCGCCAAAGTTTACCGAATGGGATGATTTTTTTTCTCTCGATTATACGTTAGATTCGTAATTTATGTAAACAACTTGCACAGAGGACTTAGTTTGTATAATATGCATGCATTGATTCAATAATTTCAATAACTTTATATTCACCTGAAACTTGAATATCGTTTTGTATATCTTAAATCTTACAAAACCTCCATTAGAAGACCAGAATCAATGTAAACATACGAAAGAAATTTAATAAAACCTTTCTAATCAAGAAAACACATTGTTGTGCAACTTATTTTGAAAAAGAAAATTATTGTATTAACAAAGAAGATAATTCATTTTGCAGTTTTCTCACATTCTACAAATGTATCCAATTATTTTGATGGAGATTTATATGTAAACCAATATTCAAATAAGGGAAAAAGAATAAAGAAAGAAAACACTAAATAATGAATTTACACCCGACAGCAAATTAATATGAGTTGGGTAAACTCATGAGCAGATAATCATTTTTGTTCATTGATCTATATTATTCAATTTTCATAACACAGAATGAAATTCCGCACCAAGATAAAATAAAAAAAAAAAAAAAAAAAAAAACACCTACCGTCTGTTGGGGTGTATAGTGCGCAACCCCTTTATGGTCCAAGAAACGTGAGAAAAAAAGTAGGTATGTTGAATTGAAAAGATAATAATAAATTACATTTCATAACGTAAAGATTTGTGTTTTTGACAAAGTTGATTAACGTTTGAAATATTTGACAAAAGCATATCAGCACTGTTTGCAAGTCTAAATGTATCAGTCTTTTCTAAATAATTGGCAGCGTAGCGTGATTATGTTTCTTGCATAAGGTTTCATTACAATAAGTTTCCATTCATTTCCGGTAAAAAAAAGAAGATAAAAACGGTTTATATGTGTAATATATTTGAAAATAATCCTCCTATATTTACCGGTAAGAATATCACGTGACACAGGCTTAGATGAAAAATCATCAAAGGACATTAGACGAATCTATGGACACTGAAATATTAATGCAATACTATAACAATATATGAATGAATGCAATTTATTTCTTATTAACTACAAATTACATGGTTACATAGAATATATATTTGTATATAAATGTACAATTACATTTAATTTTAAATCACAACTGAACAATACATATATGAGACAGACTAACTAGAAAGCATTATATTTGCACGCATTTGGTATTTAAAATTTATTACGTTTGCGCACAGCTTTTTATTTGCGCGCATTCAGTTTACAGGTAACACAGGTAAAGATAATTCATAATAAATCTGACTATAGCTAATATTAATTTTGAACATATTCTATTTGTAAATTTAAATTATATATTTTTCTTATTGAATTCTAAGAAATATACAGTGATCATGAGAAATCCCTTAATAGCTTAAGACATACATGTAACTTAATTGCGAATATTTCAGAGTGAATAGCATTCTGTTTCATAATTTTACAGAATAACGATTTAATAAATAATTTAAGTCAGTTTGTAAAGTTGCGTCACGGCACATACATGGAGTTTAAGTTGTCAGAAACAAATAAAACGGACTTATCCTGATCGAAAGACGAAAATTATAGTTAAATAAGTAAATAAATATAATCTACCTGTATTTACCTGTAAAAGAATGCGCGCAAATATAATCAAAAGCTGCGCACAAACGTAATGATTTTTGCGCGAAAATGTAATGCACCGCTCTTCACATTTATAATTTTGATGAATTAGTTACCCCAAATAATTCAGTCGTTATATTCCACTGATCTACGATTACTTCATTTACGCCTGAATGCATAGATAGGATCGCAAGTAGGAGAGATCGATTACGGGGAGGGACTGAATTATTCGGGTTAACAATTAGGTAGAATTCGTCTTTAGAATCACTGTAGAATATTTCCGCCTTACATGTTGATAATTTAGCTTTAAATGAACTTTTATACAGATATGCAAAAAAAAAAATATATAAAACTTAATAACAAAAGTAATCTTCGTATGAAAAAACTGTGTTAGGAGATAACTTATCTTACTTTGATTCCAAAAATATATAGTCTGTAGTTATTTTCGTCGAAATAAGGCAGATGATCAGCCACTTCCGGTTTAAAAAAGGTCATTTCTTGTGTCAACTGACAGCTAACCTTTCACTGATTGCATAAGTAGATGGTTTCCACAGGTTTACACAAAGTCGCTTCCGGTTGATCTTTTTAAGTCATGTGTCGTCCAGCTTAACGCAAAAGACCTTATGGCTTAATTATGTACCAGTTTAAAGTTAAATCAAAGGTCAAAATCAAGAACCCCACATTAACATTTGACCTTGACCTCAATTGCAAGGTCAAACGTCATGGATCTCAAATAAAAAGACCCAAGGCCTATGATATGTACGGCTCAGAAGTTATCTTAGCAAACAGCTTATTTTGAATATTTAAGGGGAGAAAACTCACTAAAAAATTCACTAGAGTATTTGACCCAAATGAATTGGGGTTTCAATCATGTCGCAACTAACAATTTGACAAAAACCTTTTCGATAACTTTTACGGTTTTTGAGGAAATGTGATAGCAAGCAAAGTTCAAAATTTAGAACACAACCTTGAGTCTTGACATTATCATCAATTTCCTGCTGAAGGACCACGGAATTCATATAAAATACTCTAGGTATCTATGACTTATGGTTTATGAGTTACACTAACATACCTTTTATGAAAAAAACGGACCGCTTCAGTTAGAATTTAACAGATCACCGTGAGGAAGTAACGAAAATTTTGAATACATTTTTAGCGATATCTTTTATGGTTTATGAGGGAAAGCGAGAAAAAACGATAAACAGTATACGAGGAGATAACTTCCATATGGAAAAGTGTTTGGTTGAACATGGCGAGTTTCGAAGCGCAATAACTGTTTTCATATATCAAAAATCTTATTTGCATGTTCAAAACAAAAGCGACATTTCAGAAACGAAATGGCGGAAAAAAAGAAATTAATCAAAACCAAATCAAACAGTCTTTTAAGAAAGTTGGATGACCTAATAATGAAAAAAAAAATGATTTAAAAAATATGACACGACTAGGACCAAAATCTTCAGCGAAGAGTCGACATGTAGTTGCCTTTTCTTATTCTATTGTGTTGTTTGGTTTCTGTTTTATTAATGTATATCTAAACGGAAATAGCTTTTAATGCGTCCGAAGATGTTTTCTTGATTTAAAGGCCTTCATCTGGGACGCTCAAATCTAAACTTTGAAAGACAGGGATGTATAAATACGTTAAAACGTTAGGAAATACATGACCAAAAGGAACATAAAAAGGAATAGCCAAATTCATCTAAGGCCAACTTGTATGCGAGAGTTGGAACCTTAGTTTTTTTATAAACACCTACTTTGTTCTAAACATTAGCAATAATTCTATAGAAAAGTCATGAGACAGTGAAAAGATGATATCAAATATCTACTATTGCAATTACACAGGAATACTTCATTCACATGAATTCCACGTGAATTTAAATTCATGATAATCTCACGTGAAATTCACTTGAATTTCACCTCAAACGAGCTTATACGTACAACTCATGTGAAATCAGTTTATGTGAGTTTCACGCGAATCTCATGTGAAACTCATGTGAATTTTGAACAGATATATCATGTTTTGGAGGGGTATTTGCGAAAAATACCAGTCAAGGAACGGTGAAATTTCCCAAGCCGCTAGGCGAGGGAAATTTGGTCCCAAGACTGGTATTTTTCGAAAATACCCCTCCATAACATGATATATCTGTTTAATTACACCTTATGTAAGAATCCTGGGTTTTGATTGGTTGATAGCCAGTGTATTTTTCACCAATTTACTGTTATCAAATGAATATCGTTCATTTTTTAACGCCGCCGGGGTATATGCAAAAAGGATATGCCTGTTTTACCGTCTCTGCCATGGTATTTGCCAAATAATTACACCGAATAGATTTTGATTGAAACTGTCTGTACATGTGAAGGGAAATCGTAGTACCGCGGAAATTATACATGTACTTATATGCGTTAGTGCTTTCTTTTTGTAACGTCATGGTATCTATATGTGTAAACGGCATTGTTATTCCATCATTAAATCGTTCATTTGTATAGACATTTTTCCCCTCTTTATATGTATATTTCTGGCAGTTTTCGGTTTAACTTAATCAATAGTGCTTAACCATGTTGTTGGGACAAAGTGAGAAAGGTTCCGAATAATTTTGGCGGGAACAGGCTCGCGAGGGTAAAAAAGGAATATCCAAAATTGCAAATACCACGGCAGAGAGGGGAATTTGAGGCAAATTCACCGGCAGTGGTGAAAAAACAGGCAAATTCGTTTGAAATGAGGAAAAAATGTTAGAATATGCGTAAAATACACTGGCTAACAACCAATCAAAATCCGGCATTCTTATATAAGGTGTAATTACACGTGAAATTCACGCAAATTTTAAAAATAAAGTTATTCAAATAACATCTAAATTTTCAAATTTAATTAAAATCATGAAAAATACCATTTTTTTTTTGTAAATTCATGTGAAAAATTTGACGTGAGATTTATGTGAATCTCAGTTCACGTGAAATTCATATGAAAATTATCACGTGAGTTTCGTGTATAAGCTCGTTTGAGGTGAAATTTTTGACGTGAATTTCACGTGAGCAAAATTTGCATGTGTATTGTATATAAACCGATAACTTTATAAACTAACGGATGATTAAGGTGTGTTTCAAGTATTACCTGTTGAGAGAAGAAACCAGAAAGTTAAAACTAATCACTTATTACACATTTTCTGAATCGTCGAGTGTTAATAATATTGTTTTCTTTCGAATGCTTTCTCCATTTATAGGTTGTCCCCGTTTAACCTCAACTAAATATCCCTAGGTACTTGTTTATAAGTATTTGTTTGTACTAAGTTCACTTTGTGGCTGGTTATCAAACTTTAACCTGAATTGCCCTTATGTATCATCTAATTGGTAACATTGTTCAAAGTTCTTTCATCTTCTGGGAATTTGTTGTTAATAATTTCCACCTACAATGTAATTAGCATTTGCTATTTGAAATAAACCGACTTAATTAACAGTTTCCATTGACCGGAAGCTCTTAGTCGCCATTGATTTGAATATCTGTCTTTTTATAGCTATTGACGACACACAGAAACTAAAGTATGAATGGCATATTCCGTTCAGTACAAAATAGATTTGGATGTAAGAATACAATTTTTTGTTACGATAATACACCAATCAAATCTCTTACTTCTGTATTGCAAAATATATCTTTAAATTAAAATTAGATATTGAGAAAGTTTTTTTCTTCAACTTTTAATGGGATTCAATAGGTTTATGCTAGACTAGCTTCCCTCTACAAATTGGTTAATATGTCTTTGACAATACAGGTATTAAGATATCTTTGACAATGCGGGTATTAAGATGTCTTTGATAATACAGGTATTAAGATGTCTTTTACAATACAGATATTAAGATGTCTTTGACAATACAGGTATTAAGATGTCTTTGACAATACAGGTATTAAGATGTCTTTGGCAATACAGGTATGAAGATGTCTTTAACAATACAGGTATCAAGAAGTCTTTAACAATACAGGTATTAAGATATCTTTGACAATACAGTACAGGTATTAAGATGTCTTTGACAATACATGTATTTAGATATCTTTGACAATACAGGTATTAAGATATCTTTGACAATACAGGTATTAATTAAGATATCTTTGACAATACAGGTATTAAGATGTCTTTGATAATACAGGTATTAAGATGTCTTTGACAATACATGTATTAAGATGTCTTTGGCAATACAGGTATGAAGATGTCTTTAACAATACAGGTATTAAGATATCTTTGACAATACAGGTATCAAGATGTCTTTGACAATACAGATATTAAGATGTCTTTGACAATACAGGTATTAAGATGATATCTTTAACAATACAGGTATTAAGATATCGTTGACAATACAGGTACTAAGATGTCTTTGACAATACAGGTATTAAGATGTCTTTATCAATACAGGTATTAAGATGTCTTTGACAATACAGGTATTAAGATGTCTTTATCAATACAGGTATTAAGATGTCTTTGACAGTACAGTATTAAGATGTCTTTGACAATACAGGTATTAAGAAAAAGGCATAAACCGATTATAAGGAGAATGATTTATTGAGTTATAGGTTGTAAAAGTATACTGCATCATGTAAGGAAGAAAATACATAACAGAAAACTTGGACTAATATATATAATAAATCAATGAAACAGCACCAAGCCAATGACACAGAAAACCTCTATTTATCAACAAACTGTCTCGGAAAACATGTCTGTACCAAGTCAGGAATATGACAGTTGTTTTTTACTCGTTCCGTTGGTTGATAACGTTTCGGTTGCTGTTTCGTTGTCATATATTTCACATTTAATTTTAGATGAAAACCATAAAAGGAAATGAAATGAATTTTTGGACACTGAAATATTAATGAAATACTATATATATGTGTGCAATGACCTTCCATTTTAAAGCGTATGTGAACAATATATATGACCACAGACTTATCAGGAGAGGTGGCCCGCACATTTATAATTCTGATGAATCTGCACAATGTCGCTACATGTTAATAGTTACTCGGGCTCATTAATTGTTGGAATGTATATATATATATATAATTGGACTAGAAGTACACTCGTGTGGATAAATTGAATATTATAAACTGGTCAAACCTTTAACTCAATAAAACACAAAAAAGCTGTTTTTTATTGTGGAAGTATGTAATAGATTTTGACAAAGAGTTGTTTTTCACGAGCAGATTTTATAAAACTATTATTTATGTAGCAGATAAGTTTGGGAATTGACCTTCAGATCTTTCTCTCTAGTTATATAGACTTATTTATAAAGATATAACTATACTGTTGTTATCTAATCATTCTGTATAAAGTAATATTTAGGAAGAATATCAATTAATTTTTTCTATAAATTTTATGTATGGAAATTATGTACAAACTTACTTTGGGAATAGCACACTATATTGTCTTTCCGCGCCGTTCATGAAGTTGCTTTTAAAAATCTATACTGAAATACAATCGCGGGTACTAGGATGTATGACTACATGCTTTCTGTATTATTAAGTTTGGAACTTTGAGCTGAAAAACAACCAGCATACAAAACAATTGTTTCTTTGCTAATCTCATCTTAACTGGAAGGTCTTGAACAATGAAATGAAGAGCTCTTGTTCTTTGATTTATTGTTTTTGGTGGTCCCTTTGATATCTCCTCCCACTATTTGTCTAACCCATTATTAACCCTTCTGTCACCTTTACACAACTCTGTATGACATTGTTGCCCTTCTGTCACCTTTACACAACTCTATATGACATTGTTGCCCTTCTGTCACTTTAACATAACTCTATATGCCATTGTTGCCCTTCTGTCACTTTTACACAACTCTATATGACATTGTTGCCCTTCTGTCACCTTTACACAACTCTTTATGACATTGTTGCCCTTCTGTCACCTTTACACAACTCTATATGACATTGTTGCCCTTCTGTCACCTTTACACAACTCTATATGACATTGTTGCCCTTCTGTCACCTTTACACAACTCTTTATGACATTGTTGCTCTTCTGTCACCTTTACACAACTCTATATGACATTGTTGCCCTTCTGTCACCTTTACACAACTCTATATGACATTGTTGCCCTTCTGTCACCTTTACACAACTCTATATGACATTGTTGCCCTTCTGTCACCTTTACACAACTCTATATGACATTGTTGCCCTTCTGTCACCTTTACACAACTCTATATGACATTGTTGCCCTTCTGTCACCTTTACACAACTCTATATGACATTGTTGAATCCAATACAGATGATAAAAGCTCCTTTAACTTTAACTTAATTCTATGATCTTTCTAGAGTGCAATATAAGAGTATTTCCAATGGTATATTTACACGCGATATATTATATAACCATCATATGCTTCGTCTCTTCGCTACATTATAATTACAGTAACCACCACAGCCCATTTATAAATTGCAATACTTCCTCTGAATCTTCGGAGCATTACAAATCTGGGCAGGTATTTAATTTCAACTGACGTTTTACTAATCATACGCAACCTTTCAACACTTTTTGACAATAGTCATTGAAATAGAAATGCTGAATGATATAACAGAGAACTATTGCTATCAATTCAAATTATTTGAGATTAGAAGATGAAAATAGATCGAAGCTTTTATACACGATTTAATTGCCACGAATAATGGAAGAGACAGCAATCGAAAAATGTTATCAAATTGAAATATCATATGAGTATATGCATACGTTACTTTTTGAATGACGATTTGATCTCTTAAAATCTTATAACTCTTTGCGATAACGAAATTTCAGAATGCCTGATTTTTTCGTATAGTAATGTTTTGTGGAGGTCGTGACTTGAAGTAGTATATATATATATTGTTTAAAGGAAATGTGTGACAATAACATCATTGATATAGATACTCTCAAATATTTAAAACCTGAAGATTCTAAACCTGGGCGATTCTACCTGCTCCCTAAAATTCATAAACCTGGTAACCCAGGAAGACCAATCGTCTCAGCTAATGGTCATCCCACCGAAAAAATATCCGAATTCGTTGATTACTATCTTCGACCACATGTAGAAAACTTGCCATCTTTTATAAAAGATTCTACAGATTACCTACTAAAAATGCAGGATTTAAACCCTCTACCTGCCAATACTACTCTTGTCACAATGGATGTCACCTCCCTCTATACGAATATTCCCCATGCGGATGGCATTGAAGCATGTAGAGAAGTTTGGGACTCTCGATCTCTTAAAATTCCACCTACTGAATGCTTAGTAGAAATGCTTACTATGGTCTTGAAAAAGAACAACTTCACATTCCAAGGAGAACACTATTTACAGACAAATGGCACTGCTATGGGTACAAAAATGGCTCCATCTTATGCCAATATATTCATGGGTAAAGTTGAAAAGCAACTGCTGGAGTGCTCCATCGAAAAACCGCTTTCCTGGTATCGATTCATTGATGATGTTGACATGAAATGGGACAAGGGAGACCAAGAATTACAAAATTTTATAACAAATGCTAACAATCAACACCCTACCATCAAATTCACCCATGAAACATCTAATTCCACCATAAACTTCCTTGATACATCTAGCACCCTCTCTGTAGGTATAATAAACACAGATATATACTCTAAACCTACAGATACTCATCAATACTTGTCGCCTGAAAGTTGCCATCCTCCACACTGCACGAAGAGCATTCCATACAGCCAAGCTCTCAGAATAAGGCGAATCTGCTCCTCTGAAGACACTGCAAAACAACGTCTGGGGCAGCTCAAAGGACATTCGAAAAGAAGGGGATATAAACACAAAAACATCCAAAATAGTTTTCGAAAAGCGGAATCCATCCCCAGAAGCAGTCTGCTAACTTACAAAGAAAAACAGAAAAGTAAAAGAATCCCATGTGTGCTCACCTACCATCCATGCCTGAGAAATAGTTTCAACACCATTCGTGATCATTGGACAACAATCGAGAAACATTCTAAGTTATCCAAAATCTTTCCTGAGCCTCCCATGATTGCCTTCAAACAACCTAACAGCCTGAGAAATATACTTGTCCGTGCTGACCTTTCCAAACCTAACCATACTGTAGGTAATTGCCAGCCTTGTGGGGATAAGCGCTGCAAATGCTGCAACCAATTGCAGCATTCATCAACATTTCACAGTAAGACCACAGAAAAGACATACAAGATCTTCTGCAATGTCAACTGCAAAAGCTCAAACGTGATTTACGTTCTTGAGTGTCCTATATGTGGTCTCCAATATGTTGGTGAATCTATGCAGCCATTTCACAAACGCCTTAATGGCCACAGGAGTGACCTCACAAAAAAACCGTATATTCCTGTCAGCCAACACTTCAGGTTACCAGATCACAATCTGAAAGATTTTGATCACATGAAGATCCTTGTGATCGAACAGGATTGTACATGGCAAAATAGGCAAAGAGAGAATCGGGAGAAGTTTTGGATAAAAACACTGGGTGTCCTCCATCCAGATGGAATCAATAGAAAGAAATAATTAAATTTACAGTCTGATGTTTATATTATGATATTCAGGATTTTGGATTAAAATCAATCGACCAAAACTTACCTGTATTATTACTGATCTATGTTTACACCTTATACATTATATATCAGTATTGTTAAAACTTTTAACACTGAGGAAGGCCATTTGTTGAGCCGAAATATTTGCAATTATTGTATAATTTATATCATCTGTTCAGTTTTTCCATCTTTGTGCGATGATATTCAACACTTTTTAGTGTTTTGTTTTCCATCTATTTATCGGTATTGTTACACAATCTTTTAGACTCATATATATATATATATATATATATAATGACTGAATAATAGCCAACGATAAATCTTACGGGGCGATGGATCATATAAATATGATACAGTACACTACAAAATATGATATATAACCAGTCTAAAAATTTCATCTTGTGTTAATTTACGTTTTTTGATTGAGTTAAGCCTTCCAATTGATATTTTATAGTGTGTTTTTCTATGTTGTGATGTTATACTATTGTTTCCGAAAAGGGAGAAGGTTTGGTACCATTAAAACGTTTAATCCCGCTGCAAATGTTTGCACCTGTCCTAAGTCAGGAATCTGATTACAGTAGTTGTCGTCTGTTTATGTAGTTCATACGTGTTTCTCGTTTCTCGTTTTTATATAGATTAGACCGTTGGTTTTCCGTTTGAATGGTTTTACACTAGTAATTTTTTGGGGCCCTTTACAGCTTGCTGTTCGGTGTGAGCCAATGCTCCGTGTTGAAGGCTATACCTTGACCTATAATGGTTTACTTTTACAAATTGTAACTTGGATGGAGAGTTGTCTCATTGGCACTCATACCACATCTTCTTATATCTATAAAAGGGTACAACATCACCAAAAAATGACAATCAACGAAGAAATGTAACTATAAATATTTCGGATAACAGATATCCTTCATCAGTATGAGCACGATGTAAAATGAATCAGACCAATCTATTCTGATTATTAAACTATAGCAATCTTGAATTCTATACAATAAAAAAAGTGAAACAGTTTCACCCGAACATCATATGTAGAGACGCTAATATTTTTTTAAAATTTCCCCAAAACAACTCAAAGACATGCCTAAAATGAAAATAGTAATTAGAGATATGAACTGGCACAACTCTAAAATTCCAAAATGACGTCAGTTAAGATGTTACAACAACTGCGTGTAAATACATTCCCCCCAAAAAAACAGCACTGATCGATATAAGCTGGTAAAATATGTCAAACAGAGGCTGCGTATTTATCATCCCAAATAAATAGCAGTTTTATAATGAAAAGAAAAAATAATAGTAAATTTGGGCTAAGGTTAAATAATTGGACGTGGATACGTACTTGTACATCCCTACCAAATGAAAAGAACCCTGGTATTTAAACTAGTAAAATTCCAAAAAACCCAAAAGAATCCTTAAAACTGTAAGAGTCAAGTAAGGAAGCCGGAATAACTGGAAACAAATGATGTCAGGAAAATGAGTGATGGTAGGGAAAATGAGTGACTCATTCTATGTTTTTTCATTTATGCCCTCTGGGGAAACTGTCCTTAGCTTTCTTATCCAAAGCCTTTCCCGAGATATATATATATATATATATATATATATATATATCTATCTTAACTGAATAGATCATTGTTTGACATGTGTGTGTATTATGCTAGTACATGTATAACAGAGTTAAGAGCTTTCTCTACCCTGGCCATTATTATAGTACGTTCTCCTATGTACACTTCTAAAGTGCCTGAAAATGTTCCAAGTCAAAAACCTCGTCAGTGATTGTCTCCGCACTTTATTTTGCTTTTTTTTTTAAAACTCTTTTGAGTCGAGCGTCACTGATGACTCTTTTGTAGACCAAACGCGCGTCTTGCTTTCATTATTTTAATCCTGGTATCTATGATGAATGTATTTATTTGTCCTTTAAGTTTTGTTTATTCATAGGGAATTTGATGTTCTGGTAGATCTTTTATAGTCTGTTAAATATATTCACAGCTAAAATAGACTCGGGGTGATGTAGAGTATGAAATATCATCGAATATTAAGATTTTATGGCTCTCGTAATTACTTTTAAAAATGTTAAGATTGTATTAGTTTTAAATTATTAATTCTGTTATATAGAAAAAAAGATAGAATAAATTACCATAAAATATAAACAGTATAACAGACCACAACAAACACCGACTCTTCTGGGAAAACATACATACAAACAAAGACAAACAACACCAACCACCGACTCCTCTGTGAAAACAGACATACAAACAAAGATAAACAACACCAACCACCGACTCCTCTGTGAAAACAGACAAACAAACAAATACAAACAACACCAACCACCGACTCCTCTGTGAAAACAGACAAACAAACAAAGACAAACAACACCAACCACCGACTCCTCTGTGAAAACAGACAAACAAACAAAGACAAACAACACCAACCACCAACTCCTCTGTGAAAACAGACAAACAAACAAAGACAAACAACACCAACCACCGACTCCTCTGTGAAAACAGACAAACAAAGACAAACAACACCAACCACCGACTCCTCTGTGAAAACAGACAAACAAACAAAGACAAACAACACCAACCACCAACTCCTCTGTGAAAACAGACAAACAAAGAAAGACAAACAACACCAACCACCAACTCCTCTGTGAAAACAGACATACAAACAAAGACAAACAACACCAACCACCAACTCCTCTGTGAAAACAGACAAACAAACAAAGACAAACAACACCAACCACCGACTCCTCTGTGAAAACAGACAAACAAACAAAGACAAAAAACACCAACCACCGCCTCCTCTGTGAAAACAGACAAACAAACAAGGACAAACAACACCAACCACTGACTCCTGTAAAAACGGACAAACAAACAAAGACAAACAACACCAACCACTGACTCCTCTGTGAAAACAGACAAACAAAGACAAACAACACCAACCACCGACTCCTCTGTGAAAACAGACAAACAAACAAATACAAACAACACCAACCACCGACTCCTCTGTGAAAACAGACAAACAAACAATGACAAACAACACCAACCACCAACTCCTCTGTGAAAACAGACAAACAAACAAACAAAGACAACACCAACCACCAACTCCTCTGTGAAAACAGACAAACAAACAAAGACAAACAACACCAACCACCGACTCCTCAGTGAAAACAGACAAACAAAGACAAACAACACCAACCACCGACTCCTCTGTGAAAACAGACAAACAAACAAAGACAAACAACACCAACCACCGACTCCTCAGTGAAAACAGACAAACAAAGACAAACAACACCAACCACCGACTCCTCTGTGAAAACAGACAAACAAACAAAGACAAACAACACCAACCACCGACTCCTCAGTGAAAACAGACAAACAAACAAACAAAGACAACACCAACCACCAACTCCTCTGTGAAAACAGACAAACAAAGACAAACTACACCAACCACCGACTCCTCTGTGAAAACAGACAAACAAACAAAGACAAACAACACCAACCACCGACTCCTCAGTGAAAACAGACAAACAAAGACAAACAACACCAACCACCGACTCCTCTGTGAAAACAGACAAACAAACAAAGACAAACAACACCAACCACCGACTCCTCTGTGAAAACAGACAAACAAACAAAGACAAACAACACCAACCACCGACTCCTCTGTGAAAACAGACAAACAAAGACAAACTACACCAACCACCGACTCCTCTGTGAAAACAGACAAACAAACAAAGAAAAACAACACCAACCACCGACTCCTCTGTGAAAACAGACAAACAAAGACAAACAACACCAACCACCGACTCCTCTGTGAAAACAGACAGACAAACAAAGACAAACAACACCAACCACCGACTCCTCTGTGAAAACAGACAAACAAACAAAGATAAACAACACCAACCACCAACTCCTCTGTGAAAACAGACAAACAAAGACAAACTACACCAACCACCGACTCCTCTGTGAAAACAGACAAACAAACAAAGACAAACAACACCAACCACCGACTCCTCAGTAAAAACAGACAAACAAAGACAAACAACACCAACCACCGACTCCTCTGTGAAAACAGACAAACAAACAAAGACAAACAGCACCAACCACCGACTCCTCTGTGAAAACAGACAAACAAACAAACAAAGACAACACCAACCACCGACTCCTCTGTGAAAACAGACAAACAAAGACAAACTACACCAACCACCGACTCCTCTGTGAAAACAGACAAACAAACAAAGACAAACAACACCAACCACTGACTCCTCTGTGAAAACAGACAAACAAAGACAAACAACACCAACCACCAACTCCTCTGTGAAAACAGACAAACAAAGAAAGACAAACAACACCAACCACCAACTCCTCTGTGAAAACAGACATACAAACAAAGACAAACAACACCAACCACCAACTCCTCTGTGAAAACAGACAAACAAACAAAGACAAACAACACCAACCACCGACTCCTCTGTGAAAACAGACAAACAAACAAAGACAAACAACACAAACCACCGCCTCCTCTGTGAAAACAGACAAACAAACAAGGACAAACTACACCAACCACCGACTCCTCTGTAAAAACGGACAAACAAACAAAGACAAACAACACCAACCACTGACTCCTCTGTGAAAACAGACAAACAAAGACAAACAACACCAACCACCGACTCCTCTGTGAAAACGGACAAACAAACAAATACAAACAACACCAACCACCGACTCCTCTGTGAAAACAGACAAACAAACAAAGACAAACAACACCAACCACCAACTCCTCTGTGAAAACAGACAAACAAACAAAGACAAACACCAACCACCGACTCCTCTGTGAAAACAGACAAACAAACAAAGACAAACAACACCAACCACCGACTCCTCTGTGAAAACAGACAAACAAACAAAGACAAACAACACCAACCACCGACTCCTCTGTGAAAACAGACAAACAAACAAAGACAAACAACACCAACCACCGACTCCTCTGTGAAAACAGACGAACAAACAAAGACAAACAACAGGAACCACCGACCCCTCTGTGAAAACTCAATCCCTCACTAACCTGGGAAAGCTTCCTCGGTGTACCGGGCCCGATTGGGTGGTGTTACATCTTAAGTCTATCCAAATTTTTTTTGCAAAGAATTCCGCTTAAGCCGGTGTTAGGGGCCGTCTTAAACTTGCAGTGAGATGAGAGTTTTTTTTGCTCCGTGTTGAGGTCTCGCTGTGACTTTGAGATGAAGAACAGCAATAAAAATGCTGTTCCTTTGCTTTTTGTATGTTTTTTTGTTGTGCATTTACTTATTTTGTGTCATGGATGGATACCCCATATCCTTTGTTTTTCTATTAAAGAACGATATGAGAACAAACAACAAAAACAGATCGGCATTAATCACATAAAACAAAAAAAAAAACATCAAAAAAAAAACCAAACAAACAAAAAACGCAAGATACCGATCTAAGAGTATTCGCTGTTACTGAAAGCTATTTCAAAGCCAATTGCAGTCATGTTATCCTAGACTACATATGTATGTTATTTCATCTTATTTCAATTTACATCTAAAATAGGCACATGATAAACCAGTTAACGGAAATTTCTAAATGAATTGGAATGTATTATAGACATCTTCCTCGATGTACGGGTGTTCTAAATGTTTGGTCGCTGATTCGGCTGAGTCTACTCAGTCTCCTGATGAAACAATCTGATATAGGAACCTCTCGGTAATATGTTATTGATATACAGTAACTAATCATCAATTAACAGGGCGGTTTCTTACTGACTGAAATATAATATAAAAAGAAAGTGGTGTATACTAGTTATGTGAAGTTGAACTTGGTCGTGAATGAAAATAAAATCATATTTGTTTTTCGTTCATTGTTTTATACTAAATCAGGCCGTTAAATTTCTCGTTTTTATTGTTTTACATTTGTCATTTCGGGGCCTTTTATAGCTGACTATGCGGTATATGTTTTGCTCATTGTTGAAGGCCGTACGGTGACCTATAGTTGTTAATTTCTAAGTCATTTGGTCTCTGGTTGAGAGTTATCTCATTGGCAATCTTCTTATTTTAATATCATGGTCTGTTAGTATAGAGAAAACCGAATGAAAAATGCTAATAATGAGCCATTCCACGATCTCTCAAAACAGCAAAACATTTAAAATTTAAAAACTAGACAATATGTCTTTTGAACATTAAAATAGTATCGGATTAAAGGAATATATAGTCAAATCAAAGGAACTCTCATTTGTCTGAAGATTTTGATCCTATTGATTGACGCTAATATCTTCTATATTCCCCAAGCAAACTTATAAACCAGAAAAGAAATGAAATCCCTATTGGATGAAAGGAATGTTTTAGTCAAACCAAAGCCCAGAACTCTCATTCGTCTCAAGATTGCATTCCTAAAAGAGATTGACGATGATGCGTGAGCGTGTGTCTATGTAATGTTAAACTGAGGAAGAAAATGACATGATATATTTCTGTTTTTTTGAAATCTAATTTCAATAATTCTTGAGTCGACAATATTTCATAAAAAATATTTCATAATCATATAAGTTTGACACCGTCTTTTGATAACTGTCATTGATAATGAAGGACCATGTTAGATTGGAAATCACATCATTTCAATTCTGGAAAAAAAACTCTTTTGATTTTCCTTTTAAAAGTAATCTGTCTAAAAGGTAACATGTCAGCATGACTTTGGCATTTGAAGGAGTACATTTGTTCTTCTCTAGATTTTTTCAATTTTCGAATTTTATTTCTTCAATTAAGTCAATCTTTGAAATTGTTGCGTGATAAAACTGTTCACTGCTCTGCTCATAAGTAACAGGAAATTCTGTCTATATTTTTTTTTTTCAATTTTCTATACAAGTCAAATAGAACTTTCTTAGAATTATTCAAACCAATCAGGAGACATAAGTTTCTTTTTATTTATTTACCATTTTATCTATTTACCATATGTGATGTCTGGCTACAAATTACCGTTTGATTGACATGTACGAAAAAGACATTTTCAAATTACAGAAACTATCTAAAATGCTTCAGAAAGACTACTCAATTTTGCAATTCAAGCCTTATAATCTACAAATGGTCTTGATGTTAGTCTTTTTCATTCTCGTAATATTTTACAAAATGCAAAATTGATGACTGGACGAAATATGTTGAATATTGTTACATACAGCACACATCGATATGTTAAGGACGATATAAAGAAAGAAGATACCAAGGTATCAAACCAGAAGTCGAACACACCATTTATGACTAAAAGAAAAAAAAAACCCGAACAAACAGTAAAATGTTGTTCTCAACTCAAAACAAATTGATTAATATGAACACCACCAAAACAGTCAGTCCTTTTAGCCAGAATTAAAATAGTAATGCATTGATTCAATAGGATCAGTCACGTGGAGTAGAATTTATCAAACGATGTCTAAAATATGTGGTGCCTAAATATGAAGACAACACATCACTCGGAAGTGTTGAGGTTAAGAACAAAATAGTGGTCTTTTTTTTAAATAACAAAGGAATTAATTGCGATAACAAGTTTCGGTAGTAAATGTTGAATTTAATCATACTTTGTCCGGACTCTAACGATTGAGAGATTTGTATATGATATGGACAGCTTATCTGTCATTAATGACAATGCATGATGACTTCTATACATCATTCAAAGGTTGAAAAAGCAGATTGTTACCCCGAGAAAACATGGTCAACCGAGGGGAAGCCAATGATGACAATGTCTTTTTGAGGGGAAATAATCTGCTCGATCACATTCTCAGCTATGCGTTATTTAATTTATCATACTGAATGTTTTGTTACTACTATCTATTATTCAAATTCAAAGTAATAAACTATAACGTCTTGTGCATAACAACCATACATATTTGATAAAGCGCACAATTGATAAGCGTCTGCCTGAAGGGTAATAGAGTATTTGCTATGGGATAGAGTAAATCATCTAAAAGCTAGCATTTTGACATGAAGTATAATAAACACTTTTATTCAGTATAATCGTGTAGAATACTTAAATAAAACGCTCAGGAAATCCAGATTTGTTTTATAAATGACACGAACGTTCGACTGTTACATCGCCCGGGATCCTGGTTCAGCATAGGCTTTTCATTTCCATGATATCAAATACAATATCTTGAAGTAAGAAAGTATTCAATATTTGCTGATCGAAATAGGGCATCAAAAACAGTTTAAAGTTTTACAAAATCTCAAGAAGAAATGTTAAGAAAATGAATAAAATTGATAACCATACAACCAATTCAGCTTTCGTACTAAGTTGCCAAGCGAAATTCAATATATAGTCTGAATACATATATTTCTCCAACATAAGATCCAGTTTTTATAACATACAATTCATGAAAACTATCCGATCTATCGATAGAAGATAATTAATTACACGTGTATGACCATCATTGTAGTCTATGTATGCTATATGAATGTTATTGACAAAAATGCAAAATATGTATTGTTGCCTTAATAAGGCATAGTAAAAAGGGTCACTGAAGGTCAATAAAAACATCAATTGAATCATTTACAAACGTCAGGACATAATTATCGTCCTTTATAATTGTCTAGACTGTATAAAAACATTTTTTGATTTTTCATTTAGCTTTAAGATAGGAAATATAATGCAATGTAATTTTAGAGATATAGATTTTTCCATGTCTATGTTTTATTCATGGTAATGGAAGCAATCTGCAGAAGATACGCGAAGGACACCAACTAGCCAGTGGTGTTTTTCTTAGCTTTTTGTGAATGGACTTGCTTGAAATTAATTGTTCACAACACAATAGTATGTCACATGATCCTGTGTTCCCATTTGGACTGACTTGTTTGGTCCATTCTTATGAAAGAGTTTCGACAACTTTTAAACCCCATTGCCACAAAGGATGCCTGTAGTTGAATCAAATATTTTGGATATATATTTATATATCAAAAAAATATATACTATATACAGTGTTATACCAACAAATTTAGAAAAAAAAACAGATCGATAAATGCAGCGCTTTAAGAATCTTTAATAACGTCACAGTGACGACACTCATACATCATTAATGTCAACCCAAAGTTATTATATACCGTGATTTGATATTTTACTCATTTGTCATTGACTGCCCTTGCAACCGAACAGCAGGACGGGCATTTGAAGCATAGTTCAAAAACTGAAAGCAACGATTCACCTCTAATTGACATTCTGTCGCTAAATTCATATTACACTTTTGGGATATACTATATCAGAACTATGTATATTGTTAATTATTCTATCAATATATTTTCTATTATTAAATTATAAAACGATTTTTTTTTAATAAAAAGGAATATAACACTATATAAATGTTATGCGTCCGAGGTGCTCTTCTGGATTTACCTTTAACAGGAACGCTCAAACCCGAATATTTTGAAAGCCAAGGTTGATAAGAACCAGAGACATATAATACATGTATTATATGTCTCTGTAAGAACCGAAACAGGTTTAGAGTTTTATGACCAAAAAAGGACATGAAAATATTAGCCAAATAAATCTAAGGTCAACTTTTCCTGAGGTAGTTGTAAAAATATACATTTAACATATTGACATTTGTAAATTTATATTGAAGGATCGTGCTTAGCTGACGTCCATCGACATTACAATCTAAATTTTCTATTTTTAGTAACATAAAGAGAATAGAAAGTTTGAGTACACACATGTAGATAACGTAGTTTAAAATGAAAGGTAAGTTAAAATCCTTGTACAATGTATATATACTCTTTAAGCATCAAATTAAATGTTGAAAATAAAACTGCAAGTGACTTGCTTGGTCGTAATATTATTTTTGATACTCTGATTTGCGTAGCTCTATACACATTGACATTATAATTTACTTAACTTCCAGGTTTACATAGTGAAATAAAACTATATGACTTGTTAGTTCTACACGGCAAAATAGATTTTATAAGCTAGAAAGTAGAAATTCTTATTTTAAAGAAATATCTACTGAGGTTTTATTTTTGACTCTAAACTATATTGCAGTATACATATTTCTCTGATAAAAATAACACGTCATAAATTTTATGCGTTCGAAGCGCTATTCTGGATTTCCCTTTATCGGGAACTGTCAAAGCCCAATATTTGAAGTCAAGAATGTATAATACCAAAAAGGACCTGAAAATAAAGGCCAAATCCATTTAAGGTAAACGTTCCCCAAGGGAGATGACACCTTTGTTTCTTGATAATTTCTAATTTTGAAAACGGACAATTTAAAAAAGGTTTGTTATAAGTCATGTCAGTACCGAAGCACTGACTTCTGAGCTGATTGTTTTTGATGAATATAGACGAGGAATATGAATATGTATATACTAACAACAGCCAATAACTTCCTCCCTACACTTATTCAGTAGCTATTGGTTATGATAATATTCGACATATTCTTTGTTGAATTAAGCAAACTACTTGTATTCAGTCAATACTGTTAAAACACACAGAATATTTAAATGTTCCCTATATGTAAATATATAATTCTGCAGTTAATTATATACAATCCTCTTCTTTCTAATATGTTATAAATAATTCTTTTAAACATCGCTTCTATTATTTTTTTAAATTCACTAATTCAATTGAATAATGCAGGGGGTATTGTGATGGAATATATGCGTGTACACGTTTCCTTCTTATGAGTCATTAAATTAAGGTTTATACTATTCGATGTATTTGTTCTTTTGTGTCTAAATGCTGATTTTTCAGAATAAAATATTTACTTCCGCATCATTAAACTAATGCAAATAAAATTATATAATAATTTAAAAGATAAAGAGAAGATAGGTAGAGTGCAATAAAAAAAATATAATTTCAATTTAAACAAAGAAAATAACAAAAAAGACAAAGAACAATAACAAAACACTATACAAACAGAACAATAACAAAACACTACACAGGCAGAACAATAACAAAACACTACACAGACAGAACACTAAAGATAACACTTAAGTAACTCTACCCCACCGTAAACCGGGAAAAAAATATAGATTCAATCACTGCATCAAGTGTGTTACGATATTTCTCCACTCGAGACAGTTACATTTTAATATTTAAACCGCGAGGCTTGCCGAGCTTTTTAAATGAATAAAATTTAGCTTTTAAGAGTGGAGAAATATCGTAATACACGAGTTATAGTCGTGGAATCTGTTTCTCTAATGATTTTTAGACAATATCTAAACAAAGTGTATCCTTCCTTTTCAAAGATTTGCAGAAAGTTGCATTTTCTATATGTGATGTCATCAGGCATGGTCGCCTTTTTTCATGACATCACAATAGGAAATTCAGAAGAAACCAAGGAAATGTGACGTCATAATTAAATTTCGACAAATCATTTGCCAAGAACAAAGTTTTCTCTAGAGATGAGAAATATTTTTCTCACACCGATCGAGAAATGTGAAAAAAAGCATGAAAATGAGAGAACTCAGGTTCTCCGGAAGGACAAATAGTCACTAGTCCTGGTCCTGTAGTGGCATCTGTCGTGTACTCATTGTAATTAAAATATGGTTATAATTATTAACTTTTACAATATCCTTTTTCCTACCATTAATCAAACTTTGCATCTTTTAAAATTATGTGGTTACATATCATTAAAAGGCTGTAAACGTGTTTTTTTAACTTATTTCAAATCACATGTCATAACTGGAATTTGCTTCCGTTTAATAATTGATATTTGATAGTGTTTCATCAACCATGCTTGCTCTGATGTTCATTTTCCCGTATCAGTAACACGAAGTATTGTTAAATCACAACAACATGAAAAAAAAAAAACAAAAAACAAAGGGAAAAAAGGGATTGGGGTGATGATATTTGGAGTAAAAATTAATTATCTCTTGATGTCTTAAAGACCGTGTTTTATGTACAAACTTGTTTGATATATATTCCTGTTTAACTACAATGCATAAATATTATTTTCTTAAAAAGAGGCAAGGGTACATGTAAGTACCGATTATCAGGATTAGCCTTCCGGGGCACATGAGATCACCCCGGTTTTGGTGGGGTTCGTGTTTGTCAGTCTTTAGTTTTCTATGTTGTGTTTTGTATACTGTTGTTTGTCTATTGGTCTTTTGTTTTTAGCCATGGCATTGTCAGTTTATTTTCGACATATGAGTTTGAATGTCCCTTAGTATCTTTCGCCTCTCTTTTAGCATGTTTCCAAAAGTATTTGTATATTTGGTGGATGAATACAAGTAAGTGTTTAAATGTCAATCTTGGAATTGAACAGTCAGTGTTTTTGATTTTTTATCAAATCTTATATGAAACTATGAGTGTTTTTTAAAATATGTTTTATAACACATGTTTCCCTCCTTATGACATTTAAAAACTTATCAGCAGACAATTGAACTACTAACGTTGAACTCGAAGATTTTGTAGTAATATCATATAGTTCTAGCAAGTTTTGTGACATTTAAAAACAAAAGAAAGAAATATTCGAATTGAAAATTGTGATTATCTATAATTACAATTTGTGAGCCCAAATTACAAATCTTAATTCTGTTCACGTCTTTTAATTCGACAGCTAAAATTATTACGCCAGAGCTGAAAAGTTAATTGCTGAAATTTTACCATTTGAACATTCACATGGTTCAAATATTGTTGTTAACATGCTACCACGAATTGCAAATTGGAAGCAATGATAAACAAGCACGAATAATTAAAGATCGACATGTGCTGATGGAGACATCTTGGGAAAATCAAACAAGGTTATTTTTTTTGTTTCGTAACTATATTATAGTACATTAGAGAACCAAAGGACGTAGATAAAGTCGGTTAAACGATGAGACAGCAACCAAACAACACAAGAGGCATCTATATATAAAGATTAACAAATGGTCGTCAATAATAGACGAATGACACAGAGCAAGCTCTAAATAGCTCGAAATCTAGACAAGTTGTGAAGGAATTCAACAGACTACTGAATACGAATAGTGTTGTTTGGAATAAAGACAATTATTTTATTTCTGCAAGAACTCATACAACCGTAAATTGGCATTTTATAAGAGGGTAAAATATATAATGTCTAAACTCATACAGACAGAGTGTAAACGTTTGAGGGCACAATATGAAAGTAGTATACAATTGTCTGTTCACTTATATAAACAAGTACAAAAAAGGCAGACAGTATTAACTAGACTCGTCAACTTAGTAAGCTTCTTCTGTTGTAGATAACGTCAATTGATGTCAACTTAGTAAGCTTCTTCTGTTGTAGATAACGTCAATTGATGTCAACTTAGTAAGCTTCTTCTGTTGTAGATAACGTCAATTGATGTCAACTTAGTAAGCTTCTTCTGTTGTAGATAACGTCAATTGATGTCAACTTAGTAAGCTTCTTCTGTTGTAGATAACGTCAATTGATCTTAGTAAGCTTCTTCTGTTGTAGATAACGTCAATTGATCTTAGTAAGCTTCTTCTGTTGTAGATAACGTCAATTGATCTTAGTAAGCTTTCTGTTGTAGATAACGTCAATTGATCTTAGTAAGCTTCTTCTGTTGTAGATAACGTCAATTGATTACACAATCAAGTGCAATTGATTTGTGTGTTGTGTTATTTCATTCATCCTTAAACTTTAAAATTTACCAGGCTTCTCAAATAAAAAAACAAAACAAAACAAAAGTTAATAAATTTTAATGTATTTAGGACACAATTGATATCAAGATATAGTCAATTAAGTATATATTAGATACAAACAGTCAGAAGTCATGTTAGTAAAGCATCTTAATTGCCAAGATATCAAAATATAAAAACGAATATAAGCCAATGCATTTTTAAAATTAAAATTACACTCTAAATCTATGATGGTGATGGATTGGTGTCCAACGTCCAGTATAGCAAATATTTCATGCATTGCACGACAAGAACATGGTTATGTAATATGATTATTAAACCTACTTTGTACAAGAACGACACGTTGAGCTGGAATTTTAACGTGCTAGTTAACAATGAAATAGTCCACGGGAAGACATATCACTCTACCTGGAAACATTATTCTGACTCCGAGCCGTTCAGGCTGAATCTCTGCTTTTAGGGTCAAGTGTTAAGCGGAGATCAGCAAATATCAATGTTTAAGCCTTTGATATGACCCGTCGGTGATCGAACTCACGACCTTCCACGATAACACCGAAGCGGTTCAATTAATCAATATTCTTAGTAATAAATGCATAACAAATTTTAGCAAACGCAGCCTAAGGCGCTATACACAGCGGGTGACTATGAAAAATATTCTCAACGAAAGTATTGAATGCGTCGAAAACGGAAACAATGAAATATATATGAACCATCTGGATCTTAGAAAAAAGCTCGCCAATTAAAATGTCAGATATTTGGAATATCGTTTACCTACTGAACATGTACAAAGAGTGGTCGACATTTAAGGTTTAAAATTTAAAGACCTGATTTAAAAGAAACTGATATCAGTCTGCATAATCAAGATTTCTGGATATGCTTTACTGGCACTGCAACAACTCGACATTAGGCTAATACTCAGTGATACAAAATAAGAAGATATGGTATGATTAAAATTAGACGACTTTCCACCAGAGACCAAATATTTGACGTAAAGGTTAGCAACTATATATAGGTTGCCTTTGACAATGAACAAAACCCATATTGTAAAGCAAGCTGTAATAGGCCTATAACTGGTTGTGTGGCAGATTAGGATCCATTAGATTTCATGGTTGCCACTACATTTTTTATTATCATTTGTTAATATTTTTAAATAAAATTGAGAATGGATATGGGGAATATGTCAAAGAGACAACAACCAACATTGGCTAGAGGTATAGGGGGAGGGTTGAGATCTCACAAAATATGTTTAACCCCGCCGTAATTTTGCACCTGTCCCAAGTCAGGAGCCTCTGGCCTTTATAGTCTTGTATGTTTTTTTAATTTTAGTTCATTTATATCTTTTGGAGTTTAGTATGACGTCCATTTTCACTGAACTAGTACACATTTTTATTTAGGGGCCAGTTGAAGCCCGCCTCCGGGTGCGGGAATTTCTCGCTGTGTTGAAGACCCATTGGTGGCCTTCGGCTGTTTTCTGCTCTTTGGTCGGGTTGTTGTTTCTTTTCCATATTCCCCATTTCCATTCTCAATTTTATTGTATACGTTGATATTATTTGTTATTTATAATCGAAACATATTTTGCAGTTGTTTACTTGTTTTTTAAAAAGTTTGCATCAAACAGTTATCGACCTATTCAACCAAAATGTATTGATTTGTACATAAAAACTATATATATAGAATTACTTGAATAGATGTGTGGTTCAGACTACAAATTGCTTTATAAATTTTTGGTTTGGTACTCAAAATTACCATAAAACTATCAAACTTTTATAGTTTCGAGATATTTTAAGCGCTTGGGTCATTAGTTCATAAATATAACATGTCATTTTAAGATTCGCAAAGTATATACGTATATCTGTATTTAGTCAAAACTGAAAGATTTTTTGAAAATACTCCTGGTCACGAACTCCCTATTGTGAAAAAGGTCAGCGGAAATTGGCCGTACCTGATTTATTAAAATTTGTAGAATACAGTGGAACGAATATATATATATAGAATATATTATATCTCATAGAAAAAGTATACATGTCACAAAGTTTAACACTGTTTCTCGTGAAAAAGCAATTCAATTCAACGAACAGCAAAAGGAATGTTAATGGTGTAATAACTGGCACGGTGTCATTACATATGTGTTGTTTTGCTGGAATTCACGTTATGTCATGCCAACAAATAAATAAAGTATGAACCCATCAACATAACTAGTGACGAACTAAGGTGCTTTAAAAATATCAGCCTTTCCCATTCCGCAAGTGACGCCCGACGTGTTACTCCTATCACAGTCCGCTGATAACAGTTATGAAAAATTACAATAACGAATTGATAAATGTATTTTGCCTAATTCGAATATGTATATAGTACATCGGTACATGCAAATTCTCTCACCCTTAAAGACATTACCCAATCTACTCTGAAAGTTGTTTCAAGAATAAAAATAGAAATGATCATTACCGATGATAACAACAGAACTTCTAAAAAATAGAATATCACAAAAGACAAGACAGATAACTAATGCAAAAGCAATAAATAAGATTGTAAACACAATTTCTGACATCAATTTTCAGATATTGCATGTCCACATTATGTCCTTGGAAATCCTTTACATTCTGAACAAAAGTGTCCAATCAGCGCATTATAACAAACGGACGATATTTACAATAATTAAGTATTGATAAAAATCGTTGTCGAACTTACCTACTATGAGGACAAGCTCCTGAAATCCTTTAGTTGGGATCTTGATCTGTAACATAAGAAATTAGTCGTATTCTCACCTGTATAGATTTCAGAATCACTACTGTCTAAAAACTAAGTTAAATTATGATTATTGCGTCCCTTTTGTATTCTCTTAGAGTCAGTATTGATGGTTACCAGACATGAATGTAGAACTGATATAGGTCTTATATCAGACTATGTTTTTATTTGTTTTTATAATTTAACCGGTATATAAATCAACGTTCACTTCATAGAACAAAAAAATCGGAAAACAATAAATTAAAAATAAAAAGCATAACTAAAGGCTCTAAAGAACCTGTGTTGCTCACCTGCATCTTCAACAATGGCTACTTTTTTGTAAAAATCATCACGAAAGGGCAAAATCTTCATTAAGGAGTCGACTGACAATTTCAATCATTTGACTTATTTGTAGATCTTGTCCTGCTGATCATTTTTCCTCTTTAACGTTTCTATTTATCTATTATAGTTTTTTTATGATATTAGGCAAAAACGCAAAAAATTGGTAAACATCGTCATTAAAGAGCAATAACTCCAATAAGGAGTCGTCTGACGATTTCAGCCATGTTAACTTGACGTATTGCTAATCATTTTTCCTAATAAAAGTTTCTTTGTAATTATTATGGTTTTCATAATTATGAGCAAAAATGAAAAAAAAAATAGTAAAAGTTGACATTTAAGGGCAATAACTCCTATCAAAAGTTGTCTGACAATTTTGACGCAATAGACAGCAGGTAGATCTTAACATTCTGAACATTTCTGCCTCTGTCAGATTTTCTCTATTCACAGCGGTTTTGAAACTGATAGACAAAACTTGCAGTTTACCCCTATCTTCTATTTTAATCCATGTTTGTCATCTTGGTTGGCAAGCGGAGTCATCGGACACATTTTAAAAACTAGATACTCGAATAATGATTTTGGCCAAGTTTGATTAAATTTGGCCCCGTAGTTTCTTAGAAGAGGATTTTTGTCTTAGTTGACGACGACGTACGACGATCGACGGACGACGATGACGGACGCCAAGTGACGAGAAAAGCTAAAAATGGACAGTTTGAATTTGCAAACAGGAAGACTTAATCGTGATTTGGTTAAACGGGTTCCAATATCTAATTATATAATTGTGTACTGGTGTTTGTTTTAATATTGTCATATTTCTTATTGCCATGTGTTGTCTGTTTTTCTACGGTATTTGTTATTTTATGTTTTTTTGTTCGAAATTTGATTTTTGATTTCGCCCTTGGTACACATATACAAACATATTTATGCCACCAACAGATACTAATTTGACTCCGTTTCCTAATTGTACCGTCTTTTATGTTTCCTTGTTAGAGTAAGGGGTACATTGTAATCGTAGTGGCATCTTGATTGTGCAGGTTTTTAATATGTTTTCTTTGTTCGTTGTTGTCTGTTTTTTGTTTTACTTATCGGAGTCGAAAGTTGGTAGTTGGTGGGGTACTGTCCAAGACTGTTTTAGTAATTCCTCTTCATGTATTGTGTATTGACTTAATTCCTGTTCTCAAAGAAATATTACAGACCTCTTAAAAAGTAGAAATCAGAAATGGTAGACAAATACGATATTATATAAAGTACGTATAATACACGTGTTTCTAGAACAACTTTCATCAGAAAATATAAGAATGTATGAAAATATAAAACTTAAATCGACCTGAAAAAAACTTGCTTAGTTTTAGTCCAAATACATAATTTATACATTGTGTCAAAAGTATTTCTGGAAAACATGAACACTGTTTATAAAACCAATGATTAACGGGCCTTGAAATAAATATAGTAATACTCTGTCCTTGGATCACAGCAACAAGCCTACGCTTCATCGAAGACAGTAATTCCAAAACGTCTGCAATTCATCAATTTTGGTAGAATACTTGGTAGATTTAATCAATTATTTTAAATTTCCTAAGCATAAAGAGAATGATTGTTTTAAACCAAGTAAGTAAATTAACTCAATCTGCAATTCAAATATCTAATCGCACTCTTTATTCCTTCGTGTGCCACTGCACAATAACAACAGATGGATACAAACTGCTCAATCAAATTGATTAATGGTAAAATGTTGACGATTTAGAGATGTTCATGAACGGAACATCGCTTGTTATTGTATCTATCAAGTTTTTTATCAAGTGTGGACAATGTTTGTAACATGAATCTTTCTGGCCACTTAAAGTAAAAGCAAACTTTTTTAAAATGTATTTGCTACACATTTTTGGACAAAAAGGAAAAAATCACATCGCATCCTTTACTCCAGTCACAGTATCTGTTTCTTCTTAAAGCATTAAACCAAAGCATCCTTTATTCCAGTCACAGTATTTGTTTCTTTTTAAAGCATTAAGGATGTACTTAGGTCAGGTTTAGGAATTTTTGTCAGATGTTCGGACTCCTTGTTTTTTTTCCTACGAATATAGGGTAAAATATTTTGCCCCATAACACCCGTTTTTCTTTTCACATAAGACTTCAATAGCTCATAAAAGGTCATTTACTAAAATCTAAGCAGATTCTAGATTTCGTTTCTTTCAATTTGAGACCCAAATTATACCGATGCAAATATCAGGTAAAAGTCTGAGTCAGATTTTTTCCCGCCATTTTTTAAAAATTAAAAATCTCGAAAAGAAGCTCCATAACTTATCAATATTTCTAGCTTATTTTGTTCCTTAACTAATGCTCTTCTGACTTTAAGTATCAATTTTAAATTCTAGATTTTTTTAATTTCATCTAAGTACATCCTTAAATCAAAGCATCCTTTATTCCAGTCACTTTATTTGTTTCTTTTCAATGCATTAAATCAAAGCATCCTTTATTCCAGTCATAGTATTTGTTTCTTTTTAAAGCATTAAATCAAAGCATCTTTTATTCCAGTCATAGTATTTATTTCTTTTTAAAGCATTAAATCAAAGCATCCTTTACTCCAGCCACAGTATTTATTTCTGTTTAATGCATTAAATCAATGCATCCTTTATTCCAGTCACAGTATTTGTTTCTTTTTAATGCATTAAATCAAAGCATCCTTTATTACAGTCACAGTATTTGTTTCTTTTTAAAGCATTAAATCAAAGCATCCTTTATTCCAGTCACAGTATTTGTTTCTTTTTAAAGCATTAAATCAAATGATTGCTCGTGAATTTTGTTTCACAATTTTAAAAGTCGTTCAGTTTAATTGAATACAAGTTCTTATTGACGAGTAGCAATTTCATTAGCTGATTTTCCTTATACAAAGCTGAGTCGAGATTATAGGTCCATTTTGGTTTTATAGGTCGGATTCTCATGAATTTATAAATCTTGGTTTCGTGTAATTATGCAAGCTGGTTATTTAGGTACACATGCATTTACAATTCATCTTGTTTCAAAAGGAGAATATTGCTTTTTTCAAATAATCGATGTTTATTACTCTGGAACTTTTATAGTCTGCAGCCAAGTAATTATTGTCTCAAGAATTAACATTTCAGTTACATGTAGATATTGTGTTTTTTTTTCTAATTAGATTTAAATTTGTTTTGACATTCTATTGAATTCCACAATATTGCCTCGAGAACGTTCTTAAGTTAGTAATTTCGAAGTATACAAACGTTTATCTATTTTTGTTAAAATAATTACTACTATATACTAAATATAGATCATTGTCATTTTTAGTTTCCTATTTTGAAGATCCGCATATGTACTAAGGGAGCTTCCATTTGATTTTTATGGGGGGGGGGGGGCTAGGATGAAAAATGTTGTCCTACATTTTTTTTAGTTGTAATCTCTGTCCCCTTTTTTATTTTTCACTCTATTCGGTCCTGCCTTTTTTTTATTAGTTTATCCTGACTTTTTTTACATAAATTTTCATCTTGCCTTTTTTTTTGCCAAGTTGCTCATCCTGCCTTTTTTTCACTCAAAACTCCTGTCCTGACTTTTTTTCAAATTTCATCCTAGCATCCCCCCCATAAAATTCAAATGATAGCTCCCTTAGTCACTTTGAGATGTATCTGTTTGATTCGTAATTTCAACTATATCTACATAATACTTCTTAACTTCAATATGTTGGAGATTACAAGAAGGCACATGCTGGGGGAAATTAAAAATCTGAACATATTTACAATAAATTTCAAAAAACATTTTTTACTTTATTTTTTTTTGTATATAAATAAAACATTTATTTATTCAAGCAATATATTTGGGATTTTGCAGCAAGACTTAAATGCATCTTAGTCTGGGCTACTGGCTACCTTGTTTGGTAAGGAATGAAAATAAATGGTAATTTGTGGGAGAGAATGGCTGTATAAATTTATGTTCTTTTATGGTAGTACTATTAATATGTTATGTAAGGTACATACATTACCTCATGCTACAATTTGTATCTAAGCATTATTCAATAAAACTTGAAGAACTTAAACTTTATGACAAAAGAGTTTTATATGAAACATAGATATCTACAGATACGAATTTCAGATTTGAAAAGTAATGCTTATATTAGATTTACAGTAATACCATGCAAAATGCAGCATCTCTCCTTTAATAGTCTCGTGGAAACACATCAGCTAAGGGATAACAGTTGTAGATCATTAAAACAGTTTAAATGATAAGAATGATTAAAGAAGTAGAAAGCGGATGTCTGTAGCGTATCTTAATTTATTTCTCGGGTCTTGTTTCTGCCCTAAATGCGATAGGTTACCCCTTGCTGCTATCAGTTTTCCTTAGAAGACCCCCTCTTAGAAATATATATCTCCCACTTGAATAATAAAGAAGACTTTTAGTAATACAATATATTACAGACAGACAAGGGTACCTCATGAATTGTTATTAAAAGGCTAACTAGCAGAGACAACTAAACCTAATTTAGTATGTATTTCTGTACAATAAAAACTTCAATCGTATAGCTAGATGAACTTGTATAAGTTTAAGGTTGTCGATGGTCATCTATTCCCAATCGAATGTCTTTCCATGTTGTCTCGACATAATTGTTGCAAGAAAAATCAGTAGTAAAGAAATGCATATCATCAAGACAACTTGCACTATTACAGTTTGTCGATTTTTGAAGTAACGTTTTTGACACATGTATAATTATGTATCCTTGATTTGACTAAACCTACTACATAAATCATGACTAGAACGCAGAAAAAAACCAGTTTATTTGGTAAACTGTCAATCTCGTTGTCCATTAATCAGTTGTAGTATGATTACACTATAGTCTAAGTGAATCTAATGTAGTAAGTTATAGAATTGTAACTATTTGTTTAACGCCTACATATTAATTAAAAGTTATGGACACGGTACTAATTAATTGACAAAAAGGCATGAAATACACCGATAAGTCGATAGTAGTTGCTAGTGTCCTGAAATATTTTTTTTATTGTTTTTTGTGTGGTACATATTAAAGTCATTATTTTAACATTCCTACGAATTCACTGCTTTTAAACTTATGTTCTCGTGTGTACCTACTAGAGGTTATTCGAGAAGTACGTGGTGTGTGCACAGTAAGCGTGCCATACGTTTAATGTGTGTAAAAAACAGCAATGTCCAGGGTAAACAAACCATAGTTGCGTGTGTACCTACTAGAGGTTATTCGAGAAGTACGTGATGTGTGCACAGTAAGCGTGCCATACGTTTAATGTGTGTACAAAACAGCAATGTCCAGGGTAAACCAACCATAGTTGCGGAGAGACGAACAATATCGATCGCATACCAATAGACCCAATGCATTTCGTCATTTTGAAGTGTTTCGCGGAAGGTAATCAGGCATATAAAATCGCTTTTTGAGTACTTGTATACGAAACGGGAGTGTTTGTTGTAAATCAACGATAGTTGTGTAGTACTAGTAATTGACAATCTCAATCACATATCAATAGATCGAATGCACTTTGCCATTTTTGAAATTACCAAGACAAGCCTAAAACAACAACAATTATAGTCCTTTATACTGTTCTGTATAGCACTAAGTACGTACTCTCATGGCTCTTGTTCATTGTAGTAGTGAGAATTTGTTATGTCGATCAACATATCTTAAAAGTCACACAGTTATAAATTGTCCTTAGACTGCATTTACTTCACATTTACTGGAAATGTTATTTTAATCTCATTTGTATTTATGTATCACATACAATTATTTTTAATACATTTGGCCTTCACATTGCATCTAGAACTTCTAGAAATATCAAATTGTCCTTTAAACTGTTCTGTATATCAAAACAAATGTTTTTTTCTTCATTTAAATGTTATCAAGCAAGGGAGACTTTCAAAAAGTTACATTGCTCCAAAAGTATCTTCTCCCTCGTGTTATGCTTAATTGGCATGCGTCATCTCCTGGATTGCGCGGGAAAATGTTGACATCTCCATTCAATCATTTAGATTCTTTTGTCTTTTGACTTCTATTACAAGAAGTGTTACTTTTTGACTCATGAAATCATGAAATACTTGATATGCATTAAACTGATGTACAATACAAAATTTAAATCAGCATAAAAGATTCAACTGATCCATTTTTTTTTATTATTCTACACTGATTAATAATTCACGTGTATTCAAAAGTTTAGTTTTTTTCTCGAATATAGTTATAGAACATTTAACGCTTACACATTGTGGGAAATTATACATTTTTGACATTTTTCATTTAGATATATTTCACATCCTTCACTCTTAGCAAAGGAAGGAAATTTCAACCAGTTTATCAAATTTAAAAACAACAAAGCTGTTATTACAAAAAGAGTAAAATGCAATAATAAAATATTGCAGCTTTATAAGCAGATAGGAAATTGAAAACAACAAAAATAGAAAAGATCAAAGCAGATTTTTTTTAAATGCGGTTTGATTAAAAACTGTGACTTAATTTGAAACAAAAGTATTTTAATTATTTATTTTTTGTTCAAAGGCAGTTTCGAGAAGTAGGTTATCCACATCTTTCCGATGAGTGCTGTAAAGGGTTTTACAGAAATGATGCACCAATATTAAGCCCACGATATGACATATAAAGATAAATAAGATACCTGTTTATTACATGAATAACCATAAAAATATCATTATTAAAAGACCGAAGGAACTGGTAATTCAAAACAAACTGAAATTACTTTATCTGTACATTCGGCTACATAGATGCCCGTTCACCCAATAAATGGTTTGATATTTGGTGACTATTCTAATCGAACATTAAATAATGAATAACACAGATACAGTTAAATCTACTTCCTATCATTTCTTACATCTAGAAATTGACAATTAGGATCGGCTGAGAACAAAACTCTACGACAAAACAGACGTTTTCAGCTTTCCAATTGTGAACTTTCCATTATTTTGTAACAACATTCCAGGAGCGCACGGCATATGGATTATATATCTCCTAGTAGATACGATATTCCATAGATTGCACTCACTTTCATATTCCCATGAAATGGGGTCGCTGCTTACAAAGGAAACTATTGAACAAGGTTTCCTAGTGGTAATGTTGAAGTCATCTCTTCGAAAGTTTTATAGGCTCCACCATGAGTTGTTTGACCGTTATGGAACATTCCAAGTGTTGTAGTCATTCTTTCGTCGTCTTTTTTCTCGATTGTGACATCTCCGAATGACACAAAATTTACACTTACCATGTTCAACACGACGTTTGTCATATGTGGAACAGAATATGCTTACCCTTCCAGAGCTTCTGAGATCATCTAAAGTATTTTTTGAAAGAGATTCGTGTTGCTTTTGCTTTATTTTTCAGTGTTTTACTTAGTGCCTTTTAAGTTTGGTGGGGGTATGTGTTTCTCAGTCTTAGTTTTGAATGCAGCTTTGTCGTTTTTCGATTTTTGCCATGATTTTGTTGGCCTCTTTCCATCAAAACAAAACATAACATAAATGTTACAAAACAAGTCAATTGACACAATATCAACAAGCAACGTTAATCGTAAAATGGTGGCAAACTTTTATTTTAGAAAAGCTATGACATATCAGGCATTTTTTTTATACCATCGTTTGATCATATGCTCACTTACGCATCCTAAACCTGTATGGGTGACTAGCTGGCTTAAAAATATAAAATATTAATCGAATAGACTATGCATTTGAATTAATTCAAGTTTACATAATCTTATTGACAAATGATGTAACAGTGTATATCGTAAAATGTGACTGACGATTGTATTGTCGTAAAATGTGACGATGGTATTGTCGTAAAATATGACGATTGTATTGTTTTGAAGTAAAATGTAAAATAAGCTTTTAGATTTTTTTTCAATACTAACAGTGTCTCTATGCAGTCACCAAAGGCCGTCATACAGCCATAAATAAGTAGATATAATGTGTTTGCGTTATTTAGAGTAACCAGTGACATTGAACAATCGGCAGTAAATTCTAAACTATATTGTAAAATTTCGTTATTTATCCTGCAATCAGCCAACTATTGTAGAAATAACAGGTACACAAATAAATTTTTGCTTTATTTGTACTTGTACAAATAAAGTCTCCTGTTACCCCTCTTCCATGTTGAGCAAGCAGTAATGTGGATATTTCTTTTTGCGTACCAGTTCATTTTTGGGTCCTCTTCACGGTCCGCGTTTAAACTATGTCGATATCTTTGAAAAATTAGAGACAATGATTTAGATTTTAACAACTAAAGTTTCAAGTGTTGGGTGTTAATTTCAGGATAAAAACAATATATGTACGTTGTCGGAAAATATATAATTTATTTGTACTCGCTGCGAAACAGGAGAAAAGCTCGGCGAGCCTCGCTTTTCGTCCTGTTTCTAAAGCTCATACAAATAAATTTTATATTTTCCGACAATGTACATATATTGTATATATATCAAGTTCACGGCAAAACAATATGTCCAAGTCAAAAAGCTTAAATCCAATCCTAGTTTACTTTTTTCATTAATAATTGTTATAAAATAACATATCTATACAACTTAAAAAGAATTGAACTCGAATCTTTGGGCCGCGATCTCATCAAAATATAAACATGAATCTAATTACAAGTTACGAATAATACAAATATAGCAGACCCTTTTATTTATGAAAATTTTAATCATACACTATATAGCTGTTTATTATTATAGCCAACATTTCTGGGTGTTAAAAACGCTATGGGAAAACTATTAACACAAATGTTAACCTTCCAAAAAAGAACTTAAACAGTTAAACAGACGCTATTGGTTGAAGTTCCAATAGTACGTTCTCTGTAAGGACGCTATTGGTTGAAGTTCCAATCGTACGTTCTCTGAACGGACGCTCTTGGTTGAAGTTCCAATAGTACATTCTCTGTAAGGACGCTATTGGTTGAAGTTCCAATCGTACGTTCTCTGAAAGGACGCTCTTGGTTGAAGTTCCAAGAGTACGTTCTCTGTAAGGACGCTATTGGTTGAGTTCCAGGAAAACTTTCTGATAAATATTCTGTATGAAAACAGATAACAATAAAAAGAGAGTTATCCTATGAATTAATTGTTATTATTTCCTTAAAGTATGGCAAATGAAGAGAACCTTAGGCTTTAAATGTTTTGTGTTAAATTAGTTTAACTTGCGTTTTGCCATGCGAACATAAATTGTACGGATCAACCTATTTTTGTTCTACTGGTTGAACTTGTCACTTGAACACGCTTCTTTTCCGTAAATGTACGAAGCTAGACTAAATAAGTTAAAGAAAAACTATCAACAAAATCAAGTTATATGCTGACACTTTAAACTATCCATTAATTTTTTTCAACCTGAGATAGGACTTTTAGATTGTTATAAAAACACAGAAACCATATATCTGTATGAAAAGTTTCAGTGAAAATGTTTACATGTAGAATAGTGCGATTGCATTTTGACGTTAAAAATTGGAAGCAGGGATTATATCGTATTTACACAAGTTACTTTAACAAACGCAATACAAATCTTTTATCTGCGATCATTCCCTAAAAAACGGAAAAAAAAAAACAACACACACACAAAAAAAAAACAACAAAATCACACACACAAAGAAGATATACCATAGACCCGGCAATCAAGACTTTGTCCTGGGTCAGGATGACACCAATTTGATGTTCAGTTTAGTTCTGCGATTTCCCAATCCTCATCTTTTTTTTTTATTGACCGTTTGAACAATAAAAGGACTGACACGGGAGAGTTAATATTTGTTTTGTCCTTGAACCTTTATCCATTGTTCTGTTAATAAATCAGCACTAGAAACAACAATGATTGAGTGTATAATCTTGATAACAAAAGACAATAATTGATTGTCCAAGGATTAATTGTGATAGGTTTTTAAAGTGACAAGATGTGATCAATACTTCTACATTTTAATATAATTTTCTCCTCGTTACGATATCAGCCGTCTACACACAATCTGATCAGAATGATACATTGATCGTATTAGCCAATAGACGGACACTCGCGGTATATAGAATATAATCAGCAACTTATTTTTTATAACAGAAGCCATTTTCATTGCAAGGCTTGCAGTTAATTTCGAAATGGCGAGACATGAAAAAAAAGTTTTCGATTCCTTTCACCTCCTGCCTGATAAAATTAAGAATCAAAATCATGCTTCATCAAATTGCTGCCTTTCTTCTGAAAATGCCTGTACCAAGTCAGGAATATTACTGTTGTTTTCCTTTCGTTCCGTTGGTTGACATAGTCTAACGTTTGATTTGTAAGGTTTTATGAACAACCCCCTTGTGAATTTACCTTTTAATTTATTTAAAACTTTCTTTTGGGTATGTGTCAATACAAAACTTAATTAGGTAAATGAAAATGTAAGAATATGACCAATAGAAAGCCATTTAAGGTAATTATTCTTGAGTACTAGTATATACTGGAGATAAAAGTTTCATTCAATTATTACTCATACATATAACATCAATATCTCTGAAATATCGACAATTCAACTTTGAAGAAAAAAGTCATTTCATTTGTAAATGATTTTTTCTATGACCTATATGAGGGAAAGCTGAAGTATTGAAAAACGAAAACAAATTACTTTACTTGAATGTATTTCATAGATGACATATTCCTAATTAAGTTAACATTTTTGCAGTTGAGAGATATCGATATATGATGTGTCTTTGATTCACATTTCAGTTGGGCGTCTTTATTGAAGATTATACGTTTAGTCTGCAGTATAAGTGATTGCAAAGTTTGTAATATATATGTACAGGGTTAAACTAGTTCACCGGTGTCCGTTGTGGAAGGATTAATATACTTTTAGCATTAAACAAAGTTGTTAAACGTTTGCACTAAATGTTGCTACATGGTTTTCATTCCAATGATTAAATACTACATTGAGTCATATTACGAGTTAAAATGTTCTGCCATCCTAAATAATACTTACACATTAACCTATATATTTGCTCATTAAGGCGTTACATGATTACGTGAAGTCATAAAATAAAAAAAAGAAATCACAAATTGTTTCACCATTCCCCTTTTTGGTTTTTGGCCTGATTATATGAACACAAGCTCAATCGTCATGTGAATGATTTTAAACTCTATGATTCTCGTTGTTTTCATACAGAAACATACGAATTTGGATAGCAGATTGTTTTCGAAGATATGTGGTTATTATGTAATAATTTGATGGTTGCAAATATCTATTTACTTGCACCACTGACGCATCGTCACTTAACAACTCAATTTACTATCACGAAGTCGCCAATTGAAGTCCACAAATCTTCAAACACAGCAGAGTTATCTTCTCTTGTTGGTAGACTCTTAAAACTAAATTTCCAGATACCGACACTCATCTTAAACATTACATTCACATTTCAGTATTTACTATTTCTCGTCTTTTGTGCTTGAAACCAAATATTGATACTTGTTTCCGTATGTATCAATGAATGGTCGAAGAGAAATAAAACCCACAACAAAGTTAAAATTTCAAGATACCGAACCTTATTTAATGCCCCATATAACATTTATCATATCAAGTTAACTTCCATTCATTTCCCCAAAAAAGGTGATGCTCTTAAAAATTCATTACAAACTGTACGAAAGAAAAGAACATTGTTTGGTATTTGTTAATTTGTTAATAGTTTTGCTAGTAAAATATTTATTACATACAAATCAAATCAAACAAGGCATCGAAATTTCAATATAGGTGTCAATAAATGTTACCGGATAATGTCTTCGTCATATGAATGGAACATTTGGTTTGTTGCCGCATATTAATACAGGAAAGTTAAACACTAAAGAGTTCTGAATTAGACAACCTTTTAATAACAGGAGTTCATTAAGGCAACAATAGTTTACCGATGTTCAAATCTCATAAATTGATTTAGAAGACAAATCTAGGCAACAACAAAAAAAGGTTATCGCATGAACTCCAAAAGGAGCGAGACCCGTAGTGTCGATATGTTATGCTTCTCCCGTTATATATGAATAACCAATCATGGCAAAGTGTACACATGGGGGAAATTAAAGATATGACGACTTTCCAGGTATCTAAAGATAAAACATGTCGCTAGGGAGTTGAGACATAGACATTTTAAATCGGTCAACATTATCGTATTGGTAAGTGTCGATACCAGTCGTTCTTCCTCAAAACTCTGTTGGAAATTTCTTTTTTTAAAGATCAAATCCCTGTTAATGATGTCCGTTTAGTGTGAACATGATGGACATGCACTAGCGTAAAACAGTTCTTCATGTGACAATCAGTTAACAAGGGCAATTGAAAATAATTGTTAGTTGGATTGGTTCAAATGTTCGCAATGGGCGACGAAATCTATTATCTGAAACAAATAATATTCATGTTGATAGACTCCAATAACAGAATAATTGCAACACTGTTCTCATAAAGTCAATACTCTCATATTAAAGAAAACGACGTGTTCTACTGTTCGGACTACGGAAACATTATATTCATTAAACAATTGAACCGCCAAAACAAGACATCAAGATATATTAGTAAATGATATGTCAAGTCAACCGTTTATAAGTGATAGTCTATCGATCTAAAAGTAGTCTGTTCTTGTTAGAAACGCCACTTAAAGCTTAGTCGAAGACCATTCTGACATCAATTTAATTTTTCTTTTTCGGTCAATAAACAAACTGTTTGGTTGTCCACTTTGCGGTAATTCCTTTAATCATCGGTGTGTTATTAGCAGAAGCTTCGTCTTTCAGGAGTACTTTAACTGTAAGCAATATTGTCAAGAACATATTTTTCTAGTTGTAATCCAGAGTCGAAATGACATTTCTCATTTTTTTTTAATTAACCAACATGTCTAGTCTATAAAATCATTAGTAAAACCAACGAACAATTTACCAAAAACGTTAATAGCATGTTTAAAAAGGCGCACTTATAAATGGTTTAAGCTATAAGATAATAATAAAATTTGAAAGGTAGCGCTTTTCTCATATTATTTTAATTAACCAACATATCCAGTCTATAAAATCGTTCAAAAATCAACGAACACTTTACCAAAACGTTAATTAGATTTTTTAAAAGGCGCACTTATAAAAGGTTTAAGCTATAAGATAATAATACAATGTGAACGGTAGCGTTATGATTAGAATTATATAATGAGTCTAAGATACGCTCGTCTTTTGTTATGATATTGTCAAGACATATTCCTATGTACTATGCCAAGTCTGGTTTTATTGGAGAACGTCATGGAAACAAAGAATGGTTCTGTAAGTGATGATGACATTTGTTATCTTTAGATGATTTTTAATGCATTTGTTTAAATTATGACAATTAATAACGGTGTGCGTTATACGTCAATTGGACAACAACACAACAACAAAAAAACCCTCATCAGATAACTAGGTCAACGTACGATATCTATCAATAAAATATGCGAACTTTTGTTTTACCTCGAGTCTAACAACAAGTTGTGGATAAATATGAAAGTTTCTGTCAAAGATCTGTCATCAACACCAAATTCCCCAAATGGCGAAACACATTAAGATATAACAAAACAATAAATCGATAAGAGGACATCATTGTCGTCATCGGCAGAAATTTCAACTCAAAGACAAAAAGACTTGTGTTTCTCAAGCATTCTCTCCATGCGTATAGTCGTTTAAAGAGAAAATATATTCTCTCTTGAGAAATTCTCTGTAAAAATTAAAACCCAATCGTGTCTTTCATTCTGTCAATTTCATCAAGTGGGCTATCCAGTTCGCAATTTTTGACGTTTATTCATCAAAGTATTTCACTTATTTTACTTCAATGCTGCAAGCCAGAATAATTTTAATTAACTTTGTTACAGCATTTGATTTAATACACTATAACTGATGGCCCGTTTACAACAATACATCATATTAATCGGTTATTGAACTCGTTTTCTCAAAACTAAACTGACTGAGACAGATATTACGTTGGATTAACAATCCTTATGCAAGATAGATCAACACATATACATCAGGTTTTTTTTCCATATATATGAACGCAAATTTGAAGATCTAACATTGTTGGGCTAAATTTGAGACGAATAATATATATATATGGTATTAGTACTGTATAACCACGTCTTGTCCGATGGAGAATGTCTGTCATAAAGTTGTCACATGTTTAGACGTGTATATAGTATATATATATATGTAGGACTCGGAGGTGCGATGGGGACGCTGAAGTGCGATGGTCACGCTGAAGTGCGATGGTCTACGCCGAAGTGCGATGGTCCTTTCGCTGAAGTGCGATGGTTTTGCAATTACGTTTGGACAATGTAACGTTTTCAAATACAACGTTATTAAATTAAATGGTTCCGTGTTGAAGACCATACTTTGACCTAAAATGCTTTACTTTTACAAATTGTGACTTTGATGGTGAGTTGTCTCATTGACACTCATACCACATCTCATATCTACATAGGCAGGAGAATAAGAGTTTGTAAATGAAGGTTTCATACGTACTAAGGAAAGGAAACAGAATGAAACGAACGATTCGAATCCCGAACAGTTTTGGGCATTAGAGGTGGGAGTTACAAACATATGTCAAACTAAGTCAGACAACAAACCATAGGGGAAAAGGCGACTAAAAGATGATTGTGGTCTGTAGATGGGCTAACCAGTGTTTGCGGAAGCATGTACATGTATAATGCATACCAAAAACGTTTTGTTAGACAAATAAAATGTTTTGATCTTAATATTATTTTTTACTTTTCTTCAATTATGCATCACACAATTTTGTGTGGACAACTTAATAATAGAATAAAATTAATTATTAGCAATGTTTTCGTGATATCAAGTAGCTATAATTTTGTTTTATTCTTGAAATGAAACCTGCTTTGTAAGAAAACACGCAATTTTAATAATTCTATTGTATAAAAAAAGAAGATGTGGTATGATTGCCAATGATACCTGCTCTCCACAAGAGACCAAAATGACACAGAAATTAACAACTATAGGTCACCGTACGGCCTTCAACAATGAGCAAAGCCCATATCGCATAGTCTGCTATAAAGGGCCCTAAAATGGCAATGTAAAACAAATCAAACGTGAAATTAACGGCCTTATTTATGTACAAAAAATGAACGAAAACAAATATGTAACACATTCAAACGACAAACACTGAATTACAGGCTCCTGACTTGGGACAGGCACATAGATACAGAATGTGGCGGGGTTAAACATGTTAGCGGGATCCCAACCCTCCCCTAAACTGGGACAGTGGTGTAACAGTACAACATAAGAACAAACTATAAAAATCAGTTGAAAAAGGCTTAACTCATCAGATGGACAAAAATACAAGTGGACACGGACGGGTACTTGTACATCCCAACAACAAAAAGACACTAGGTACAGATCTAAAGTACTTGCAGTAAACTGTGTTTATATACTGTATTTATCTTCTGCAATTGGTTAGGCCAAAATAAACTGGAATGGTCCAAACGTGGTGTACTTTTCAATTTCTGATACTTAGTAGAGAAGCAGCTAATTTTCAAGCTTTTCTTTACAGAAAAAGCGTCACGTTTCACTATATATGAATCAAGCATAAATGTACTTGGTTGTTTTCATTTCTTAAAAACCTTTTATGATATCAGTTAAATAGATAAATGAGAGTTGTGATCAATTTCTGTGCTATGACATGACAAAAACAAGTTACTAGTACATTTGACAAAATTAAATGTGTCCTGCTTAGTTAGTACTGTAGACGTCTCGGTGTGTCCATCGGACGTCAGCGTACCCACCAACGCACTTCAGCGTATGTAACAACAAGTTGGCGTCACAATGTCACCATCGCACTTCAGCGTGTTAACCAACGCACTTCAGCGTGAACCATCGCACTTCAGCGTGACCATCGCGGTTCTGAGTACCATCGCGGTCCCGAGACCTACATATATATATATAAAGTGCCTAGAAAATCAACCTAACGATGGTATAGTAGATCGAATTCTTAGACCCCTCTAACAAGAAATTTGTTTTGCATGCACACGTATAAAAATTGCGGTTTTTATCCAACGCAATCATAGGTTTGAATGTTGTTTTCAATTTAGACTTGTACATGCATGTATATATATAGTACATATAATTCGTCTCAAATTTAGCCCAACAATGTTAGATCTTCAAATTTGCGTTAGCAAATTTTTGTTCTTCCCTCAGCGGGATTTGAACCTTGCTTTTGTGACATCGTGTCAACACCAACTGCACCGTATCCAGCGCCCTAGACCACTCGACCACCTAGGCTACATAAAAATATCGCTTTCGGTGGTCGATGTAATGCCTTTCCTCGTCGGCTTTATTTAGGGTTGTAACACAGTACATGATGTATAGTGGCAAGTACATGGTGTACCTTTCAGATCAGCTATTTTGTCTGTCGTAAAGGATGATAATTTTAATTACCATGCCGCCACATCAAATTTTAATTTTATTATACACGTCTAATATATATATATAAATTAATAATAAAAAAAAAGATCCATTTTGTTACATCTTGTGATCCGTTTATTTGGCAATCGCCAATGGCAGTCAGCAGGGTTTAAGAACATCCGTTTTTCGACTTGTTAGTCAAAAGTTTAAATATACTTCTTCACTTTTTGGTCTTTTGGAAAATGTTGTTTGTGCTGTATTTAGACCCCTCTACCAAGAAATTTGTTTTGCATACACACGTATAAAAATTGCGGTTTTTATCCAACGCAATCATAGGCTTGAATGTTGTTTTCAATTTAGACATATATATATGTTAGATAAACAGTTTACCAAAAGATAATTGAAGTTTCTTTCTAACTAATTACTAGTCATTTAGAAAAAATAGAATAAGTCTATGAAAAAGTCTTTCTCAGAAATATGTAGGTCGGATGCGCATGAATCGCTTTATACTAACCCAACGATACGTAGACACTGGAAAATGTTATTTTTTTTTAGGATTGTACGACTTCCGAATGGGTCCATTAATGAACACAGATGCTAAACACGATGCCTTGTAGTACTCTTATTATAGAATAAGGAGAGGTGGTATGACGTTGTTTGAATGCTTGTAAGACAACCTCCCAACAGGGTTCAAATAACGTGGATTTGCGCAATAATAAGCTACGATACGCCCTTAAACAATTAGCAAACCCATACCGTGTAGTCAGCTATAAAATGCACTGACATGACAAAAATGTGAAACAATTTAAACAACAACAAAAAAAAACAACTGCCTGAGTTATGACAAAACAATAAAGATTGATTAGAACAGCAAGACGCACAGAAACAACTAGCATAAAGACTAATTAGACAAAATACAGATCTAACAGTACTCGCAGTTACTGGAAGTTAGTTTAAAGCCAATAGCAACTATAAATAATTCATGTTCTCCCAGACTAAAGTATCAAACAGTACACATCCAACGGATTTTGTAAAAATACGCCATAAATTGTCTGAGTGAATCATTAGCTTGTGTAATGCCGAAATATCAGTGCATAATATCAACAGGATGTAGGACCATAATTTTTCATAAATGTAAAGGAATTCATATTCAGTTATGTTTTAATTTATCAAAAACAAAATTAATGTTAGTACTCACAAAAAACAAAATTAATGTTAGTTCTGACAAAAAACAAAATTAATGTTAGTACTGACAAAAAACAAAATTAATGTTATTACTGACAAAAAAACAAAATTAATGTTAGTACTGACAAAAAAAACAATATTAAACAATCTTTCTACAATGCTGAAATGATATCCTTTATTGTTGTCAATATAATGGAATTTTATGCGACTGTCCTACAAGTGAGAGGTTTAGCTAGCTACAAAACCAGGTTTAATTCACCATTTTCTACACAAGGAAATGCCTGTACCAAGTCAGGAATATGACAGTTGTTTTCCATTTATTTGATGTGTTTGAGCTTTTGATTTTGCCATTTGATAAGGGACTTTCCGTTTTGAAGTTTGGAGTTCGATATTTTTGTTATTTTACTTTTTAAGAATATGTTTATTCAATAGATTATTATGTTTGAATGGATTGTATTTAAATTTACGTGCCCTATAATCCACCTTAATATACAAAATAAGATGTGATGTCCCGTCTTTTTTAAGAATTCTACAGGAACATTCAAACTTCAAAACCAAATAAATTTATCTATCAAAATATAAAGTAAAAGCTTTATGTAATTAATGGTCACGACATCCTTTAATAATTGACAACGGTTGCATTCATTGAAATCCAAAACGACACATCAAACACTGGTATAACGAACGAAGAAATATAAACACCGTAAGAAGGGGTCAAAGGAACATCATCGTCAAAACAAAGACGAAAATTAAAAATAGGGAACGAAAAATCTTCAGTTTTGCTGTAAATTTGTGTTTTGAATTTCCTGTGTGAAGCTGAAATATCCAAATAAAGAAAAGTAAGATTATTAATTGTTGCTAATAGAAGCTTTATTTAAAGTAATTTCCTTGAGAAAATTTCCGCTGTATCATTACATGTATTTTTTATCTGCTGGATGAGAAGACTTGCAGTTTTCAAGATCAGCATGTTTTTTTTTAATAAAGGATTTCACCGTTCTCTGATCTTTTGTTTACCTCTGTATCAGGTTTATTTGAGTATATTCAACACCAGCATTTTTTTCGAAAATTGTATTGTTATAAACTAGGCCTTTCGTTTTCTCGTTTGAATGTTTAAACATTTTATCAAGTCGGGAACTTTTATAGATGGCTATACAGTATGGGTTTTTCTCATTGTTGAATGCCGTATATATGGTGACATATAATTGCTTATGCCATAAATCTTTGTCATTTGAACACTGATAGATAGTTGTCTCATTGGCAATCATTCCACATCTCAAGAAGTAATTATATATATATTTTTTTATACTACGCAAACTAAAACGATTTGCTTATGAGTTCTGTTTCTGTCTTCTGTCACTGTATACAAAGCCATCTTTATCAGCTAATACATCGGAAATGTGTTGGTGCTCACATTTATGACACATTCTGTTTTTCCTATTGAGTGAAGTTATTGTATCTTGTATGTAGTTTCTGTGCGACTTTTTGTTCTTAACTATTAAAACATGTACGGTAATGGCAATGGTCCTAGGACTTCTGCCATGATTTGTTTTAATGATTATAGATGTATTTTATTATAGTAAGTTAATAAACAACAAATTCGTTCTGAAACTATTTCATTTCATTATATTCTTTTTTTTCATTAAAAACAATAAGCCATTATAAATATTTTAAACAACGACCAGATGATCAGATAAAACACCGTAAGTAGCAGTGACTAATAAACTATTCATAATATGTAACGCTTAACTTGGTCTTTGAAAGAAAGAAGGTAAGAAAAAGAATAGAAAAATAAAATGTAAAAATAATACAACGCAGGCAAGTAACCTTCAATAAATTGTAGCGTGTGTAAATTTGCAAATCTGAATTCGTATTTGTTCGTCTTACTTAATTAAGGATGTTCGCTACTCTGTTTAAAAAAATAACAAGCTTTTTAAAAGACTGTTATAAATTGATAGCATATATTAAATGGAACTAAAAGCGCAGAAAAAATTGAAGGGTCCGAGTCCTTGTTTTCGAGATAATAGTCAATGAAAATTTGGCGGAAAATGATTCTCTCTAGATTTTTCTTACATTTAACATTGGCACATTTTGTTTTTCAAAAACTATGAAAAAAATATAACAAGAATTTTTCAAATATGGCTTATTAAACTATATGTAATAAAATTATGGAAAGAAAAGTAGGGTTTAGTGTGCAATATATTTATAGGCACTTCATGGATAAAACCAGAGGATTCCGAATATCTGACAAAAAGACAAAACCAAGAGGAGCGATCATCCTTAATTCAGTTAAAGCTTATTTTTAAACAATGGCCGAATAAGCTTGATATATGGCTTGAGAGCCGGTTCATCGTTAAATACGACAGCTGGTGACCGTGATAACAATGTCATAAGATGTTATATCTCTATGCTATAAACGAACAAATAATCCTCAAGCGCATAAAATGGACATTCTTTTGATAATATAGATTAATTTTTGTCCACTGTGAGGGACCCAGATGTATTTTTCTTGCGGAAGATTGAGCTAAGAAACGTTTCTGTGAGAATATCTATTATAGTTGACCGGATTTTGAAATGTATCAGTGACAATGCAATTTACAACGAATATGTAAACTAAAGATTCTTATCATCTTTATTCATGTTTGTGCAATAAATCGTGACTATCTGAATTGTATATAGTCAATAAAGAACGAATTATCAATATCAAATATCTGTATAGAACAGAAACAGTATACACTAGCTGATGTATTTCATTCATTTCTTGTTTTGTTATTTTTTTTATTTCATCCTTTTTTCATGTAAATAAATTGAAACTTTGAATGATTTATAGCATGAATAAAAGATAGAGTGACATATCAATTTTTATTGATCAGTAATTTACAGATGGAAGCTTTCATACAAATTTTGAATAGACAAATATATGACTCTTTTGCATTTCTGTAAGAAAAATATGATCTAGTACGTAAGGCGGAAATTTAAATATTGAGTCAATTTACTGCGAAGCGTAACAAAAGCAGAATAAAGAATAAGAACGAGTTCATAATCTAGTATGAGATTTGAATGGGAAAGCAACAAAGCAACTGCATATACATAACAAAACCGTGACTATTCGAAAAAAAAACATACAATGTAGCACAAATATACGTGTACTTATAAACAATGAACAAGACTAGACACAAAGACATGTGCACGTGTTTGAAATGATCAATCCTGTCAGAAATGTCAAATTAATGATTATATCACAGACATCCATAGAAACTCTTTTATTAAATGGGACTTGAATAATGTTAAGGTCCAAAAAACATCTGTACCAAAGATGCCGTCAACAAAGTGTTTGTTTAACATGTCCAAGTTGTGAATGTTCTCCAAAAACCGAATTTTGTAGATCTGGGATGAAATGCGTCGCAAGTTAAAATGAATGGTTTCGACATATCAGGATACAACCAACCCGGACAGTCCTCAAAGCCTGTTTAGAATTTCAAACGAAATCTGACATCTATCGGTCCAGATATATTCTCTGTCTTTCTCGGTGTAAAAGATTATTTAAGGGACCTTAGAATAGTCCTAAACAAAACAACTATAGTAATTTATAGACCTATAAACCGTCTTACATCGTATTGATTTTTAGCAGCTGGATAATTTTTAACAATTTTAATTTTAGAGTCATCTACCTTGACACCGTCCTTTGAATTAATATGACCTCGGTGGTTCAAATCCTCAACACAAAAATTTCTCTTCGTAAACTAGTAAATCCTAACGTTTGTCAAACTGTTGCAAATGCTCTTCAAATTTGTCTTGCTACAAATTATAATGTTATCAATTTATGCAAATACATATTTCTAATGCAAACCTCTTCTAAGGTTACAATACAAAGATTCATAAGTTACTTTAGGCTCTTTATGTTCTTAAAACCAGCTGAACTGGGGTATACATGTACCAACATCGATTTAAACATCGTTCTATCACTTCAGTAAATATATGTTATATTAAAATTTTGTCTTTAATTTTAATATAACAAATATATTTATATTTATATTTTATGAACCAAACTAATGGTTTCGCAATAAAACACTTAGCATATGATTCTACTGGAGATTTACAATTAATTTAGCAGATGTATTATAGCTAATCGAAACTGGGAAACGCGCAACGCGCTAATAAATAATACTTAAAATGAATAAGATTTCATCAAAAATTAAATAGAGAAAAGATAAGCAATGAAAAAAAAGATGCACAAGAAAAATGAGTTATCAAAAAATCAGGGTACAGAGTCCGAAATATATTAAAAAAGAAATGAGCAATGCGCGGCGCATACCTTTCTAGCGGTTATAAAATATAACATATTGTCAAATCCAAAGTCAACGGGTTGTATGTCTGTATGTTTATTCAGTTTTGGCTGCTGGATTCCAATTATTGTCACATTAACCTTTTATGTGATTGGGTTTCTCACCCAATTTTGTCGATATAACGGAACTATAAACAACTGGCATACAAGTGGGAGGTTTAAATAACTACAAAACCAGGTTTAACCCACCATTTTGTTCGGAAAACGCCTGTACCAAGTCAGAAATATGGTAGTAGTTTTTCACTTATTCCGTTCATTGATAGCGTTTGATTTTGTCAGTTTTTATGGACTTCCCTTTTTTTGCCTTGGAGTTCGGTATTTTTGTTATAACTTTTTGTAAGGATATATCGAGGAAGCGTGGTAGACGTCCATTAATAACATGTTTATATATAATATCTATCTAAACACAATAATATACTTAACCATGTCAAATTCTGTATGTTTAACAAATGAAGTGCAATCTCCTATATAAAAATAAGGAGATGTGGTATGATTGCCAATGAGACAACTATCCAGCAAAGATCAAATGAAGTGGATGTAAGCAATTATAGGCAACCGTACGACCTTCAACAATGAGAAAAACCCATACCGTATAGTCGGCTACAGAAGGCCCCGACATGAAAAATGTGAAACAATTCAATTGAGAAAACTAAGTCTACATTGCTCTATGAAACTTATTTTAGCATGAAGGTGTTAAGAGAATATATCTTCAGGTCTGAGAACTGAAGGTCATACTGTTACTTCTTAAGAATCTCATATTAATAAATGAAAGTAAAAAAAAAATCTATTAATTTTCCAATAAAATAATTTAATTAATAATTTTCACGGCACATTTCATCATAATTTAATTTCATTTTCTGCTTTACAAATATCTAAGCAATATTCCCATGCCATGAGCCAGAGGTTTACGGTTGAATCGAAGCAATAATTTAGCCCTAACTGCCAGTAATTCCAGATTTCTTTAATTTTCTATATCAATTTGATTTACGAAGACGTATTAATTGTTTTTCAACATAATTGAATATCATCATGAATTTTAATTAAATTTCGTCTTCCCTTAGCCATAAAAGCGGATTTTCGCTCCTGGAATAGTAAATTCCCACAAAAGTAGCGAACAATATTACCAGAGCGGATGTGAATTTGGGATTTCCATAATCTTTGCATCAATCGAGTATAAAATTAGATATCGCCTTGGAAAACTTGTTTTCTGCTTGGTTAAATCTATATTGTAAGACAAATATAACAGTCTTGTAGCGATAAAATCCTATACATTGAAATGACAAATAGCTTTAACAATGTTCTTTAATTAAAGAAGGTTGTTTATGTGCAATGTCGTATAAGCGATAATTACTAAATAAAAAAAAAGAAGATCTGGTTTAGAACTCAGTTCATTCTTTGTAAATGCACTTTTAAATCAATTACATTTTGAAATTTAAAGTTATCTATCAACAACGTCTATAAATTGATTGATTTTTCGTGTTTAGCGCCACTTTCAACACTATTGGCTATTTCGTGGCGGTCAGTTTTTATTGGTGGAGGAAGTCTGGAGTGTACCACCGACCTAACAATCCTAGTAAATTTAGACCGGAGTCGAACGCCACTTAGGGGGTGGAGGGGGGGGGTTCGAACTTATAAACTCAGTGTTGACAGGCTAGTGATACAGTAGATTACTCGGCCACCGAGGCCATTCTCTATAAATCGGAGAATGCATTAATTGATGTCATAAAGGTGCAAATAAATAATTTTTTTTTGTGAAAACATGTTCCTTTGTTAATTTCACATTTTCTGAATTTAAAAGACCTGTTGCTTTACCTTGAACAGCAATTGTTTCACGTCACAGTTGTAATATTTTTTCCTAACCTGCATTTAAATCGTCTTAACATGTGAAATAGATACTACTGTATATTCTACTTTTATTTTAACATGAATAATAGACGGTTTACGCACATCAGAAAGAAACCTTGAACTCAACTTTAAACAATATAATAAAAGGTCTTTTCCGTAATTTCCTTCGTGCAAATTAAATTTATCTGATATTTAGAGAATTTATCAGTATATTTTTGTCATGTGCCATGGATTCTGAGAATTCTTGACGATACACAGCTACATTTTGTAGAAGCATATTTTAGTGGTGTTTAAAGACGACGAGGTTTTTTTTAACGACTTTGACTACCCATGAGGGTCTTGCACGGTCGGGATGTTTAAAACGTTGACAGAAGCACATTTTATAAAAAGCATTTTACCAAAGCACATTTTCTATGAAAGGCTTAAAATCGTCATAATGATATTCACCTCGCTACCCCCGGCTGTATTTTTTTTTAACCATTTGGACAATAACACAACCACTTTCCACGGACCTTGAATCCGCACCTGGCAGTCAGAATTTTACAGAACTTTTATAACTAGCCAATCAAAAGATAAATATTTCTGGGTATAACATGAAATAAAGAATGTCAAAATATAGAAAGCAAATTTAATTACCGTTCAAAAGATGTGTTTTCCGTTATACAGGCCTTAAGAAAAGGTTGCGTCTCTAATTGTTAAATTTATCCTTGCATAGTTATGATTGACATTTCTTCCCTATTCTAAAACCATTTATTTAAAGTTGCATGTGTTACATTATATATGTTTTATTCAATCCTAATTTCACAGGCACTTGTCTCTGAAAAAATACTCTATTTGTTCTGAGAAAAGTGCGTGTGCTCAATTTTCAGACATAAAAACATATGCTACGGCGTCGGATATTCTTTTTAAATATATGTACTAGCTATGTTTATCATTTTCTAGCGTTGGGGTTTGGTATTGGAAGTAGTTTTGCTCTATTGATTTGTGATGTATTGCTTTTATTGTTAAACGATCGACAAACAAAAATAAACATCGCAAAATATATCAGGAGTTAACGATTACCAAGTCTCAAATTGTGAATGAATTCATACCGAAAGGTCTGACGTCAGCATTAACGTCTGTATAAATGAATATACAGCAATGATGCTTTTCTGAAAATTCATGACCTTAAAAAAACTGTTACAACACATTTTCATATACTTAATGGATTTACAATCACCCAAAGGAACAGTAAAACACAAAGTCAGAGTAAAGTTATGCATATAAAATCGATGAAGACTGAGATTATCAACGACACGTTAGTCTGAGAACACCATCTATAGTGTTGCTTGATCTCTACATAATAAAGCATCTCATTTGACCGTCAAGTCCCTACAGACTAGCCACAGTCAAGTGATATGATTAAATAAAAATCCAAACCATTATCACACAACTATATACTATCAGCATAACCACATCACGATATATGAATAAAACTGATGTAAATATTTTACCTTGTGCGTCATATCTTTATCTTTTTGAAACACAAATGCAATGATGATTGATAAAGTTAACTATATATTGTGAAGTGATAATGGAAAACCTTGGCTCTTTTGTGAACCAATAATTCATGTAGCTTTGGATGACAATTTTAATCAAATATTGTATTTATTGCTGTGATTATATTGTGAACAAAACAACATAACATAAATTAACCATTTTATGTTCTGAAACAAATGTTTTCATTTGTATTACGTTAAAGAAATCATCGTCATGATGAGAATAACCTGTAACAATTGATCATGGTACTGGACCATTGACAAAGGATGTTCGTAAAGACTTTTTCTCACATTTTCAACTTTTCCTTGCTATTTTTAAAAACTTTTCTGACTTTTTCCTGGGTAACGTATTACACAGATTTGCTTTTATTTGTCAAAATAATTAACACATATCACAATTACAATATGGCACAACAAGACTTAAAAAATTGGCGTTCGCTGCTTCTCTAAACACACAGCATTCAAAAGTAAGAGCAAAGACGGGTTAGCTCGGAATGTGTGAGGGTAGGGTTACTTGCCTTTTTGCGGACCGTCCCCATGTGGACTACTAATAATCCACTACAACTTAGCGGTTAATATTAGTTGCAATAACATTGAATTATTGTTGATCCAACTTATTTCTTTTGGAAAGAAAAAAACCCAAAAGAATGCGCAGTAAAACATCTTGTAAGATAATATTTGTTCAATAATACAAATTTCCGATGGAAAGTCGTTAAGTTCAATATTCATAAAAACCAGAATTCCACGATTAAGAAACATTTAGAGATTAGATTGAAAACAATTGGGATATAGTGTGAAAATTTGTCAGACAAATACTAAGGAATAAACCAAGACATAGAAACATTTACTGTACTCAAGATGTTCTGTGTTTTCTGAAATTACACCTTTGCAAATACAATTAGTCCCAGTATATTACACTCTCTGTTCAATGTTTGCTTTCATAGGAATTTATTAGCATTTCCTGTGGCTGAAATGAAAATTAAGATTTGAAATTGACATAGAACTCATTTTATCGTTTTATAAAAATCAACTATTTGCACATATTGAACGAAGCAGAAATGTCATTAAGTTGATCAGTTCATATGATATATCGAGTACGTCATCAAATGGCGTCCATCTAAGCTGCCTAGTGTCAACTTTACTCATAGAATTCTATTGTAAATGTAGTTCGAGTTTTATAGAATAATCGAAATATACCTATAGAATCTGATTATCTACAGTAGACAATATCATACTGCCTTCTAACGGTAAGTCCAGAGCCACATATATACATATATGTTATATCAACTTTTATCCTGAGTATGAAGGATATCACAAAAATGATCTATGAAAGTACTCCATCTGGTAAGCTGCACTTGGTAATTTTTTTCTTGTGTTAAAAGTTGCTCATAACATTCGAATTTCTTCATTGGTGATAATGTTTCGATTATAATTACATGTATTCTTTATAGTTGAATAATATCAATCATCACCAGAAATTCAAACAAAATTGTATAGAACAAAGTCAAAATATCTCCTATTATTACATTGGTTGCAATGAATTATATTGATTTCCCAGTGAAATAAAAACCGATAATTTCAAATGTGAAATAAACGTCGTTATTTCACTCCTCTGACTATAGGCGTTGTCAGGACGTCGATAACGTCGGATCAACACAAATTGTAAATGCGTAGAAAAAGATATAGTTCCTTACATTTTCTACTTAAATTTCTTAAAAAAGCCATTTGCCAATGTAATAAAAAGAATAACTAATCAAAGAATTCAAATATCGAAAAATATTCAACTCGTGACCAAACAACACCGATAATTAACTCATGCGCTACGCGCCTTCGTGAATAAAGTGGTGTTCGGTCACTCGTTGAATATTTTTCTCTATTTGAATTCTTCGATTAGTTATTCTATAATTAAATTTTTATGCCAAACTTCATCACTTCCATCACGGAAGACATTAAATCTACGTCATGTACGTCTTGAACTGCACTATCAAGTATAAAAAAAATACTCATGAAAAATCTCCGTTTGGGACAGACAATGTTTCTTGAACGGCATTATATCTCATGCCGATTAGAGATGTTTGGCAATACATTAAAGTAAACAAAAAGATGAACGCAGGACGACGCATATCGATCACTCGCGGGATAGGCCTAGCTGGCAAAAAAAACCCCTTATATGTAACACATGGTAATACAAAAATGTGTGAATTAGTTGGCAATACAAAAACATGTGTAACACATGGCAACACGAAAAGTATATGTCACACATGGCAACATAAAAAATATATGTAACACATAGCAACACAAAAAGTATATGTAACCCATGGCAACACGAACGTATCTGTCTCACATGGCAACATAAAAAGTATATGTTACTCAAGGCAACAAGAAAAGTATTTGTAACTCATGGCAACATAAAACAATGGCAATAACTGATGGCAAAACAAAAACTATGTGTAACACATGGCAAAAAAAAATAATAAAGTATTACATGGCAACACAAAAATTATGTGTAACACACGGGAACACGAAAGGTACTTGTCACACATGGCAACATAACATGTATATGTAACACATAGCAAAACAAACAGTATATGTAACATATGGCAACACAAATATTTTATGTAACACATGGCAACGATAAAAGTACATGTAACACATGGCAAAATAAAATGTGTACGTAATTCATGGTAACACAAAATGTATATGTAAATCACCATAACACAAAAATACATGTAACACGTAGTAAATCAAAATGTATATGTAACACATGGCAACACAAAAATATATTTAACCCATGGCAAAACAAAATATATATGTAACACATGGCAACACAAAAATATATTTAACACATGGCAAAACAAAATGTGTATGTAACACTTGGCAAAACAAAATGTGTATGTAACACATGGCAAAACAAAATGTGTATGTAACACATTGCAAAACAAAATGTGTATGTAACACATTGCAAAACAAAATATATATGTAATACATGTAAACACACGGCATGGCGATTAGAGATGATTGACAATACGAAACCTCAAAATTTAAAATGATGAAAAAATTAAATTAGAGAAACGAGGGACGCAGGACGATGCATAGCGATCACTCGTGGGTTTAGCTAGAAAAACAAAACGTATATGTAACACATAGTAATACAAAAATATGTGCAACACATGGCAAAACAAAAAGTATAATATGTAATATATGAAAACACAAAAAGAATATGTAACTCATGGCAAACCAAAAAAGTATGTAATACATAGCAGCACAAAAAGTGTATGTAGCACATGGCAACATACAAAATATATGTAGTACATGGAAAAACAAAAAATATGTAACATATGTCACTCAATAAGTGTACATGTAACACATGTCAACTCAATAAGTGTACATGTAACACATGTCAACTCAATAAGTGTACATGTAACACATATCAACTCAATAAGTGTACATGTAACACTTGACAAAACAAAAATTAGCCTATGACATGCTTGGCAACACTAATGGTGTATATATCAAGGTGCAGGATTCTTATTATGTGCTGTGTCTTTATAATGAACGGTATTAATTTGTATGGAAAAATTGGCATTAGTTGAGTACTGCAATACGCATTTGGTACTGCATGTATATCAATAGTCAAAATGTATTCTCAAATTAACGGAGTTTACTCATCAAATTGTATATTTTTTTTACCAAAATTCATTTTTCATATATCATCATTCCAATTAGTAAGATGTGGAGAAAATAAGATAAAGAAAACACTTCAAACCGAATGATTTCTGAAGCATAAAGAATGGGAATTAATATATCGGAATGTTATCAGGAGTAACATGAATTTTAATAATTAAATGTGATAATGGCATGAACAGCTGTCAATTGGTACAATATCCAAAACTTTCTTTACAGCTTCATGTGAATACGTTAGAAAAATAATAGTTTATCTATACAATTCAATATTCCTGAACAATATATATGTACGTTTTGGAAAGGATAAAAGAACGTATTGTTCAACAAATTCAATTTCTTGCCGTCATTAAAATCATATAAATATTGTATTCAATATTGATGGAATCTATTATATCCAAATTTTACACGAGTTTTATTATATAAAGTCATTATCAGTGATGAATCTGTAAAACTGTATATATTTTTGTAGAAAAGGTATCAAAGGGGAGACAATTACGTCAACTGATAAATTAAACTAAATATTTGTATTGCATATTAAGTCGTGCGAGTCAAATTGTGTACTCTCTTATGAATACTTTATGAATTGCATACAGATAGTAAGTTTGTCAAAACCTCCAGGAATATTCTTATCAAAATTAGCTTCGCGTGACGAGGAACATGCAGGTTTAATTGCTATTTGTTTATCATGATTATGTATTTGGACAATTGTAGTTTGAATAAAGTGATCATTCGATATGTGATATGATTGCCAATAAGACAACTTTCAACCAGAGTCTAAATGACGTGGATGTAAGTAAGCAGTTATTGGTTCCCGTACGTACAGCCTTTGGCAATGAGCAAAACCCATACCGTATAGTTAGCTATAAAAGGCTCCGACATGAAAAATGTGAAACAATTCAAACGAGAATAGTTTATATACATGAAATCCATAAAAACAACGAACCTTAATGGACGTACTATGTAATACAAAATGACCACAAGCTTGTTACTAATTGTGGCATTTTATTCAAATCACTGTAACAGTGTAAAAAGTAGAACTGATTGATCGTTGTCTGTTGGATGATCGGATGCAGTTTAAGTACTGTAATATAATTTGGGAAAGGAAATGACATTCAAAACTGAAATCTGCTGAAAGAATGTAGAATCGATCGGTAAGTAAAATAAGCATTCTATACGGCTATAAATCACTTGAAGTAGTTGCTATCAATAAGTTGGAATTTAAGAATATGAGCTTGTTAGTAAGAGGAAATACTATATCAAGATTTCCTTATTCTATCTATTAGATATATTTACACATCGTATATGGAACAGTGAAATAATTTTTTTCATCAATAACAACTCTTTTCTTTTTATATTTCAGATGTGGTGGAAAGAGACTTAGCAAGTGTATGTGATTATTTGATTTAAAAATTGTCTTTACCAAAAAGTCTTAAAGAGCAAACGAAAGTCTTGAATTAGATAATAGTTACAGAACTGGAATAAGAAACAATCAAAATGGGTGATACGTATTCAATCGTTTTCATATCGTCAATTGTTTCATTTGCTGTCAGTGTTGTGTCAAATTATACAGTGGACACTCAACTTTCGGTAAGCATTGTCAATATTTCCCAAATGCCTGGACACTCCATAACTGATTCGGAAAATATCGACCATTCCGATGTTGTCACAAAATTTCTTGAACTGGTAGAACAGTATGAACAAAATAAGTACAACTGTACAACTGGTACTAATTTTACTCTTGGAGATGGAGTAATAAAACAATACGGAAAAAAGCGTTTTAAAGCACAGGCTCTCGTTGCAGTAAATAGAGCAAACTTTCTAACTCGTATTTGGAAAGATGCAGATCAGAATATTTTGTCATCGGAAAACTTTTTCTTTTCGGCTGTCAGGTCTATGTTAGAAGGGGATCCCGAATTATTTGCTGCTGGGAATTGTTACGATAAACAGGAATTTAAAAACTACAGATTATTTTGTCCTTATTCGCATAGAACAGAAGACGGGAGACTTAATGTGAAGGATTTATCTGTGGAATATGATTATCTTGGAAATGATTCAGAATGGTTTTATTCAGCGAGAGTAAAAGCGAGCAAGTTGGAAAACTTTAACTACACAATAGGTGAGTATTTCAATTTGTACAGGCACATTTTCCGATTTTCTTACATTAAAAAATATTCTTTCTATAGGACTAGAAAATTAATTTCTATATAGCCTTGTACTATCTGTAATGTTATATAGTTGGGTCCTTAATGCTCTTTAATTTCGTACTTTCTTTTGCTCTTTTAACTTTTTTTTTACTCGAGATTCACTGATGAGTCTCTTGTAGACGAAACGCGAGTCTGGCGTACAATTTTCTTTTTATCATGATATGTATCTATGAGAGTTTATCATCAATTAATCTTGTTTTTAATGGAGCTGTTGAAGTCATTACTTAAACATTTTGGACGCCTACATGACTAAGTTGACCTAATGGAAAGCTTAGGTTACAGATGACAACGAATTTTGTTTATTTGTCTAAGCCGAACAACTCTCGTTCTCCTTTTCACAATTTCGAATGCGACTTATAACTGGTATGTAAACCTGCCACTAGTGGAACAAGAACTTCCTACTCTTCCAGAGAACCTGATATCATACCAGTTTATTTTCTAGTTTTGTGGAGTTGAAATTGCTTAATCTTCTATTTGGGGACAGTTTTGTTTTTAGTCTTTCTTTCATTGGCCATGGTTTTGTCTGTTTTTCCTCTTACTTGTTCTAATTGTAAGACTAGAAGAAACTAGATATTTAGATTGTAACATCTTATTTGACTTCTTATCTTGTGGTGTATTTTAATCTGTTTAAATCATTGTCATGTTTGCCTAAAGGTTTGGTTCAAACTTTTGTTATGTAGCTCTTCATTTAATTGAACGCAGAACATTTTGTATGTGGCATATGAAACATTTAATTGGTTTGTTGCAGTTTATTCACTGTAAATAAGCTACTTTAGTGTATTTATTGAATGATAGCTTGATGTTTAACGCCTCATTTCCGCTGATCGGATACATCGAGGCAAGTGTGACTATTTCTAAAATACAGATCTTAACTATTGACTTATTTTCAATGTTCTATTTTGATGCCCTTTACGTTATGGACTACCGTTCCTCTTATATCTAAAACATATCCTCATTTTATTTCATCCTGACAAAATGTACATGCTTTAAAATAATTACATCGATTATAACAAATGTAACGGTCAAAGTAAGATAAATGCACGATATCGGAGTTTCTTTCAGTGAAGCATGGTTAATCTAGCCTTTCAAATTATTAAGGCTAACTTTTTTGTTATCTAAATCGGTCGAATACTCGAAAAAAGGCAAAGTAAACAACTGAATATTATTATTTTATCAATGTCTTAGACGAAAAGAATACGTCTACATTCAAACTAATACTACAACCATACTCAAAAGAGGCACCGGTTACTGAAAACTAGCGTGACATAAGCAATCTGATTATAGATAAATCATGCCTGCTCCCACTTTAGTATCGGTTTCTGTAATTCCAGTAAGATTTCATATAGAATGGCAATGAACAGATCAGAAGAAACTACGAATTGCTCAAACTCAAAGTAAATATTCATCAGAAGTCAGTACATATTAGATAAATAAATGAAATGTTTTATTCGTGTTTTAAATTAGGCTTATAAGTGATTCAGTATTTAAAGAAAACCCGTTATCTAAATAGAACAATAACAAATGATTGATTGATTGTTGGTTGCTTAACGTTAAAACTGCCACTGGAAAATAAGGGTAAATTGGATAGGGACAGAAATTTAGCATTTCATCAGGCCACCTATGGATCCCTCAAAGAGTTGTTGCAAGAGTTCTGAGCGTGTAGAGAGCATGGCACTCTCTCAACACGAAGCATCGGATTTAACGTCCCCATTCTGATCGGACGTGACTGCGTACTTGTACATCCCGCACAGCCAAACGGACGCCCCACTGTGGCAAAGGTTTACTGCCGGTCGGAAGAAGACCTGTAGTGACATAATTCCATTCCCCAGTCACCATTGAGGTTGATAATAAATGAACAATAATGGTAAAAGTAATAAGCATAAGTGATAAGCCGAAGGCGTGAGGACTTTACAATGTAGGTATGAACGTTCGTAGGTAAAATATTCAAATATTAGATGTAGCAGAAAATGACCAATTGTCCGAATATCCAAACACTTGTGAAATTGTTCATGAAAAAAGATATAAGTTCATGACAATAAACAAAAAGAAAGGAAGTAACTCTTGACAAAATGTCTTGCATTGATCAATGATTTTTGTGTAAAATTTGCAAAATAAATCATAGCTTGATTTGTTTTATTACCACACAGAATATAAGCTTTAAATAGGATGTCCAGATGTGTGTTCTTTTATATATAAGTCACTAGTTATGGCTTAGATCATAAGATAATATATCAAACAAATTGTTTACAGAATACATTAGAATATTATTTAAACAAAACAAACATTAGGCAAAGCAATAAACCATAATCAATTTATCTTTGATCACATCAAGCAACATAATATAGTGTAATCACGATTAAAGATAATTTTCTGTTGTAAAAGAGTTCTGAGAAAAAACTTAATGAAGTAAATATGAAACAAAGAAATTCCAACCAAGGTAAAGCTTCGATATTGTTAAAAGGCGTATAATTATTATTTCAAGGTGACCTTTGATGACTTATCACTATTGAAATGAAGAACAGTTCAAACAGTTTTATTTTCACAACATAGGCATTAGATATAGAAAACCACGAGCAAATACAAACATAAGAGAAATTGATATGGTTAGGAAATCTGTGTGAACATTTGGTAATTATAAATTAAAAGAAGTCATAATTACGAGTGCTAGGCATTCTCAAATAAGAAACACAAAGGTCGAATTCAAGTTGTGTATCAGAAAAAAATCTGACTTCATAAAATTAAAGCAAATTTAAATGTTTTATTCCAATTATGTTGTGTTTTGATGAGGATTTACCTCTTTGTTAGATCGTTCATTGAAATATCATAAAATTTATATAGTTTTCATAGAAACAAACACAAAAAGTTATAAAGAAAATTAGCTAAGTCTGCAAATTCATCACAACAAATAAACCTTAAAACAACTAAACCAGCTTGAGAATTTTAATGTATTTTGATTGGATGGATACTTGACAACAACACGGGAATCAAAATGAATAATTTTAAAAGTGACTGTATAAATGCACAATTCGATCGAAACAAAGTGAATTTCAAAATTTAAAAGAATTAAAAGAAGTCGAAATGTTAAAGATCAACTAAAGAAAAAACAGTCAACCAATCCAAATTAAAGATTTGCAAGACAAGAAAAACAATAGGCGTGCATATTCACAAGAGTTTTTCTTAGACAACAGAAAAAGCTTTTATCTACATTTAAAATGAAGTACATGAAATTATGTGCATTTACTAATTTTGTTCGAAAAAGAATATTTGCCAATGGAAGTTAAACACCAATCTATCGTCGTCTGAAAGAACGGACAAAAAAGATATAGAGATTTGGTTTTAATAAAACGAACTTGATAATTTATTGATAAGGTAGTTTTTTGGTCAAAGGGAAACTACGGCGATCGTGTGTTAAACATGATATGCTTGGCATTTGAAGTACCTGGTACTATTCCCGATTTTTGTTATTGTTGTATGATAATTGTTTGCATTGTTTAAAGTTTTTTTGTGTCCTATAATTCCTTATTTTGTGTCCATTTAAATCTCGTGTTTCTTTTGTTTAACCATTTCAGTTGTCCGTCTAACATAGTAACATATTTTTTCAAAAATAAATCATTTCATTTACTTCCAAACTTCCTGTTTTTCTCTTTACAACATTTAAGGAAACTATAACATTGCATTAAACGACCGTTATTGAACATCCATGTTAGTTATCAGACATATTACCCTGGATAAACGTTCAAATAAAATGAATGAGTTTCCGGTTGACATTTCTTTTGAATGTTTATAGATGACATGTTGGTCTTATTAACAACATAAAATGTATCTATTTGCATTTGAAACAGTCTGAGTAAAAATTAATTATTCTATGAAAAGATTTCGGATATCAATAACACGACCCATTTATTCCAAATAAGAACAAGAACGTAAATTTCTGGATGAGGAAGCAGTAATAACACTAGCAATTCATGATGTAACCAATGCGTTGGAAAATGTTATTTCTTTTAATATCTTTTGACTGTGGGGGTTGGAATAATAAGCTTATACGGAAAGAACATTTTTATTTGATATTTATCTTTTGTGCTTATACATTGATGTCCCGGAAAAAGACAAGTAATAAAATGATAATGCTGAGAAGTTATGTCATCATAGGCGTAGGTGATCATTTGTTTAGTTTGAACCATAGAATTATTTAAATATTCAAATTTTTGAAAAGTCTGCTGATCTTTTAATTCCCTATCCAGTAAATGACAGTATTAAGTTATTAAGCTATAAAAAGCCGTTTTGGAATTTTATTTTCTTGCCTAGACGTCATTTAGAAGATTTTGTGATTCCATCATATAGGCAAAGATAATCATAATAAATTTATTGTTATAGCTCATTCTAAATTTGTAATTTCCCTCTAAAGTCTGATACATGTGGTCATAATAAATAGAAAAGTAATTTTAGACAGTATTTCCTTTTATTATTGTTTCCTGGTGGATCAACATAGATTATTTTCATATTTAGTTTTGCCAGCTTTTCAACTATTGTACTATGCATTTGATTTTCAAATATGTTGCCTCGATCATCACTGAAGAGATATCAAATGTCAAAATCCCAGCTGATGCTGTAAAATTGGTACCTTTAATGTTAACTTCATCTGGGTCGATACCTCTGCCGATCAACTTTTATTTTCGATCGTATCATTAGCCAAGTAGCCAGAACTTTCAAGTATGTATATAGTTTTATTGAAATTTGCCGTTCTAAAATTTTGGAAATCTTTTTTAAATCAAGAAGAGTAAGTAAACCTAGTTGATTGCGAGCCAATAGGGAATCAATTTAGCAAAAGATCTTGAAACACATGTGTTATGTAAGAATTATACGTTCCGGCGCAAAACAAGTATAAAGTGTTATTTTTATTTACTAATACTGTGTTGTAACCTCAGTTGAATTCTCCGTTTTTAAATTTGGAAATTGCTAAGAAACTAAGGTTCCATCATCTTAGGCAAAGTTGACTTTGGACGAATTAAGCTATTCCTTTTATGTTTTTGGGTCATAAAGCTCCTTAGGTTTACAATTATATATTTATATATACGTCATTGACTTTCAAAAGTTTGGCTCTGAACGTTCCCGATGGAGGATAATCAAGAAAGCGATTCGGACACAACAAATGTAAAGTGTTATTTTCATTCATTGAGAATTGGCGTTCTTAATTCTAAGGATCAGACAGCTGACTTTCATTACCTTTGAGCATTGACTATAACAAAAAAAAAAAACACATCTGCAAAATAGAGGCGAAAGATACCACATGAACATTTAAACTCAAAGTCGAAAATAAACTGACAACGCCATGACAAAAAACGAAAAAATACCAAAAGACAAATAACAGTATACAAAACACAACATATGCAACTAGTAGAGACGACCGAAACATAGGGTACAAAATTAAGACAAAAGTTGTTTATAAATTAGTGTATTTTCAGATTTGCTATATGAATTAACAGGATATTTGATCTTGTATGTTTTCGTGACAATAAAGGCTTCTAACCCAGAAAAATGCGTGCATCATTGATAAAATTTCAATAAAATGTGTAAATTTGATTGTAGAATTTTCATGAGATTGATTGTAATGCATGAATTTATGCTGAATCCATTTCCAGCAAGTCACTTTAGATCGAATATCGTACATTTCAAATATAATGCACTGTAACGTACTGTTAAAATATCAGCGACAGGAATATAAGATACATTCAGAGCTCAATAAAGCTCATCAGTCTTTCTAGATTTTTACTAGTTTATATTATACACTACAAACATACTTAAATAAGTAGTAGTTTACATTGTTATTATACATGTTGAATATATTTCTTGAAAAACACAACAGTTCTACCGAATTGTTGATCTTTAGAACTAATTTCAACAACCATTTAAAAACGAAAAGTATTTCGCAAGTGTACTTATATTATGTGATGTATTATGGACATGAGGAGCAGTTACCCGCCAATTTTGAATCTATCCATCTGGTGAAAGAAACGAAAGCTTTAACGACACATTTTGTAAATGACCATTAATCTTTTGTCATTGTATTGTTAAGATAGTTTCGTTTTTCTTTACCACAAAAAGCCTAGTAATAACCTTACGGAATTTTCGAACATTTTGTAGATATGAAAATTGTTTTATACATATTGATCGATAGACAATTGTTATATATTTCTGTTGCGTAAGTGGACTCTATGGAGGATATTTAATATTTGGTTTTAAGGCGGTACTTCTGTATTTTTGCATTGACATAGTTTAAATTCTCTTTATATTTCCATTTATTTTAATATGAATGTAATCATGTAAGTTGATTGTTTTATGAATTTGGCCAAAATATACATATTATTCCATTCTTTTATTTGAAACAATCAATTGGGGTATTCATAAACTTCTAATACCATTTCGTGCTTGTATCATAGTAATGTTTTGTATTTTCGTTAATAATCTTATTTCAAATCAACAATTTTTTGAACAGCCTGTTGTTGATATGTCTTTAATATACTTTGTGAAATTCAGTTACTAAATGTATGGACTTAGAGCTCTTTAGAGCTTGACATATAGTAAAAATACTTGTGACTGTTAAAGAAGATATTTCAACCTAGATGTTTTGGTATTTGCCTTTATTGGGTTGTTGTCTCATTGACGAATCAACAACATGTTTCAATCATTTTCATTAAATTCATTTCTATGGAATCTAACATGTTTAATTTTGTGAAAGTTGATTTTAAGCTTTGACATGCAAATTAATATATTGCATATAGTTGTATCCTTATAAAATCTTTGAATTGAATTAGTTCTTTGTACTTTGATGTTACTTGTATTAGTACTTATATATTGAAAAAAAATTATTATGTATAAAAAGAATACTGAATTCTTTTTGATTAGATATTCAACAATATTTATTTATGTACTTTATTTAGATTGATAAAGAATTTATATGTAATTATGCGACATTTGCACAAATGATTAGCATACATGTAATAAGTAGTATACATTATGTCTTGTTGCAGATTTATCCAAAGTACTGTAACTTATAAAAGCTTTTTATTGAATTTAAATTCGACTGCAAAAGGCTTATTTGCATAGATCATTTAATAATGGTTGAATAATTCTCTATTTTTATAACTACTCCTATATTTTCCTGATATTGGATTTTGACTAAAGATATTGTGAATTGACTATTTGCTTATAAGTGACCTCAGATACAGTGCTAATCTTCGGAAATGTTTTTTTTGGCCAGGTTGCATGAAGTGCACATCTTGTTAATTTTTTATTCATCTTTGGTTAATGTCGGGTGGGTAAAATAATGTATATACCGGTTTTGTGTTATCAACTCTGTCTTCAACTTTCAACCGAAAGCAACCAAATTTTCAAGAATGTGTGCGTAAACAGTGAAAAATGTGCCACATTTTATCTATACATTTAACGAAGTTTTGCAGATTTCCACATGACGGAACAAAGTCAGTTTCAGCAGTATTAACTACAAAAACTTTGTATATATAAACGATAAATATCTAAAAACAAATCCTTAAATACCTGAACATAAACATAAAAAAAAGTGATCAAAGTATATTTTACCTTAGATAGTAACATACACATTTTACAGGGTCAAATTTTAATTATATGAACACTCTCCCTCAACCTTGTTGTCGCTATCAGTTGGAATAAACCAAAATTTACGAATGATAATTCTTATGGCCTTTTTGACTATTATTCCTTTAGGAATCTTACAGTTCAAACTTTTAAAAATTAAATCTGCTAGCTTATTTTATTTAAAACCAAAATCATTCGTTCTACATGGCAATGTCATGGCATATATTTTACGTTATTTCTCACGATAGTGTCTGACACTATTTCAGATTAGAAGTCCTAGAATTTAATGTCAAATAGACATATCTTAAGATATGATGATCGATGATGACCACTTCACTTTGACTAATATTTGTTCACACGCACAAGTTTAACATATTGATACATATATGCAGTTTATCCTCATTTATAAAATTACTGTCACATTTGACCGTAAATATTGATTTCAATTTTGAATCATTTCAGTTAACAGGGAAAATTATGAACAGAACCCCAAAGTCGTATTATTAGGTAATATTTCTCATTAATAGTTCATTTTTCAATCTGTGAGCTAAGCACGAAGGGAGATTGTCAAATGATTGGCAAACATAACTTAACCTTTCCATGCTTTGTGTGAATGCTTTCTAATATCATAGATAAGTGTTTATTTTTACTTTTATCAATTGAGTCTGAAGTAATAAATGTTCCCAAAGGATTAGAATTCACATGCAAAAGTATTGCATATTTTGTTCATTTCAAACCATTTCAAAGAGTGTGATTTTTGTCAATCTCCAGTTACATTCTAATAAATAGTATTGCGTTCGTATATGAAAAGGTTAAAAAAATTAAACAAAATCAAATTTTATTTGACTTTTATACAGATTTATAAATTGTATCTAGTAATTAAAAAAATACATTCAAACGATTTAAATCACAAATACAGATGTTTATATTTTCTAGTATGATTTCTCCTGCAGGATAAGGATGTTTATGTTTTTAAGTATGATTCCTCCTGCAGGATAAGGATGTTTATATTTTCCAGTATGATTCCTCCTGCAGGATAAGGATGTTTATATTTTCTAGTATGATTCCTCCTGCAGGATAAGGACGTTTATATTTTCTAGTATGATTCCTCCTGCAGGATAAGGATGTTTATGTTTTCTAGTATTTTTATCTCCTGCATGATAAGGATGTTTATGTTTTTAAGTATGATTCCTCCTGCAGGATAAGGATGTTTATGTTTTTAAGTATGATTCCTCCTGCAGGATAAGGATGTTTATATTTTCTAGTATGATTCCTCCTGCAGGATAAGGATGTTTATATTTTCTAGTATTTTTATCTCCTGTAGGACTTAAATAAAATTAGTATTTGTTCACCTGTCAAGCTTTTAAAGGTAATTAAGTTATAAGAGCTGACAAATTAAGGAATTCTAAAATTATCTATCTATCTATCTCTATAGTGGGATTTTATACTAGAAAGTTCCGTTTGTTTTTTCGGAATTGAAATTCAGTACAGATGTGTTATTGCTCACGATCGTGTGTTCCTGTACTGTTTATGGCTTTGGTGTTTTGTCTCTTCTCTGAAGTAATTTAACCAACAATAGATTGTAAGCCTGCATGATTTCATATCAGCAGGTGTAGAACTTTCAATAACTGTGAGCATTATTTCATACGGTAAAGTTAATTAGAGTTTTCTTTGTATGCTCGTTGTTGTTATCTATTCCAGTATTATTACAAGCCAAGTGCTTTACTTGTACTGGTTTTACTTGTATGTGTTTTATATACCATTTGATAGCCCACTGATCCCTAGAAATAATGATAAACAAATCCACCAAGAATATTACAGTTGGCAATCGTGTCAAGCTCAGCTCTTTTACATTTCAGACATAAATACGTTCACTAGTGCCATGATATACAACATTTCAGAATAAAGAATAAAAAATTGTTGGATTGAGCATTAGTTGTTATCTTTATTCTGAACATGTTTTGCCGAAATAGATAAAAAAAATCCTTCAGTAAATGATATATATCATTATATGTAAGTGCTTTAAAGTAGCCTTGGTTTTATAAAAGTGTGTTGTCGAACATTTCAAGTCCTATAAAATCATAATAGTTCAAGGTTCTTAAAATTGTATTTTAGACTTTAACTCCAAAAGTATGGTTTACCTGGCCTGTAAAAAAGAACAGAATTCAATACATTGAACATTGGTCTATTTGCATGTAGTAGTATTATATTGAGATTTAATATGGTAATCAAATTGAATTTATGAATATTATTTGCAATTTTGTAGCATTTCCTTTGGATATTGAATGTTGATGATATTACAATTACGTAAGATGCGTTATCACGTTTTTAGGTAATGATTTGTTTCCGTGAGAACCTGTCACCATTTTATACATCTTTATTAAAGTGAGAGTCAGTTTGTATTGACTATGCATGTATATTTAGACAGTTCAGAGAGTTTTCATCTTGTAATTTGCAGATTTTATTGTCTGGTACACATTACCTTGATTAAGTGATTTGTCACCATAACTAGAAAGAGTTATCACATCCATGGAAGTACAGTACATTTTAATCAGTTTTATTTTTTTATTTTTCATTATGTGACATAAACGTGTTTTTTTTTGTCGTTACTATTAAAAGTAAACGTCCATATGTATTTCGGCATTATCTTATTTCGAATACAATTTGCTAAGACGAATGTAAAACTAATTTAATGCACAAAGAGTTGTCTCATTGGCAATCATATGACATCTTCTTATTTTCATATTTTTGAATATTATGGTAAATTTATATAAGCTTGATATGACTTAATATGTTAAGATACTCAAAATAAATGCTTTTGACATCACATAAGTATAAAAAAAATGAACAAAATGTTTCCGGGATGATTATTTGATTTGTACAAATGTATCTTTCCTGTGGAAATATATGTTGTCTTAACTCAGAAATATACGAATCCTTTACCAATCTTGATACATATCAGATCCGATGTTTCCAACACGTGTATACGACGGCACAACCCTGGGTTATGTTCACAAACGTTTCGAACAATCATCCATACACCACAGATATATGTATGTTATATCGGCATTCTACAGTCTATGTTCCACATGTCAAACTCGAAATCGTCAGGAATCTAGACAAGCTATGAACAAATCCCACAATAGTAAATGAAAATGAAGTTATAGATCTTCCATTGACAAATTATTCCGTAAATTGAAGAAAAAAAACATTTAGATTACTGGTAATTGCGTACCAAAGCATGTATATAGTTCCTGATACTTGTGCTATGCTCAATGTTAATGACCTTCTGATAAAAAGTATGCTTCCTTATCGGATGTTGTACTTCTAAATAGATTTCATAATCCATCTGTCCAAAAATCGTTATTAATAGTATTGTTTTAATTGATACCATTGCAACATTGCTTCAGCATTGACATGATATATAATTCTACATTGCAAGAAATAACATACATGATATATATTTTTATAAATGGGGAGTAGAGCCCTATTACTGTTCACATAGACGGACATAGATTTTAAATGTTGTACATAACTACTATTGCATATAAGATTTTACGATGAGACCTCTTGAAACCTGTTAGGAGTGTTGTTTTTGAATTTTGTTTTTTTTAGTGTCAGTATCTAACAAATACGATAACTGCAGCTACATTATCTAGCTTCCTGCACAAGCGAGCACATTTTGTCCCTGTTTTCCCAATTAAAATTTGATTTTCCATTTTTTACTTTGTTCAAATTAGCAGTCATCCTGTTGCACTGTATATGTTGTTATTGTGTATTTTAATTTTACGGCATATGGTCTGGATAGGAAATTAGTTGGTTTAAACGCTCGTAAAACTGTTTTAACGGCGCAAAATTTAAGCTATTTGGATAGGCTTGATATTTGCCGTTGTTGTTTGTCTTTGGTTGTGTCTGTTTTTCCGGAAGATTCGGGGTGTTGGTGGTTGATGTGATCTATTGTACTCTGTGGTATTTAGGCGATTCATATTATCCCTTTTTATGTATTATCTAACTCTAACGTGTAGTTTTGAATAATTTCATATACTTAACGATAATGGTTAAGTTTCCCTTGTATTACTGCTATCTTATTGAATTTTTACTAAAAAGGGGCATTTTATAAGTGTACGAAATGGTACCAACTTAACTTTTTTTTATACATTTTTACATATATAAACACTATACATTACAATAAGAACACAACACTGATACTTATAACTTGAAGTACAACTTGGAAGGTATGAAAAGGTAATTTTTGTGACCCCTTGAATTCGAAAATAAAACAGTATTATAGTATTTTAAATCTATCAAATAGCATCCTTATATTTTGATAAATTATTAGTTCTTCAGAAAAATAAAATCTGTTTTTTTTTTAAATTTTATCTTAAATATTTGCATTTTAGTTGTACAAACTGCATAACCTGCCAACATAGCCTCACTGACTCTTTAATATTTAGATTTTAGCCGCGGCCTTACCCCAAACAGACATTTTGCTTCCAATGTCTTATATAAAGACTTTAACGTGGCTTAGATACGTTTGTGTAAAGCCTTGTCTTGTATCTATTAATTTAATATAAGTCACAAAACTATATCTTGATATCGTAAACTTATATATTTTTTATGCAAAGTGAATTAAATTTTGTCTTTTAATTCCTTTGAGTCCCAGATGTGATTTTCAAGCACTTTTGGTCCTCTAGTTTTGATATCTAAAGGATATGTTCATATTAAACCCTGTTTAGGTAAAAAGACAATATGATACTTTTAAAAGATAAAAAAATCTGATAACAACAGGTAACATGTTTGATGTATTTTTTATTACTTGATAAAGGTAGAGTACCATTATCTTAAGTCCTTACACAATGTTACACTTTAGTCGTAAAAAAATTGTTCCTTTCGAATACTTTTCTAGATTCCCTACCAAGAGCGCAATAGAGAGGTTAAGAATATGGACACACAACAAAAATGTTGTTTTGCATTTTTTTTACGTTATTTGTTAGCTTATTAAGAAAATTTAGATTAAACAGCGGTGGCACTGGACTTGCTTTGTAGTTTTACACTGAAACATTCATCGAGGACTTTATCTAATCAATCATTTTATTCTTGTAACAAAGCAACGTGGCTTTGTATGTAAAGCGTGTTAATTAAAACGGAAATCTCAATTCAGTGAATTCCTAAAGAAAATAATTTGATGTAAATCAAGAAATTAGCGTTTATTGTGTAAACAAGAATGTATATTGATGGTTCTGGCAGGTTAATACTCCCTACAATTTGTTTTAATTCTTTGTGTGAGGATACCAACCGTTAAAGTTCGCAGCTAGACGCGGGAGGCTTCGGTTTATCTTTTGTATTGTAAAGCAAATGTAGGTACAGTTGTATATCTTGTAAAACAAAATGATGATTTGTTTGATATCATGATAAAATCAAAGCTTTAGACAAAAAAAAAAAAAAAGAAAGAAAGAAAAGCAATGCCGACTGAAAACGTCTAGAAAACTTTTGTATAGAAATCATATGTTAATTATTGGATTAATTAGTTTTGGAGTGTAAACAATCTTTTGGATATTCTCTTGAAATTTGAATAACGTTCTTTTGATGGTCCTTTCAATTATGAAAGAGAGGCGAAATATACCAAAGGGATAGTCAAACTCATAAATCAAATATAAAAAACTGACAACGCCATGGCAAGAAAAAAGAAATAGACCACACACAACAAAGAACACTAAAGACTGATCAACACGAACCCCACCAATAACTTTGGGGATCTCAGGTGCTCCGGAAGAGTAAGCAGACTATTGAATTAAATGATCATTTGAAAAATCTGATCGCAGATTTGTTTGCTGCAACTCATATAAAGGTAATTAAAAAAAGGTGAATATGAAAGAAATACATGTACCTACTGGAACAGTGATAAGATGATTAAAGCTGTAATTTTTCTCCTTGACAACATCAATGTACGTTGCAGCAATAAAGTTTATCTACAGGTTGTAGGTATTCCTATGAGCACCAATTGCCCTTCATAGTAGACTTGTTCGTGTATTGTAAAGAGTCATAGAATATGGCCAAACTCGGTAGAGATTCGTCTAAAACCTTTTAGACTTCAATGATTGCAATCTATATACAATTGCTGAATTATTAATTCAGGGATTTAGTTAAGGATGTACACCTCTGAGGAGCCAAAAATTTCTAGAATTAAACTTTTTTTCTAAACCTGATTTTTTGGGTTTATATGACTGTAAGAAATTAATTGATGAAGAAAAAACCATATGGCGGTGCACTTCTCTTTTTTGCTACAGCCATTTGAAAGTACCAATTTTTCAACATTTTTTACCCATTTTTGGGCTATTATCATGAAGAAAAAAACACAGTTTCACAATTAATTTTTTTTTCATACTTCCACTAAATATGAAGTGGACGAATCTGAATAAATATCACTTACAAAAACTATAAGTTGGTGTTAATATTAGAAAGTTTTATAAAATTTTATTGCTCTTTTCGTGTCAAATTGATCATGCTGTCAATTTTGTAAATTTGTGATTTTTCTCTTTTGTTTAGAACAAAAAGCATATTATTTCAACTTCTTTGTTATAAATGATTGAAAAAATTGATATGGGATGTACATATTTTTGGTAAAACCATTTCTTTGTACCCTCAACCATTTTCTCAACATTTTGGCTGATGACCCTGACCGGATTGGTTATAAAATTTGAAAATTTTATTACTCAAAAACCACTTATTGTAAGTACATAATTTTTCACAGAGTTTAGTCTGATTATAATGTTTTTTAAATTCATTGATATTTTCCACTTGTATCACATGTTTTGGAAATAATTCCCGAACGAGATTTCAACCAGACTGAAACATCCGAAGAATACATCCTTAACATGGAGGGCTTAAAACTTTTATTAAATTTTCAGATAGGATTTGGTTTTGAAGTTTGGCTGTACTTGTTAAATTGTTATTACAAACTGGATATCTCATCATATTTATTATGGTAATGTTTTTTTATAAAGCTCCTACATGTAAACACCGAAATAAGATCTCTGAATGTTGTTTTTATCGGTTCTAGATTTTGTGTTTTATAAATTAAAACATGACTAGATATTTAGTGCTTTACAGTTATGAAAACTTATGGTCACATCTTGTCGATATTATGTACCTATATTGTGCATTGTACAATGTCATGCCTTTTCAAACTGTTTATGACGTCGTAGCATTAAATCTGTTTTATTTATTAGTTATTATTGGCTTTAAACAAGTTTTCAGTAACTGCGAGTACGGTGACCTATAGTTGCTTGCATCCACGTTATTTCGTGGATAGTTGTCCCAACGGCGATCATATCACATCTCCTTATTTCATATAGCGACAGCAGATAGAAAATATATTTTTATCGTTGTCTTTTTTCGCGACATTAATTGTTATAATACTGATTATTGTTCATCACATCATTATACGAATTAGATTTCTAAGAAATCTTTCCAAGGTGGTTCTGATTATATAAATCTTTTTAATAACATTGTTTATCTTTCAATTCCGGTGTAGTTAGCTCGTAGACAAATGAATTGTTTTATTTACTCTTACTTTCAATCCCCAATAGATTGTTATGTTACAATGTGTAATAACTAATATAAATTGGACATCGAGGTCTTAACATCTACGTTGACCGTGTCATCATTTTTTGTCTATCCCATAGCAAACCTGAAGATTACAGACACTTATAACAATGATAAATGGAAAGATAACGATGTATATTCTGACTGTCTGCTTCAATTTAAACCGAATTAGTATTTGATTGATCTCCCTAGAGATCAACACTGATTCCCTGTATAGTCACGGATTTTACAGCTCGTCAGATATACTATACATTTTAGTATTGATGCTTGTAAGAGTAGTTAAAGAACACTCGCTCAATTTATATAGTACGATATAATAATAATGGGGACATCTTAAGTTTAAATATATTTTCAAGATGTTATTGCTGACTCAAAACGAGTTTGCCTGCATAAAGAAACTTCCAAATACAAATAACTAATTTTATTCATCAAATGTGTGTCAAAAGGGCAAACAACTTTGAATATAACCATAACAAAACTTCTTTTAGGCTAAATGGAAAAAAAAAAAAAAAAAAAAAAAAAAAAAACAAATACCATAGCAGGAAGTTAGATTATGATGTATTTTGATGTGAAATTTACAACACCAAAAATTAATAGAATTATTATTTTGTTTTATAAGAATAACTGAAGGACAACAATAAAAGCAAACGTTCAATGCGATTATTTCAGATTTGCTTGCCAAAATAAAAAATGTCTAATGTAATACTCAAATCAGAGCTAATTTTACCTTGAAATATGACAAAGAAACTAACCTGTCATTGTCTTATATGTTGGTTTGTTTGTTTATGTACTTTTAAAATCTTTTTGTTGTTGGGTTACTGACTCATTGACGAATACCCAGTACATTCTTTCATTCACGGGATGACAATTTAAAATATAAACATGGCTTTTCAAATAACCTTAGGCTAAGTTTGTCCTATGTTCTATGTTCAATTGGAAAGTAATGTTGTTGGTTTTTATGAATTGTATATGATTTTCGCTGACGTAAACAAACAATTTTCTGTGCATGCATGTAAATTCTGGTAATGTGATTTTCAATCTCACGTTCATTTTTGTTTTAGATTCACACTGTTTATTTCAGATTGAAGCTTAGACATTCCATGTTATTCTTCTTTATATCAATACAAATATATTTTTTTCTATTCATTACAAGATATTAAGCAAAAATATCGAAAATTAAGATTTATTTTAAATCTATCAAAGGAGTATAGAAACGAATAACAATAATAATGAAACAAACAAATCTTGCTTAAGAATCATGTAAGACAAGATTTATTTTAAGTTTTTATTGGCCTGATGTAGCTATCATTTATTGCAAGTTCTAATATATCGGTGCTATGTGTCATTTTTCTCAGTTGTTTTTGTGGTTTGTGTCAATCTGATGAGTAGAAACTTTTTAAAATGATTTTAACAGTTTTTCGTTTGTATTGCCGTTGTCCATTGTCCTAGGTAAGGGGATCATTGAGTTTAACACCGCCATATACTTTATGTGCTTGTCACAAGTCAGGAGCCTGTAGGTCAGTGGCTGTAGTTGGTTGATATCTGTCATATTTGTTTTTCGTTTATTGTATTGTCATAACTAAGGTCGTTGGTTTTCTGTTTTGATTTGTTTTACATTTAATCATGTTAACGCCTTTTATTTCTGACTATACGATATGGATTTAACTCATTGTTGAAGGCCGTACGGTGACCTATTGATGTCTACATCTACGTCATGTGGTTTCTGATGGATAGTTGAATCATTGGCAATCAAACCAAATCTTCTTATTTTGATAAGCATCTTACCGATACTACACGAAGCATACTTTTATCAATGTTATTGTTTAAAAGTGCTAATGTTAGAAAAATATCATAAACTATAATCATATCTGTTTATTATTCTGTCAAAATTGTCATCTTGTTAATTAACTTCGCTGCCAATGACAAGCAAACTATTGTTTAACACGCACAATATTTTCATTGTATAAAAACTTAAAAATGACCTTGCAGTGGACATGTACAAAAAAAAGAGATGGAAGGTTATTATCAAAATTTGCATACATACATATTGTGAATAGACTTGATTATAAGCGTAGATTTGAAATATAAAGGTTGGATAATCTGAAAAAATGATAATGGGGATATGAAACGAAAAAGGAAAGTATGCTAGATACACCTACTGGAAATGTGAAGATATGATTGAAGCTTTAAATTTTCTCCTGGACAACATATATGTACGTTTCGGCGATAGAGTGTATCGACAAGTAGTAGGTATTCCTATGGGCACTAACTGCGCCCCTTTAATAGCAGATTTATTCCTGTATTGCTATGAATCTCAGTTTATGACCAAACTCAGTAAAGACACGTCATTGTTACATTTGGTTGATACATTCAACAATACCTTCCGTTATCTAGATGATATTTTTTCGTTCTCTAAATATACTACCGAAATTTACCCAATAGAACTTACTTTAACTAAATCTAACATAAACAGCAGTAGTTGTCCTTTTCTGGATTTGGACATTTCAATCTCTAAAGGAAAACTCCATACGAAAATTTACGACAAAAGAGACGATTTTTCATTCCCTATTGTTAATTTTCCTTTTTTAGACGGCGATGTTCCTTTGGCTCCATCATACGGTGTATAGATATCCCAACTCGTTCGTTATGCCCGTGTGTGTAGTGATGTCATAGATTTTAACGAACGTAATCAATGCATCACTGGTAAATTATTAAATCAAGGATTTCGTTACCATAAATTACGCAAAACTTTTGCTAAGTTCTTTCATAGATATAAAGATTTGATTAGTAAATTTGGCTGTACTTGTAGAAAACTGATTAAAAACGATATTTCACATCCCAAATTTTACGGTAATATTGTACTTAAAGCGCGGAAATCACTATGTGATCCGTGTAAACTCATCGAACCTTTAAACAAACTTATTAGTAAAGGTTATCTTACCAATGAGGATTTGATCTTTGAATATAGTTTACATTGGCACTAATATCGATTTTGTCATCAGCAAATTTAAACATAACTAAATTTGTATTTTTTTCAAGTGGGATGTATAAAGACACACCCACGTTCGTTTGGATCTATAAAGAGGTTAAACTCCTAACTATCCTACTGCCTGTCGATACATTTATTTTTGGCATTGCACTAGTCATGTCTTCTTTGACTGTTGATTTTAGTCTCTGATGCATGATTTTTTATTAATAATTGTTTTGGCTTTTAACTAGCTGTCAGTAACTGCGAGTACTCTCAAATCGTACTTTCTTGTTTATTTGACCTGTTGATACTAATTGTATTGCTTTTTTGTTATTTAATGTTATTCAGGGTTATATCTGGTCTATATACCAGCTTTGATAAGTGTTTGGTATAACTATAAATTTTCACTTCGTACTATGAACATCAAAATTATTTATTTTGTAAAAATACTTCCTTTCTCTATTGGTACTGTACACGTATACCTAACAACAAAATTGTTTTCATTTACCTGTGTTTAAAGTTATTGCAAATGGCTGATAGTTTTGTTCGAGCATATTGTTTTTCTTTAATTGTTAAACATTTCTTACCGATATAACATGTTACTTTTATTATTCTTCCCTTAGTTTATTTATTTTGTATTTACATTGTGTCATAGGTCAAATTTATTTGTTCAGTGTATGTTAAATGGTGTTAATATGTCCTTTGATTGAGTTAAGCTATTTCAGTTAATATTTTATAGTGTGTCTTTCTATGTTGTGATGTTACACTATTGTTTCAGAAAAAGGGTGAAGGTTTGGTACCATTAAAACGTTTAAACCTGCTGCATTTGTTTGCACCTGTCCTAAGTCAGGAATCTGATGTTCAGTAGTTGTCGTTTGTTGATGTGGTTCATAAGTGTTTCTCGTTTCTCGTTTTTTATATAGATTAGACCGTTGGTTTTCCCGTTTGAATGGTTTTACACTAGTAATTTTTGGGGGCCCTTTATAGCTTACTGTTCGGTGTGAGCCAAGGCTCCGTGTTGAAGACCGTACTGTGACCTATAATGGTTTACTTTTATAAATTTTGACTTGGATGGAGAGTTGTCTCATTGGCACTCATACCACATCTTCTTATATCTATATATGACACCATTTTGTTTTTCTTTAATAATAGTTCGGTCTACATGTTGTTTGATTCGAACATTAAAACAATTTGCATCCATTAATATAAATCTTACCAAGAAATAACAGTACAATAATTTGAATACAATATATGTTGCAGGGTATATACAGCCTCGTTATAACCAATCTCACCACGATGAACGCATAATTGACCGAGTAATATCAGTTACATATGAACATGGCCACTGGAGCAAACCATATTTTGATTGTGGAGGCGGAAATATCTGGATGATGACGTATACAGTACCATTTTTTGGTTATAAAAATGGATCTTTTAAATTTAAGTGAGTACCACTAATTAATATGAAAGTCTATACACCTTTATTGCAAATGTAATTATGACTTTTTTGTCTACCTTTGTCAAAAACTTAAAAGCATAATGGCCAGTATGGTACCGGCTACTTATGCTGAATGTAGTTACCGGCTATATATATATTTTCTTTACATTTTAGAATCGAAGATTGAATTGTGTATTAATGATAATAAAAAAACATTGCCGGAAGTTTATAGTAGTTTTGTGCATGCTTTCGTGTTTTCTTAAACAGTTAAACAGAGTTTTTAAGATAACAAAATGATGATATCGTCTTTTAATGTTCACCCTGATTTCGTTTAGACGTTTTCGAAGTAGTATTTTACAATTTTGTAAGTGAACACTTGCTGTTTGGGTACTTTGACCTATAATTGTTTACTCTGTACACATTGTGACTTTGGTAGAGAGTTGTCTCATTGGCACTCATACCACATCTTCTTATTTCTACATATCTCTTTTATGTTGTCTAATAAATGTATTTGGTTTTACGAGTTTAAAATATTGGGAATTAAATAAACTATTTGTTTAAAAGAACAGAAACTTTTGGATAGATAAAAAACCCGGTTCAATAACATATTCCTGAAGAATTTTAAACAAAAGTAGAATTGAATGTTGACGAACAGATATATTGCTTCTTCATTAAAATATTTAACGCATTTAGTAAAAGAATGCAATCTGGACTAAGTAATATCCCTTTTATGCAAATACAGTTTTATTCTTTAAGGTGATTTCGAAAAGAAAAGTTAACTTATTAGATTTACGATCTAGTGCTCGACTTTTATTAAATTGTTCTGACTAGAAGTAAACCGTCTGAACGATTTTTGTTGAGAATTTAATATCGGTATGACCTTTTGTTAAAGACTATCTAAATATACACAGTCTAAATAGAATCTGATATTAAATTTGTATAACCGTGGACGCTGTTGGAGATAAAGACTTCAATAACTGCCAAAGGAATTGAATAAAAGAGATATTTGTTCATCGTGTGGCCTAGTACAATAAATTTAGCAGATTTGTTTGTTTGGATAAATTCAGAAATGTTACAAGACAATATCTCACTTTAAAAACCCTTTAATTTCTTTGTTTTTAATTAAATCAAAAGTATCAGCAGGGTTTATATAAATTTTGGTCTTATTTTGTGTACTGAGATGCCTCCTTTATACCATATTCTAAGATATTTTATTAAAATGGAACGGAAGGATTGGAAACAATTTACCGATGAAATGTACAGTTTTTATAGTTGATTTCTTTGTCATGTTGGAATAGATGATAATTTAGACATACCTCTGAGGATCAAGATATTTAAAAACCGTTACAGGAGGAATGCAATAGTCTATTGCGTATTAAATTGGTGTTCTGGACCAAACATTATTGGATTACTAGTATTTTCTTTGGGGATACTACACTTAAAATACAACAACGCAAAATTCTTTTTACGCACACACGCTCGTCATAGATTTAGGTAAAGGATCATCATATTAGCTTAAACAGTAAGAGGTAATAGAAGAGTAACTTGTCAAACTTTTAATTTCAAATCTACAACTTTATATTATTTTGACAAAATTATAAACACCTTTAAAGGGTAGAAGGTTAAAATGATGTAGCGGTAATCAAAATCATTAGTAAATGAAAGACAGAAAACTTCACTGCAAAAGTAAAAATATAAATAAACAAATAACCGCCATCATAATACTGCCCAGAAATCTGAAGATTGAGCAAAACAAACCCCACCAAAATATTGAAGTGAACTCTGTAAAAGAATGCATTTCATATTCCAATGATGACCTCCGTAGTTTTACTCAAGACATGTGAATGAAAGACGATACGTCGCATGCAATGAGTAGAGTATGGTAATATGGCGAAGAGAAGTTAAACATTGACTTGATTCAACAAAGGGTAAACATAACGCTTTACCCTTCGAAATACATATTCTAAAACAAAATGTTTTAAACATCTTAAAACAAAAATGAATAAACGTAATATGTGCTGCGATAACTTGTACCCCAAGCTCCAACATTTGCCATGAATAAATGCAACTTTAGGGCAATGAAAAGATGTCTGAATAGCAGAACAAAAAAGAAGATAAATGTTAATGTTCGAATCATAAATTTTAAGCAATTAATATCATTCAGTGACGACGGTCTACCAACAGTAAAATATATTAATTTAAAGAACGCGAGGTGTCAAGTTCACTGCGTTTTTACTCTATAATAATAGTTAAAATCATAATGTCGTTTATCTCACACAGCGTCTGTGTCTTTTAATATGCATTGCTAGAATTCTATCCTGAAACGTGTCTGTTCGTCATAGCAATTATAGTCTGACATGTCATAGAGAAGTTTTCATCACATATCATCCAAATTTCTTTTAACGATTTCACATTATATTCTATTCTCTAACAAGCAAATTGATTTTTTAATACTTGACTCTATTCAATACGTGCTTTGTTTCTATTAAATTAGCATGGCCAGATAAACAAATTGGTGCACGGCTATGATTTTAATCCGACACATATTCTTTGATGGTGTGAGATATTTTATATAATTGGCATGGTGAAATTGATCATGATTTCAGAATGTGTTGATCTTTGAAGCAATATAAATAAATACTTGACGATGCGTTGACAATTGTTGCATCAAATTTATAGCTATTATTTGATTAGTGTCAACCTAATTGATAAAACATTATTTTGCTCTTATATCATCATAGTTCGTAATGATTAGACAGTAACTGTTATACTATTTGTGTTGATTTGATATGCACAATTATTGGTCCGTTATTAAATTTATTGTTAATAAACATTATAGTGATTTCGGTTAGTTTTCTTTCCAATAAGCTTGTAATTCGCCAGAAAAATAGATTTCAACAATTTAACACTATGTAAAATAGTTTGCTGTTGTTGATTGATTTAATAATAAAACAATACACAAAAAATGATACCAGGAATGATCAAAAGTATCATTTTGGAGGGTACACCAAACTGTTTCAACCACCAAGCCCGACTCCTCCTCCAAAACAAATTGACTTACAAATACATACAAACAGCAACAAACAACAAACAGTAAAGGCACCTTTGTGGTTGGGTAAAACCAGATTTGCGTGCACACAAACACCCCTGTCGTCTTGGTGAGTTGACTTTCCAATAATATATTTTGTAATCCGTTCTTACAAACAAATTGGAAAACACTTACCGTTACTTTGACATGTTTTTGTCCTATATAATCAAGAACTCTCTAATTGTACTGTGAAAATTTACCTAAGAGAACTTACTTTACATAAATCTAATATTCAAAGCAATATTTGTTTATATCTAGATTTGGATATTTTAGTTTTACAGCGGAAAATCAAAACAAAAATTTCCAACAAAAGAGACATTTTTTTTTGTTTCACATTGTTAATTTTCCTTTTATTTAGGACAGCGATGTTCCTCAGGGCCCTTTTAATGGTGTTCATATTTCCTAACTTGTTTGCTATGCTGTTGTCTGTAGTGACGTTATCGATATTGATGAACGTAATGTCTGTATGATTAGTAAATTATTAAGTCATGTATTTTATTACCATAAGTTACTTAAAATTTTGCTAAATTCTTACATAGACACTAAGATTTGGTTTTGAACTTTGGCTGTCTTATAAAATTGGGTTATCACATCCTCATTTTTACGGTTAGGTTGTTTATCAAATCCGTAGATTTAGATACGATCGATATTAACTCATTAATCCTTTGAATACACGTAATCTAATAGGTTATCAATTCAACACCATATAAAAATAAGGATATGTGGTATGAAAGCCAAAATCTTTGTTTTATACCATCATAGTAAGATTATTGAATATTGTTTTTATCGGTACTAACATTGACTTTGTTTTTGATAAATTAAAATATTACTAAATATTACTAAATATGTTTTGTTGTACAGTTATGAAAACTGATAGTCCTATATCCTGTCAATATTGAATATGTTTACTTTGGCATTGACCAAGGTCATGCTTTTTTCACATTCTTTATTCTGGCAGAATATGAATAAATAATAAATGAACATAAAACTTTATTAATTTCGTTCGTTTGAAGCACTATTCTGGATTTACCATCCCCAGGAATGATCAAACGCAAACACTTGAAAGACCTAAACACGTGAAGAGCTATAAAACCAAAACCTGTGAGGAGTCTTAGATCGTGTCTTATTTGTGTTTGTGCATCGTGAATTTCCAACTAAATTTTACAGTTTGTTCTACAACACTGTCCCGTGTAAGTGGGAGGGTTGAGCGCTCATAGAAATATTTCACCCCTCTACATTCTAAATGTGCCTGTTTTAAGTGAGGAGCCTGTAATTTATTGATTGTCTTTAGTTGCTGTCTGCCATATTTGGTTTTCGTTTATTGTTTTGTCATAAATCAGACCGATGGTTTTATCGTCTGAGTTGTTTCATATTTGGCATTTTATAGCGGACTATAATGCATGGGGTTCTCTCTATTTTGAAGGCTGTATGACCTACACTTGCCTAAATCTGCTTCATTTACACTCATGTTGGATAGATGTCTCACTGGCAATTCAACCACGACGCTTTATTTTATAATATGTTTTTGATATGTTAGGAATCATTATGCTCATTAATATGATTTCCTGTCAAACACACATCAACTAGATAAAGTTAACCTTGCATTTTGTTTTACGACAATAAATCCTATTCTTTCGGATGAATTTATTGTCAACTGATATCTTTTCACTCCTGTATTGAAATTACTAGTTATCAAATGATGTATTTTGCATGGTTTCATTGCCAAGCCCTGTGAATTGTTTTGTCTCACTCTGATAAACGCTAAATTTCTATGCAGACTCATGTTTAGAATAAGATCATTAAACTATTGTGCCTTATCAAACTTATTTGTTGATGCCACATCTACTTAGTAGTGGGACATTATGTTTTCTGGTCTGGTTTATGCATTCGTCCATCCATCCCATGTCCGTCTGTTTTTACGTTCGTCTCTTCCGTATCAGGTTAGCGTTTTTTTGTAGTTGTAGTTTACAATGAAGTTAAAACTAATCTAATAAAATCATATGCCAAATACAGTTTTTACCCAATATCATTTTTCAATGAAATTTGAAATGTTATAGTGTGAAACCTGTACCTTCCCGAGTTAATGTTTTTGGGTAGAATTGTTAACCATGAAGTTTTGTCACATGACCTTGGACATTATGTACAATATGATGTGTAGTTTCTTTTCAATTAAATGCAAAATTATGGTTTTGAACCATATTTCACGGTTCATTGAATACGGGAAAGAATTGTTCAAGCGAGGCATGGTGTCCCATGGACAAATATTCTTGTGTCTAACTATTTTTATTTTACTGCTTGTTTGGTACGACGCTAGTGTACTGATACTCCGAAGTTCCAGTTAATTAGTGTTAAATGCTGTGGAGTTTACGTCAACACTAGAAAACAAATGTTGACCTGAAACGATCATTTCGATCTCAACAGCTCCTTAAACACTGAACAATAAATTATTAAGTCATTGTTAGTCTTTCAGTCAATATTACTTTAAGACAAACGACGAGGTTTCTGTCTTGGGACATGCACAATAACTTGTGACTGCGTTTATCTAACTATATTTTTAAAGCTGAGTCCTATCCATTTAGTTTTTCAACAGAACTACAAGAAGTACATAACACATACAATAAAATCAGTACAGAGAAGGCAAAGGTGTCAACGGTATCAATGATAGGTTCACTTATTAGACCTTAACAATATCACTGCTGGTAGACTGCTAGCCTATAAGGTATCTCCTACCCAGTTAGTCATTGTTTAGGTATTTTTCCTGATTTAATATATTTATTTTAAATTAGTTCTTTTTACGGGAAACAGTTAGTTTAAAAACAAAAAAATAGAAGTACACTCCTTAAGGAAAGTTGACCGTAGAAAATCGTCATCGTTTAGTGATACAGTCCGTCACGTATATACTTCTCATCAAATGTTTTAACCATTAGTTTTGAAATTACCGGATGAAGGTTAATGATTGTTCAGACATATGTATTGGACACAGTTTAACTCGAGTTGAATATTATCTCCTTCAGAATTATGCAGTATATACTAGAATGTATTGTTTTAAAAAAAGTTATATCGAATAAGTGTGTGTTGGTTGAAATATCTTCTAGCAACAACAATTTATTGTTAATTGTATAATACCGATATAAACTGTTATGGTTTATCCCTTTTGTCGATAGCAGAAATAGGAAAAAACAAAACCCAACACAAAACACTAAAAGGTTTCAAACCTTTAACAAGCTCTTTATTTTTACCTTCAAACCTGATAATCATTTGATAAAACTAATGCTTGGAATTTGCTTTGAAGCAGTACAAAATAGGAAATCACACGTGATTAATTAACCGATTAGAACGCCATTATAGCCAAGGTGTTCTTATCATTCCGGTTTTAAAGTTATTGTTTCTAAACATTTGAGTGATTTGGCTTTGTTTTCATTCCAATTTGTTATGACACAGATGAGTGTGCCGAGAATGATCGCCCTAACCATTAAAAAAATGTGTTTTGTAAATGTTTACACAATGTACTGATTTGTAGCAAATATTTTCTATTAATAATATAATGTTATTCACAGCATACATGCACATCTTAACGTACAGTTCTATATCATATTTATATTCTCAGTCCAGGATAATCATTTATCAAACAATTTTAATTCATTTGATAAATGGAAAAATGGTTTTACATATGATTCTGTCTCCGAAAAAAGCAATGAAGATACGCACACCCATGGAGGTATTATAAAAGACCAACAAGGAAAAAGACAACGCCATGACAAAAAAAAAAAGGAAAAATAACAAGCAGTAAAAGCAGACCACAAAAAACCGTTTCACTGGTGGCACCCGTTGTGCTGCATATAACAGTTAATAATCCAGTGATATGTCGTATTCGAGGAAACGAGGATGGGATTGTGGTTTCGATAAATGGAACGAATCCGTGGTCTTCTGTGGTTCACTTATTCGATAACGCTAAACCAACATGGTGGCTTCTGTAAATCATTTGAAACGATTACGTCAGCTTTAACATTAAGTTCAACAATTCCACGAAGACAAGAGCCTTCTATTAAAGAAATAATGATATGAAACACAAGCTCTGGAATATTGTTTCAACTGAGACAAACATTCCATATGTTGCTAGAATATAGCTACATAGAAATAAAAACATCGCGATTGAAAATTTGAGATTATTTTTGTTGTTTATAAAGTTAAGTATACGTAATCTACCTATTTTCACCGTCAATTTTTTATAAAGATCAAAATTTGAAAACATTTCTAAATAATCTGTGGTATTCTTGATTTCAAGTTAAACGGATGCAATCAACAGTCACCACACTTCAAATTATACAGTGACAGGACATAATTATCTATGTAGCAAAGCGCGAAGTTGACGTAAATGCTAGCTTTTTCATCCTCCTCTGAATAAAGGAAATATGGTGGGCGAGAAAAGGAGCACATATGCTGCCAATAGAAATTCCGGCTGTCTCCTGTAAACATGTTCACACAAATATGTTTTCAATATAAAGAAAAATTCAGCATCATGCCAGTCTTTACTTTTGTTTTTAATCAGAAATGTTTTGTTTTTAATTATGAATAAACGCGGAGTTTGGGTAAATGACAATGAGAAAGCAACCAAACGACAAAAGAAGTCAAAAGACTTCTAGATTCAACATTTAGTCCAAAACAAAACAGAAGTGACTATACTATACAATACGTCAAGCTCCCAGTAGTTCGATGCTTATCTTACAATTGCAAAATGGAACAGTGTTGCTTGCAGACAAATTAAAATGAACTCTTGTTGTCAACTAATATATAATTTAATGATAAATTGTGGATGCACAGGGCGGGTAATGCATGCATTACAGTAGACGCTTACCCTGTCCACGCACTCGTTCTTGCTCCTTTTTGGAGTTCTCAGTTTGTTTTATTAGTTTTACATTGGTTTGTATCTTCTTACCACTTTATGAGATTTGAACCTTGGTAAAGTATTACTGTTAGTGTTACCTGAATATATGATCACAAGACTTTAATCAATTTTAAGCTCACAATTTTTTCACAAACTTAAACTGTAAATGGTTTGAAAACTTTGTTTAAAATCTCTAATTGTATCTAGAACACATACACTATTTTTTCTTTTTGGACTCGAAAGAAAAATTCCCTGATCAAGTTGACAAATTTGTTAACCACTTCTGAGAAGCTTATATATTGCCTGTTCCTGAAAAGCCCAGTATAAATGATAAAATTACACAATATTGAGTCTTTAAGAAGGGGTTTATATTGAAAATTAAGATTTTTCGCATAAATGTGATTTTTAACAAGAAAAGCTCATCCTATGAAAGTGAAAATCAAAATTTTAACATATAAGTTGTACGGACAATGTATTATCGATTTTTACATGTGATGGTAGTATTTGAATAAAAAAAGCGTTATTTCTTATTTCTGAAAGTAAATCAATATCTTCTCATATGTCGATGGTAGTCTGCATCAGTGTATATATCACTTTCATGCTTTATATTTTGAATTATAGTCCTGTATAGTTATTCATTTAATTACAAGCACTGCATGATTCGAAGATTACTTTTATTGAATTGAAATATCATTTTCCTGTCAAAAATATTAATATTGCTGCAATATTGGCTTCCGTATTTATTGATAAAATGCATCCACAGATCAACTTCTCGGAGCTCGATAATGAAAAACAATTGTCAAATTTATCTTACAGTACTTTATTTGATTAGCGGAAAATAGCTTCTCCTGTTTTATTATAAGTGAAACCATTATGGCTACATGTTAAAGTAATTTGTCAAACACAAAATGTGATGGATTCATAAATTAATTTATAAGAACCACTGAATTACATATTCAGTTAATAATCAAATAAACGTGTCTCTTTCAAAAACCAATATTCGAGTTAGACACAATACTAACAACAACCCAAACCTTCAAAAAACTTTCCATGAAATTACCTTTACCACTTAATTGTATCTAGCATTTTAAATTTGGGTGATTTGCTATTTTCTTTCGGTTAAACCCAATTGAAACAGTTCTCAAAATTTGGTCTAAACAAACTATATTAACCGACTAAGACTATTGAGTCATTTTTTCAATTGCCATCAAGGTCTTTCTAACCATTTTTAGAAACATAAATGTTTGTATGGAGCATAGTTAAGTATATCGCATCATTAATAGTCTCACGAGAAAACACATTATAATGAAGCGTCAAGTTCCTTCCTATTAGGTGCCAATTACGTTTCTGTGGTCACGGGCAACAATAAAAAGCAAATACTTTTCACAATAAGATATAGATATACATTAGAATTGTAAGCTCAGATGTTAGCAAATTTATATCATAATGTAAATCAAAATATTTTGTTATCAAAACTTCAGTATATAGATATCATGTATATAAAGATTTTTATAGTCGAAGTACAGAAAAAGAACTTGTATTTAATTTTGTTTTTTAGTTTCCCTTCACCAATTTACTTTCAAGCTAGTTTTGTTTGTAACGATATTCACCAATAGCAGCAACATAATAGTCGTCGTCATCATAATTCTTGACTGCAAACTTCCGATAGATTAACATGATTTGAATATTTTTATGACTATTTTGTGCAAATTTTGGATTCATTATATGGTTGACTTTTCTACAGAAACCGTTTTGATGTATCGATTTCTATGATTATAGACTGTTTTCTTTGACCCCTTTGAAGCAGTTTCCATAAATAGATTTGAATGGTGCACACTTATTGCTCTTAGCGACCGTGAAACTTTTCTTGAATAGACAGATATGTACAAATAAGACACCTACACAGGAATTAAATAACTCGTTCAAATGACAGTATTCATCATTAAATATTGATGTTGATTTTTGCAAGGGTAACCTTCATTAATTGCTTTTATATTTTGTAGAGGAACGAGTGGGATCGACATTGACTTACAAAAGGTTGATATCGACCAGTGTCCAAATATACCAGGGAATACCGAACGGAACGTTTTCGCTGGTTCAGCTAAATGTAAACAGGGGACAACTAAGGTAGATATGATTCTTTGCTTTTGATTTATATCATTTGAGTTTTGTCCCCTGGATCTTTTAACACACCAACACCTCTATACCTATCCCATTTACAAATAATATGGCTCATTCTACCTCATATCATGGCACTTTTTTATTATTGCTCAAAATTTTGTTTATTTTATTAGCCCCTCTATTTGCTTAATGTCCTCATATAATCCTTAAATTGCTGTCATGTGTTTACAATGATACTTTATGGCATATATTGATAGAAATTGTTGACAAATTTCCATGTTTGTTCTGTATGCATTCAGGTACTTAAATGTAATAAATTTGAGTTTTCAAGCTTCAAACCAAGAAGCAAATATTAAAAAACTGAACGTGATAATATACTCCAGTTCAAACTATCATAAGTTAGGTAATCACAAACAAACATAGGAATACAATCTGTTGGAACCATATAAGTACATGAACCAAGCATGAAGTCGATGAGTGGATAGGGTAGCCTAAAATATAAACTGAAAATGTTCTGTACAAAAGTTGAAAACCAAAATTGACCTTTGTGAAAATAGAAAAAAAAGTTGTAAAATATTCGAATCATGTCAAATGTATACAGTAGTAGTGTACATGTTATGTATAACTTAGAACTGAGTGTAAAGTTATTGGAAGTAAAAATATAATATGATATTATACTATAATGTAAAGGAGAATGGGTTATGTTGTATTGCTTCGTAGACAATCATGAAATGGAGAACGATAGGAGTAGGAAGTTTCAAATGAAAAAGGGATGGAAGCAATGAGTAGGTGTTGATTATAATGGCTTGGATGGAAACAATGAGTAGGTGTTAATTATAATGGCTTGGATGAAAGCAATGAGTATGTGTTGATTATAATGGCTTCGGTCGCTTTTTTGAACTGGTCGTATGCTTATGTCCATTCTTTTAAATCGTTTTCTCTTTTTTCTCTCTTTCATGTTTCCGAATGTCAATCAAGTGAACAGCATTAATGAGTTCTTAAAAAAAAACACCTTACTATTTCGGAATATTATTTTTTTGAAATTATGTCAATAGTATGATATAAAAGAGGGACGAAAGATACCAGAGGGACAGTCAAACTCATAGATCGAAAACAAACTGACAACGCCGTGGCCAAAAATAAAAAGACAAACAGACAAATAAAAGTACAGATGACACAACATAGAAAACTAAAGACTAAGCAACACGAACCCCACCAAAAACTGGGGGTGATCTCAGCTGCTCCGGAAGGGTAAGCAGATCCTGCTCCACATGTCTCTCTCAGTAATTGGCTAAATAGTACTTCTCTTCCTACTGCTACTTTTACAAATTGTAAAACAAAACAAAACAAGACAAACCCTTAAAAGCCCCAAATAAGATATGCCTCTTGACACTCCTTTTGTAATGGTCAACTAACTCGTGACGACAGTCTTAAAGTGTATGCTGAATCCATGTAGTCTGAATATCACTTTAAATGTGTAGTCTCCGAGAAAGCAATTTCATGTAGAATTATATGCAAATACTATTACTGTGGATTCATTATCATTCGTGGGGTGCCAATTTTCGTAGATTTCGTGGTTTCAGACAAACAACAAATTTAAATGTTCAACGAATTACACATTTTCTATAAGGTTGTATGCAGACATTGCAAAACCACAAAATCAAATATCCACGTTTTTCTCAATCCACGAAAATTGGTACCCACGAAAATAAATGAATCCACAGTGTAATAGTCACTTTGCGTTTCAAACTGTATATATGCAACTAAAATTATAAGTTTCTGTACCTTCTGTTGTAGTGTGTTCCGATAGAGGGTCTCGGATTTCGCAGAGGATCTTATAAGTGTGTTTGTAAGGACGGTTATTACTTTCCAGATATCTTCGCTAATCCGAGATACTACAATGGTTCTGAAATAGAAGCAGAATTTGCGAAGAAAGAGAGGGTGAGTAGTCCTGGAATAAGATTTAAATACGTTTGGTATACAAGTAATAAATTCCGAAAACATTTATAGAAATATATATATATATATATACAAGTCTAAATTGTAAACAACGTTCAAACCTATGATTTTTCATTATTAAAACAAATCGCTTTTAAAGTAAATCAATCCACTCCCTTATTGTATAACATCTATTGCACTCTAACTGATCTGAAATTCATATATATGCACACTTCTAAAAATGATTGAATATGAATTTCAGATCAGTTAAAGTGCAATAGATGTTATACAATAAGGGAGTGGATTGATTTACTTTAAAAGCGATTTATTTTAATAATGAAAAACAATTAGAAGCTTCTATTAGTAAAGGGTTAATTTATTTTCTTTTTGGAGTACAAGATTATCTTCAGTATTTTACTTTAGTTAGATTAGAAAATGACAATGCTGGTAGCTCTTATGTTTTATACAATTCATAGCACTTTCCACTTTAATAAACTTTTAAGGACTCAAACATTTAAATGCTATTTACTCAGAAAATGTAGAACGGAAAAAAATTGAAAAAGTAACTGGTGCAGCAATTGACACCTTGCGAAACAACAGTAAGTTTTATTGTCCATTATATATAATATATTCAAGTGTCCTTCTTTTCCAAAACCTCTACATTTACTGATGAAATAATGTCAACACGACTACTTAAATAGAGGGAACTTTTGAATATCGACTACATCTGTATATTAAAAACGAAAATCATTTAAGTAATACAAGTATAAAACATGACATTATATATAGTTTCATCAATATTGTTTAATTTTGTTATGTGATGGACTTGAACTTCAATGAAATCAGTTATGTATATGTTAGTATTCTCGCAATCAGATTTGATCTCAGATATTTTTTCCACTCTCTTGTCCCCTTTTTGTACTATCCACTTTACATCTATGTTTTGTTATGAACATGCTTGTCTCAGAAGAATGCATTTAGCGCATAAAAAAACTATGCCTGCTATTTATATTCCGTCCGACTAGATGTATGTTGTACTGAAAATATAGTATGTAAGAAAACAGAGGTGTGATGAAGTGAACAATTAAAGGAGAACATTTTTTCAATAAGTATTTTAACGGTGTGAATCTAACCGTAAAAGTATCTTTATTCAGTAAATATATAAAATCAATTATATTGTGAGTTATTTTTAACCTTTAATAATTGCAGGGAGAGCTTACTAGGTATGATACTTTTGTATGTGAACCATGTGCTGTCGGATGTGACACGTGTGAAGACGGAAGTCCATGTATTCTGTCACTTGATTGGTTGACTAGAAGTCTGTTACTTGGAATATCATGTATCGTTATGTGCTGTATCCCACTTTTGATTTGGTTTTCAGTGCAATATAGAGATGTCAAGGTTAGTTACAATGAATACTGATCAAGCTGCTCTTATAAAATAAAATGTGTTCAAGAAATGTTGTTGATACCGTTTTAGAATACTGTGATTTTTCCCAAAATGCTAAAAATATTAAAAACAAACGGATATATATCTCTTTACATCTTCACGTTTAAAACACATTAATGTGTGTAAAATTGTACGTTTATTCGTCATTAAGGTGGTACCCAACACCTTGACTAATATTAATTTGGCTCGTTTAATTTTCATAAAATTTTGACAAAATGTTTACTTTGACCCTTTGACAAAAATATAAAAATTTCAAAAAATTTGAACCAACCACTTTATCAGAAAATTTTCGTTGGTTATATAGCAGTTTGACAAACACTAATTTTGATCATTGAGAAGCTTAATATTTCCTTAACAATACAACGTAATTAAAACGTATAGCTGATTTTTACAGAGTTATCTCCCTGTAGTGTTAGGTACCACCTTAAGTCTTAAAGAAACTGAAGGTAGAAAATAAATTGTATTTTATCTAGACACTCGATTTGAAAAGTATTGAAATGAACAAGTGTAAATGGATTTTATGATTTCGAAATGTCAGAATTGACAACACTAAAATTTCAAAACTTTTAGGGAGCGTAAACACGACGAACCAACAAGTCTTGCATGTATGAACCGGCACTGTAATGTTTCATGATATTAGTACGTAAAATCAAATTAATTTACATAATCCGAATCTGATCCAGAAAAGTAATCCCATGTCGTAATTTCCTCCAGCGTCTTATTATGACAAGACATATTCCAACTTATATCAGTAATCATATAGTGCTTATTAAGAAATATATTACACCTAGAACTAATTTACATTCAGACAGTACCGAGCGATGTTTGTCTATAGATTAAGCCTAGACATAGTTTACCGTCAGATGGTACCGAGCGATCTTTGTCTATAGATTAAGCCTAGACATAATTTACCGTCAGATGGTACCGAGCGATGTTTGTCTATAGATTAAGCCTAGACCTAATTTACCGTCGGATGGTACCGAGCAATGTTTGTCTATCCTCAGCCTCTTCGACTTCGTTTACGATTTTTTGATTCGAACGCCTCTGAAGAGCCTTATGTAGACGAAAAGTCCGTCTGGCGAAATAAATCAAAAGCCTGGTATCTTTGATAGGATTTAACAACCAATTGGTCGATGTCACTACTGGTGATCGATTCGTTTCCTAACTAGCCAGGTAGTCGGCGCTTCTGAAATTTTCGGTAAATTCACTGCTTATAAATGTTAACATTATTTGAAACACTAAGGATGCATATATGGTCATAATCAGATTTAGCCCAACTTTTTTCTCGTCGATTTTGCAATAACTGTTGTGTTTCGACAGCCCCTGATAGGGCTTATGTAGACAAATTACTCATATTGCATATCAAATTTTGAGTCTGGTGTTTTTGAAGAATCTGTTTTGAAAGATTTCTCCTTAATCACATTCTACGTATAGCCTGTCATCAGAGAGTCTTTTTCTTCCGTATCAAGTATGATACTAACTCTAAATCCCAACGGATATTGATATACAAGCATCATATAAATCAACATCATTCATCTCTCCTGTAAATCTATATGATTGTGACATTATTTTACAGTGATCTACTATAAATTCAAGTTTGCGATTCCTCATGATTTAATAATATAAATTGTGAAAAAATTCTTTGCACATTTTTGGAAAATATGTTGATTACTATCTTTCAATGACAGAGTCAAAACATCTGTTCGAGATGTACAATACAATATATATACAAGATTACATACGAAGGGCTAAATTTATATTTTAACGACCTACAATTGAAATTATGTTCACCCTGCTATCTTTAAAAGCGCAATAAGATTTCTTCTCTTTCTTCTTTTATATGCTTGATTAATTCTCTCTGTTTGTGTCACACTTGACTGTGACATAAATGAGATTTGATTTGAACGTTAAGCCACAAATTATATAATTCGTTTTTTTCTGTTCTAAACGTAACTTTAAATGACAGATTAGATTTCTGTTTTGACATTTTAAATGGATATTTGATATTAATAGATTAAAAGAAGTGGAGATTACGTAACGTGTTTTGTTTCTAAAGAAAGCAATGTTTTATTTCAACAAAAGCCTGATATGTTTTCTGAGAAAGCTGTCATTTGGGATAATTCTCACATGCTTTGGCTTAAATTCATGCCATTTTATTATGACACGATATTAGAAACTATTACTTTCATTTTATACAACTTTCGTTGATTAATTTTGAAGTGTTTCTTAAGCGTCGAAAAATCTTCTTTCTTTAACGAAGTGACTCTTTAAATTGAAAAAAAAATAAAGGGATAAGTTTTGACGTTTCAATAATGTTCCCCGAGGGAAACATGTTTTTGCAATTTGTAGCTTCAATTTGAATTTGTCAAATCTATTCAATGTTCATAGTAGATTTCTATCAATGAAGATGAAGATGAAGGCAGCTTCATAAGTTGTAATTAAAATTTAAACTAGCTAAGAGGAATAAAAATCAAAATGCTTTATTTGCAGATAAGGTTTAGGGAGAAAGGATTGAAAATCTTCATTAATAACTTCCGCTTGGAAAGTTGAAATAAACAACAATTGCTTTGTTAGAATATTTTCTTTTATGCAACGACATCTTGATACTGCAAGTCTTTGAAAAATCAATGTATAGGTTGAACGTTATAAAAAAACTTGAATATTACGAATAATGTTTTCATAAAAAGAGAGAGAGAAAGTGTGTGTGCTTTAAAATTAAAAAAACATGAAGGGTAAAGCACACCGTCCCAGCTTGGAAAAATTTAAAAGAATAAATGCATTTATAAGTTTTTTCTATTATTACTTGATAAGGCGAATTTAGCATTTAATAATGCGAATTTAGCATAAATTACAGCATGATCTGATTTTTATTATTTGATATTTTTTGTCATTTTAGGAACATACCATTATTATGCATTTATTGAAAAGGATAGATACACACGTTGAAATGAAATGCCGTATAAAATTGTATATTTTCATGTGATAATGTGAGGCATACTCAAGTATTTTAAGCAATAATATTTCAGTCGTCACGAAGCATACTCTTTTGGACCCATATAAACAATAAATCCTTTGAAAGAAATCATTAGTCTATATTTGAAAATAGCATTTTAAAATTAAAACTTGTTATGGTTTAAAACCAAATGTATAGTCATGTTATCTTTTTCTGACTTTAAGTATATCTTGTTTTAATGAGTGAAAACTATGTGATTGTGTTATTTTGCTATTGTCACTTTTTGTATTCTTGTCTTTCATTTTTGCTTATGTGCTTTGTCTAAAAAGTGTCTATATGCCTTTTTGTTTTTCTTTGTTGACATAGTTGTTTGTTTTTATAGTGATAAAGATTATAAAACAATGTTGACTGCTGTACCCCAATTTTTGACATTTTTACCTATTACGTATGTTTGTTTTGCTCACACGTTGTTGTCAATATCATGGAATTCTATACGACTGTCATACAAGTGAGAGGTTTCGCTAGCTATAAAACCAGATTTAATCCACCATTTTCTGCATAAGGAAACGCCTGTACCATGACGAGTATATGACAGTTAGTTTCCATTAGTCTATATTTGAAAATAGCATTTTAAAATTAAAACTTGTTATGGTTTAAAACCAAATGTATAGTCATGTTATCTTTTTCTGACTTTAAGTATATCTTGTTTTAATGAGTGAAAACTATGTGATTGTGTTATTTTGCTATTGTCACTTTTTGTATTCTTGTCTTTCATTTTTGCTTATGTGCTTTGTCTAAAAAGTGTCTATATGCCTTTTTGTTTTTCTTTGTTGACATAGTTGTTTGTTTTTATAGTGATACAGATTATAAAACAATGTTGACTGCTGTACCCCAATTTTTGACATTTTTACCTATTACGTATGTTTGTTTTGCTCACACGTTGTTGTCAATATCATGGAATTCTATACGACTGTCATACAAGTGAAAGGTTTCGCTAGCTATAAAACCAGATTTAATCCACCATTTTCTGCATAAGGAAACGCCTGTACCATGACGAGTATATGACAGTTAGTTTCCATTAGTTCGATGTGTTTGAGCTTTTGATTTTGCCATTTGATAAGGGACTTTTGGAATTTTCCTTGGAGTTCTTTATTTTTCTTTTGATGATACAGATTTAACACTTCACTTAAACGAATAACAATTTTTTCCCAAATTTAAATGCAGTGGATTTGTTGAATAGTTGTATCTGAAATTACATTTATAAGGAATATTACGTTGGCAAATATGTACGGGTAATTTCACTAATAACTCATAATGTAATTATCTGTAATTTGAATTTTACGGATTTCTAAAGGTTTCCAAATGATTTTAGTATAATAGGGGAAAAACATTTAAAAGTTATTTAATCCTTTTAAAATGCACTAAGGTTTTAGTAGAATTAGAAACCAGGGCCAATAAATATTTTAATTGTTGACTGATGAATAAAATATTGAAAGTGCATTTTTAAATCTAGTTAATTTGGTTCATTCAATAAATTGTTATATGGTAGAAAAATAGTACTTTCCTGATTTATTATCTGAATATGACTTCCTTTAGAAGAAAAAATATTCAAATTTAATCAAGATATTTGATTTGTTCAATTGATAACAATTTTTTTCTATGTTATTGATGTGTATTTTAGGAGATATATGGCATATCTATAGAATCGTCTGTGCTATTTTTCTTGCCAATTTGTTCCTTTATTGCTATGAGACTGGCTTCATACAATATAGTAGCTTCTCTAGAAGAATGAAAACAAACTGGCAATTTCCTATAACTTTTCATTCCGTTATAAAGATGTTACTCTCACTAAATAATAAGTTTGGTAACAATGTTTATCACATATATCTATCCCATTGAAATTTAAACAAAGGATACTACAAATACAGTTAAGTTTGCTTCATAGCTTGAATAAAATTTGCTGTTGACTGAGAACTTAATATCACAAAAAAAGGTGATTAGAATATTCTAATTGTGAACGTTTTTCTATGTATCAAAACTGTAGCGAGAACGTCAAATATTATTATCTCCCAGTAGATATGATATTCTAGGCCTCCCGTGTCCTATCACAATTTCCCTGATTATTGAAAAAGTGCTTTTAAGGAAGCTTATAAACTTATAATTTTTAATGGTAATGTTCAAGGAATTTTCACGTTGAGAGTTTAACAGACACCACCGTCATGTTTGGGTGACGACTGCTATAAATTAGTGTCACAGATGACCATGAATATAGTCATCTTGTCATACCCACGATTCCTGATAATTACTGAATGTTACATATCATTTTCATATCAAGTTGTATTACCTGTGGTGAGCAACATCATGGAAACTGGTGAAACTAAACATATTTATTCGCATTTTCCTTACTTGCTGCAGGTTTTAGAAAGAAATTAATTTTGTTTTTGAACAATTTCTTAATCCATGATATGATACAGTTATCATCATGATTAAAAAATAATTATTGTCAATTGTGTCTAATGTTAACATTTGCATATACTTCACTTATCTTAAAAATACTTTTTAAATATTTTGTTTGAGAACCCGAAGCAATACTTTATTAACTCTAAAGTATATTTGTTTAATCAGTTCAGGATACAACAGATACAGATAAGTCTGCCTCATATCTTGATTAAAATCTAGTGTCGGTTGAAACAAACCAGATGATATTAGCTTCCCAATTGTGAACTTTTCATTTCTATGTAGCAACATTCCAGCAGCGCCTGCATATGAAGTATATATCTCCAAGTTAATATGATATCCAAGAGCATGTATTTCCTATAATGATTTCCTCGATAGAGGGTTGCTGCTTAAACGGAAGCGTTTAAGCCAAGTGTTGGATTTGAAAGCATCCCTTCATTTTTTTACGTACCCCCTCACGAAATGATGAACCATTTTGGAATATTTGTTTCACAGATGACGACAGATATGTTCCAGTATGTCGTTACCATAATTCCGTAATTTTTTCCTCGAATGTAGCAAACCGCATTAGACATTTGATGGTTTTTTGGTTTCTTGCCATGACATTGATTGTTTGTTTTCGACTTGTGAGTTTGATAATCCCTTTAGTATCTTCCGCCTCTCTTTTCTAATGCACACTCAAGTTCGGTGTACTTTCATTTGCTAAAATGTGATAAGTTGCAGTTTGAATTCATCTCTACGAACTGAGGTAATAGAAATTCATGTTATGTCTTTGGTAGTGTAAGTAGCAACAAACAGATTTGCATTATTGTACCTCGTCAACATCATTACAATATGTGTTAACGCATGTTTATTATAATTATAGGTAATGAAAGCAGCGAGTCCAGTATTATTACGTTTGATTGTCCTGGGTGCATTTTTCTTATATTGTCCAGTAAGTATATGTATTACTTATTCAAGTATGAATGAAACACAACAAAAGTAAATGTTCCAAAACGAAATTTAAAAAAATATAAAACGATAAGTGTTATGTGCAATAGACGACTTTCGAGTTCGTGCACTTTCCCGTAAATTTCCTACGTCACAATGCTTATGTTAATACGTCACAGTAGGAACCGATGGTTCGATGACGTCGTTTACGATGATTGACCTCAGGTCAACCGGCGTAACTCATTCAAAAAAATAAAACCAACTCCAGATTGTTGTATGAAACAGATAACCAACAACACCTAAGGAAAAGAAATTTAGGAAGTAATTCTCCTGTAAGATATAGTAGAAGTAACTAGAAATGTAGTCAACGGACAAAATCGTAGTTTGTTAATGGTCTTTAACAATAACGACAGATTTTAAACATCGGTACATGTACCCAAGAGAAGTAATGAGTATGAAATAGGATTTTTATTTTAAACTACAGTATTCATATTTTCAAATGCCTGCATATTTTTTTAGAAGATTTTGTTTGGTTATTTGAAACTAATTTTTTCATATATTTGTTTTCAGTTGATTACTGGATATTTTGAAGCGAGTGTTCTGACATGTATATTACGGTGCTGGTTTAGGGAAATTGGTTTCTCTATATCATATGGTGCTCTATTGTTGAAAACATGGAGGTAAGAATATTAATCGTAAAATTGTTCCTCATTTTTTGTCATAACCGAATGACAGTCTTTACTCTAATCTAGATATGAAACTTATTCTAAAAACACATTTGTATTACTTACCACTGCTGGTGAACAATGATACCATCTGCTTTGTATTCATAGCTCGTGTACTTAAATGATTCAAATTATCAGTTATGATTTTAACTTTTTGTTGAAAAAGTAACATATCAAAAATTAAAAATGAAGTATTAAACTCTATAAACTAAGATTTAAACTCTTTCATCCAAAGTTGTTTTTCGAGGAATTAGACTGTACTCATTTGGCTCCTTTAGGTTAGATGCTTTTAAATATAGTCAACATTACCATTACTCTGCCGATGTTCAAATCCCATTAAAGTTTAATATATTTGGTTTCAAAATGTGTTCCCGAAGGTTTTCATTAAAGCATCGTATTAAAGTGTCGTTTGCATATAAATCATCAACATACATTGTTTTTATCCTTATTTAGGTTCCATAGGAATATTCACACATTGACAAACTCCTGACATATATGTTTGACAATTTTATTTTCATTTGGTAAATTTTCTTCGTTTTCTGTTTCACTTTGTAGACTCATGTCTCTTATAGATCTCTGAGTTTTGTTTCTCTTTTAGTATCTTCAGTCCCTTTTTATTTACAGTATTCACAATAAAAAGATGTTTATACCATATGAACTTTGTTTAACTTGAAAGCAAATTTTCTAATTGAAATAACTGGATTGCGTATTCTATAAATTAGACACAAACATACTAGATTTCGTCATCAGATAAGCATTTTCCGGAATTTCAGAGGTTAAATGAAAGAAATTACTATATTTCTGTCTTATAGAATAGGGAATGTAAACGTGAAATGTGTCAAAGAGACAACAACCCGACTAAAGAGCAGAAAACAGCACAAGGTCACCAATTGTTCATCAAAGAAGAGAGAAAGTCTAGCACCAGTAGGCAGAATTCAGCTGAACCCTAACAATAATTTTTACGAATTAAGCGAAATGGACGCCACACTTAACTTCGAAACCTACAAATGAACCAAAATGTTAAAAACATCCTAGACTTACAGAGGCTGGAGGTTCATGACTTGGGACAGACGCAAAACATGCGGCGGGTTTAAACATGTTTTGTGAAATCTCAACCTTCCCCTATATCTCTAGCCAATATGGAATAAACAAACACACAGCAAAATGCACAGTACAACTTAGTTCAAAAGAAGAAACTAAGCAAAATGACAATGATTAACATAATTTAACAATAGACTACTAACTGTTAACTGACATGCCAATTCCAGACTTCAATTAAACTGATAGAAAGATTATGTCAACCACAGTTCCTATCTTCGGAGGTTTAGTAACAGGTCAAATGTTTTTAATCTCCGATTACATGGTGTATCTTACAATAAACGAAAATTTGCGCTAGACGACTAAACCTTGTTAAAATCTGCCTTTTTACTGGTTATCTTTACCAGCTTATTCATTTAGTTTTTATTCCTTTACAGGACAATAAAACAAATATGTCTTGAAGCCAATTTGTTTAAAAAAATAGCAGTTTATCCTATTAAAAAGTCTTATGTGTTTTGACGCTATTCTGTTAATCTAATTAGTAGTTCGTTGAAATGCTGATAATGGACACCGTTTCAGGAAATAAGATGAAGTACTTTAACGATGCTGACAATAAGAAAATTCAAAGTAATAAATATCATTGACTTAGCTAAACTGATAATAAAGGTCTAGATATATGAGGTAATAACTTCTTTTTATAACTTGACTTTTAACCTTTTCTCTCAATAAGAAGTTAGACAGATAAATAATCAGTGTCACTTTACTTCCAAATCTGTTATATTTGTTTCTTCATTACGTAAAGAGAATTTGTCTTTCGATAAATTGGTAATGTCCATCAAATCGTAACAGTAAAGCGATGCTGACATTTTATAGTAATTTTATCACCAGTCAAACTGTTAATGAACATTTTATACATTTCACATTAGTCTGTATTGATTTCAGAGTAAAATAGTTCGGATGAAATTACAGAATACATATTTCCCCAGATATACACTAGTAATATAATGCATTTAAGTTGGTTATGATCATCTTTAATCACTGGACACCACTACTTGTGTTCAATGACTATAATGTCGAATCTCGGGAACATCATCTGTGAAAGCAAATCAACAAGAGGTAGAATATTAGTAAAAGTAACCACACATTGCTTTCTTGTGTTGATCACAAAGATAAGGTTTGCAATTACGTGTAATTGAACAAAATACTGTAAATTCGAATAACCATTTCATTACCAATAGTTTAGTTAAGTTGCCAACTTTGATCTGAGAAATGTATCAAGAATATACAATATTAACCTTGCCGATAAACACAATTGTTTCCCTCATTAGTGCAATTATAGGGTGATTTGTATCAGTGTATAATTTTCCAAGACGGATGGACAGTCATGATTTATGGTTTCTGATTGCGGCCAAGGTTTTGAACGTCACAAAGGAAATACTTTTCCATAATACAGCAAAAATTACTGTACAAATACCAATTGCAAAGCTATTAGCTATAGATAGTTGAGGCGTTCATGTTGTCTGTAAGTTTGTTATATCTGGTTGAATCTATAACTACAACATTGGAAGGTCAATCATTGTTTTTATTCTTTATTCTTCCGATTTGATATGAACGAACTGTTTAGGCATTTCAAAAGACCCATCCTCCGAAAAAAGGGTATAAATCAAATGAAATAAAAATCTAATTTTGCTTTACAAAGCTGTAGACAGAATTACCTTGAAGGAAAGAGGGCTTTGTAAACGAATGAAAAAAATAAATAAAGCTAGCAAAAATAACGGTGAAACATATGAAACAAAAAATACTGATCAAAGATATCCGGCTAATAATGTGTAACGCCTTACACGCAATCCATATTCACTAGATTCATCAGTGGCGCTCGAATAAAAACTGATGGAGAACCAACTCCAATAGGTTTCGAAAATGACACGTCTTCATCAATGGACAAGTGTTACTACAATATTTCAAACTCTTAATCGCCCTGAATATATAATAGCATTGAATAAATCAACAGCTACAGAGAACATACAAAAATATCTTTTTTCAACACGAAACCCATTCATTGACATTCAAACTAACATATAACAAAACGAAAAATAACCAAAACGAGGTTCCTGACTTAGGATAAGTATATGAACATGTGACAGTACTAAACTAGATAATGAGATCACAACCCTCCCTTATTATGCTCAACAAATATAATAACAAAAGATCTATATCAAATACTATCTTCATAATAATTTGTCGATCTCTAGTTTTCGTTATAGTGTTTTATGGACTTGTTCGTCTTTTCGCAGTATTTCGTGTTTTATGGATTTGTCCGTCTTTTCGTATACGTAGTCTTTCGTGTTTTATGGACTTGTATGTCTTTTCGTAGTCTTTCGTGTTTTATGGACTTGTTCGTCTTTTCGTAGTCTTTCGTGTTTTATGGACTTGTTTGTCTTTTCGTAGTCTTTCGTGTTACATGGACTTGTTTGTCTTTTCGTAGTCTTTCGTGTTTTATTGACTTTTTCGTCTTTTCGTAGTCTTACTTGTTTTGACATTGTAGTCGTCAGTTTGACTTCGTCTTATGAGTTTGACTGCCCCATTTGTGTATCTTCTGCCCGTTTAGAAAATAATTTAGATGACAAAAATGATCGAAAAAAGAAGGCAAAACTAAGCATCTCTTAGATTTTTTTACATTTCTTTTTTCAGAATGGCATTGATAAATCCGATGTTTATTTTAGGAGAAGAAGTCCATGCTCTTCACGCCTTCAATACCTTTATAATACTCTTTTTTTGTCAGTTGGTGGCATTTTGCAAGACATATTTTCTTTCCCTATCCGTATGATCTCGGTTTGCAATGACAGTCTGAATTTCCCACCCGTAATGCTGTTCAATCAATTTTGGAGAGCCTGTCATTTTGTTCTCGTCTTGAAAATGCATCAAAATGTTATCCACAGGACGTTAAGAAAACTATTGTCACCAATGTGTTTAAATTCAGTACCAACTATAATAAAATAGCTTATCATATAAATACTTTTTTTCTTTATTTATTCATTTCAGTATGTTTTGTTATGGTTCTTTTTTTTATTCTTAAGGATTTCAGTTGTATTTCGAGTGCGATCTGCACAGCGTGTGAAAATATCAGATACAGATTTGATCAAAAGACTTCTACTGATAATATTTGTTTTTGCTGCATTCTTAACAGCCAGAACCATAGCAGGACCACCACAAGTTGTAGAAGGTATGATCATATGTATCGAGACCAGCTAAATTAAGTCAAAAATTGGAAATACATGTCATTATGCATTTCATTTATTTTTGCAAAAGATGACTGAAATTATAATGTACCATAAAGAAGATATGGTGGAATTTTTCTAAAATTTCCTCGTAACCCTTTCAAAATCTAATGAATTTAGCGTCTTATAAAACTTGCATTTTTGTCTATGAAATAGATTAAAATTGTTTTCACGGTGTTATTTCATGAAGAATTTGAATAGGAATAACATACAAAATATTTTTGTATGTATTGTTGTCGTTCAGGGAATATCGTTTCTATAAAATTGACGTCATCAAAAAACAAACATTCACACTCAGCGTATATTGTATCACTCTGTTTCATCTGTTAAAAATAAATTATGACAGCTCTGCTGAATGTTGAATAACTTAATCGTCGTTTAAACTTCTATTTCCAGGCAATATTTGCAATATTGTAAATACTGTCACGTACTATTATAATAATAACTTGAATTCATAATAACAAATAAACAAGAAAAAGCATTTCCTTAAAATTTCCATTCAAAGTTGTTAATTAACTATTTTGTATGTAACACTATATCAAATAAGAATCAGGAGAATTGTACCTGTGTTCAAATCTTATTCATTCATTAAAAACATACAAATCTCGGTAAAATAACCTTAGGAAATCGCATGAACTCATTAAGGAGCGGGACTGGGAGCGTCAACACTGTAAACGTTCCCTGTTACGCATGTATTACCATCCATATGAATCCATATACAACCAATTTCAGACAGTAGGGAATTGGACGCATTCGGGAAATTTATTGCATTTTTCAGGAGTCTACAGTAAAACTGAGAAATCATACATTTGTATGGCCCAGACATGGAATCTTTATCTGTGATTCTCTACTACGTATTTTAGTTAAAGCTCTGTTTAAAATGAAGATGTATTCGATCTTTCAATTGAGCATTTGGGAATAGGGGTACGTGTAGGTGTTGATATTATTACAAAACAGGAGAAATTGAGAATTGAGATTTTTGATATAGTGTTACATATAACATAGAATTTTTAGGAAATCATATCTGATTGACATTACTTGTTGCGTTTACCTCAGCAGAATACTTTTATAGGCAATAACTGTAACATAAGTAGTAGTAAGAACATCAGCGGGTACATATATACTCACCATATACTTCTGCAATAATGCCTTTGGAAAAAAATCCTACTTTTCTATGAATGGAATACACATTTCCTTCAAAAATAATATTTAACAAGTAGCAGGTGGTAAAAGAAAGGCGAAAAATACCAAAGGGACATTCAAACTCATAAGTAGACAATAAACTGACAACGCCATGGCTAAAAAAAAAGGAAAGACCAACAGACAAACAACAGTACACAAAACACAACAAAGAAAAAAAAACAACACGAACCCTACCAAAAAAATGGGTGTGATCTCAGGTTCTCCGAAAAGGTAAGCAGATCATTCGACTGGAATGTGTACCAGCAATTATGATAACAAAGGAACGAAAGCATTGATTGTTGTAATTGAAATTTTTAAGAAGACAAGTAGCTTATATAATAAAATTCAATGATTGAATAAATACTTTGTCTAAATGATTATATATGATGTGATGCATAAGTAGATAGAATATGACAATTTCATTTGGAGTTGTTCTCGTTTGCATTATCCTTGCAGAAAATTTGTAATGCCAATTTTTATATAGCTTTCTATACGGCTTGGGTTTTACCCATTGGTGGAGGCCATTGCCATACGATGGTCTTTAGTTGCTTACATCCACGTCTTATGGTTTCTTTATACCACATCTCATTATTTCTATAATTTTAAAGCGATCAATAAATTGATTTGTTTGGAATAATATAGATATAACCCGGAATGGTATATATATAAAAGTCTAATGTTGTTTTGCGATGCAAAGGATAACTATTCAGTAATTATTCTTTAATTTACCATAAATGTATATGACAAAGAGCGAGCACGGTACAACACAAAACATTTAATTTAAAGTCGTTTATTTTTTATTTCAACGTTAACATATAATTCAAAACATGCTGATAGGCCATGCAATTAAACAAAATCAGAAGGAAGCTTGATTCTCAACAAAAGAAATTAAATGAAAATAAGATTGTGAAGGACAATAATTGATATGTTTATTAAATGCTGGACAGCTAATTGACGTATGAGGACACGCTTGCCCTTTAAATATTTTTTTCATTTGCAGAAGTTTTACCAATACATATGTAAATGCAGCTCATTCGATTTGTCTTTTCATAAGAACTGTAAGATTTTGATCATTAATCTTCTGCTTAGTTTGTGATAGCTAACTGAGTTTTGTTAATAAAATTACCATAAAACCAGTAAATTCCATTTCCAAACAATGATACGTAAGAAAGAATTTGTATTGTTATTTCGGTTAATAGACCGAAATTATATTTCAAGGTTTTAACCCTATATCGTATATGGCTATTTAGAATAATTTGTTTATCAGTATTGAAATAGGATCAGTAATAAAGCGACTACTTTATATCATAAAGATATTCGATTATTTGATCATTTCTATGTAACTACATGTCTATGGTTTCAGAAGTCGTGATATAAAAATCGTATGAACATGTTGATGGTTACCATGCATTACATTTGCCGTGAGACATTTTAGATAGTAAAAAACTGCACAATTCTATAAACTACGTTACTGTACTTTTCCTTATACGGTTATGTCAATAGAAGCAAATGCTCGTTCATTACAGACACATAGATTTTTCGAAAACTTTTGTAAAATACTTTTGGGTTCATGGAAATTTCAAATCTAAATATAAAAACAGGGGGTCACCGACCTTGGAGAAATCCACAAAACACAAATTGTCCAATCAAATTCAATATAATTATCTTCCCTTGATTTTAAAAGGATTTTTTTTTGAAAATGTAAAATACACTTAACGACACTTAATTTTTTGATAGCTTAATCTTTAAATTTCAAGTCATAAATATTTCTGTTGTATGTTAAATGATACTTGATATGTTTAAAAAAAAAAAAAAAAAAAGAATATTTGCAACATGCGATGAAGGGCTGCTCAGAAAAAGACATACAATCTACCTTAAATGAGATTCATGTACTTTTGTAGGCAAACATTACAATGAGTTGAAGGCCTTCCAGTGTTCGGCAGATTGGTGGGACCATTCGGCTGCTATTGGTGAGCTCATTATTTATATAAAGATAAATATACAAATGTGCACTGGTACCGTTTAATTCAATTTCCTCTGTTATATGAAACATTAGCTTTTTCCCGGGCAGTTTAATCAAACATCTGAATACCAGAGCCAACAGGAACATAAGACACATAAAACAATAAAGCAATTGATCTGTAAATCCATCTAAAAATAGATATACTTTAACTACTGGTGTTTACAAAAATAAACTGTTGGATAATAGCTTTACGACTGAATTATTAACTTACTTCAACGAGTGTCGCTTATGCCAATTGGTTTGTTAACAAAATTTCATCTTCATGTATGAAATTGCATTATGTCCTTCAGCAACAAACACAATCTTTGAACGCAAATTTTATTCAGTTAAGGTGTATGACCCTTCTGTATGTCTGTGTCTTACAAAATTTTCAAATTGCTGCAATTACAGCATAAAATTGAAGGGATAAATGAGTCAACATAGATCTTAAATTAATTTACGGGCTTTAAAAAACATAACCGGCAACACATTGTTCATTATTATGTGAACTATTTAAATCAAATGCGAAATTACGTTTTCGACTCTGATTTCACAGTTCGCAGAACATAGAAATAAGTGTTAGTGCGAGCGGGTCATTGGTTATATGCACACACATTATTATTCCTTCATAAGGCCTATGGAAGTCAAATATTTGAACTAAAATATAATTTATCTGATTGATTAAATTGCTGAATTATGGTTATTACTTATTTGTATTGGTTGTTCGGGCGGACTTTTTTTGTTCGCATGTGTTTAATGTATGAAGATATTATACAACAAGATCAACTATTTATTGTTTCAGCTGAACTATTGTTCCTGATATGGGGAATAAGACTATGTATTGTAGTCAGAAAGGCTCCATCTGAATTCAACGAAAGCAGATTTATCAGTTGGGCTATTTATAACGAGACGCTATTATCATTATTTCTGAATGTATCAATGTAAGTGAGATCTATGAAGTTAAAAATTCCATCGTCTTATCCAAAAAACCTTGCTTAATACTATTATATGTTAAAATCTCGTCTTTTCATGGACTTTTGATAACACTAGTACATGTACTATTGTGTAATAACGCTTTAATGCAACATTGATCCATAAGTCTATGGCATTATTGATAATACAACAATACCCATTATCAAGCATAGATAAAAATGAAGACTAAGTAATCCGTGTACAAAATTATGGTACATAGCAAATAAAAAATATCAATTTGTTCACATAAATGATGATCTATTTGTATTTCTATCTTTTGTAACTCATAAATCTTATCCCACTCAAAAGGGATTGGCAATAATATGTTCTTATGGTTATCATATAAATGCTGATAATGAAATATAACATAAAGGAACGTCTATGCATCGCAGATTTACTTTATTTTTTATTTTTAAGGTAATCCTATGAAAATCACTGTTGATTCGCGTAATAAAAATCATCGTATTTGTATCCAATAACTTTATAAATCAAATTGTTGTTTCAATGCAAATGTTTGTACGAGTATATATAATCTCGAAAGAAATTTTAATCGTGTAGGTCCTGTGTAAATATTTCGTTTTGCCACTGATAAGTCTTATGTACACGAAACACGAGTCTTCCGTACAGAATTATAAGTATCTTTGATAAGGTTTTCAAACACCACAAAATAATTTTAAGTCTGAAACGATCATGATGATCTTAACATCATCTGCATAGTCAATTCAATACTGTTTAGGAAATTTTCAGATGATTCAGTTTATTGTTGATGTGTACAGGTAAATAACAATTACTTCACAGTCTGAATATAAAATGAACAGATCTTAATTGTCTGCAAGCGTATTGTCTTAAAAGTGTTGAATTAACCACAGTGGATAAGTCTGAAAATTGGTTGAAATATAAATAAGAAGATGTGGTATGACTGCCAATGAGACAACTGTCCATCCAAGTCACAATGAATAAAAGTTAACAATTATTGGTCAAAGTACGACCTTCAACACAGAATCTTGGCTCACACAGAACAGCAAGCTATAAAGGGCCCCAAAATGACTAGTGTAAAACAATTCAAACAGGAAAACCAACGGTTTAATATATATAAAAAACGAGAAATGAGAAACACTTATGAACCACACCAACAAACGACAACCAATGAACAATAGGGTCCTGACTTAGGACAGGTGCATAAAAATGTAGCGGGTGTAAACGTTTTAACGGGCGCCGACCTTCACCCTAACCTGAGACAGTAGTGTAACATTTCAACATAAAAAGACACACTATAAAATATCAATTGAAATGACTCAACTCGATCAAAAAGACAACCTTGATTTATGAACTATAGTGTCGAATATTTTCAGAAGCAAGTTAACCACGTCCAATAATTACTAACATTATGAATTTTTTAAAAGTCCTAAATGAATCATAACAGGATTTGTATGGTATAATTCAGAATTCCTTGTGCACGACAAATGCTGCTTGAAAAAAAGTCTAGAGGAACATTTGAAATCAAACATTTTGAAAGAAATTGATAATAACAAACTAAACGGTAGAGCAAAAATACATAAAAAGGATAACAGTAACCGCCAAACATACTGGACATGGCACAGCAAGATTAACTTGTGACAAGCACGAAAGGTGGAGAGGGCTAACCAGTTCTACGTGCGCTCAATCCTGCTAGTACATCTAAGTAGACCGTATGTCGAAAAACTGAAGCGAACTCTTAAAAACCTTCAAAGTACAGATACCAATGGGGTGATTAATATGATCACCAAAAGGACTTAAACAGAAGTCAGATTTGCCTGAGGTGTAGAATCTTAAGTCTAAGTACAGTTAGATTAGTTTAAGCACAATGATATACATTTTTGCATGGAAGTTTACAATACATAATGTATTATTTAAATAATGTTTATTCCTGAAAACTAGGGTAGTTTCTATCGCAGTATGATTCCAATTACATTACATATATAACTTCCTAAGCACAACTATTGTGAGATATTCATGTTCATGGACTAATTGTCGATCCCCTATAGTGTATCGCCAAAATAGTGGGAATTCACTTTCTGGTTTAAAACTCTTTATCCCTTGTTGTTATAAATAAAATGGGGTACAGTCGTAAAATATATAGCAGATTATTTAAAAAGATTAAAAATAAATTAAAATATAACATTTGTTTTCATTATATTTCAGGATATTTTTACAGCATCCCTTTCCATCGAACCCTGATTTGGTTTATTTAGTAATATTCATTCACACACAGCTAACAACGACAGTTACACTTGCCTTCTTATTTGGAAGCAAAGTAAGTATGCAAAATAAAATAATGTAAAACTTTTGCAATGGTCGGATCCAAGGTCGAGTATTAGTGAAGGGCTTTTTATGTTAATCAAGATAAAGTAATCAAATGTTTGATTTTTGCTTTAATTTGATTTGACTTACATCAAAAAATCGAGGTCTTTTCGTCGTTTTTCGTTTATTGTTCTGCCATTCCGTTGCCATTTGTTTCCACGTACGAGTTTTGAATGTCCCCTGGGTATCTTCGGCCTCTTTTTCAAAATTTTGTTTTTTTTCATGTCCTTGTTTAGAATAAACGACAAAAAGACAATGATTTTCCTCCATAGATGTAAACTCATTGTAGATACCAGGATCAAAATGTTGTACTCCAGAATCGCGATTCGTCTACACAAGGTTATAGTATATAGTTTTGTTCGGATTTTTTGTTTGTCTTGTGTTTTATTTTCCTTTGGCATTGTGTTATCCTTTATCGAATAATGAATGTTTTATTTTCTATTTGTATCTTATTGGTTTTGCAACTTTAGCATTTCTTTAAATGCTAGATTGTTCTGATGCTGTTTTAAGATAATATATTAAAGACATATATTTGCTTGCAGTAGTTAAAGAGAACATTATACTATTGTTTCAGAAAAGGGAGAAGGTTTGGTACCATTAAAACGTTTAATCCCGCTGCAAATGTTTGCACCTGTCCTAAGTCAGGAATCTGATTACAGTAGTTGTCGTCTGTTTATTTAGTTCATACGTGTTTCTCGTTTCTCGTTTTAATATAGATTAGACCGTTGGTTTTTCCGTTTGAATGGTTTTACACTAGTAATTTTTTTTTGGGGCCCTTTATAGCTTGCTGTTCGGTGTGAGCCAATGCTCCGTGTTGAAGGCCGTACATTGACCTATAATGGTTTACTTTTATAAATTGTAAATTGGATGGAGAGTTGTCTCATTGGCACTCATACCACATCTTCTATATCTATGAAGATTGTACGATAAACAATAGTTGCTTGCATCTACGTCATTTGGTCTCTGGTGGATATTTGTTAGTTGTCTAATTGGAAATTATACCACATTTATTTATTTTACATGAAATCCATTTATTATTGCAAAGTTGTACTTTGAGGTGTTAACAGTTTTTCCTCTATAGTTTCATTTAATCGCTTGTTGTCATACACTGTTATCTGTATTAATATCTTTAAAATTTCTTTTATTCTCCCTTTAACTACCTTTTGTTTATTATTTATTGATAATTGTTTTAAAATACAAAAAAAGCATGAAATTATATGTGCTTAACAATGTTCTCTTTGTTTAATGAAAGTATTACAGATATTAACAAAGTTTTTGTTTTTTATTTAAACAGTAAATAAATCATAGATACCAGGTTAAAATTGACGCGCGTTTCGTTTACAAAAGATTCATCAGTAACTCGAGAATAAAAAAAGTTAAAAAGGCAAAATAAAGTAAGTTGAAGAGCATTGAGGACCAATTACAGCTAAGTTAATCTATGACTAGGGTAGAAAATCCTTAGTATCTCGAAAATTCAAAGTTCTGTAAACATTTAAAACTACCCAAATCTCGCTAATTTTGATGTTTTGCATAATTCATATATTACATACTAAAATTTAGTGAAAAAAGACAAAAAAAAGTAAATTTCATTGGTCTGATCAGTGCATGTTGATAAACGTTATCGTAAAGGTGAAAGGCCTATAAACATCATCAAAAACATAAAACCATCATTAATCGAACAATGAGAATACCATGATTTTATTATCGAGACATTAACCTTTTTATTAAAATAGGTTAATTTAAAGAAAGGTCAAATTTTTATCATGAAGAATCGTCAATTCATATTTGATCAAATTCAAATAGTTTTTAAAATAATATAATCGAAACCATGAGTGAAAAAGTTATCTTGCAAAGCTCAATCTGAAATACTTTGTTTTATGAACATTTCAAGAGAGGGACGAAAGATACCATAGGAACAGTCAAACTCATAGATCGAAAACAAACTGACAACGCTATGGCCAAAAATTGTAGTATATCCCTCAGATATTCTGTTAAATTAAATTTGAAAATAAGTATGACAAATACTTTGCAGGTCAGATATTTGTTAACTTGTGAAAATAAAAATAATTAACATAAAGACTTAGAAAATTAAAATAGGTTAATTTAAAGAAAGGTCAAATTTTTATCATGAAGAATCGTCAATTCATATTTGATCAAATTCAAATAGTTTTTAAAATAAATTAATCGAAACCATGTGTGAAAAAGTCATCTTGCAAAGCTCAATCTGAAATACTTTGTTTTATGAACATTTTAAGAGAGGGACGAAAGATACCAGAGGAACAGTCAAACTCATAGATCTAAAACAAACTGACAACGCTATGGCCAAAAATTGTAGTATATCCCTCAGATATTCTGTTAAATTAAATTTGAAAATAAGTATGACAAATACTTTGCAGGTCAGATATTTGTTAACTTTTGAAAATAAAAATAAATAACATAAAGACTTAGAAAATAAGTTCAATATGTTGACCCAAATGCATTCCCAGGTCGGGCTTAATTTACATTGTCCATTTATATTAAAAAAAAAAAGACGTTATTATTATCATCACATTCTCATCTGGTTAAAATCCGTTCATGGTGGTGGAGTGGTTTTCTCTAATAGATGCTCAATAAAAAGGAATTGAAATGGGTATATAGAAGTTGGAAACAATCAGTTTGATGTGTCCTGGTCGTCACCAAATGACGGACAATGATTAAACTGTAAAGCTTACTTGAATGAAAAATGATTACCAGTTTTCTCGACAAGACATAAATAATTTGCACCCAATTTTCATCATATATATATATATATAAATATAGCTGCATTTTGAATGACATAAGTAGCAGGTATACTTTAATCCTATAAAAATATATACTGTAAGACAGAATAATTTAAATATTAAATACATTTTTAAACTGCTGTTATAATACGTTCATTTCATGTTCATATAAAAAAAATCCATTTCATGTAATGTATGCTACTGAGACATTCAGGTAAAAATTTTGGATAAGACAAAATATTGTGCACGTGTTAAAAGTCCATGTATGAACATGCAGTGAAGTAATGAAATGGCGATGAAATTGAACACGACACAATTGCATGTGAGAAGAGTATTCATGGATAATGTACACACATAATTACATTTCTAGTGCAGTTTTAATTGGTTGTTTCCTAACTTATTTAACACGGCCTTTAATGTGGTTATATGATCATTACCTTACACAACAAATCAGAGGTATTACTAATGCGAAAAACCCCAACAATTTGCTATTTTCGCTCTGTTATGCGCATTACCGTGACCAATTATGATGTACAAAAACATACGATTTGATTCACGAACAGCATTGATGACTATATCAGACATTAGATGAAAAATAAACGACAACTGTGCCATTAAAAATTATAGGATAAGACTGTGATGTCTACTTAATGATGTCGTTAACGGTTATTTCCTCCCAGATTTGCTTTTCGTCTATTTATGTTGCTATTCTTTGCAGGAAATTTTTAAATGAAGATAAAAGTCAACATTTGTAGCTTGAATCATTTAGTCTGTTGCGATCTTAAAACAGGCAAATTCTTGGGCTCAATAGTGTTACTTGATTGCAAAGAAGGAAATGTCTTTCTAATGCCAATCGACTACTGCTGAATGCAATTTTATATAATCATATTTGAAAAGACTTCATTTCAATATTTATATAAAATAAGAAGATGTGGTATGATTGCCAATGTGACAACTCTCTACCAGAGAATAAATGACGAAGGATAAAACAACTATTGGTCATCGTACGTCCATCAACAATGAGAAAAACCCACACCACATAGCAAGATATTGGTCACCCCGAAAAGAAAATTAAAACGAGAAAACCAACAGCCTGATTAATGTACATAATAACGAAAAATAAATATGATATATACAGCAACAAAACACGACCACTGCATTACAAAATGCCTGACTTGGGACTGGATTTACAGAATGTGGCGGGGTTTTACAAGTTTGCGGGTGCCCAATCCTTACCTGACCTGGTACAGGTATGTAACTACACAACATAAGAACACGCTTAAACATTCATCAGTTGAAAATGGCTTAACTCATCAGAACGATACAAAGCATAAAAGCAACTACCAAAAACAATACAAACACAAAGTGCAGATCTGAGAGAAATTGTATTTTTGTAGTATTGTTTCCTTATGTTTCAATTGAATATTGTTAAAATTGATATATATCAAGACATAATGTATCAATACATTTATATGTTTGAAGACTGTATGTTGCCTTCGTGATGTTTTTTGGTTATTTTTTTGTCGTTGTGTGGTTGTCTACTTGATTTATATTTCATATCTTCTTTTATTTATGTGCACTGGAATGACTAACGATGCGTTCTGGTGTAATTTGCAGTGTTTTGGTTTTTTTTGTCATCCCTTTTTTATATATATAAGTGCAGTGAAAAGGGAAATGTTCAATTTTAGTGGAAATCAAATGTTGGCACCAATACAATAAGTGTATAATTTTAAACAAAGGCAACAGTAATATTCCGTTGTTCAATAGTCATAATTCGATAAGCAAAAACAAATCCGGATAAAATTGACACGATATGCTGCAATAATTATACTTCACTTGAATAATACATGCCCTTATTGGTTACAAGAACATATACTTGTTATAATCTACCGAATTCTAAAATGAAATATATTCAAAATTAAGCTGGATCTGTACTTGGCTTTTGTGTGATTTTTTAAAGAAAGGAATGATTGTTCGAGCTTTGTATATTTAACGCGTTTTGATGCATATTCATGACAATACTTATAAACGAGCCGGGATGTCTAAATACAAATACGTATAATACACTTGGTTTCATCTAATTTTTGTGAATAATTTCAGTAAGATACGATTGGCATTAGTTTTAACCCCTCTTTAAATCTGGCAGAAACTGTCAGGAGAATCGTTTTCGAACAGTTTCCAGAAAACTTTTTCCGACACGTTTAGAAAAGTTTCTGACAGAAATGTTTTGGACAGTTTTACCTTAAAACAGATTCCGACAGTTCTATCTTAGAACAAACTCTGACAGTTTGATCTGTAGAATAATTGTAGAACAGATCATTCTCAGATTTCTGAGTTAGGTCAGTTTAGAATTGATCGCAACTGTAGATATAATCTTCAGACTTTCTACCTTTTGTGGTATTCAATTGACATTTAACCGTGAAACTTTGATTCATACGAGGATTTGATTGGTTATGTTTCTTCAAATTAAAACGAAAATATTCAAGTGAAGTTTAACGCTATTTTTTATTTGTACTGGGATTTGTTTGCTTACATTATTTCAAATTTGAATAAATAATCAAGTGGTATTTAACATTTACTTATTTCCTAAATTTGTACGGGGAATTGTTTGATTCATTTCTTGTAAATTTAGATAGATCGTTGAATTCAGTGCAATGTCCCTCGACAAAAGAAATCATTTCCAGAGAACTGTCAGTTGCCTTCAAACTAATCAATGATTAATTACAGATGTAGAACTTTCCACGAACAAAACAATCGACTTTAAATGAAATATATTCCGTTGATTATCTGTTTAAAATTATTGTTTTTGCTGATAATGATAAAATTCTATAAGTAAAGTAATTGAATAAGAATGTTGATTGTAACGAGTCGTTTATGTTATGTTTAAGGCGCTGCAATCCACGAAGGGAAACATTATATTTAATACCTATTGCAATATAAAACTATGAATGGAAACAGGGAATGCGTCAAAAAAACAACAACCCGACCAAAGAGCAGAAAACAGCCTAAGGCCAGCAATGGGTCTTCAACGCAGCGAGAAAATCCCGCATCCGGAGGCGGGCTTCAGCTGGTCCCTAAACAATAATGTATACTAGTTCAGCGAAAATGGACGTCACACTAAAATCCAAAACATATAAATGAACCAAAATAAAAAAAAAACATACAAGAAAAACAAATGCCAGAGGTTCCTGACTTGGGACAGGATCAAAAATGTAGCGGAGATAAACATGTTTTATGAGATAACCCCCCCCCCCCCCCCCCCCCCCCCCCCCCACACACACACCTCTAGCCAATGTGGAATAAACAAACACACAGCAATATGACATTTCTATCATGCATTTATAAATGCATTTTTTTCACATATGTTCCTAAAAATCATATTCTAAAAGTTATGAAATGATAACACCTTTATCTCTTGTTTTTATCATTCTGGGGTGCTCAAATGCTCAATTTAATGATATTGTTTCAGTCAATGTATCAAATTATTTGTAATTTTCGTCCTCGACGTTTAAAATTGAACAACAGAGACACTGTTTCTAGAAATGAAAGATAAGTTTTCATTGCTAACCCTGTACATATTTACTTTACAGTTTTATTCTTGTTAGTGTACTTCTAAATAATTACATTGTACAGTCAGGTTAATTTCAAAATTTCTTGAAAAAGCCATTTTTTTCTCAAATTTTTTGTTTTATTTTAAAACCTTAAACGTTTTGTATTTTTGGTTTTGTAAATATTTGGTCTCGAGCATACCTGATGAGAGTTTTACCACAGCGAATGGTCGTGCGTACGGGAATCAGTATCCTTTATGTGCTGCTGTGATCAATCTCCGAGATTACTATTCACCAAATAACCAGTATATCAGTGCAAGAATTATCAAAATGAACAAACTATGTCCTTAGACGATATTAACTGTTCGATATCGGGCCCTTTGGTTTAATGCTCTAAAATATTATATATCTTTGTTTTTTTTATTTTTATGCCCCCGCCGTAGGCTACGGGGGAATTAAGTGTTAGCCTTGACCGTCCGTCCTTCCGTCTTGCCTTCCTTCCGTGTTTCCGTCTTTCCGTTTTCCGTCCTTCTGTCTGTCCGTCCGTCCGTCCGTCCCATTTGCGTTTGTTTGAAGCTTGAGCGGGGGCATTCGTGTCCTCAGACACATTCTTCTTTTTGTTTTTCTTGCATGAATAGTGTAGGTTATTTTCGAAATAAGTGTCTTACGAATTTGACATCGTACTTATACTTTTAACGATTCAAAATTTTTACCTCTCGAAAAGTTATATACCAAAACACAAGATTTTGGTTAGTGAAGTATTTTTGTTTTTATTAATGCTTGCTGAAGTGTTTATTACATTTATACAAAAGTTGTGTGTTGTACTATTGATTTGAACGAATGATATACAACATATCATATTTCATTATTTTTGTTTCAGGCTTACCATATATACAGAAGAGGGAAAAATGATGAAAATTCACACACTACAATGATAAGTAAAGGTGGTTCAAAGAAGAGTAAATCACCGAATAATACATACAACACAAATTTATTAAATAATTCAAATAACATTAGCTATTCTGACAAAGTTGACGATGCAGAATGTGAAAGTTTATTAGAGAAAGATATCCAGGTACTTAACATATGTCTTTTATATACCCTACCTATAGGACCGATGTAAACCCATGATGTTTAAGAATATTCGTGTACCTCAGTGTTTTGTTATTTGTCTATGAAATGTTGTTTGGTTATGGTAACTTTCTTCAGTTTTTTCAACTTACTGCGCATTAATGCTATCTTAGTACATGTTTAGTCTTTTTAGCGCAAACATGGTTGCTACTGAAAACAAGCAAAATCAAGTATTTGATACAAAAATTTAAACACTATAATAAACAAGATTATGAACAAAATTATAAACAAACTCTTGTAAAGGCCCGAAGAATACCAACATCGGAATAAATGATACATCTTTAATAGTTTAACCAAACAATTACCCATTACCACACAAATTAGGACATTGGCAAGGAAATGCAATTATAAGATATTTAAAATGATGTAGTAGTCCAAATATGCCTTTTGCTGAAAAATGATAAATTAGTTATGGCTTTACAGAATTATGATTGATGATATTTACGGCCATTGAACACGGCTGCCGATGCTACTAAAAGTATAAAAGTAAAAACTATTGCACAAATTAGCTGAATTTTAATGTGAATAAATTAGCAAAGAACCAATAAATTCAGAAATTATGTCTTGATAAAAAGATGTAGTAGAGTGCAAATTCCTACTAACACTGAGTAGATTTTATATTTATGAAATTTTTTTTTAGAATTATGGTTGATGATTCCAACTGTCTGTCTGAAACTTTAAACTGTATAATGTAACAGAATAATAAATAATAAACAGGAAATTCAGTAAAAAACAAAAACCAAAACAAATCACACAAAAGATCAAGTGTTACATACAAACTGAATCAAACATATGCAAAAGAAAGCATTTTTAATTTTTTTTTGTGTACAATGTGTACAATCGATTCTGATTCATTCATGTCGACAAGAAATTGTTATATAATTTTTTTGAATTCAAATTTAAATTTTACATATTGTATGTAGTATAATGAAGATTTAGAATTAATTATAATGTGTACTTTTGAATTTACAGGAGGAATTCAGAAGACTGTATACTCAATTAGAATATTTAAAACAAAGGAATATGAAAATAGGAAACCGACATTTACAGCACAAGCTGTCGGCAATGACAGAAGCAGCACAAAAAGACACTCCAAATTCAGTACCAGCTTCTCCGGCCATTAACGGCAAGAGAGTGATAATAAATCTCGATATATTCAAGGAATCAACAGATTTATAGCTTTCCAATCAGTTGCCTTCGCTTTCACAAATTGTGAAGAATTTATGCCGAAATAAATAGGATGAATAAGCAATCATACCAAGCAGAAAGGTTTCGTTTTAACCAATGTAAAGTTTTGTTTTACTCTAATCAGAAGGGCGTTTAACTGTTGTATATTAAAAAGATGATGATGCAGTAACATACTTTCGGAAGATTCATATATATATATATATATAGATTCTACCACTGCATCGAGTGTGATACGATATTTATCCACTCGAGACAGTTAAATTTTCAAATTTAAAACGCGAGGCTCGCCGAGCGTTTTAAATATTTAAAATTTAACTGTCGAGAGTGGATAAATATCGTATTACACGAGATTTGTGGTGGAATCTGTTTCTCTAATGATTTTCAAACAATATGCAGGCAAACTTATTCCGTCTTTTCGAATGTTCTGTAAAAAGATGTGTTCTTTCTGTGTGACGTCATCAGGCATGGTCGGCTTTTTTCATGCCGTCACAATAGGAAATTCAGAGGAAAGCAAGTAAATTCGACGTCATAATCGGATTTTAACCAATGAAGAACTGAGATCAAACGAACCACACGTTGATTAATTTATTTTATACAATGGGTGAAGAAAGGGATAAATTGACGAAGAATTAGAGAAATATATATATATATATCTTCAAGATTAATTAGACCTGTAAATAAAACAGCTGAAAGATAAACTAGTGAATGAATATTGGTAAAAGTTATTGTGATGGAATCTGTTACGCTGTTATACAGTATTGCAATTCGGAGAAAACATGCTTAAGATGATGCATTTGTTTTTTGTGTAAAAGCTTGGTCCGGCTTAATATCAAAATAAAGCCACAAGGCAACCTTCGAATATGCCAAAGACAATTCCTGCATCTTAGGGTTTAAACATTTTCTAGCGCTATCCTTACAAGAATCAGTTTCAAGATGCAAATCTGGATACAAATAGTCTTTTTACTGACCGTTTAAAAAAAATTATTTCATCATTTTTTGTAAAAATATAATAGTACAATATTAGCACATGTAATCGTACAGCTAAAATTTATGTTCACCGGCATTCAGTTGTTTATTCCATGCATCAGAATAACAGATCATTCCAGTCACTGTATCGCTAATTGATATGGTTGTACGTTAAAGAAATACAGGAACCTTGCTTCCTATAACCAATAGTAAATTGAATGGTTTTTTTACTCTGACAATTATAGAAATCGACATATTTTCACTCACCTCTTTCAAATCTGTGATATTTATCCCTTTTTTGTGAACCCCTTGTCATCTTAACTAAAAACCCAGTTTATGTTTTATTATAATAATTTAAAGACTTAAACTATTCATGATGTTGTATTTCAAAAGCAGTATTTCCAGGTTCTCGAGCGTGGATTTTATTATTAATGCTAACCTTTTTTCCTGCAGCATTTCTCAAAATATGTGTATAAATGCCAGATAAATTTTGTATTGGCATGATTTTGAATATTGTGTTTTTATTAAAAGCTGTATTTAATGTGAACGGAATAAATCTTAACACCTTCGACTATAAATAAACAAACATACAATGAAATCTATTTTCATTGCACCTCTTTCTGCATATGGATGTTTCGATGTCTAATACAAAATACTAATGAGAAACAATCTTGTTGTTTGTATGTAAATGAAATTGACATATATGTGTTGTTGCTACAGTTTAAAAGCTTCATAAAGATAGATGAGAGTGTGTTTTGGTAAGTTTGTATGAATGAAAGAGGGTGGACAGATGTTAATATGTTTATTTGAATCAGCTGAATAACTGTATATAAAATAATTCAATCAAAATGAATATGCATTTGTTACTTACAAATATAATTTTCTTGTTAATAAATATTTTTAAAATTAAACATTATACTTTATGCTCTGTGAATTATTGAATGCGTTTTAATGAAACGTCCAGAGAATCTTTAGGTTTTAATGAAACGTCCAGAGAATCTTTAGGTTTTAATGAAATTGTATACCTTCTATTTTAGGTTCTGTTTCAAAAAAAGGGACGAAAGATACCAGAGGGACAGTCAAACTCATAGATCGAAAACAAACTGACAACGCCATGGCCAAAAAGAAAAAGACAAACAGACAAATAATAGTACAGATGACACAACATAGAAAACAAAAGACTAAGCAACACGGACCCCACCAAAAACTGGGGGTGATCTCAGGTGCTCCGGAAGGGTAAGCAGATCCTGCTCCACATGTGGCACCCGTCAAATGTTTGTATGGTTCCGTGCAGTCTCTCGATCCATCTTGTTATCTTAGTTTGACTGTTTTTCTTTTTTTTATCTTATTGAATGTTAATTTACAATTCGTGTAAGGTTCTTTCAAAAGTGGTAATTGTTTTTTGATTTATGGCAGTAGTCTCTACATTATTTCTCTTAACACTAAAATATATCTTTTTATAGGTAATGATTACAAATATTAATTTTCAATGCCATGACGTCAAACAGAACCTCCAATAAAAAATAAGGAGAGTCAATAGGGGGGTCAAGAGAAACATATCACAGACAAAAAAATATTTACTTACGACCACAGTAAATATGACAATTGCAGTTTCACCATTAAATTTCAGTCCATGTGGTGTAATTGTTGAGCCTTACGTCTTTTCATTTGGAGCAAAATCAAACCACTTCTTTTAAAACAGTTCATCACAATTGTTTTTATCATCTCAAAATGGTATTCTCCCAATGTATTAATTTATCTTTGTCTTTGCAAATGATGGATTTGAGCTTCCTTTTATGTTACGGTCAATATAAAGCTGTGTAGTCAGAACTTTTTCTCAGTGAGTTTTAAGAGTCCTCAGTTCGATTCTTTTTGCTTTTCGTTTGTTTGTGTGTTTTGTTGTAGTGCATCTTGTCGATCTGATGAATTAAGTTCTTTTCAACAGATTTGAAGTTTGTTCTTCTGTTGTGAATGAAATTGACGTTTTTTTAAGTTCGTGCATTCGAACCACTTTCTTGATTTGTCAGCACCAAAACGGTCAAACAACAAGAATGTGTCCATAGTTCACGGATGCCCCACTCGCACTATCATTGTCTATGTTCAGTGGACCGTCAAATTGGGGTCAAAACACTAATTGTGCATTAAAATTAGAAATATCATATCATAGGGAACATGTGTACTAAGTTTCAAGTTGATTGGACTTCAACTTCATCAAGAACTACCTTGAATAAAAACTTTAACCGGAAGCGGGACAGACGAACGGACGGACGAACGAACAGACGGACAAATGGACGAACGAACGGACACACAGACCGAAAAACACAATGCCTCTAGGTGGGGCATAAAACATATGAAAGCCAACGGTGGATAAATATTTGAATATTTGAGGAGCTATATGAGCAACAGGCTGATGTGCTGTTGAACCTTTGTCCCAGGTTAGAAGAAGGGTTAGGCGCATCACACGTATGTTCAATCCCCCACATTCAGTGCTTGTCCTAAGTGATGAGCTTGTAATCAGTTGTTAGTTGCTGTCTATTATACATGTATTTTGTTGATAGTTTTAGCAGAAATCAGGCCATTAGTTTTCTTTATTGAACAGCTTCATATTTTCTTATGAAAGGGCGTTTTATAGCTTATCAATCAGTATGCGTTTTGCTCACAGTCGAAGGTCGTACGGTGACCTATAAGTTTTTACATGCACGTCCTGTGTTCTCTATTGGATAGTTGACGAATTGGCTATTATAACATATTTCGTTTTTTCTTATTATCTTATCAATTATGTCTCAAAATTAAACTTTTGAAAGGACGTTACTTCAAAATAACAATCCTTTCCTTTAGTAAATCATAATAATAAGTGAGCTTCAATAATCACCTTGTTCCTTTTGAATGACGATAAAAAGCATTCATTAGAGGAATATACGTAAATGTTTTAAATTATGAAAATATATTATATAAAAAAATATATATGAAGACCGTACACAGTAGTGAAATTTCCGTTGAATGAGTATGATTCAGAAATGTATCCGTAGTTTACAAAATAAGTTCTATCCGATTTAATGTGCAAATATGAATACAATTTCACTGAATTCCAGAGACGAAGAAAATAATTTAATCAACATCGTAATTTACATTCGTGATTTTCTAGAAAGACGAATAGCGGAAGGTATCAAAAGATGGACGAAAGATACCAGAGGGACAGTCAAACTCATAGTTCGAAAACAAATTGACAACGCCATGGCTAAAAATAAAAAGACAAACAAACAACTAATAGTACAGATGACACAACATAGAAAACTAAAGACTAAGCAACACGAACCCCACCAAAAACTGGGGGTGATCTCAGGTGCTCCGGAAGGGTTGGCAGATCCTGCTCCACATGTGGCATCCGTCGTGTTGCTTATGTTATTAAAAATCCGGTAAAATAGTCTTATTCGGTAGGTCACATTCGTGAAAAGGGAAGGGTATTGCAGTTACAACATAAGGAACATATCCGATATCATCTGTGAAACGGTTATTCCATAACGGTTAACCAACTCGCGATGGCGTCCGTAAAATTTACGAAGGGATGATTTCAACTTCACCATTTTGAACTCTTGGTTTAATAGCTGCCTTGTGAGCAGCAATCCTCTATTAAGGAAATCATGATAAGAAATACAAGCCCTGGAATATCGTATCAATTGTGAGATATATACTCCGTATGCAGGCGCTGCTGGAATGTTGCTACATAGAAATGGAAAGTTCACAAATGGGAAGCTGAAATCATCTCTTTTGTCGTAAAGTTTTGTTTTCAACCGACCCTCATTGTCAATTTCTAGATGTAAGTCACGATATGAGGCAGACTTAACTGTATCTGTAGTATCCTTTATCTCTAGTTCGAAGGGATAGATTCGTTCAAGATAGTCACCAAATTTTGTATTATTTAGTGAGAGAACATCGTCTATATAGTGGAATATCAAAGGGATATACAAACTTAAAAATCAAAGACAAAGTAAAAACATAATGACAGAAAAAAATTAGAAAATGCCACAACATAGAAAACTAATGGATAAGCAGCTTTACCACGAACCTCACAAAACACCGGGATATTATCAGGTGCTATGGAATGGTTTTCAAATCCTGCTCCACATGTGACATCTTTTGTGTTGTCCATGTAAGTACATATTCGGTGATAAGTTTCATGAATAGGGGAAATTACCCTATAGCAAAATACTGCGAACACGTGAAACATTCAATAGAAACAAATAAATCAAACTAATGATACATTGCAAACATAATAATTCTTAATTCATGAAATATAAACCGCTTTGATATTATAATGCTTTAAATGAATTGACCTTAAGGTCAACATTTTATCGAAATCGGTATAAAATAATGCATTTGAAGATGTCAGTCACACTCAACTCGATGGAATTTTGCAGGATTCAGTACCATATGCCATTTTTTTTTAATATTGGTGTCCATGGATTTTTATTTTGGGTCAGTGTTCTGTGGAATAAAGGTGAAATTTTGGTAACAGTAGTTTAATTACCGATGTTCAAATCAATCCATTGAGAGGATACACATTAAGGTAACAGACAAAAACTACGGAATCGTATGACAAAAATATTTAAACATTAGTAGAAACTAGCTAAAACAGAATTTTTACTGTCTCAAAAGTAAAACTGTTCTCCTGAGTATCACCGTAACGTCGAGTCAATAAGTGGCAATAGTGGTTTACCGATGAGTAGATCTCGTATATTAGTTCTGAATATACAATCGAAGTGAAAACAACTGAGGAAAATCCCATAACCTCCAAAAGGACAGAGACGGTACGAGTCAACACTTAGTCAAAATGCCAGAATCAGGAATAGGATATAATTAGAAGAATACAGATTAGACGATATTTCTGGTATCCAAATACCGTGAAAGCATCTTGCGAGTGAGTTCAGACACACACATATCATATAAGTCAACCTATTCGTGACGATGAGCGTAAAATGTATTCTTATGTAGGGTCAATTTTGGTCGTTCTTCTTCATAAATCTTTTGAGGCAGTTATTTAGAAAGGGGCATACACATTATAGCCAAACTAAAGAAAATAGGTTGTCGATCAACAAGTTCATTTTTTTGATGATACCATTTTCGGTGGTTTTGTAGTAAAAAACTTGGGAATGTGCATCTACAATTCCCATTTTTTCTAGAAAAGGCTCGGTTCAATGAAACGATGTAGTCCGTCTTCCCATTAACCATGGGAAATAGTAGTGTAAAATATTTCTTTTCTCTCTAATAATCGACGAAAAGTTTTTTGTTTAAATGAGTCCTTTTCGAGAAGCCACCAACAACTAAAATGCTCACAGAGATCTGAAATCTTGTGTTGCACAGAGGTTTTCTAACGGACACTGAAGACATAACAATACATTATTCTGTTTTGTTGTGTTCTTGAAATTTGTTTTAATTGGACAACAATTCATTTTATAGGCTTACTCTGGTGATTCGCGAAATCTGTAAAGCAAAAATCACCAAAGTCAAAAGATAGCGCTTGTGGTGGAAAGTTTGACCGAAAATGATATCGATTATATTCAATAAATCTGTTCATTAAATGAAAGCAATTGTCGGAATGAAGGCAAAATGCTCTTGGACTCTATTTAAAAATACATACATCGCTACAATGTCAAATAACTGCATGATAAAGTGTGTACATGGACCATGATAAGGTTTGAAAAGAGAAATCACATACTTTCCAACATTTTAAATATACAAACCTTGTACAGCGTGTATTGCAACTACAATAAATAAAAGTTTAATTCTTACGGGCACACAATAATATTATTGTATTCATTTATAATCAACATCAGCAATTTGTTAGTTAAGATCAACAATCAAACATTAAGATAAAATGATTATAGTCGCATTATAAAATTCAAGGAAGAAGTTCGACCCAAAGAACATAGAAACCTGCAAGTCAAATGTATTTTAATGTTTTTTTAGTATGGTTTTATTTCCTAATTATTGTTCATGCCAATTTATAATAATTTTTTTATCTGTTATAAAATGATTGACTGTTGATACCGATTGATATAATGTATTACAAATGACTAATATTTCAGGTTTTAGTGATTTGTTTATATATGTCAATAACAACTATGTGCAATTTCGTAAAGTTCGCCGAAAAGTTTAAAACCTTACAATATCAAATCCAAAAGAATTCAGATGTAAACTAGATGTGTCGGAACGACACGAATAACCCCGTCTCAAAAGGTTGAAAATCTGCATTTTCAACAACACATGTGGACACAAACATGCACGGATAGTATCCAGCTCTCAAGACCGATACTAGTTTGATGAAAAATTTCCTTGATCAATGAATAGTTAAATTTCAAACTATCTATCAAAGTCCAAAGCCCGTAATTTCGGCAAAAAATTAGTAAAGCGGAATGTAACTTAAACTTGATCTGTAACTCATCATGGTTTACTCACATATAAAAAAAAAACCTATATCTGAAGGCGTATAGAAAACAAAATCCGTATAACTGTGATTTTCAACAATTTATCAAAGTTCAAAACCCGTAATTTCGACAAAAACTAGCAGAGCGGAACGAAACTTAAATTTAATCTGTAACTCATCATAGATAACTCACATACCAAAAATCAGCCCAATGTCTGAAGGCGTTTAGAAAAAAAGTCAGTATAACTGTGATTTTTAACAGTTTATCAAAGTTCAAAGCCCGTAATTTCAACAAAAATAAGAAGAGCGAAACAAACTTAAACTTGATCTGTAACTCATCATGGTTAACTCACATACCAAAAAATAAAACAGCACAATATCTGAAGGCGTGTGGAAAAAAAATCCGTGTAACTGTGATTTTCAACAATTTATCAAAGTTCAAAGTCCGTAATTTCGGCAAAAACTAGCAGAGCGGAACGAAACTTAAATTCAATCTGTAACTCATCATGGATAACTCACATACCAAAAATCAGCCCAATGTCTGAAGGCGTTTAGAAAAAAAGTCCGTATAACTGTGATTTTTAACAATTTATCAAAGTTCAAAGCCCGTAATTTCAGCAAAAATAAGAAGAGCGAAACAAACTTAAACTTATAAAAAAATAAACAATTTCTGAAGGCGTATAGAAAAAAAAATCCGTATAACTGTGATTTTCAACAATTTATCAAAGTTCAAAACCCTTAATTTCGACAAAAACTAGCAGAGCGGAACGACACTTAAATTCAATCTGTAACTCATCATGGATAACTCACATACCAAAAATCAGCCCAATGTCTGAAGGCGTTTTAGAAAAAAAGTCCGTATAACTGTGATTTTTAACAATTTATCAAAGTTCAAAGCCCGTAATTTCGGCAAAAAATAGTAAAGCGGAACAAAACTTAAACTTGATCTGTAACTCATCATGGTTAACTCATATACCAAAAATCAGCCCAATATCTGAAGGCTTTTAGAAAAAAAATCCATATAACTGTGATTTTCAACAATTAATCAAAGTTCAAAACCCGTAATTTCGACAAAAACTAGCAGAGCGGAACGAAACTTAAATTTAATCTGTAACTCATCATGGATAACTCACATACCAAAAATCAGCCCAATGTCTGAAGGCGTTTAGAAAATAAGTCCGTATAACTGTGATTTTCAACAATTTATCAAAGTTCAACCCCGTAATTTCGACAAAAACTAGCAGAGCGGAACGACACTTAAATTTAATCTGTAACTCATCATGGATAACTCACATACCAAAAATCAGCCCAATGTCTGAAGGCGTTTAGAAAAAAAGTCCGTATAACTGTGATTTTTAACAATTTATCAAAGTTCAAAGCCCGTAATTTCGGCAAAAAATAGTAAAGCGGAACAAAACTTAAACTTGATCTGTAACTCATCATGGTTAACTCATATACCAAAAATCAGCCCAATATCTGAAGGCTTTTAGAAAAAAAATCCATATAACTGTGATTTTCAACAATTTATCAAAGTTCAACCCCGTAATTTCGACAAAAACTAGCAGAGCGGAACGAAACTTAAATTTAAACTGTAACTCATCATGGATAACTCACATACCAAAAATCAGCCCAATGTCTGAAGGCGTTTAGAAAATAAGTCCGTATAACTGTGATTTTTAACAATTTATCAAAGTTCAAAGCCCGTAATTTCAGCAAAAATTAGAAGAGCGAAACAAACTTAAACTTATAAAAAAAAAACAATTTCTGAAGGCGTATAGAAAAAAAAATCCGTATAACTGTGATTTTCAACAATTTATCAAAGTTCAAAACCCGTAATTTCGACAAAAACCAGCAGAGCGGAACGACACTTAAATTCAATATGTAACTCATCATGGATAACTCACATACCAAAAATCAGCCCAATGACTGAAGGCGTGTAGAAAAAAAAGTCCGTATAACTGTGATTTTTAACAATTTATCAAAGTTCAAAGCCCGTAATATCGGCAAAAAATAGTAAAGCGGAACAAAACTTAAACTTTATCTGTAACTCATCATGGTTAACTCATATACCAAAAATCAGCCCAATATCTGAAGGCTTTTAGAAAAAAATCCATATAACTGTGATTTTCAACAATTTATCAAAGTTCAAAACCCGTAATTTCGGCAAAAACTAGCAGAGCGGAACGAAACTTAAATTCAATCTGTAACTCATTATGGATAACTCACATACCAAAAATCAGCCCAATGTCTGAAGGCGTTTAGAAAAAAAGTCCGTTTAACTGTGATTTTTAACAATTTATCAAAGTTCAAAGCCCGTAATTTCAGCAAAAATAAGAAGAGCGAAACAAACTTAAACTTGATCTGTAACTCATCATGGTTAACTCACATACCAAAAAATAAAACAGCACAATATCTGAAGGCGTATGGAAAAAAAATCCGTGTAACTGTGATTTTCAACAATTTATCAAAGTTCAAAGTCCGTAATTTCGGCAAAAACTAGCAGAGCGGAACGAAACTTAAATTCAATCTGTAACTCATTATGGATAACTCACATACCAAAAATCAGCCCAATGTCTGAAGGCGTTTAGAAAAAAAGTCCGTATAACTGTGATTTTTAACAATTTATCAAAGTTCAAAGCCCGTTATTTCAGCAAAAAATTAGAAGAGCGAAACAAACTTAAACTTATAAAAAAAAGACAATTTCTGAAGGCGTATAGAACAAAAAATCCGTATAACTGTGATTTTCAACAATTTATCAAAGTTCAAAACCCTTAATTTCGACAAAAACTAGCAGAGCGGAACGACACTTAAATTCAATCTGTAACTCATCATGGATAACTCACATACCAAAAATCAGCCCAATGTCTGAAGGCGTTTAGAAAAAAAGTCCGTATAACTGTGATTTTTAACAATTTATCAAAGTTCAAAGCCCGTAATTTCGGCAAAAAATAGTAAAGCGGAACAAAACTTAAACTTGATCTGTAACTCATCATGGTTAACTCACATACCAAAAATCAGCCCAATATCTGAAAGCGTTTTGAAAAAAATTGCGTATAATGGTTTGTTGCTTAATGACGGAATGACGGAATGACGGACAAGGGTAAACAAACTTTGTTGCGGGTTCATAAAAATATCATTTTCTTTCAATTTGTATTTGGAAAATACACTACAAGCAATATGGATTAAAACATCAAGAACAAAAATGTTACGCTATTAACGAAAGAAAAATTGACATGCCAATTTAACTACATTTTAATGACCTAAAAATGTAGGTAAATTCCAATGCATCAAAGCAAAGCCATTTAAAATTAACAACAAAGATCGTCTAGGACAGCTTTCCTTGGGGAAATCTTTAGTTAAATTACAAACATAACATAGAGAAAGAAGATACCAAGGGTGGCATTCAAAAACCATATATCAATAAAAACAAATAATACCAATGACAAAAAACCGACGAAACGACGAAACGACAAACAACAATAAGGACTATGACCTTTACAAAATACTGTGCAAAATAACTTTAGACAAAATGCAACCTTTATATATGTTTCAGAATGATCAGATTCACGGTTTTGTGTTATTGGCTCTGTTGATTTTAAAGAAAAAGATGTTCGAAATATATGTAGGATTGAGAAACTGTAAAATATTGTATACACACAATTTTTATTGCAATTTGCACTGGTGGGTGAAATTATATTGAAAGTTTTATCTCTAACGTTTAAATGAAAATGTATAAATATTTTACATCACTATTTCAAAAATACGTTCCGAATGACTTTCAATTTAACTTTGGTACTTCATGTCTTTTGTCTTAATGTTAGTTGCGTTGTGCATTGGGCCAATTAGATGAGTCGAGTCATTTCCAACTGTGTTGTACAGTTTGAGTTTGTTCTTATATTGTGTTGTTACACAACTATCACACATTAGGAGAGGATTGAGTGCTTGCAAACACCGCCATATTCTGTATAAACATATCTCACGCCAAAAGCCTGTTATTAAGTGGTTATAGTTGGTTGTTGTTTGTCATATTTGTTTTCCTTTATTGATTTGTCTTACATCAGGTCGTTGGTTTTCTAGCTATAATTGTTTTACATTTTGTAATGTTGGGGCTTTTTATAGCAGATTTTACAATGTAGGATTTTCTAATTATTGAAGGTCGTAAGGTGACCTATAGTTACTCAAAGCAGCGTCATTTGACTAAGGTGAATAAATTTGTTTACTCACAATGTAACCATATATCCTTATTTTTATAAACTTTTCTTTAAGATAGATACATGAAGACCAGTAATCACAGAGAGAACAGAGGTAAACTAGACAATGACAAATGAAAACTCAAAAGAAGCGGAAATTAAAAATTAATAACACGAATTCCACTAAGATAAAAATACTTTTGAAATAGATGGCTTCGTAAGAATTAAATATCGATTTTCTTTATGCAGGTTTAAGTTTCGATGAGTCATTTCTGAAATTAAAAGTTAACCAGGTAGGGTAAAAGGGGTGGCGTCAATACAAGTCTTTTTCATGGTCTTATGTGTCGTTGGGTTGTTTTCTCGATGCAAATTATTCTAATTTGTCTTTTGTTCTATTCAATTCAAAGTTTTATTTAAAATCGATATTCAGTAAACTCATAAACACAAGCTCTAATGAGCTTTTCAAATCGACTTGATAACAAAATATGTACACACATACAACTTATGAAAAAAAATCCACTTTTTTAACAAACAGTACTTGGTAAGATAATAAAGATGGCATATAAAAGTTTAAACTATTTTGGAAATATACATGCAAAATAAAGTAAACCTTAAACATAGCATGAGTTAGAATATTAAGGATTGCACATAAGAGCAACAAAAAAGCTGTACAAATCAAGCAGTCAAACAAAATAAAAAGTAAAAAGCACAAACATTAAAGCACTGTATGTTTGCACTGTACTGGCATGAGCTGTTATTTGGATCCCATGTTTGTACCAGCTTTTTTAATAAATCAAAAGACGTTTCCATACGACAATGGTTAAGCAGCTTATAAGGGATTTGCGCAGCAATATGGTGTACTCTAATGACAAATGAAAAAGATTCAAGGTCATCTGTAATTACGTGTAGGACATCTTTACTTGAAGAAATCTTACTTTCATTAATTACATATAAGATGATATATCTGCAAAGTAGCATTTTAGTTATGTCAATACTGAACAGTTGGTACTCAACGAATTGTACAGTTGGGTCCAGACAATTTATCAGCAGTAAAATAACTTTAGTGATTACGTCCAGTGTTTCTGGATTTCATTCAGGCGCACTTGAGACGAAATGAGTGGAAAGTCAAATCAAATAGTATAATTAAAAAAACAACAAACATAAGGTAAATATCAAACGTAAAACAAGTCTAGATGAACTCTTACATAAAGTTTAGAATATATTTAAGCAAAATTGACTCAGGCCTACGATTGTCTGTATAAATGGTTTTGAACAACAGTGAAATAGGATCTATTATTTTAAACTTTTTCTGTTAAACGAAATGTTCGAAATACATCTAGGATTTAAATAATCATCGTACTGTGAAATATTCTATATATTATAATTTCTACTGTAATTTGACCTTTAAGTCTTGAATGTCCCTTTGGTATCTTCTGCCTCATTTTTGTGTACGTTAGTACACTAATAATGTCTACTTACATAACTACATTGTTTACACAACTTTTTTGAAATGCAAAGGATTTTCTACTCAAAGAATGGATTACATTAGCTGTATTTGGAAAACCTTTTCGGAATTTGTGTCCTCAATGCTCTCCAACTTCGGGTTTATTTGGCCCTTATAACGTTGTTTTATTTTTGAGTCACTGATGAGTCTTTTGACCAGGGTTATGTCAAAGAACGTCTCGTCCTTTTTCTAAAAACAAGTTCATCGGAAGATACCAAGACCTTGTTGATAAATATTCCGTATCAACTTCACAGATAATACATGATGGTCTTGACGTATAGATTCTAAGTTCTGACATTGTTTATAATCTTAATTACGTGTTAAAGTGTTCTTTTATTTGTCTTTGTAAGTTATTAACTTTTACTGTTTAGTCTATTTTTGGTAATATCCTTTTGGCGTGGTTCGGTACTTATGCATCCCGCCAATGTGTTGTTATGCTGTGGTCATTTTTAGTATTCTTGTCTTTCGTTTTTGCTTATGTGCTATGTCTACATGCCATTTTGTTTTACTTTGTTGACATATTTGTTTGTTTTTATAGTGATTAAGATTACAACATAATGTTGACTGCTGTACCCCTATTTTTTGACATTTTTACCTTTTATGTCTGTTTGTCTTGTTCGCACATTGTTGTCAATATAATGGAATTTTATGCGACTGTTATAAAAGTGAGAGGTTTAGCTAGCTATAAAACCAGGTTGAATCCACCATTTTCTACACAAGGAAATGCCTGTACCACGTCAGGAATATGACAGTTGTTTTCCATTCGTTTGATGTGTTTGAGCTTTTGATTTTGCCATTTTATAAAGGACTTTTCGATTCGAATTTTCCCTGGAATTTGGTTTTTTTGTTATTTTACTTTTTGCAAACGAAATGCGCGTTTTGAGTTCACATTTTTAATCCAGGTATCTATATTGAGTTTATTTAGATAACTACTTTAAATGTTTCAAAAATATATTCTAGATGACTTTCAAACAAAGATTGAAGAAAACGCGAATGAAAGACAAAATAGACAAACTGTAAACAACGATAGAATATCTGAAAAGAAAAGAAAATTTCAATCTTACTGTTATATGAAGGTTGCCTTTTTCGAAAGGATAAAATGTTGATTTTCATATAGCGGATCAATAACATGTTTGATGCAATGAATCGATTTGGATTTTAAAGATCAATCTGGGCAGGAAACGGGGTTGGTGTCGTTTTCTTTGTTCAATTCCTTTATATATGTGTGGTGACGAGTTGTTTTTTTCAAGAACGTAAATGCTTAATTCCTCCGTTTGTTATGACAAATTAAACTGATATAAGATCATTTATAACATATATGCTCCATATTTGTATATGTTATATCTATAATGAAAAGGTTTTAAAACAACAAAAAGGAAGATTTAAAACCGAGCGTAGATAAAGAAAAACGGCAATCTTAACCCAAATGTCAATAAAATCCCACCGGAATGGAACGGTAAAAATGGATGGACTCTTATCAAAGATTTATAGAATAGATGCAGAATCTTGCTCATATGACAATGAATTCAAACACATCGAACTATAACAGAAAATATAGAAAGATAAGCATAAACAATTTCTCATGTGAAATCAGTTAGACTGTCAAATTACTTAAGTAATTTAGAATTTAAGTCCAGTAAGGTTCAAATCGGTTTTTGAACTGGGAAATATGTCTCACGAACATAATCGTCTTTAGCAATTGACAAACTGATGGAGGTCATCGAAAAACCTTTGAAGTAATATCAAAAAATTGAAAACAACACGTATTAATTTATGCTTAAAATGTATCTTACTGAAATATTAATGTTACCCAGAGCGTTCCATCTTGAGAAAGTGTAGTATTTTCAAAGTGTAATAATGAGTAGATGGGGATCAACTTTTATGTCACATTTGGAGCAGGATATGTTTACCCTTCCCGAGCACCTTATATCACCCCCGGTTTTTTGGTGAGGTACGTGTTGCTCAGTGTTCAGTTTTCTATGTTTTGTGTACAGTTGTTTGTCTTTTGCTCTTTTTGTTTTTTTGCCATTGCGTCGTCTGTTTATTTTCGACTTAGGAGTTTGAATGTCCATTAAGTATCCTTCGCCTCTCTTCTATGTGTATTTGTCATACACGGATGATGTAGGTATACTGAATTTCAATGAAGAATAAATTGAATTTCTTATTCGAGAAACGATCGGAATAGAACAGATATGAATCGCAAGGTGTTATTATTCATATCACCTTGATAACATATACTTTAAACATGCGCCGTAGACTACTGTGTTAGAAGTAAATGGAAAAGTTAGAATTGGAAAATTGATTTCATTCTTTAATTCATGACAAAGTAAGCAACAATCTTTATTTAGTTGCCATTATCCAGACTTAAGAATTGAAAACTTCTTTTTCGTTTAATTCTTTTTCACGGCATATTTTTAATCGCATTCTGTATCCTACTTTTCCTATTAAAGTCACAACAAAAACCATTAACTTACTATCTGATCATGAGCGGTGCAATAGTCTTCTGCTTAATATTTAACGATACTAAATCTTTAAAAACAATTTACAGAACATTTGAACTTATTTAATAAAAACAACATATGAAATGCAAAACGAAACACAAGTTAAATACCAAAATATGTTTCCCAAAAGACATGTTTGTTGTTTCAAAAGACAAGATTTATTGTTTTTTAATGTTCCTGTCGCATTTTGCAATCATACTTTGACTAGAAATGGTTATGGACAAATCATGTTGTTAATATGTCGCGTTTGAAATAGTTTATAATGACTATTTCAATAGGCCATTTCCGCTATGCTATTATAGATATTACTAAATGTCGTTTGAAGTGTAAATGAGAGGAGTTTCTTGTAGTTGAAGACCATACATCATGAAAGATATTTAAAATCGAATAAATTGAAAGATCTGATCTACTAAAAGAAACCAATTATGTTTCAGTCTTGTCGGAATATTGCAAAATTATTTGTTCATGCAATATTTAAGCATCCACCTATTATACTAGTTATTGGCCTAAAATGTCCTGATGATACAAAATTAAGTGCTTTGAACATTTTTTGTCAATATTTGAAAGTACTCCTCTTATTTTGTTTAATGTATAATAGTCGTTTTGTCATGTTATTGATGGTCCAATAAAAAGAATTAATGTAGCAGACACATCTTTATCTATTTACTTGTGCAACAGATGAAAGAGATAAACTTATTTTTTTAACTCATTTCTAGATCATAAATGTTTCAGAATGTTGCATTTAAATTAAAACTGACTAAACATTATATTAATTTTATGCATTTCAAAGTAGAATATAATGAATTATCATGTGCTATAATTGTATATTGGTACTTGTTGGATACAACATTGTATCTGAAAATAATATATCCTCATACCCCATTAAAAAAAAACTCTAATTAAAATGTACAGGTTAGCAAAAGCCTAGCCGAAAAATAAACGTTGTCTCTAGATGTAGTGATAAGAAAATGCTCCCATTAGTAATAAAAATCGTTCAAGCTAAGGCTCCTGCTTTTATTTCATTTTATCATTTATGCAAAAATGTACACGTGAAAATTGCCGTTATTGGTCTATTGTGACATATTTATGATGTTACGGTGACATTACAATTGACATTTCTGCACTAAAATCACCAGCCTCTTTTATCCGCATATTAATTTATTGTTAAAATGAATCATTAAATTCCACTATCTTTAAAATGTTAGTACGTAATAATGGCTTTTATCGCATTTCCTTCGTTTATGAACTACAATAACGCAGTAGTACCTGTTATTATTTGGAATCGAATACTGACTGCACTAAAGATAACCATCAATTGTTGTTTGTTACATTTCTGTGTAAGTTTCGAGAAAAGGTAGTTTTTATGTGATTACAGCGTGAAATAAAAAAAAAGGAAACTAATAATTGGTCTTTCAAAGTCATATAAATTTTTATCTAGAAATGATAGTTCTTTTACCCTTGATTTTATTGGCTTGTGGGAGGATAGATCTCCGATGGGCCATGACATTGCAAATGAAAACAGATATGCATGTATACTCTTTTTTTTAATTTGCGAATAAATCCATGAAATTTGGTATTTATGAAAGAGGGTTCGGATGGGTTAACAGAAAAGGCAATAGTTGGCAAAAATATAAAACAATAGGACAAAATGGACAAAAAACCCGCATGAAAGGTCATATAATGATATTAATATGTATGATAATTTCCTACAGAAAACAGAAAGAGTTCAGACTTTTTCAACTAATTTTTATAGATTGTTTTTGTGTTGTTCTGTTAAATCACTGTACCAGGCAAGGAGAGGGCTAAGCCCACATGTTTAACCCCGCCACGTTCTATATATGCCAGTCCCAAGTCAGAAGCCTGTAATTCAGTGGTTGTCGTTTATATAATGTAGATATAATTGAAAATCGTTGATTCGTTTGAAGAATACAACGAGCTCGGAGGGGTGAAGGTATCTTTTTAACGACTCAATGCTTATCCATTGAGTCTATTACTTAAACGATTGTCAAAATTACAGTTCTACAAATAATACATGATGGTCTTGAAGTATAGATTCTAGGTGCTGATGTTTTTTATTATCTTACATATGTATGTAATTACGTGTTATAGTGTTATTTTTATTTGTCGTTGTATATATTTAACCTTTACTGTTTAATCCATTTTTTGGTACTATCCTTTTGGCTTTTCTCGGTATTTATAAATCCCGCCATTGTATTATTGTGCTATGGTCATGTTTTTGTATTCTTGTCTTTAATTTTTCTTATGTGCTTTGTCTAAAGAGTGTCCATATACCATTTTGTTTTTTTTTTGTTGACATAATGTTGACTGCTGTACCCAAATTTTGGCATTTATTCCAATTATGTCTGTTTGTTTTGCTCACACATTGTTGTCAATATAAAGGAATTCGATGCAACTGTCATACAAGCGAGAGGTTTAGCTAGCGTTAAAACCAGGTTTAATCCATCATTTTCTACATAAGGAATGCCCGTACCAAGTAAGAAATACGACAATTGTTTTCCATTTGTTTGATGTGTTTTAGCTGTTGATTTTACCATTTGAAAAGGGACTTTCCGTTTTGAATTTTTCTAGGAATTCGATATTTTTGTTATTTACCTTTTCAGTAATTAAGCCCTATAATCAGGGAATTCAATAAACCACCTAATTATCTTGAAATATTAACAAGAAACAACCAATTATTTGAAATATACAAGTATTGGATTTAAATCATGAACTAAATATTTAAAAACAAAATCGCATCCACTTTCAGTATGCTGTACGGAAATTGAATCATTTTGAATCTGAATATTATCTTTAATTTACAAAGTAAGGCACATTCGATCTAATTTCTGAAATATAATACGTACGTTACTGAATTTCAAGAAAGGAACTTAATTTTAGGCACATCACGATTTATTTTCATAGTGATTTGCCAGTCTGCAAATTTAAAGATGTATTAAAACAGATAACATCACCCTATATCTATAAAAAAAAAAATGGAAAAATTGAATGTTTTCATTTTCTTTTGAAATACGTGACATAGCCAATAATAAACCAAAAATAAATGGAAAAATCCGTTCTTGTTGCAAAATTATCAACAATAATTCACAAAATAACAAAACAAAAGGAACTAGACAACAAAGAGAAAACGGGGATTCGAATCTAAACCGACAAATCTTCACTGGTAATCTTGAGTCTACAACTCGTTCATCTAAACCTCGTGGCTATTTAAAGTTTGCTTATATTCATTGATAATAAATATATATATATAAATATGAAATAGACATCTAAATTACAGACAATTGTTAGTTGAGAGGTTTCGTCGATGTGTTTGGTATAAATCCTACATAACAGACTTGAAGGAGGGGTTCGATTCCTAGTGAAGGCAATTACAAAAGTTAAAGGTAGGTTTTTTTTTAGATTAATTCCATTAAAGGAACAAAAATCAGTAAATAAGCCAATTCAAACTTAATACAAATTAAGCACACTATAGAACATAAATTGGTGACAACATTTCAGAGACAGATTTAATCTGTAATAGTTATCCCATGAGGACGCAGTGTGTCAGTGTAAGATCACCCCGATGGCCGGAGGACGGAGGGTGATCTTACACTGACACACCAAGTCCGAGTGTGATAACTATTTTACATCCCAGCTCTTCTAGACTATATGAATAAACATTTACGCTTCATAACATCTAGTTCAGAATGCCGTACAATAATTATAATATACTTTATATAATACTATATAGTATATACCCTTTATGAGCCCGGATACAATTTTTAAATATGTTAAATTAACAGTGAGTTTGTATTCACTCGTCCTGGTGTGACTCGTGGCTTCATATGCTTAAAAGGCTTGAGTTCAATTTCCCGCATAGACACTGGAAATTTAATGATTTTTTTCTAAATAAATTTTGAAAGTTAGTCATTATTCCGCTTACATATTTCTAAGTTTTATTGTGTGTTCGACATTCCCGCCACAATGTTACAGGACAAAAGAAAGCATGCAGAACAAAGAAACTCAAGGTGGGGTGATCTGGTAGGGGTGATCCAACTCAGATCACCCCTGTTAGAACAAAGGAGTTGGGCTGTAAAGAAAAAGAATTCACGGTAAATGAATAGGCTGACGTCACGGCAATGGTGAAAAGCTGTATATCGTATGTGTTTTTTCGTTTATTGGTGTGTACATAAATAAGGCCCATTAGTTTTTTCTTTTGAATTGTTTTAGATTTGTTATTTCGGGGCCTTTCAAAGCTTGCGAAATTGCCTGTTAATAATCTTCACCAGAAAAGTGATCAGTATCGGAGCCTTGGTAGATGATTCCCTAGGACACTAATAATTAAGCAGGAGTGGTACCGACCAAGTGTAACCGTTTCCCAAGAACATGACACGGTTTTCTGGTGTAAACTTTGTCTAACGCGATATGGTCGGGTCAAAATAAAAACTTTTAAACCTGTGTAGAAGTGATAGCAAAGAATAGTCGGCTCGGAGTTTAAATAATATGTCCATGAAGGTTGATTAGTCTTTCTGTTGACATTTTCAAGTAGAACAATAACAATCTGACGTGTACACATACAGCATAACATATCAACACGATACCTTTCTAACTATGCATGGGCTATTTGCTGCTGCACGTTTAGCAAACAACCATCCGTCCTTGTCATTTTTAAACAAACGACATATCATTGTGTCATCTTACTGTGTAGCTGTTTCGTTTAATAAATAACTGTAAATCAATATTTAAAGGCAATGGACTTAAGAATTTAGCCACTGTTTACAAGTTACGGATCGGTGTATTTCGAGTAAATCTCATTCACAACAGGCGTATTGGTGGTAAAATAAAAATACGTGCATTATATGTTTATAGAGTGAGGGCGGTAAAGGAAATCGCTAGTTCATGTTTTTTTTTTCAACAGGAAATCAGAAGACACCATATCTGCGTAGATGTTGTCATGATATCTACAATGTGTAATTATAAAACCATTGCAATTGTTCTTAAACTAACTTTAAACGCATCTTATATGAATAAGGGCTATATATGCCGGAGAATGCAGCGTAATTTCTTCCTTACAATGTAAGTGAACTGAACATAGTCTCATTTACAATCGTATCCCTTTTCTTATTTATATATCTACTAATTGAATGAAACCCAAAATAAAAATGCTGCAATTTTCTGCCGACTACATAGCATCATATAGCAGTTTCAAAACAAGACATTCTATGTTTGAAGTACATACCGTAAAAAATAAACAGTAATGCACTAACAGTTTCCTGCAGTGAAGCCATAGAGTACAAGTTCAATATCCTTATCAAAAACCTAGCACTACAGAAATCCTTAAATCATCAATTATTCGTCTGATTTATTCTTTGGTTATTGTAAAATTCAATTGAACAAAAATAACAATATGCTTCAGTTACGAAAACAAAGCAACAATCAATCAACCATTCAGACAACAGAAACCGGAAGTGAAACAGAACAAACTTAATTCTATACAAGGAAGAAAATTTTAATGAACGAATTATAACTTCAAATATCTACAAATATTACTGGATGAGTAAATTTCATTAAATAGTCGTCATGATGTTGTAATAGAAATAGGTGCAACTACAAAAAACTATGGCGTGACCGGTTCAGTGTCTATTTTAACATTTCATTTCTCTATACTGTACAAATCCTTACTGTATGTAAGGTTTTTTTTAAATTGGTCAAATTCTGAATCTTTTTCAACTAAACAACTGAATTAGTTGGCATGTGAAAAGGGTTTATGATATTTCGAAATAAACCGAAAGGAATTTTTGTTTTGGATAACAAGGTAGAACAAACTAGTACATTGAAAGGAAAGATGTCAGTCAATTTATTGGTTCATTTTTTAGGTTTTAGGTTCTGAGTTCATAATTGAGGTTCTTCCAGCAAACGTCCAGAAGAAAGACAACAATTAAAGCACGGCTTCTTTTGTTGTATATTCTAATATCATCTCGTGCATACATCCCATCTTAACCCTTTCCTTTTAGCCAAACCGTTTTGGGGATTTAATATGTGATTTTACGGTATTGGTTTCTATTTCTGGCAGGCCATAGAGTGACCTATTGTTTCTTAAATCCACATCACTTACACCCATTTGGAAGATAGATGTTTCATTGGCAATCATACCAAATCTCCTTCTTGTATTTTATAAATATAAGAAAAATGAGAAACTACTACTTGAAGGAATAATTTACACAGTAAGAGTATTGGTACGTGCTTTAGAACAGAAAGAATATTTTGTTTCTACATGCTACATCCTTCATTTTTCTAAGTTGTCGGAGCCGTTAATAATACAAAAGAAACAGCATTTGGAACAACAGTAATGTCTACAATCATAAGTGACATTACACGCTCACCTGTTAACGACTTCTTTGAAAGTGATTGCAATCTAAAATTAAAGTGTCTGTGTTGGATAACTACATTTGAAATGTAATCAATTTATAGAGCAAAAAAAAAAACAGCATGCACTTGACTTCAACATGGTGAATGGAATCTCTGAAGGAAAAAGTTTTTAAAACTGCAAATTTCAGATAATAGTAATTACTCTATTACAAAAACCTTTACTTTTCACATGAAGTACGATCATGACGATAAATGAGTCTGAACCAAGTTTGAAATAGAACTTCAGATGTAGTGTAACAAATCTAATGACATGAGCCTGTACATTAGAGAATTGGACGGCGGCGATTCGACAAAAAAACTAGATAAAAAAACATTCAATTGTCTATTTTCATTTACTACAACCGCAATATCATTACGCATTTTTGCGATTTCCGAAGTACATTTTTTCATCAATTTGAGAAAAGAAAACATTTTAGATAACCGCTTACTGAGAAAACATTGATCTTAAATAAACACAAGAAGAACTATCTACTTGATATATTTTGATTTTATTAAAGTACTTATCGGTTAAAATCAGAGGAAAAAAGAAAACCTTTAGTTACCAAACACCGACACATGTAATTCAGACGGTATTCAAAAGTTATTTCAGCTCACTTTAGTCAGTCGTATACTTATACCTCAACAGATATTATTTTTAAACAGAGACCCTGTTCAATTAAGAGTTCATGCGATTCCCTCATTTTTTGTGTATTACCTTAATTTGTCTCTTTTTAATCGATTATCGAGATGTGAACATCGGTAAACTACTTTGACGTTAATCTATTTATATTCAACATTATCCCACATTCCTTTTTTTATTTCATAACTGCTGTCTTATGCAGTTTTGTCAAATTGAATATGTGTTTAATAATGTTCTTGACCGTGAAGTAAAAGCGCAGTAAATGATGTTCCAATAACCTCTTCTTCTATCTACATTCAAAATTAACGTGTTGATTATTATGGAAAGTTGTGCATAATTAAAAACTGATTAATTTTGAAGGTATTAGTTCATGTCTATACCTACCATGTCATTAGTAACTGTTATTTTGTATTACAAGAAAGTTGTGCCTCTTTAGGCCTTGTTTATACACTTAAGTTTACCTTAGTTTAGACACTAGATATATTTCTATGTATGTTGGTGACATATCGTGTATACTCGCTTTCATCTATTCGATTTAATCTGTGTGATTTTGATGATAGGGTTATACACTGTCCTGGAGTATTGCATGTGTGGTCTTACTAATGTTCTTTGATGGATATGGAGGTTTTGATGTAGGAAACTAAGGCTTTGGTTGCATTTACATGTGATATTGTTTATTTGTTCTCACAAAACTAAATTATTTGCGACGGTGCAGCACAGATATTTAGTTGATGTTTCATGCGTTAGAGTGAAGCCGTGAAGCTTGAGTAACTCCACTTGGTTAGGGTTTTTTTTGTGCTGTGAGGACGCTGTGATTTTCAGGGCGGAACTCCATCTTCCGAGTGTTTTCCCTTTTGCCTTAAATTTTGAAATTATAAATAAACTAAGGTTTCAACTCCCTCAGGCAAAGTGGACCTTAGATGGATTTGGCTATTATTTAGGTCCTTTTTGGTGATATAGCTCTTCAACTGTTTCGGTTCTTATACATCCTTCTTTCAATATTTGGCCTTGAGCGTTCCCGATTAAAGTAAATCCAGAAAAGCGCTTCGGACGCATGAAATTTATATTGTGTTGTTTTCATTTTTACAGCACTGGGTCGATACCTCTACTGGTGGACTATCAATTCCCGAAGGTATCATCGGCTAAGTAGTCATTACTTCGGTACTGACATGATTTATAACCATCATTTCTAAAATTGTTCATTTATAAATTTTCTTACCTTTCCCGAGTATATGCCCCATCTCTCACTTTCGTTTTTTTGTGATCTTCACTTTAAATCATCCACTCGGGTTTCAACATTTTTCTTTTATTTGTAACTGAGAAAATTGTTTTGGTACTTGTCCAGTCTTAAAATGAAATATTCCATTTCTTTGATAGATAAATAAATAAATAATATTGTTCATCTACACAAATTGCCGATAACTGTAAACTCTGCAGATAAATATTTTAATAACCCACATTATGTAAATTAAGTCAAATAATCAAAAACGATATGCTTGAACACCATGCATATAGAAAGCAAATTGAGATGACTACTTGCAAAAAAACAAAACGATTATCTTTGAGAACTGGTATACACATTGTCACTGTGTATTTTAATGAAAACCAAGTTGCAAAAATTGCTGAAAGAAACAATTATAGCTAACGGCCGACATACATAAGAACTAGATTAACAATGTGATTACCAATCCTTTCACACAAGATATTACAGCATTTAATTATATGTGACTATTGCAAGTAACATTTTAGCGCCACCTTGCTTAATCTCATATAGTGGGAATCAATGTGTCATAGCAATTGTCAACATATTTGTTACGTTTGGAGGACGTGCTTTCCAACAAACAATCGACATTCCCATGGAAAAAAAACTGTGCTCCTCTTCTGGCCGACTTATTCATATGAGCTGACTTCATAAGGACTTCACATGAAAAAGGAAAAGAAGTTGGCAGTATCCTTCAACCTTTCCGCTATATAGGATGATGTTCTCTCACTATATAATTCAAAATTTGGTGACTATGTTGAACGCATCTATCCCATCGAACTTGAGATAAAAGATACAACAGATACAATTAAGTCTGCCTAATATCTTGACTTTCATCTAGACATTGACAATGAGGGTCGGTTGAAAACAAAACTTTACGACAAAAGAGATGATTCCAGCTTCCTTGTTGTGAACTTTCCATTTCTAAGAGGAAAATTACGACAGCGCCTGCATATACGGAGTATATATCTCCCAGTTGATACGATATTCCAGGGCTTGTATTTCATATCATGATAGAGGGTTGCTGCTCACAAGAAAACTATTTACCCAAGAGCTTTAAGTGGTGAATTTGAAATCATCTCTTCGTAAATTTTACGGACGCCATTACGAGTTGGTTGACTGTTATGGGATATCTGTTTCACAGATGACAACGGATATGTTCCAATTGTCGTAACTACAGTCTTTAGTTTTCTATGTTGTGTTCTGTGTACTGTTGTTTGTCTTTTTCTTTTTTAGCCATGGCGTTGTCAGTTTATTTTCATCTTATGAGTTTGGGTATCCCTTTAGTATCTTTTGTCTCTCTTTTAGTAACACCTCGATTTGGCATCATCTTAATAGATTCGGAATCTGTCGCTAGAACCTGCTGCTGCTTCAGGAAGAGGTTATCATTGATGTAATGCAAAACATGTTTTGCGATATCTCTTATTTCTCATGTTTGAGAGACAATCACAGACATCCTTTAAGAATTACATATAAGGTTTTGAGAAATAATACAAATATCAATTAAACCTATTCATAATTTATCCCCATAAAATATCACAATGTTTTCCTTTTCATTAGTTTTTCAGTATGTCCCCTACCATTTTACATATATTACCACACTGAACGATCTTGAAGCAAAACTAAAAAAAAATAAATATAAAACATCTTTATTAGAAATAGTATCTCAACGAAAGAAATCTATAACTGAATAAACTGATATGAACTACAATATAATATAACTCATTGATTATCAGTAAGTAATGATAATAATCTATTTAGTATTGGTGTACACCAAAAGACATGTAGAATCATATATTACATGCAAAAAAAATGAAACTAGTACTATGGGTTACTTTTTAATATTTAGTTGCAGTAATAAAAAATTAATGTTCTTTATTCATACTGATAAAAAGTAAAAACTGAAATCAAACAAACCAATCCAACTGCTGATAACGTTCTCAAATTTTTATTAAACATTACCATCCCTGTGCTCAAATAAGCTTCATTTTTGTAAATATACATTCCTAATCAAATAATTTTATATCCAAAAAACTACCACAATGGTTTTGTGGGCATTAAACTTGACATTCTAATATGACGTTCTTCAAACGCTTTGAGTACACACCTGTGGTAAAATTCAAATAAATTCATATGTCAGCTGATAGGAAACGTCATAATTTGTTTGGGCTGTTTCAATCCTACTCCCACGTATGCTTTTTATGAATGATTTACCTCACGTCAGATGGTGTAAATGACGTCATTGAACGATGACGTAAGAATGTAAGAATTTTACGGGAAAAAGCACAAATGGGAAACTGAAAGTCGTCAAAACATGAAAACATAAACAAACGATGGTAAGAATTTGTATAATGTCCTTATCTTCTTAAATGAAAGTAAGATAGTCAATTAAATTCATCCAATTCTGTCTAAGTATGTTATTGTATATCGTTTAATGTCACTTATTCAATTTTCTTGGTCGTGTACGTCAATATTAATAGTGTTTTCAATTACGGGAACAGCAAACATTTCCCTTCACATAGAACGCTTCGATCCAAAAGAATTGCTGTCTTTGTCCTCTTATAATGGATTTATTCATGAGGGCTTGAAATTATATGGATTTTACCACAGGTTGGCCCTTTGTGCTGATATTTTACCCCTCACTGTCGCTCTTGGTAAAATATTTAGCATAAAGGTCCAACCCCTGGTAAAATCATGATAAATTCAAGCCCCAATGAATTATTTCTTAAGAAGCCACTCATATTCTGTTGTTAAACTTAATATTGTAAACTGTAAAGAGACTGATATCTTGGTTTCTTTAATTTTTTCACTTTTTTCCCAAACGACTGTAAAAAAATTGTTCTCCTCACTATTGAAATATATGTTCTCGGCAAATGATTGATCGAAATTTAATTATGACATCAAGTTTTCTTGGTTTCTTCTGAATTTCCTATTGAGAGGTCATGAAAAAAGGCAACCATGCCTGATGACGTCACATATAAAGAACACAAATCATTGAAAAGGAAGGATAAAATCATTAGAGAAACAGATTCCACCACTATAACTCGTGTATTACGATATTTCTCCACTCTCAACAGTTAAATTTTGATTATTTAAAAAGCTTGGCAAGCCTCGCGCTTTAAACATTTAAATTTAACTGTCTCTTGTGGAGAAATATCGTAACACACTTGTTGCAGTGGTGGAATCTATATATATCACTTTGAGCTTCTGCGAAATTGGTCTTAAAAGCGTTATAAAATATATAGGGACCTGAATATGGTTGTAAAGATACTTGTAGTAATATCTATATACCCTAGCAAAATCTGTTGTGGAACAATAAAAAATAAACCTACTTGAGTAATTTGTTGTGTACATGTTATCGTATGCATTGAATTTATCAAGTGTTTTAATTTTTTATCACTTTTTTTTTCCAAAAGTATTATTGATAGCATATATAGAAATTTCGTCAAGTGACTTAAAAATGTCCCTCCTTGATTTCTCAATTTTTAGTGAGTGACCTTTTTATAAAACTACATAAACAAGATTGTAAACTGTGCAATAAAAAAACGATCTTGTGATACCTAAAAAAAGAAAAATTGTTCTGTAAAACACATTTTTGTTTCATAAAACATGCATTCAAATTTAATTGATTGATTGATTGATTGACTGATTGGTGTTTAACGCCACTTTCAACACTATTGTGCTATTTCGTTGCGGTCAGTTTTTATTGGCGGAGGAAGATGGAGTTCAAATTGAGGATCTGTTCTTAAATTTTGCTAAAAGTTTGTCTGATAACTTTCCAGGGACTTGAGTGGGAATGTTATTTCTCTGTCAAGTAGAGTGATCAGAACATGATGTCATAAGCCAACGTCATTGACATTGCCTAGAAAAACAGGACTAAACAGGTTATCTTTGGTCTTTCAATTTGAGGAAGTTCTCAGCCTTTGATGAGATTGAAGCCGACAAACTTTCTCTCGTTTTCAAAACCATTGATAATCTAAAAATATGTATCTGATGATATATCTAAAAGTATTCAGTACACAATTAATATTGAATCTAAAATAAAATTTAATGATGCATTAAATAAATAGTCATCAAACCAAACAAGACCAAAGAGGTCTAAATCATTTGAAATTTACAGAAATGTAATAAAAGTTATCTTTAAATATTTAATGTAGTACAGCAAACAAAATGAGATTCAAATAATGCAAGTTTTAAATAAAAAGAACATGTAAAAAGAACATAATCAGATACATCAGACTGAATATTAAATAAAAACAAATTACGATCTTCAATCAGACATGGTACTTCATAGAAAAACTTAATTATGGGGGAATCCTACATATAAAACGTTTATGGCAAATTATGGAATAATTTGAAGTTATCAATAAAAACATTGAATTTTTTTTTAAAAATAACTCAATTTCTCAAATGTATTTCGATATTGTATCACTTAGAAATATAATGTGTGGTATGATTGCCTATGAAAACTATCCATGAAATACCAAAGGAGCAAGATGTGAACAATTACATGTCACTGAGTGGCCTTCAACAATGAGAAAACCCCAATCTGTAAAGTAAGCTATAAAAGGATCTAGGATGACAAAATGTGAAACAACTTTATAGCAAGAGGAAACCGACGTCTTGCTTTATAATACAACAATACATTAACTACAAATACACAATTAATAAAGCAAGAATTGCTGAACAGGAATTCTGCAAATGTTCTTTTGTTAATGTTGAATTATACAGCCATGGAATACACTTAACCCAAATCAAATGTTACACCTAAATCACTGACAAAAATCAAAAGAAGCCACAAGGAATAAGAATATGTAAGTTTTTTAAAGGTTGTAATTCAGAAACTACTATGTGATATTTGATCAACTAACAAAGCTTTCAAGCTAATCCATTGGATTTCAGGAAATGCTGCAACTCAAGTAAAAGAATTATGTCAGGTCTTTTACAAAACTTTGAGTTCTAATTGGATCACTTTTCACAATCATAAAACATTACCATTTTTATTTTTATTTTAACGTATAAAAAAGTAAGAACAGATACCATTCAAATCACAATCTTTGTTGATTAAATGCTTCAAGGGTTTGCTTTGTGTTTCTCTCAAAAATGCCCTTAGATGCATTCTAAAAAGCACCATGTGTGATGACAAATCTTGTCAACAAACTTATAAGAAGAGTATTAGTGCATTATGGTTTAATTTCTGTCAGCCTTTTACAATCTACAGATGGAACTATCTGTATGTCTACAAGTAGGATGGTCAACCTATTCTTTATTGTAACCTAGAACTATCTTTCTGTCTACAAGTAGGATTGTCAACCTATTCTTTATTGTAACCTAGAACTATCTTTCTGTCTACAAGTAGGATTGTCAACCTATTCTTTATTGTAACCTAGAACTATCTGTATGTTTACAAGTAGGATGGTCAACCTATTCTTTATTGTAACCTAGAACTATCTGTATGTTTACAAGTAGGATTGTCAACCTATTCTTTATTGTAACCTAGAACTATCTGTATGTCTACAAGTAGGATTGTCAACCTATTCTTTATTGTAACCTAGAACTATCTTTCTGTCTACAAGTAGGATTGTCAACCTATTCTTTATTGTAACCTAGAACTATCTGTATGTCTACAAGTAGGATTGTCAACCTATTCTTTATTGTAACCTAGAACTATCTTTCTGTCTACAAGTAGGATTGTCAACCTATTCTTTATTGTCACCTAGAACTATCTGTATGTCTACAAGTAGGATTGTCAACCTATTCTTTATTGTCACCTAGAACTATCTGTATGTCTACAAGTAGGATTGTCAACCTATTCTTTATTGTAACCTAGAACTATCTGTATGTCTACAAGTAGGATTGTCAACCTATTCTTTATTGTAACCTAGAACTATCTGTATGTCTACAAGTAGGATTGTCAACCTATTCTTTATTGTAACCTAGAACTATCTGTATGTCTACAAGTAGGATTGTAAACCTATTCTTTATTGTAACCTAGAACTATCTGTATGTCTACAAGTAGGATTGTCAACCTATTCTTTATTGTAACCTAGAACTATCTGTATGTCTACAAGTAGGATTGTCAACCTATTCTTTATTGTAACCTATCTAGAAGTCCCAATTGGTTGATAATTTAATGTCTGCTTAACGTTAGGTAGCAAATATTACATGCTTATTCGGGATGATAGAAGTTCTGATAGAAAAGGGAAAATTGTTTGAGTCCATCAAATTCTTGGGGGAATTCATAGACATATGGGAGGTTATGTAAGCTATTCAAAGTAACATCCATCAATTGGCTTCAGAATCAGAGTGAGGAAGACACTTAGAAAACTTTACAGATTGATAAATGACACACTTTTGGGCCAAATAAGCTTAAACAAAACAAATCCAATGCTATATATTAGATATAAAACACTTTAATGATAAATACTCTATAAAATCAAATCTGTTCTCAAAACACAAATAAATGATAAATCTGAGACTGTTCTCTAATATGCATTGACAAAATATAACAAGTCATCTAATAAGACAAAATGATTAACCAACAAATTATACAGACAACAATCATAAAAAGACAAAAATCATAGTTCAAGGACTGATTTAACATGTCTAATGGTTTTTTTTAAAGGACTACTCAAATTATGATTAGTATAAGGTATCATGTTCAATATTTCTATATAATTAAATAATGTAGTCACCAACCATTAAAGTGTTGAATGTTTGAGAAAATATCAATTAACTATGCTTATCAAGATAATTGAAAAATATTATTTCCTAGGAGAGTTTAGCATCATGTTTTGTTTTTGACTCTTAAAACTTTACTGATTTTATCGTGCTTAGACAATGCAATGCTCCTTTTGACCTAGTTCATTAATTGTTATTTTCAAAAGAATAATTTTTACGCAAAATTGGAATAACCTCAAGAGTGGTGTTCATTGAATTCAAAGCCTGATGGTGCAATTGGTTTTACATCGAATCATAGGAAAATCTTTTGTTTGAAGGATGGTTAAAACATTACTGCATGATCGGCTAAAAAAGCATAAATGCTTGTGGGAAAACATTAAATTTCAAACTGAGCAGTCTGTATCAACTTGGTTCACCTCTCTATAGTTATTAATAGAATGATGGTTTACCTTGCAAGTGTTACCAGGCCACCTAATTTTACCATGCAGATCTGCATAGATTTACATGTACATTTTCAGTAACATTGAATGCTATTAACTTTTAAACAGTTAAACAATGTAAACATAATAAATAAACAATGTCAACATAATAAATATTAATTAAAAAAAAAATAAAAAAAATGTTATTATGGATTTTTTCATGCCAGGAATATTTAAACAAGTTGAGAGCTGCTTCATAAAAAAATACATAGCAGTAAGGGAATGCCTATGGTCTGTAAGTTCTGTGAACAAAATTCGTGAGAATAGATCGTAGATTGTTCTTTATATGTTTAATGGAACAATCCCAATGTTGCTCCCCTGCAAATTAAGAACAGTAAACCACAATATAGTGTTTCTATACAGATTTGAAAGTCTTTACAAAAATTTATATACATGTTGATGGAAAATAACCTTGACATAATTTATCTGATGGTGTTTCCATACAAACTTCTGGATGAATAATGAAATGGCACAATAAACAATAATTACACTATTTCGTTGAAATCTGATATTGAGAGTTTAACAAATAATTAAACATTGACTGTGATAACCTTTACTATTGTAAATAAAATGTAGATCTGGGTAGAGTTTACAAAAGATGTTAACTATATTAAGCAGATTGGATAAAATTTCTAAAGCAATAAATAAACACAAAATTTGCATCACTTTAGAAAACAAAAAAAAGACCTTCAGTCAATTTAAATTTGTTTCCATGCAGGTAATTCAATATATTGAATACTTTAATAAAATTTTCTTTTTTAAGTGTAAACCTGGGTTGACAAAGTGCCTACCAAGTGTCCAAGTCTGGTATATGTTGAGTGAGTGGTCAGATCTGATGTCAAAAGGTACAATGAACATATAAAAAATAGCTGTTGCACATCAACAGGTCTGGTAAAACTTTCATAAACAGATAATTCTAGACAAAAAAAAAAAGGATATGTGAGATATACATAAATGGGATAGAAATCAACAACACAAATAATAAGAGAGCAACATACAGTCAATAGACAAGTGTCAATACAATACTTAAATTTACTCTTTGTTGGCTTAATATTTCTTCTTTCAAAGCATAGTAAAAAAGTCATAAAAAAACACTAATCCAAACTAAATGTAATAATTAAGGTAAATACATAGAAATGTGCTGATCACAAATATGAAGTAGTTAGACCCATTAGCCACAAATCCATCTATTTGTTAAAAAGCATCTCTTAGAATTTGTGAAACTTAATATTGATTGATTGATTGTAATTAATGCAACTTTCAGCACTCTTGGCTATATGATGGGGGCCAGTTTTTTATTGGTGAAGGAAGCTGGAGTGCCCAGAGAGTGAACTGCTGACCTTCAGTAGGAATACTAATCAATTAATTAAATGCACCTTGCTACAAGACAGGTTCCAACTATCAATATCAGTGTTGGGAGGCTGAAACCTAATAAAAAGAAAAAACATTTATAATCAGAATGTTGAAAACTGCCCAGCACTTATATTTTTTATCCATCATTTTAATCTTACTAGTTTATTTCTTCATCACTGAAAAATGCTACATTTAACAAATTGTGCAGCATCAAATCATTAGCTTAAAACATAATCTTAAATAAATGGGGAATGTGTCCATGGGACATAGATGATGCCCCTGCTTGCATATAACATTGTAAAGGGACATAACTCAAGAACTGTAAAAGTGACACCACCAAAATTCAAACTTGATCTGTGTTTTGTGGTAATAAGCATTGTGTATAAGTTTCATAACATTTGGTTGAGGCAAACTAAAGTAAGAGAACAGAAACGAAAATTTCAGCAATTTTTCCATTTGTAAAGGGGCATAACTCTAGAATGGTAAAAGTGACGCCACCCAAATTCACACTTGATCTGTGTTTTGTGGTAATACGCATTGTGTATAAGTTTCATATCACTTGGTGGAGGGAAACTAAAGTTAGAGAACGGAAACCAATTTTTGGACGTACGTACGTACAGACAGACAGACAAGGGTAAAACTTAATGCCCCCTCCACTACGACAGGGGCATAAAAAATTATAATATCTCATTTTTTTCAAACAGAACTTTCCTACTGTGCTTAAACAAAATATCGGCTAAGTCTTTTTATTCAACTTTAAGTATAAAGTACTTTTGTTCTTTACTGTAGATTAAATTATCCTTCCAGTCAAACACAGTGGTACGATGCATTATTTGTGAACTTGGGATTGGAAAAAGGTGAAAACCATCTCCAGCTAAATGGATGTCCAAATACTGACTTCAAACTCAACCAATAGGATCTCTTCTCAAGTTCACCAGAATCTTTCTTTAAATTCTCTATCCCCTGTAAGATACAAAGAAAAATGTCCATAGAAATTGAAACTGCATGCCTAAACAGTGTCATGAAAGTTCTAAATGGATTTTTTATGATGAATTTATTTGTAGGGTTTATGTTACAATGTGTACTGAGTAAACTTCTTGAAAATTATTAATGTTGGGAAAAACTACAAAATTTAAATATGATTATTTTTGTTTCAAACATTTATAAAAGCAGAATATTGAAAAATTGTAATTAGGATATAACATGTATAAGTTTAAGTATGTTACAAATCAAATATGTGAATTAAAGTAAAATCGGTGAACATAAATTAGACAGCTACAATGTAATGCCCTTTTAAATCTTTTTAAGTTTCATTTCTAGCCAACTATTAGGAAAATCAGGAAATTTATTTTTCATTTTTGTGGGGACAAGCTAGTTTCAAAAACATACGGAAACAGGATGTTTCTGCTTTGAATGGGGAAATAATTTTTTGACTGACAGAATATCAAATTAGTCACTACTGCCATGCATATCAAGTAACTTTCCTGCAGCAATAGTCAATTTTATGAGGAACCTTTCAAGCAGTGATATTCAATTTTATGGGGAACCTTTCAAGCAATGATTGTCAATTTTATGGGGAACCTTTCAACAGTCAGGGATATAACTCTATAGGGATATTACAGAAAATAACTTGCATGTGTTTTACAGATACTTTATGAGTTGTCTACTCTTTAATCCTTAAATTTTCTAAATCTGTAATAACATATGTTTGTTATTTGTAAAATAAATCATAAATATTTTGATTTTTAGTGGGCTCTAGGGAACTCTTGAAACTTTGTGCAGAAACTAAATGCATAGTCTTGATAACTAATTTTTGAATTAAATTAATACATTTTTCATTAACCATGGTAAATCAATGAGACAAGGCTTTTAAGAGATAAACTTAGCTGTAATAACAAGGCTTAGTTATTAAAGGCATGTAACTTGTTCATGTTGTTATATGAGACACTTTGGAATTACTGGGAAGCTTGCGCAGAACCTCATTACATGCTCTGATCATTATTTCTTACAATAAATTAAAATACATTAATTGTAATTAAGCATGATGAATGTCTGAGCAAATGCTTAGGAGTGATGTAGAGAAGCTGTAATAACACCCTTAAGTTATTATAGGCATATTTTTTATGTAATAACATAGGTGTACTATGCATGATTGGCAAACTATGAACTGTTATATATCTTTCTATAGTTTAGTATACATAAGGACAATAGTAATATCAATAGAACTTGTATACATTTTAACAAAACTAATGATGTATATTGTCTATTTGAAACATGTAACATACATATGTTATCACAGTTCTTTGATTTTTTAGTCCACAATAACAAATGTATGTTATTTTTCTGTAATAACCCAAAAGAGTTATATCCTTGACTGTTCAAGCAGTGATTGTCAATTTGATGACATATTTTTTCGCAGTGAAAGTAAATTTAATGAGGTAACGTTCCTGCAGTGATGTTTATTTTAAGAGTTAAAAAAACATTTTTATACTGCATAAGAATTTTACAGATGGCAAATTAAGAATGAACTTGCCACATTAGAAGGTTAAGTATCTTCATTTATTTTTTCGTGGATATCAATTTTCATGAATTGAGGAAAATTGTTTTTCTGTAGATATGTCATTTTGTGGTTTTGCCAAATTCTGCATAAATGCCTTTACAAAATTTGTAATCCATTGAACATTTAAAGTCGTGGTTCACTTATACCCAAGAAATCCACAAATAATAATGAATCCACAGTATTTTGATTCTATACGTCAATGTCATGTGATTTTCTAGAGACAGTTGTGTCTTCAGTTACAGTGATTTTTTATGTCGTGTCACTCTTAGATCAGATCAGATTATAATCATAACCATGTTGACAATATTTTGGTGTTCATCCCATATGAAGACAAATAATATATAGAATAATGTTGTTTACAGCTATAATTGTTTTAGGTGTTCCAGTTTTATATGAAAAAAAGCTTAAAGTGTCATAATGAGATAGTCCCTTTTGAGTAAAAACTAATGAAGTAAACCTTAAACTAGTCTGACACAATTCTATATTGAAAAATTAAATTTTTTCCATAAGAAATATCTGTCTGTAGAGTAATATCAATCATCTCTGATTAAATGGTATTTTCCTGTCTGAATCATATTTTTTAATTCATTTTTTCCAATTACTAAGCCTGCTTTGACGAGCTTACGTCAAAATCAAACTTTTTCATTTCAACATTAAGTAAATTGTAAATCTGAATAAGTAAAATCAATATTATTAGCCAAGGCTTGGCATGTCTTTATTACAGACAAATTAAATAGGAGTATATGCTATATCAAATCAGACTTTGAAATAAGCTCTAAATTCTATATTGTTCATGTTTAAAAATTTCACTAATGAACATACAAAAGATTTAAATGAGTCTTTTAAAGGAGTGAATATAGTTGTAATAAATTTGGAGTCCTACTGCAAAACTGATAAAATGATTCCTGCCAAGTAGCAAACAGTTCGACAATTTCCTAACAAAATGTAAATGTTACGTTTCAATAATCTACAAAATCTTGTAATTAAGTTTGTTGAATCCTCAGAAACTGTCAGAAATTATCCAGATATCTTCAAATGTCAAATAAATGTATTGCCAATCACTGTTAGTGCAAATATTGGGCAAGCGTTTCTTCTACACATGATAAACTAAAGCTTCTAAAGAGCTTACATCCAGTGGCTACGTGGGATATATACTCAGTCAGTTATAAATCAATACTGATTAAAATAAAATTTAGTAAAAGTCTCACAATTGTTTCAGCTTTTGTTTCTAGCTGCATGTTTTGATATTCTTATAACATGCTGTCAAAACCTTTGGCTGATAATATATCAGTACTTACCATTCAGGAATCGTCGAAAATATGTAACAACATGAACAAAGCTGATATCTAATATATTTGCAGTTTGTTTCGAATGAAAAAGGAAATTTCTTGTGATTTTGGACATAAGCTTTGTTCATAGATATAAATTGTACAGAATGCACTTTGGAAAAAGGTAAAAAGGGACATAACTATGAATGCATTGCATAATATAATGCTTATCTTCAAAAAGGTTCCCAAGACAGGGTAACATAACACAGTGTTTGATACTGTCCCACCAGGGTTACAATACTGCACCATTACTCACAATTGAGCAGTTCAAGAGTGAATCTTCCTGGCAGAATTTAATGTGTTAAAAAGAATATATTTAAGTTTACAGTAAGAAATATGATTATTTTTAATCTATTTATGGGCACATCTTTTTTCTTGGGATAAACATTTTCCCCACTTTAATCAAAATCAAACTAATGTTGTCAATAACATACAGATTCAAGAATATTTTTTTGAAACTCAATGTTAAACTTTTAACTTCCCTTTTGTAACAAATCATTTTTCTTCAAGAAATTTAGAATCAAATAATTCATTTAAAAAATAAAACCTTGTCCAATCACAAATATGAATTGTTTTGAAATAAATAATTTTGTAAATAATCAATGATCATTTCAAATATGTTTGACCAGGGCTCACACCTCTTCAGAATCATAGGGAGAAGTGACTTCTCTTTTTGAAATTGAGAGGGAGAAGTGGTGAGATTTGAAAGAGAAGTGCTTGTTCGCTCGCAGCGCTACAATGTTTGGTTTTAACTATAATACATTTGAGGTCCATATGTATCTTATTTTTTTTATATTGTTCAGTTTGTACCTGGGTATACAATTAAAGTAACTGTTCAAATTTAAAGTTGTTAAATTTAATCATATCTAGTTGCACAATCATATGAGTCCACTTTTCAGAAAAAACAATTAAATATCTGGCACTAATAAAAAAGATTTTTTTTATATCAAAAAGGAAAAGAAAGTTGTTATATCAATTAAAAAACTACTCTGTTATCATGTTCATGAAACTGAGTATTTCTCATTAAAAAGATATATAAATTTAACAGTTAAGCTTGGACAAAATATAATTATATTAGTGTAATAGTCCCAGAATTGAGCAACTTTAACTTATAAATTGAAACAATTCATATACATGGAAATATATACATTAATCAAGAAGATCTAACCAAAAGTATGTTAATGCGTGTGGAATGCGTAATTTTTCCTTTTGGGATCAATTTTTGCCTGTCAGCAGTGCCAATCATGCGTCCGTAGTCATTATCGTAAAAATCCGGATTTCGGTCATAGCAGGTCCGTTTCCAATGAAATCCCAACTCCGATCCGTAGTTGTACAATATAATGCCCAATAATTTAAATGGCGGACTAAGAAAAATTTACAAAAAATAAACAATGTTTGACACGCTATTTGGAAAGGAATATGACGTTTTTAATGCAATACAAGGATAACAAATTTACTTCAGACAAATTTCATCAAGTTCTAATGAAGTACATGTGTAACAACTTATTTTGCCGAAAGTTAGAATGATTTGATGTACGCTCTCCGAGTAACAAGTACAGGAAGTGATAACTAGAGGATCTCAAGAGCCTGTGTCGCTCACCTGTATTTTACTGATGCTTTGGAAATCATGTAAAATAAGGTTAAAATCATAATTAATAGTATTAGATATTAGATATTATAATGATATCTAAGATAATAACAAAAAACTGCAAAATTTCTGTAAAATTACAAACTCAGGGGCAGCAACCCAACAACGGGTTGTCGGATTCGCCTGAAAATTTCAGAGCAGATAAATCTAAATCTGATGAACATTTTTGCCACCTGTCAGATTTGCTCTAAATGCTTTAGTTTCAGAGATATAAACCAAAAACTGCATTTTACCCCTATGTTCTATTTTTAACCATGTCGGCCATGATGGTTGGAAGGCAGGGTCATCGGACAAATTTTTTAAACTAGATACCCTAATAATGATTGTGGCCAAGTATGGTTAAATTTGTCTTAGTAGTTTCAGAGAAAAAGATTTTTGTAAAAGATTACAAAAATTTACGAAAAATTGTTAAAATTGACTATAAAGGGCAATAACTCCTAAAGGGGTTGACTGACAATTTTGGTCATGACGACTTGTTTGTAGATCTTACTTTGCTGAACATTATTGCTGTTTACAGTTTATCTCTATCTATAATAATATTCAAGATAATAACCAAAAACTGCAAAATTTCCTTAAAATTACCAATTCAGGGGCATCAACCCAACAACGGGTTGTCAGATTTGTCTGAAACATTCAGGGCAGATAGATCTTGACCTGATTATCAGTTTTACCCAAGTCAGATTTACTCTACCTGCTTTGGTTTCAGAGATATAAGCCAAAATCTACATTTTACCCCTATGTATTATTTTTAGCCATGGATGCCATTTTGGTTGTTTGGCGGGGTCATCAGACACATTTTATTAAACTAGATACCCTAATGACGATTGTGGCCAAGTTTGGTTAAATTTGGCCCAGTGGTTTCAGAGTAGAAGACTTTTGTAAAAGCTAACGACGAAGACGACGGACGCCAAGTGATGAGAAAAGCTCACTTGGCCCTTCGGGTCAGGTGAGCTAAAAAATTGTTTTTATGAAATAACATGCCACCAACTTTGAAATCAATGCTTTAACCTCTTTTCTGAAGAAAATAAATTGTTTATGCCTTGAATATCTTTACTTTTAAATGAAAAATTGCTGTTTCATCGTCTTGGTAAAAATTGAATATTACCGATGACGAAAGTGACTGAAAGCGAGTATCGTAAACCACAGGGCGACTTGTTTTCGCTTTTGAGGATCGGGCAAAGTGAAGTGATGGACGGGAAAGCGACTTCTTCGCCCTAGTCGCCTGGTAGCCTGAGACCTGTGTTTCATCAAATAAAATATGAATCCTTTATTTTGTGATTTAAAACACTGGGAATATTTCATATCAAAGGGTCAAGCCATTCTCCATGCTACTTTTGGTGAAACAAGAATGTGTCCATAGTACATGGACGCCCCACTCGCACTATCATTTTCTATGTTCAGTGGACTGTGAAATTGGGGTCAAAACTCTAATTTGGCATTCAAATTAGAAAGATCATATCATAGGGAACATGTGTACTAAGTTTCAAGTTGATTGGACTTCAACTTCATCAAAAACTAACTTGACCAAAAACTTTAACCTGAAGCTGGACAGACAAACGGACGGGAGGTCGGACGAATGAATGAATGGACGCACAGACCAAAAAACATAATGCCCCTAGATGGGGCATTAAAACTCAATTCATTTAAATAATCAATGGTGCCATTAACCTCATGAACCTTGAAATGGGAAAAATGCAATTATATTATCTTAATACTCCATTGCAGCCTTAATGTTAGATGCACAAAATAGCTAGCATTGTGCATGTGTAAAAGGCCTCTACTATTTTTTTGGGAAGAGTTCAAATTATGAAAAATAAGCTGAAGTTTTATATTGACACTTCAATAGATATAAAAATTAAGGAAATACTAGCTATCAGTCACATACAGCCTTAAATAACAAAAAAATCCCATTGTCAAATATACAAGGCCTGACAAGAAAAATGTAATTGAAACCAAAATAAACTGTTATCACAGAGATATGTCTCGCCCTTCTGTAATTTTGATTATGCAAATGTTGAAGTTAAAATAGCAATACTTTAACATGTTTCATAAGTTATGCAAATATTCAAAGTCAATGAACCATGACTTGAGGTACATGGCTAAACAATCTCCATGTAAATGAGATGTGCCAAAGCTAATACAACTGCATACCAAATACCATTGACTTATCATAAGTCGTTCCCTTTAAACAAACCTAATTATAAACACAAACATTAACTTGTAAACTATGTAAAAGTTTCAAAGTCAATGAACCATGAAGAGGGGTGGGGCTATATAATCACCATGGAAACGATACTTGCAAATGCCAATAAATTTGCATATCAAATATCTTTGACTTAACATTAGCAGTTCATCTTAAACTGATCTAATCACAAACTAATACATGTAAACTAAGCAAAAGTTTCTAAGTCGATAGACCATGACTGAGGGGGCGGGCTAAATATTCTCCATGGTAATGAGATGTGCAATGCTTATACAACTGAATACCAATTAACATTTGCCTACCCTAAATGGTTCCCCTTGGAACTTACCTAATCACAAACTAATACATGTTAACTTAGCAAAATTTTCAAAATCAATAGACCATGACTAAGGGGGCAGAGCAAAATAAACTCCATGGAAATGAGATATGCCAATGCTTATACAACTGCATACCAAATATCATTGACCTACCACTAGTGGTTCCCCATAAACTGATCTAATCACAAACTAATACATGTAAACTAAGCAAAAGTTTCAAAGTCAATTGACCATGACTGAGGGGGTAGGGCCAAATAATCTACATGGAAATGAGATGTGCCAATGCTTATACAACTGCATACCAAATATAACTAGACCTAATCACAAACTAATACATTGTTGAAGATGCCGCCGACGCCGAAAACAGCATACCTATGTCTCGCTTTTTGACTCCGTCAAGGCGAGACAAAAAACTAATGGCCTGATTTATAACAAAACAATAACTTCATGGCAAAACATGACGTCATACCAATAAAGTTATAAACTGAAAGTTATTCTGTAAATTGTATGATTCAAATTCGGATAATATCTCATTAAAAATGGTTTTGAGGTAGGTGTTGTTTTATAATTTTGATTTTCATACATAAATCAATTATTTGCTGATTTCAGCAAGTCAATAAGGTGGCTTACTCTTTAGTTACAACAACACAATTATAAATTTGACAGTAAATAATAGCCTATAGCTATGAAAAAAATTGTTACATTAAAATTGCATTACAATTGGTGTTTTACTTACAGTTTCATCAGAACAGATAGCTGTTAGTTGAGTTCCACACATTATAGCTGTAAATATACCAAACAACAATCCCTCAAATATCAGGAAAATCAAGAAAACTGTGGTCGCTGGTGGGGAAAACCCTGAGCATACTGAAAAATAAACAAATAACAATTATACCTCAAATTTCAGGAAAATCAAGAAAACTGTGGTCGCTGGTGGGGAAAACCCTGAGCATACTGAAAAATAAACAAGTAACAATTATACCTCAAATTTCAGGAAAATCAAGAAAACTGTGGTGGTTGGTAGGGAAAACCCTGAGCATACTGAAAAATAAATAATAACTGTATAATATTATTCCATTTCAGTGGCAGATACTTTATTGATACCATAGTGTCATCAGAATAACAGACTGTTGACAAAATATGTAAACATGTCTTTGAGAGAAATGACTTGTTTCTCTGTCATTTATACCACAAATGTTGAAAAATACATAATCAAGACCCTTTTATACTCAAAGTCAATTTGGTGTCGAAAACTTTCTGATTTTAACTTGTGACTGAACCAAATACATGGGGAATTGGATAGATCTCATTCTTTTTTTTGACACCATGCGACTTCAATATGTTTTTCCTTTCCTTTTATATGTTTTCGCTACGTGAAACCCCTCAAATGAATCTTTTATAAAAACAGAAAATATTATACTATGGCTACAGCTATATATGCACCTCAGAAAAACAGAGCCATTCAAAACACCAACAATACAGATCTTATAAGTGACAATAGGCAGGATTTTGTAAGTTCTATATTCACAGGTACTTATTTTCTTTAAACAAAATGAATAGTACAAAAGTAACCTAGCATGTTTTTTAACAAATAGATCTTCATCCCAAATGTCTTAATTACCTTTACAGTCTTAATTGTGATAAGAGAAACACATTCAATCCATTGTCCAACTGTCATGTAATTGACTTAGAAAAAAAAAATTTTGTCATGATTTACAATATAGTTTCAAAATCTATACAATACTAGACAAGATCTTTTGTTGTAGTAAAAACAAAATTTGATAGAAAACTTATTGTCTGAAAATGTTTACCGGTACTTTATCTTCAAGATTAAGTAGTGATATTACAGTTTTCAAATTGCATTTTTCATATCAATCTCAGTCCAAAAATCATTGTAAAATATAAATGAGTATCATTTACACAATATATATTGTAAAAACAATTAGTTAATAAACTAGAGATTCTAAAGAGCCTCTGCCCTCACCTAGGTCTATGTGCATCTTCAACATTATACACTTCTGTTGACAGTTTCTCTCGATCTTATTTAGTGTTTGCCCAAAACACAAAAGATGGTAAAACAAAAATCATCATTTTAGGGCAATCACTCCTATCTACTAACTTTTTTGGCAGAATTTGACCTGATTGTTGATCTTGTCTAGCTGATCATCTTTGTTATCTAAAGTTTCTATCTATCTTTCATAGTTTTCAAGATAATAGAAAAAAATACCAAAAGTTGGTAGAAATCGTTATTAAAGAGCAATAACTGCAACAAACAGTCGACTGAAGAATTTCGGATATTAGACTTCTTGGTAGATTTTGTCTTGCTGATCACTTATGCTGTTTAATATGTTTAAAGTTTCTATCTTTCTATTGTTACATAGTTTTTAAGATTTTAGGCAAAAATGAAAAAAAAAATGGTAAAAATTGTCACTAAAGGGCAATAACTTTAATTATATAATAAGGAGTCAATTGATCAGTTGATTATTCCCTTCCATAGAAAATTTTCCTTGTACTGTGAGTGTTGTAAAATTGCAAACTATTGGCAAACAGAAATTAAAGTGGTTGCACTACTGAAGTAAAAAATTTCTCATACATGTTACAACTCAATATTATCTTTCCTTGCACTAATTTAGATTCATTGACTCATGAATAAATTAAATTCAAATGTTATATTCAGGAACTGCATACTAGTTATTAACAAGAATATATGTGTTGTAATGCTAATCACATCCCTATTTGTCATTCAAAGTATTGGAAAACAAGAAGTAGGTGTTCAACAGATCCAAAAGTCACATACATATAACAAGTCATCATTGTTAAGTGCTGACAGAATTAATTGTCATTCTATTCAGTAGTACTTGATATAGGTGTGAGGAAAGATTTAAAGTTGATCAACATATTGAATATTCAAAGTATCGGCAAACAGGAAGTTTGTGTCTGACAGATACAGTGCTCACATGTTACAACTCATCAATGTTAATCTGCCTACCAAATATAAAGACTTTATGCCTAGTTTACCTAAGAAATGTGTGATGGAAATATTTTTTGGACAATCAAGAGAACTGATATACAGAGGGACAAAGTGAATGCAATATAGAACCCACTTTTAGGGTGGGTATAACTGTACTTTTGGCAAATAAAATATAAAATAAAATATATACAGACAAAAAGTGCTTAAAACCTAAGCTTTAGATGCTCAGTTTTTAGTGTCGAACTACCTTAAATATTAAATCTAGTTCAATATTCATGAGAAATGTAATTAAGATGCAAATCTTGTGTTTTAATAGGGAAATTACCACATTGTTAAATGGAACATCAAGGCTGCTATTAAATATTTTATAGATAATTAAATAATGAAAGAATTTGTTTAGTGCTTGTAAGGTTAACAACCTCTTTGTAACTTGGAACTTTCTGTTCAAACCTTGACACAGCTGAGCTATAATCAGACAGCTTAATTACATAACAGCTGACACTTTTCATTGGCAAGAAAATTTCCTCTTTATATTGTCATTTTACATGTACTAAGAGTTTAGACGACAACTTATCTTGACAGTGTTTACGGCAAACCAAGTAATTGATAGATTTTTCTGTTTTTCTACAAATGTGAACATAAATTTTTGAAAGTTAATTATTTTCTTTTTATAGTAACTACAATTTTGGTAGATTTACCATATATACCACTAAGCATCAGCAAAGATGAAATGGAGTCAACAATATACATGCACAGTTGCTTCCTGTAAAATTTAGGTTCAGGGAGCCAAGACCCAGCAAGAAAATTGTACTGAAAATGTGGCCGTTTTATATCAAGAAAGTGTCACCTTTTAAATATAATGATAAGACAGCAACATTCCAATCTCAAATCATTTCAATAAGCACTTTTTAAGGTAAAACTTCTTGGCCATGCATGAATTAAAAGTTCTAGTTCAGTTAATAATGACAAGGGAGCAAAATATTTCCCTGTCATATAACCTTTAACAACCATGATTTTTCTTTTCTTTTCTTAAAATAAATATATATTAATTCAATTGATATAGTTTATAGCAAACAAGAAAAAAATCAGAATCTGTAAACTTGAATTTTGTGAATGTGTGAATGTGAATGTGAATGATGTACATGATGTAGTTAACAGTATGAACAAGACCAATAACATGTCTGGACCTCCTTCAGACCAATAACATGTCTGGACCTCCTTCAGACCAATAACATGTCTGGACCTCCTTCAAACCAATAACATGTCTGGACCTCCTTCAAACCAATAACATGTCTGGACCTCCTTCAGACCAATAACATGTCTGGACCTCCTTCAAACCAATAACATGTCTGGACCTCCTTCAAACCAATAACATGTCTGGACCTCCTTCAGACCAATAACATGTCTGGACCTCCTTCAGACCAATAACATGTCTGGACCTCCTTCAGACCAATAACATGTCTGGACCTCCTTCAAACCAATAACATGTCTGGACCTCCTTCAGACCAATAACATGTCTGGACCTCCTTCAGACCAATAACATGTCTGGACCTCCTTCAGACCAATAACATGTCTGGACCTCCTTCGCTGCATGCAATTGATTGAGGTAACATGTATACTGAAGCATGACTGATCATTCCTTTTCATTGAAGCAAAGAAAATTTTAACGAAAATGAGTATTGTAAAACTTCAAACTATCAGCAAACAAGAAGTGGCTGCAGGGCAGATGTAAAAATTGCTTACACCCCTCACCTCAACATTTGCAGACGAAATATAAAAGACGAAAGTTTTCTACCCAAGGTCTTTCTGACTGACAGAGTGTAGCAGTTACTAGACCTGCATCGTCACCTTATGTACTAGAAACTGCAAGGTTGCACATATATCAAAACTAGAAAGTATAAAAAATCATAAAACTATAATATGTGTCCTTTTATCATACATGTCATATATTTTAAAAGGTTAACATCATTATGAGCATGTGTACTAAGTTTCAAGTTAATATAACTACAACTTCATGGTATAAAACTACTTAAATGCTTTTATCTTCGTCATATTTGTCCTGTTATGGATAGTTGTCTCATTAGCAATAAAACCACATCTCCTTATTTTTATATGCAAAAATAAATGGGGAATGTGTCCCAGATGATGCCCCCACTTGCATATAACATTATAAAGGGATATAACTATAGATTGATAAAAGCGATGCTACCCAAATTCATACTTGATCTGAGTTTTGTGGTAACAAGCATTGTGTATAAGTTTCATAACATTTGGATGAGGCAAACTTAAGTTACGGGAAAAAAAATTTCAGCAATTTTTCCATTTGTAAAGGGGCATAACTCTAGAACGGTAAAAGTCACGCCACCCAAATTCAAACTTGATCTGTGTTTTGTGGTAATAAGCAATGTGTATAAGTTTCATAACATTTGGTAGAGGCAAACTAAAGTTAGAGAATGGAAACCAATTTCAGGACGTACAGACGAACAAGGGTAAAACTTAATGCCCCCTCCGCTAAGGCGACAAATAAAAATCTGTAACCTGAATGTGGATGAACAGACTAAACGATGGATGCACAAATGGACAGAAATGCAAACTGGAAAGTAATATGTCCCCTACTATCATTGATTATAGTAAATAAGGCATTAAATAAAACAAACCAAAACATATCAACTTTTAACACAAGAGTGCACACGCTGAAATGTCTCGCCTTCTTTACTAATCATTGATATTATGTTGATAGTCCTAAATATAAAGCTTTATTACAACTGTCACATAAACTTAACATTAACCAAATAAACTAAACATTGACTAATGAACCATGAAAATGAGGTCAAGGTCAGATGAACCATGCTAGGCAGGCATGTACAGTTAACAATTCTTCCATACAACAAATATAGTTGACCTATTGCTTATAGTTTAAGAAAAACAGACCAAAACACAAAAACTTAACACTGAGCAATGAACCTTGAAAATGAGGTCAAGGTCAAATAAAACCTGTGACACTGACATGTACATCATAAAATATTTCCATACACCATTTATAGTTGACCTATTGCGTATAGTATTAGAAAAAAAGACCAAAACTCAAAAACTTTACTTTGACCACTGAACCATGAAAATGAGGTCAAGGTCAGATGACACCTACCAGTTGGACATGTACACCTTACAATCATTCCATATACCAAATATAGTAGACCTACCTACTGCTTATAGTATCTGATAAATGGACTTGACCACGAAAACTTAACCTTGTTCACTGATCCATGAAATGAGGTCGAGGTCAAATGAAAATTGTCTGACGGGCATGAGGACCTTGCAAGGTACGCACATACTAAATATAGTTATCCTATTACTCATAATAAGATCACTATCCCTATGTCGAGCTTTCTGCGACAAAAGTCGCAGGCTCGACAATAAAACCAGTATTTATCATATAAAACTTGCAATTGGTATGTCAGCTTAATAGTACCTAATGATACGACAGCTTAATAGTATCTAATGATACTACAGTCTCTAAGAACTAAATACATTTAGATCAATCAATGTATAATTTATAAAAGTTCTTTGACTCCAGGAAATCTATAATTAATATTTTTTAGTGCATATTACATGTTCAATGTCAAATTTAAATATCAGCACAGTCATGACAGTTGCAATTATACACCAGAATGTAATAATCTTGAAAATCTAATACCAGCAATAATTATACATTGAGAAAAGTTTGATGTAAAATAGTTATAACAGCAACTTATTATCATTACATGCTTTCCAATTTTTTGTTAAATCATTTCCTTATTTTTTGTGAATTTTTTATGCATTTTAAAATTTTTTTGTATATCTTAAAGTGCAATGCAATTTTCTATGAAAAAACATCTTGGACTGAGACATGAAATAATAGCACTTACTAAATTTCTTAAACATTATTAAAGTAATTACATGTACTGTAAACCTCTTAATGCACTGTAATTAAAACAGGTACTAGTAAGGGTAGAGAAGCAGCTGTGATTTACCTGTTCACCTGACAGGTAAACAAGTTCAAGACATCAATCATTTGGTTTATTCCCGATTGTCCCACTTTTTAAAATTTTAGAGTTCTGATTGTCCCACATTATTTTATGAAGTAAAATGTTCTTAAAAAAACAAGGTTTATATTGTTTGTTTTGCTAAATAAACAAGAATTAATTATTGCATGTTCAAACTTTTATACAATATAAATTTTGTAAAAGCATAAAATATGATTTTTTTTTGTATATCATCAGATTAATGCACTTTTGAGTAAATAAAATAACATTTATGAATCATATCTATAAGGTTACATTTATTTATATAAAACAAATATCAATACTGTGATTTTGATTTAATTGTTTTCGAAAGTTTTTAAAATACATTAAGATATAATGCATGCAATTTAAAGAAAAGTGTAAACTTATTTACGCTGTACACTATACACGAACTTGTTGATGGAGAGATGTCTCCACTAGTCTCTGCACTTTTACCAGTGAAGTCAGATGCCATTTACACAAGATTCTTTATCATACATAATACAATCTGATGGTGGTGACAACAACATCGTTAACTAATTGTAAAGCTTTAAATTTCAGGGGGTAGAGGAATCTGAAGATTCATATTTTGTATATATGTATATATATATAGATCCATTGTGTTACGAAGTTCTCGTCTGTCATATAATCATTGTCCTTGACTTCATTTCCAGGGTTTAGTGACTGCTAAAAACTGTATAGCTTGTTTTCGTCATGTGAATGACTCAAAAATCATAAGTTCTAATATACTAATATATGGTATCATTGCAATGTCTACATGTCCGTCAGACATCATCATTCACATGACCTCGACCACATTTAAATTTTATGGATCTATGAACAAGGTTAAGTTTCATTGGTCAAGGCCGTATCTCAGATGCTATAAGTAGTGGGTCAAATACTTTTGATGTATGGGATGGTTGCAGGGTGTACATGTCTTTGTGACAGAGTTAATCTGACCTTTAGTTACCTCATTTACATGGAACATTGATAATGTTAAGTTTATGTAATACTAGCTGTATAATATAAAAAATAAGGAGATGTGGAAGTAAGCATTTATAGGCAACCGTACGGCCTTCAACAATGAGAAAGCCCATACTGTATGATCGGCTATAAAATGTCCCGATATGGAAAATTTTAAATAATTCATTTGAGAAAACTAACAGCCCAAATAAATAAACAATTTACCAAAAAAATTATGGCAAACATGAACCAACGACAACCACTCAAATACTGGCACGATTCTGACTTGGGATAGGTATATACAGAATGTATAATCCTTTTCTCAAAGACTTTCTACAAAATACAGTTAGTTAGTAAAAATGCTGTTCCAGTAGAATCCTAGTTTTTACGGTAATGATGTTTATGATCATACTTTTCAAAGACTATTGATGACGTCCTTCCATTAGCTTTCAATAAGGGGACGACCATTTGATTTCGAAAGGGGGAGGGGAGGAGGATTTTGAAAATGAATAACTTGGCCCGGTATTAACTGAAAATAAATGACTTTGCACAAGACAGGATGAAAAATTGATATGTATTTTTATGCCCCCGCCGTCCGTTTTAATGAATTTTTCGTTTCCATTCTCTAACTTAAGTTTGCCTCAACTAAATGTTATGAAACATATACACAATGCTTATTACAACAAAACTCAGATCAAGTACAAATTTGAGTAGCATCACTTTTACAGTTCTTGAGTTATGTCCCTTTATAACGTAATATGCAAGCAGGGGCATCATCTGTGTCCCATGGACACATTCCCTATTTATTTTACTTAATATTATATTCTATGTTTGATGATACTTCAATTGTACCTATTCTTTGCAAAATAAAATATGTACATATTCATGATTATTTGTTCATCTTTATTTCATATTTTATAATTTACACTGATTGTTTACCTATAACTATTCCTTCTACTGTTCTACACCCTATACAAACAAATTAATCACTATCAAAACAATTCTCGATTGTCCCACATTTAAGCTTCCCAATTGTCCCACAAACATATTCCCGATTGTCCCACATTTCTTTACTTTTTTACCTGTAATTTTAAAAAGTGGGACAATTGGGAAGACACCATCGGTTTTCAGAAGTTGTCCTTCTTGTTTGACCAGTTTGAATCTAATAAACGTTAGTGAATAAATAATTTAGTTTGTCTGATTAAATTCAAAAGGTTTTAAGTGAAAAATTGCATTGTCTGCATAGGGACTTTTGTGCACATGGTTGTAGATGTGATGTATACAGAAGTTTTATGAAGATAAATAAATAAATTGTGTAAATTATGATTTATGTTTCTCTCAAGTATTTATTTGAAGAAACATGAATCAGCAAAAAGCTTCTAGTTTTAAGACCTCAACCATTATTCGAATTATCAATGTTTATGCACTATTTCAAACATAACCTCTTTAACAAGTAGTTTGAGAACAGGGAGTGTTAATCTATGTAAATGTATCAGTGCATGACTCTATAATTTTTTTTTTGTGGAGATATCACTAAAGACAAATATTGATGTGACAGGCACATGAACTTACGGTAGAGTAAAACCCGTTTTTATCAGACCTCTATCCTCTTTTTTTTATCTCAATTTGTTCCTATTTTTGAAACTATTGATGTCCAGTCTGCATCCATGCCCAGTTTACCTTCACAACCGTACTGATACAGAAAAGGGTCAAACTTATATGAATTAAATTTTGAAGATGGTATCATGACGTATAGTTCTTTACATACTTTGGCCTCTGATGGATAAAAATGGTTGTGGCCAAGATTGTTTCCAATTTGTCCAGAAGCTTCAGAGGAGAAAGTTTTTATAAAAGTAAACGGACAAAGCCTGACACCAAGTGACGACAAGAGCATATCTAACCAGTTTGCAAACCCACCTAATGAAATAATACAGTGACATGATTCAACACTTGTCTATGTTGTACACTGTACACACTCCTTTCAAAACATGATAAATTAAATAGAGAAAACTATTTGGATTTTTAATATCACACCCATAACAACTTGAGACACCAATATTTATTATTTTGGTTGACAATGGTTGAGGGTCAAAATATTGTGTTGTATTGAAAAAGCCATTTAATGTACACTTTATTACTTACCTAAAACAGAGGTTTTTCTGTTGGGATTTGATGCCTGTGCAATCGTAACTGATATCAATATCATCATGATTACCATTTTTTTGTATTACAAATAATTTACGGGTATCTACTACTTTTATTAGTAAATATCATAAAAAAAAATATTGCCGTGACATATATATCTTAAAATGCTCCCTTGTGTTTCCACTTCTTACCAATGTAAGTGATTAAATGATACACTGACATGACTACAGCCACTGTCTGATACACTGACATGACTACAGCCACTGTCTGATACACTGACATGACTACAGCCACTGTCTGATACACTGACATGACTACAGCCACTGTCTGATACACTGACATGACTACAGCCTCTGTCTGATACACTGACATGACTACAGCCACTGTCTGATACACTGACATGACTACAGCCACTGTCTATGGTTAATATTCACATCATCACTCCTATAGCAACACTTAAAACTAACTTTACACAGCCTCTATGTATAAAGTATACTCACATTTCCACTCCTTCCCAACACAGGTGATAAAATGATACACTGACATGTACAAACTATGGAATGATATTAAACATATATACATCTGAAATATAAAAAACATATATGAAGATATAAAATTTTAATAACTGATAAATTCTCTCTAAACTATTCATTTCAACATTTGTTTAATTGCTTTCCAATTCATTGTTTATGTTCATGCAAACAATTGAATGACACTAATAATAAGATCATTGCATTAGCTACAGGTTATTTGAAACAAAAAAATTCATACACATGAGAGAAAATATGCATTGATCTCTGTATTACTCATATGTACATGTACAGTTGTATCCTAAATCAATTAAACAATCTCTTTTTTGACAAAGCTTTTCTTTACATTTATGCTTTAAAATGATACAATTCAATATAAACAAGTGTATCTTTACAAGGTTTAGCTCCCCAATGGTAGCATAAACCAGAGTCAAGCTTAAAAATATTTTGCACTGTGTGAATTTGTTATTACCAGTACTTATTATTCCTCATATAATAAACTGCTTCGTTGAGCGCAGCTGGATCCGATACGCCTGCAGAGGTCAAACCCTGAACAGTTGGGGCAAAAATGGTCACAATATTCAAGCTTGATACAGGTCTGAATTTGGATTGTAATTAAATATTTGACATATTATAGGTTTCTGAATAAATGTAGTCAAAGGACTTGAAATTGGTTATATGAATTGAATTTATATTCAATTAAAGATTTCTTGCTGTTGTGCAATACACTGTGCTGTTGCGCAATACTTAGTAAATCTGTTGTCAGACTATAAACAAATAAAGTTCAATTTCTTCTCAATGTCATATTTGAAATTTATGATAATCAATAGGGAGATTACATCAATAGCTATAAATAATTCACCAAAGTTTCATGAGAACTGCTGAAAGCATTTTTGAGTTATTGTCCAAAAACTGGAAAATCCCCCCTTTTTTAATGAATAAAACCCCATAACTCAGAAATGTAAAATCTAAATTTATAAAATTCTAAAGGGAGCGTACATCAACAGATATAAACAATTCATCAAAGTTTTATGAGCACTGCTGAAAGCATTTTTTAGTTGTTGTCCAAAAACTGGAAAATCCCCCTTTTTTTATGAATAAAACCCTTTAACTCGGAAACGTTAAATCTAAAATTTATAAAAATCCAAAAGGGAGCTCATATCAATAGATATAAATAAATTGCTTCGCTGAGCGCAGCTGGATACGACCGCAGATGTCCAACCCTGAAAAGTTGGGCCAAAATGGACACAATATTCACGCTTAATACAGGTCTGAATTTGGATTGTAACTAAATTTTTGACATATAATAGGTTTCTGACACAGAAAAACTGTAGTCAAAGAACTTCAAATTGGTTATATGATTTGAATTTATATTCAATTTATTGCTTTTGTGCAATACACTATGCTGTTGCGAATTGACCCCCCCCCCCCCCCCTACCAAAAAAAATTTATTTTACCCCTGTTTTTTGCTTTTGTACAATATACTATGCTGTTGAATATTAACCCCCAAAAAAAATATTTGAAGAAATTTTCTTTAATTTCTGAAATCTGAAATGAGAAAAATTGTCCCCCCCTCCAATTTTTTTCACCTCCCCCTTTCCCTTATTCCCTATAAAAAATCTTTCCCTCAAGATATGGTCAGTATCTCAATTCAAATTTCTAATGCAGTTTGCAACCAAAATTACCCATTTAAATACATCATAAAAGTTTTAAAATATAAAATGACATACATAGTCATGGCTAAAATTAATATAAGTTAATAGTTACTACTAAAAATAAATTGACAGCTAATCACCTCAAGACAATCATCATTTCTTAATACATAATTTACAAGCAGTGTTAGGGAGGTAATCAAACAGTGTTCTTTAATTTGAATTGGATTACCTCCCTTACACTGCTTTTAAATTGTCTCAATTGTCCTTTAACCAGAAAAACCCTTGTTTTTCCCCTTTTTTTGCCCCTAATTACTAAATGGTTTGAGCCATAACCCCCCAAAGTCAATCCTAACAATCCCTTTGTTGTATGGAAGTTTGTGGTATAATTTCAGAGAGATTCATACACGTTAACACAAGTTATTGTCTGGAAACTACAAAAATGCTTATTTGGGCCCCTTTTTTGGCCCCTAATTCCTAAACAGTTGGGACCATAACCCCCAAAATCAATCCCAACCTTTCTTTAGTGGTTATAAACCTTGTGTTAAAATTTTATTGATTTTTATTTACTTATACTAAAGTTATTATCCGGAAACCATCTGTCTTCGGACGACGCTGACGACGACGACGACAACTTGATACCAATATACGACCAAAAATTTTTTTATTTTTGCGGTTGTATAACAATTCACCAAAAATTTCTTAAAAGTTGGTGAAAGCATTCTTGAGTTATTGTCGGAAAACTGGAAAATCCCCCCTTTTTTAATGAATAAAACCCCAAAACTCAGAAACAGTAAATCTGAAATTTATAAAAAAACGAAAGGGAGCCCACGTCAATAGATATAAACAATTCAACAAAGTTTCATGCATATTGGTTAAAGCTTTTTTGAGTTAATGTCCGACATGTTGACGACAGACAGACGGACAGAGGGTCAACAGTATACCATAATACGTCCTGTTAACGGGTGTATAATAAAGGTTAGGTTCCTTCTCTCTACAAAAAAAACTGAAAATACAGCATATATTTTAAAACTCAAATCCTTCAAGGGTTCAATACTTCCAGATTTTAACTGAGAATGCATCTTGAAGACAAATTTTCATGATATAATCTTAAAGAGGAACATTACAAATTGGCAACAAGTGGAAAATCAAGAACAGACAGTTTACAGCTAAAAATGAAATTTCAGGTGTATTTTGTAAAAATTTTGAAAACTTTATAAGATAAGCATGTACAAAGAATGGCTTACATATTATACATTAATTATACATTTAGAGAAGAGATACATTTTTTGAAAGATATTTATCATTAGCTTGAATACCAGTACATGGACCCTACTTTTTAAAAATGACATTTGGCTTGATTCTGTTTAAAGCTTATTTGTACATATTTTTATGAACAAATCACCAATGAATTTTTTTAAAATTAGATAAATATACAAAAAAAAAGAAGCCTTTTTCAAAAAAAAACCAAGAATGTGTCCATAGTACACGGATGCCCCACTCACATGAACCTGAAGCGGGACAGTATCATTTTCTATGATCAGTGGACAGTGAAATTGGGGTCAAAACTCTAATTTGGCATTAAAATTAGAAAGATCATATCATAGGGAACATGTGTACTAAGTTTCAAGATGATTGGACTTCAACTTCATCAGAAACTACCTTGACCAAAAACTTTAACCTGAAGCGGCACAGACGGACAGACAGACAAACAGATGCGGACGAACGAACGGACGCACAGACTTAACTATGTAAAAAGGTAATGTTTTTACAAATAACTGCATGTGTTTATTTTTTGTAACAAAAAAATAAGATACCTCTATCCAAAGGAGTTTTGATTTTAGTGGATTATTTGTGATATAAATTTCTACCTGACCACAAAACATTTAACTGTTTTATGACTGAGACTGGTAAGTAATTAAATTCCTGTAAAATACTTACTGTAAATAAAACAAAAAATTTTTGGTTATTTTCTCCAACACAATTGTTAACCCATGGACAATGATGATCCATCTTTTTTATACACCTCTGACAGACACTGAAATACAGGCAATGCATTTGTATAGTCTTTGTAATAAACATGATAAATGAACCCCTCATTTCTAAATAGTTTTCCATTGACATAATTTGTCACTGTGGAGTTACTTCCCTTTGTCACCAAGTTGTAGGGCAATGCATACAAATTCCTTAATAAATCAACCAAATTCAACATGTACAAGTAATATTTATCGGTAAACTTTAGAAAAAGTTGTTTCTATATCTATTTTGATTTGTTTAACACTTGTTTGATTCATCACTATGATCTAGAAAGATTCTTCTATCAGACTTGCATGTACCACATGTTAAAACTTGGTTTGTAAATTAGAAAATCAATCTGTTTGCCCTACAACTTGGCTGCCAAAGGAAATAACTCAGTTTGCACTGTTAGCCACTAGTCCGATGCCCCTGACTAGTAAAATTTTATTCTGACTAGTAAGTTTTTGCAAAACATAGTTTGGGCACTACAGGAAAATGTCAGAATATTGGCCTTCAGACTAGTAGTTAGAAAAGAACTCTAACTCAAATTATTCCAATGGAAAAATATCTATAAAATTCAGATAACATATAACACACTTTACACTTGCATCCTAATCTTAGCAGGATGAAATCCTTCCTTAAATATTTTCTGAAACTGATCTATCTATTTTATCAATGTTTATATTCTTTCTTCTCCTGTAAAAAAATGTTCCAAAAAAGCATAAAGGGAAGAGTAAGAAAGGGTGTGTGAAGCACATGTCAGTAAAAAAAATCTATTCTAAAGATAATGAAGTTTTATATCTATTTCATAACATTTACATAACTTTTTTAGGCTGAAGGCTATCTAAATAAATCTCAGAAATTTCTCATTTAATATTCATTGCACACACTGATTTCTAACAATATATTTTAAGTTTGTCCATTGACTTTTGTTAGTGAGCTACATTTGCTTTTTTTTTCTTTTTGTGTTTTTTTTTTCTTTCTTTTTTTAGTGTGTGTTTATTCTATTATTGCAATTTATATTTAAAATATAATTGCAAAACAATTCTTCTAAAATAACATGAATAACATGTGTATGAATATTTTTTGTAATATATGCATCAAGTCAGTTTAGTTTTTCATATATCTGGAATTGTCTGTAAAAACACAGTTAATCTTTGAAGAATGAAAAATAATGAAATTTTTAAAGCAATAAAATTATTTGATATTGATAAACATGATAAGAATGTCAGTAATTCTATTATAACAAGAAGAATGAATGCTTTGTTATGTTTATAAGACAGAAAATTCTGTAGTGTAAGTAACAATGAAAACTCTGTAATATTTATAAGAACGAATGCTGTATAATGTTATAAGAATGAATGCTGTATAATGTTATAAGAATGAATGCTATATAATGTTTATAAGAATGAATGCTATATAATGTTTATAAGAATGAATGCTATATAATGTTTATAAGAATGAATGCTGTATAATGTTTATAAGAATGAATGCTATATAATGTTTATAAGAATGAATGCTATATAATGTTTATAAGAATGAATGCTATATAATGTTTATAAGAATGAATGCTGTATAATGTTTATAAGAATGAATGCTATATAATGTTTATAAGAATGAATGCTGTATAATGTTATAAGAATGAATGCTATATAATGTATACAAGAATGAATGCTGTATAATGTTTATAAGAATGAATGCTGTATAATGTTTATAAGAATGAATGCTATATAATGTTTATAAGAATGAATGCTGTATAATGTTTATAAGAATGAATGCTGTATAATGTTTATAAGAATGAATGCTATATAATGTTTATAAGAATGAATGCTGTATAATGTTATAAGAATGAATGCTATATAATGTATACAAGAATGAATGCTGTATAATGTTTATAAGAATGAATGCTGTATAATGTTTATAAGAATGAATGCTATATAATGTTATAAGAATTAATGCTGTATAATGTTTATAAGAAGGAATGCTATATAATGTTATAAGAATGAATGCTGTATAACGTTTATAAGAATGAATGCTGTATAATGTTTATAAGAATGAATGCTGTATAATGTTTATAAGAATGAATGCTATATAATGTTTATAAGAATGAATGCTGTATAATGTTTATAAGAATGAATGCTGTATAATGTATACAAGAATGAATGCTGTATAATGTTTATAAGAATGAATGCTGTATAATGTTTATAAGAATGAATGCTATATAATGTTTATAAGAATGAATGCTATATAATGTTTATAAGAATGAATGCTATATAATGTTATAAGAATGAATGCTGTATAATGTTTATAAGAATGAATGCTGTATAATGTTTATAAGAATGAATGCTATATAATGTTTATAAGAATGAATGCTATATAATGTTTATAAGAATGAATGCTATATAATGTTTATAAGAATGAATGCTATATAATGTTATAAGAATGAATGCTGTATAATGTTTATAAGAATGAATGCTGTATAATGTTATAAGAATGAATGCTGTATAATGTTATAAGAATTAATGCTGTATAATGTTTATAAGAATGAATGCTATATAATGTTATAAGAATGAATGCTATATAATGTTTATAAGAAGGAATGCTGTATAATGTTTATAAGAATGAATGCTGTATAATGTTTATAAGAATGAATGCTGTATAATGTTTATAAGAATGAATGCTGTATAATGTTATAAGAATGAATGCTGTATAATGTTTATAAGAAGGAATGCTGTATAATGTTATAAGAATGAATGCTGTATAATGTTTATAAGAATGAATGCTGTATAATGTTTATAAGAATGAATGCTGTATAATGTATACAAGAATTTATGCTGTATAATGTTTATAAGAATGAATGCTATATAATGTTTATAAGAATGAATGCTGTATAATGTTATAAGAATGAATGCTGTATAATGTTTATAAGAATGAATGCTGTATAATGTTATAAGAAGGAATGCTGTATAATGTTTATAAGAATGAATGCTGTATAATGTTTATAAGAAGGAATGCTGTATAATGTTATAAGAATGAATGCTATATAATGTTTATAAGAATGAATGCTGTATAATGTTTATAAGAATGAATGCTGTATAATGTTTATAAGAATGAATGCTATATAATGTTTATAAGAATTAATGCTGTATAATGTTTATAAGAAGGAATGCTGTATAATGTTTATAAGAATGAATGCTATATAATGTTTATAAGAATGAATGCTATATAATGTTTATAAGAATGAATGCTATATAATGTTTATAAGAATGAATGCTGTATAATGTTATAAGAAGGAATGCTATATAATGTTTATAAGAATGAATGCTGTATAATGTTTATAAGAATGAATGCTGTATAATGTTATAAGAATGAATGCTATATAATGTTTATAAGAATGAATGCTGTATAATGTTTATAAGAATTAATGCTGTATAATGTTATAAGAATGAATGCTGTATAATGTTTATAAGAATTAATGCTGTATAATGTTTATAAGAATGAATGCTATATAATGTTTATAAGAATGAATGCTGTATAATGTTATAAGAAGGAATGCTGTATAATGTTTATAAGAATGAATGCTATATAATGTTTATAAGAATGAATGCTATATAATGTTTATAAGAATGAATGCTATATAATGTTTATAAGAATGAATGCTGTATAATGTTATAAGAATGAATGCTGTATAATGTTTATAAGAATGAATGCTATATAATGTTTATAAGAATGAATGCTATATAATGTTTATAAGAATGAATGCTATATAATGTTTATAAGAATGAATGCTATATAATGTTTATAAGAATGAATGCTGTATAATGTTATAAGAAGGAATGCTGTATAATGTTTATAAGAATGAATGCTATATAATGTTTATAAGAATGAATGCTATATAATGTTTATAAGAATGAATGCTATATAATGTTTATAAGAATGAATGCTATATAATGTTTATAAGAATGAATGCTGTATAATGTTATAAGAAGGAATGCTGTATAATGTTTATAAGAATGAATGCTATATAATGTTTATAAGAATGAATGCTATATAATGTTTATAAGAATGAATGCTATATAATGTTTATAAGAATGAATGCTGTATAATGTTATAAGAATGAATGCTGTATAATGTTTATAAGAATGAATGCTGTATAATGTTTATAAGAATGAATGCTATATAATGTTTATAAGAATGAATGCTATATAATGTTTATAAGAATGAATGCTATATAATGTTTATAAGAATGAATGCTGTATAATGTTTATAAGAATGAATGCTGTATAATGTTATAAGAATGAATGCTGTATAATGTTTATAAGAATGAATGCTGTATAATGTTTATAAGAATGAATGCTGTATAATGTTATAAGAATGAATGCTGTATAATGTTTATAAGAATGAATGCTGTATAATGTTTATAAGAATGAATGCTATATAATGTTTATAAGAATGAATGCTATATAATGTATACAAGAATTAATGCTGTATAATGTTATAAGAATGAATGCTGTATAATGTTTATAAGAATGAATGCTGTATAATGTTTATAAGAATGAATGCTGTATAATGTTTATAAGAATGAATGCTGTATAATGTTTATAAGAATGAATGCTATATAATGTTTATAAGAATGAATGCTGTATAATGTTTATAAGAATGAAAGCTGTATAATGTTATAAGAATGAATGCTGTATAATGTATACAAGAATTAATGCTGTATAATGTTTATAAGAATGAATGCTATATAATGTTTATAAGAATGAATGCTGTATAATGTTATAAGAATGAATGCTGTATAATGTTTATAAGAATGAATGCTATATAATGTATACAAGAATGAATGCTATATAATGTTTATAAGAATGAATGCTGTATAATGTTTATAAGAATGAATGCTGTATAATGTTATAAGAATGAATGCTATATAATGTATACAAGAATGAATGCTGTATAATGTTTATAAGAATGAATGCTGTATAATGTATACAAGAATGAATGCTGTATAATGTTATAAGAATGAATGCTATATAATGTTTATAAGAATGAATGCTATATATATAATGTTATAAGAATGAATGCTATATAATGTTTATAAGAATTAATGCTGTATAATGTTTATAAGAATGAATGCTATATAATGTTTATAAGAATGAATGCTATATAATGTTATAAGAATGAATGCTATATAATGTTTATAAGAATGAATGCTGTATAATGTTATAAGAATGAATGCTGTATAATGTTTATAAGAATGAATGCTATATAATGTTTATAAGAATGAATGCTATATAATGTTATAAGAATGAATGCTATATAATGTTTATAAGAATGAATGCTGTATAATGTTATAAGAATGAATGCTGTATAATGTTTATAAGAATGAATGCTATATAATGTTTATAAGAATGAATGCTGTATAATGTTTATAAGAATGAATGCTATATAATGTTTATAAGAATGAATGCTATATAATGTTTATAAGAATGAATGCTATATAATGTTTATAAGAATTAATGCTGTATAATGTTTATAAGAATGAATGCTGTATAATGTTTATAAGAATGAATGCTATATAATGTTTATAAGAATGAATGCTGTATAATGTATACAAGAATGAATGCTGTATAATGTTATAAGAATGAATGCTATATAATGTTTATAAGAATGAATGCTATATAATGTTTATAAGAATGAATGCTATATAATGTTTATAAGAATGAATGCTGTATAATGTTATAAGAATGAATGCTGTATAATGTTTATAAGAATGAATGCTATATAATGTTAATAAGAATGAATGCTATATAATGTTTATAAGAATGAATGCTGTATAATGTTTATAAGAATGAATGCTGTATAATGTTTATAAGAATGAATGCTGTATAATGTTTATAAGAATGAATGCTGTATAATGTTTATAAGAATGAATGCTATATAATGTTTATAAGAATGAATGCTATATAATGTTTATAAGAATTAATGCTGTATAATGTTTATAAGAATGAATGCTGTATAATGTTTATAAGAATGAATGCTGTATAATGTTTATAAGAATGAATGCTATATAATGTTTATAAGAATGAATGCTGTATAATGTTTATAAGAATTAATGCTGTATAATGTTTATAAGAATGAATGCTGTATAATGTTTATAAGAATTAATGCTATATAATGTTTATAAGAATGAATGCTATATAATGTTAATAAGAATGAATGCTATATAATGTTTATAAGAATGAATGCTGTATAATGTTATAAGAATGAATGCTGTATAATGTTTATAAGAATGAATGCTATATAATGTTTATAAGAATGAATGCTGTATAATGTTATAAGAATGAATGCTGTATAATGTTTATAAGAATGAATGCTATATAATGTTAATAAGAATGAATGCTATATAATGTTTATAAGAATGAATGCTATATAATGTTAATAAGAATGAATGCTATATAATGTTTATAAGAATGAATGCTGTATAATGTTTATAAGAATGAATGCTATATAATGTTTATAAGAATGAATGCTATATAATGTTTATAAGAATGAATGCTGTATAATGTTATAAGAATGAATGCTGTATAATGTTTATAAGAATGAATGCTATATAATGTTAATAAGAATGAATGCTATATAATGTTTATAAGAATGAATGCTATATAATGTTAATAAGAATGAATGCTATATAATGTTTATAAGAATGAATGCTGTATAATGTTATAAGAATGAATGCTATATAATGTATACAAGAATGAATGCTGTATAATGTTTATAAGAATGAATGCTGTATAATGTTTATAAGAATGAATGCTGTATAATGTTATAAGAATGAATGCTGTATAATGTTTATAAGAATGAATGCTATATAATGTTATAAGAATGAATGCTGTATAATGTTTATAAGAATGAATGCTGTATAATGTTTATAAGAATGAATGCTGTATAATGTTTATAAGAATGAATGCTGTATAATGTTATAAGAATGAATGCTATATAATGTATACAAGAATGAATGCTGTATAATGTTTATAAGAATGAATGCTGTATAATGTATACAAGAATGAATGCTGTATAATGTTTATAAGAATGAATGCTATATAATGTTTATAAGAATGAATGCTATATAATGTTTATAAGAATTAATGCTGTATAATGTTTATAAGAATGAATGCTATATAATGTTTATAAGAATGAATGCTATATAATGTTTATAAGAATGAATGCTGTATAATGTTTATAAGAATGAATGCTGTATAATGTTTATAAGAATGAATGCTGTATAATGTTTATAAGAATGAATGCTGTATAATGTTATAAGAATGAATGCTATATAATGTATACAAGAATGAATGCTGTATAATGTTTATAAGAATGAATGCTGTATAATGTATACAAGAATGAATGCTGTATAATGTTTATAAGAATGAATGCTATATAATGTTTATAAGAATGAATGCTATATAATGTTTATAAGAATTAATGCTGTATAATGTTTATAAGAATGAATGCTGTATAATGTTTATAAGAATGAATGCTATATAATGTTATAAGAATGAATGCTGTATAATGTTTATAAGAATGAATGCTGTATAATGTTTATAAGAATGAATGCTATATAATGTTTATAAGAATGAATGCTATATAATGTTTATAAGAATGAATGCTATATAATGTTTATAAGAATGAATGCTGTATAATGTTATAAGAATGAATGCTGTATAATGTTTATAAGAATGAATGCTGTATAATGTTATAAGAATGAATGCTGTATAATGTTTATAAGAATGAATGCTATATAATGTTATAAGAATGAATGCTATATAATGTTATAAGAATGAATGCTGTATAATGTTTATAAGAATGAATGCTATATAATGTATACAAGAATGAATGCTATATAATGTTTATAAGAATGAATGCTATATAATGTTTATAAGAATGAATGCTGTATAATGTTTATAAGAATGAATGCTGTATAATGTTTATAAGAATGAATGCTGTATAATGTTTATAAGAATGAATGCTGTATAATGTTTATAAGAATGAATGCTGTATAATGTTTATAAGAATGAATGCTGTATAATGTTATAAGAATGAATGCTATATAATGTTATAAGAATGAATGCTATATAATGTTTATAAGAATGAATGCTATATAATGTTATAAGAATGAATGCTATATAATGTTTATAAGAATGAATGCTATATAATGTTATAAGAATGAATGCTATATAATGTTTATAAGAATGAATGCTGTATAATGTTTATAAGAATGAATGCTGTATAATGTTTATAAGAATGAATGCTATATAATGTTTATAAGAATGAATGCTGTATAATGTTTATAAGAATGAATGCTATATAATGTTTATAAGAATGAATGCTGTATAATATTTATAAGAATGAATGCTGTATAATATTTATAAGAATGAATGCTATATAATGTTATAAGAATGAATGCTGTATAATGTTATAAGAATGAATGCTGTATAATGTTTATAAGAATGAATGCTGTATAATGTTTATAAGAATGAATGCTGTATAATGTTTATAAGAATGAATGCTGTATAACGTTTATAAGAATGAATGCTGTATAATGTTTATAAGAATGAATGCTGTATAACGTTTATAAGAATGAATGCTGTATAATGTTTATAAGAATGAATGCTGTATAATGTTATAAGAATGAATGCTGTATAATGTTTATAAGAATGAATGCTGTATAATGTTATAAGAATGAATGCTGTATAATGTTTATAAGAATGAATGCTATATAATGTTTATAAGAATGAATGCTGTATAATGTTATAAGAATGAATGCTGTATAATGTTTATAAGAAGGAATGCTGTATAATGTTTATAAGAATGAATGCTATATAATGTTTATAAGAATGAATGCTGTATAATGTTTATAAGAATGAATGCTGTATAATGTTATAAGAATGAATGCTGTATAATGTTTATAAGAATGAATGCTGTATAATGTTATAAGAATGAATGCTGTATAATGTTTATAAGAATGAATGCTGTATAATGTTTATAAGAATGAATGCTATATAATGTTTATAAGAATGAATGCTATATAATGTTTATAAGAATGAATGCTGTATAATGTTATAAGAATGAATGCTATATAATGTTTATAAGAATGAATGCTGTATAATGTTTATAAGAATGAATGCTGTATAATGTTTATAAGAATTAATGCTATATAATGTTATAAGAATGAATGCTGTATAATGTTTATAAGAATGAATGCTGTATAATGTTTATAAGAATTAATGCTATATAATGTTATAAGAATGAATGCTGTATAATGTTTATAAGAATGAATGCTATATAATGTTATAAGAATGAATGCTGTATAATGTTTATAAGAATGAATGCTGTATAATGTTTATAAGAATTAATGCTATATAATGTTATAAGAATGAATGCTGTATAATGTTTATAAGAATGAATGCTGTATAATGTTTATAAGAATTAATGCTATATAATGTTATAAGAATGAATGCTGTATAATGTTTATAAGAATGAATGCTGTATAATGTTTATAAGAATTAATGCTATATAATGTTATAAGAATGAATGCTGTATAATGTTTATAAGAATGAATGCTGTATAATGTTTATAAGAATTAATGCTATATAATGTTATAAGAATGAATGCTGTATAATGTTTATAAGAATGAATGCTGTATAATGTTAATAAGAATGAATGCTATATAATGTTATAAGAATGAATGCTATATAATGTTTATAAGAATTAATGCTGTATAATGTTTATAAGAATGAATGCTGTATAATGTTTATAAGAATGAATGCTGTATAATGTTTATAAGAATGAATGCTATATAATGTTATAAGAATGAATGCTATATAATGTTTATAAGAATGAATGCTGTATAATGTTTATAAGAATGAATGCTGTATAATGTTTATAAGAATGAATGCTGTATAATGTATACAAGAATTAATGCTGTATAATGTTATAAGAATGAATGCTGTATAATGTTTATAAGAATGAATGCTGTATAATGTTTATAAGAATGAATGCTATATAATGTTTATAAGAATGAATGCTGTATAATGTTTATAAGAATGAATGCTGTATAATGTTTATAAGAATGAATGCTGTATAATGTTTATAAGAATGAATGCTGTATAATGTTTATAAGAATGAATGCTGTATAATGTATACAAGAATGAATGCTGTATAATGTTATAAGAATGAATGCTGTATAATGTTTATAAGAATGAATGCTGTATAATGTTTATAAGAATGAATGCTATATAATGTTTATAAGAATGAATGCTGTATAATGTTTATAAGAATGAATGCTGTATAATGTTTATAAGAATGAATGCTATATAATGTTTATAAGAATGAATGCTGTATAATGTTTATAAGAATGAATGCTGTATAATGTTTATAAGAATGAATGCTGTATAATGTTATAAGAATGAATGCTATATAATGTTTATAAGAATGAATGCTATATAATGTTTATAAGAATGAATGCTGTATAATGTTTATAAGAATGAATGCTGTATAATGTTTATAAGAATGAATGCTGTATAATGTATACAAGAATTAATGCTGTATAATGTTATAAGAATGAATGCTGTATAATGTTTATAAGAATGAATGCTGTATAATGTTATAAGAATGAATGCTGTATAATGTTTATAAGAATGAATGCTGTATAATGTTTATAAGAATGAATGCTGTATAATGTTTATAAGAATGAATGCTGTATAATGTTTATAAGAAGGAATGCTATATAATGTTTATAAGAATGAATGCTGTATAATGTTTATAAGAATGAATGCTGTATAATGTTTATAAGAATGAATGCTGTATAATGTTTATAAGAATGAATGCTGTATAATGTTTATAAGAATGAATGCTGTATAATGTTTATAAGAATGAATGCTGTATAATGTTTATAAGAATGAATGCTGTATAATGTTTATAAGAATGAATGCTGTATAATGTTATAAGAATGAATGCTATATAATGTTTATAAGAATGAATGCTGTATAATGTTATAAGAATGAATGCTATATAATGTTATAAGAATGAATGCTATATAATGTTTATAAGAATGAATGCTATATAATGTTATAAGAATGAATGCTATATAATGTTTATAAGAATGAATGCTATATAATGTTATAAGAATGAATGCTGTATAATGTTTATAAGAATGAATGCTGTATAATGTTTATAAGAATGAATGCTGTATAATGTTTATAAGAATGAATGCTGTATAATGTTATAAGAATGAATGCTGTATAATGTTTATAAGAATGAATGCTGTATAATGTTATAAGAATGAATGCTGTATAATGTTTATAAGAATGAATGCTGTATAATGTTATAAGAATGAATGCTGTATAATGTTATAAGAATGAATGCTATATAATGTTATAAGAATGAATGCTGTATAATGTTATAAGAAGGAATGCTGTATAATGTTATAAGAATGAATGCTATATAATGTTATAAGAATGAATGCTGTATAATGTTATAAGAAGGAATGCTGTATAATGTTATAAGAATGAATGCTATATAATGTTATAAGAATGAATGCTGTATAATGTTTATAAGAATTAATGCTGTATAATGTTATAAGAATGAATGCTGTATAATGTTTATAAGAATGAATGCTGTATAATGTTTATAAGAATGAATGCTGTATAATGTTATAAGAATGAATGCTGTATAATGTTTATAAGAATGAATGCTATATAATGTTTATAAGAATGAATGCTATATAATGTTATAAGAATGAATGCTGTATAATGTTTATAAGAATTAATGCTGTATAATGTTTATAAGAATGAATGCTGTATAATGTTTATAAGAATGAATGCTGTATAATGTTTATAAGAATGAATGCTGTATAATGTTTATAAGAATGAATGCTATATAATGTTTATAAGAATTAATGCTGTATAATGTTTATAAGAATGAATGCTGTATAATGTTATAAGAATGAATGCTATATAATGTTATAAGAATGAATGCTGTATAATGTTTATAAGAATGAATGCTGTATAATGTTTATAAGAATGAATGCTGTATAATGTTTATAAGAATGAATGCTATATAATGTTTATAAGAATTAATGCTGTATAATGTTTATAAGAATGAATGCTGTATAATGTTATAAGAATGAATGCTATATAATGTTATAAGAATGAATGCTGTATAATGTTTATAAGAATTAATGCTGTATAATGTTTATAAGAATGAATGCTGTATAATGTTTATAAGAATGAATGCTATATAATGTTTATAAGAATGAATGCTGTATAATGTTTATAAGAATGAATGCTATATAATGTTTATAAGAATGAATGCTGTATAATGTTATAAGAATGAATGCTGTATAATGTTATAAGAATGAATGCTGTATAATGTTTATAAGAATGAATGCTGTATAATGTTTATAAGAATGAATGCTGTATAATGTTATAAGAATGAATGCTGTATAATGTTTATAAGAATGAATGCTGTATAATGTTATAAGAATGAATGCTGTATAATGTTTATAAGAATGAATGCTATATAATGTTATAAGAAGGAATGCTGTATAATGTTATAAGAAGGAATGCTGTATAATGTTATAAGAATGAATGCTATATAATGTTATAAGAATGAATGCTGTATAACGTTTATAAGAATGAATGCTGTATAATGTTTATAAGAATGAATGCTGTATAATGTTTATAAGAATGAATGCTATATAATGTTTATAAGAATGAATGCTGTATAATGTTTATAAGAATGAATGCTATATAATGTTTATAAGAATGAATGCTGTATAATGTTTATAAGAATGAATGCTGTATAATGTTTATAAGAATGAATGCTATATAATGTTTATAAGAATGAATGCTGTATAATGTTTATAAGAATGAATGCTGTATAATGTTTATAAGAATGAATGCTATATAATGTTTATAAGAATGAATGCTATATAATGTTTATAAGAATGAATGCTATATAATGTTTATAAGAATGAATGCTATATAATGTTTATAAGAATGAATGCTGTATAATGTTTATAAGAATGAATGCTATATAATGTTTATAAGAATGAATGCTGTATAATGTTTATAAGAATGAATGCTGTATAATGTTTATAAGAATGAATGCTGTATAATGTTTATAAGAATGAATGCTGTATAATGTTATAAGAATGAATGCTATATAATGTTATAAGAATGAATGCTGTATAATGTTTATAAGAATGAATGCTGTATAATGTTATAAGAATGAATGCTATATAATGTTATAAGAATGAATGCTGTATAATGTTTATAAGAATTAATGCTGTATAATGTTTATAAGAATGAATGCTATATAATGTTTATAAGAATGAATGCTATATAATGTTTATAAGAATGAATGCTGTATAATGTTTATAAGAATGAATGCTATATAATGTTTATAAGAATGAATGCTGTATAATGTTATAAGAATGAATGCTGTATAATGTTTATAAGAATGAATGCTATATAATGTTTATAAGAATTAATGCTGTATAATGTTTATAAGAATGAATGCTATATAATGTTTATAAGAATGAATGCTATATAATGTTATAAGAATGAATGCTGTATAATGTTTATAAGAATGAATGCTGTATAATGTTTATAAGAATGAATGCTGTATAATGTTTATAAGAATGAATGCTATATAATGTTTATAAGAATGAATGCTGTATAATGTATACAAGAATGAATGCTGTATAATGTTATAAGAATGAATGCTATATAATGTTTATAAGAATGAATGCTATATAATGTTTATAAGAATGAATGCTATATAATGTTTATAAGAATGAATGCTGTATAATGTTTATAAGAATGAATGCTGTATAATGTTTATAAGAATGAATGCTGTATAATGTTATAAGAATGAATGCTGTATAATGTTTATAAGAATGAATGCTATATAATGTTTATAAGAATGAATGCTATATAATGTTATAAGAATGAATGCTGTATAATGTTTATAAGAATGAATGCTATATAATGTTTATAAGAATGAATGCTATATAATGTTTATAAGAATGAATGCTGTATAATGTTATAAGAATGAATGCTGTATAATGTTTATAAGAATGAATGCTATATAATGTTTATAAGAATGAATGCTATATAATGTTTATAAGAATGAATGCTGTATAATGTTATAAGAATGAATGCTGTATAATGTTTATAAGAATGAATGCTGTATAATGTTATAAGAATGAATGCTGTATAATGTTTATAAGAATTAATGCTGTATAATGTTATAAGAATGAATGCTATATAATGTTTATAAGAATGAATGCTGTATAATGTTTATAAGAATGAATGCTGTATAATGTTTATAAGAATGAATGCTGTATAATGTTTATAAGAATGAATGCTATATAATGTTTATAAGAATGAATGCTATATAATGTTTATAAGAATGAATGCTGTATAATGTTTATAAGAATGAATGCTGTATAATGTATACAAGAATGAATGCTGTATAATGTTATAAGAATGAATGCTATATAATGTTTATAAGAATGAATGCTATATAATGTTTATAAGAATGAATGCTATATAATGTTTATAAGAATGAATGCTGTATAATGTTATAAGAATGAATGCTGTATAATGTTTATAAGAATGAATGCTGTATAAAGTTATAAGAATGAATGCTGTATAATGTTTATAAGAATGAATGCTATATAATGTTTATAAGAATGAATGCTATATAATGTTATAAGAATGAATGCTGTATAATGTTTATAAGAATGAATGCTATATAATGTTTATAAGAATGAATGCTATATAATGTTTATAAGAATGAATGCTGTATAATGTTATAAGAATGAATGCTGTATAATGTTTATAAGAATGAATGCTATATAATGTTTATAAGAATGAATGCTATATAATGTTTATAAGAATGAATGCTGTATAATGTTATAAGAATGAATGCTGTATAATGTTTATAAGAATGAATGCTATATAATGTTTATAAGAATGAATGCTATATAATGTTTATAAGAATGAATGCTATATAATGTTTATAAGAATGAATGCTGTATAATGTTATAAGAATGAATGCTGTATAATGTTATAAGAATGAATGCTGTATAATGTTATAAGAATGAATGCTGTATAATGTTTATAAGAATGAATGCTATATAATGTTTATAAGAATGAATGCTGTATAATGTTTATAAGAATGAATGCTGTATAATGTTATAAGAATGAATGCTGTATAATGTTTATAAGAATGAATGCTGTATAATGTTTATAAGAATGAATGCTATATAATGTTTATAAGAATGAATGCTATATAATGTTTATAAGAATGAATGCTATATAATGTTTATAAGAATGAATGCTATATAATGTTTATAAGAATGAATGCTGTATAATGTTTATAAGAATGAATGCTGTATAATGTTTATAAGAATGAATGCTGTATAATGTTTATAAGAATGAATGCTGTATAATGTTTATAAAAATGAATGCTATATAATGTTTATAAGAATGAATGCTGTATAATGTTTATAAGAATGAATGCTATATAATGTTTATAAGAATGAATGCTATATAATGTTTATAAGAATGAATGCTATATAATGTTTATAAGAATGAATGCTGTATAATGTATACAAGAATGAATGCTGTATAATGTTTATAAGAATGAATGCTATATAATGTTTATAAGAATTAATGCTGTATAATGTTATAAGAATGAATGCTATATAATGTTTATAAGAATGAATGCTGTATAATGTTTATAAGAATGAATGCTATATAATGTTTATAAGAATGAATGCTATATAATGTATACAAGAATGAATGCTGTATAATGTTTATAAGAATGAATGCTATATAATGTATACAAGAATGAATGCTGTATAATGTATACAAGAATGAATGCTGTATAATGTTTATAAGAATGAATGCTGTATAATGTTATAAGAATGAATGCTATATAATGTATACAAGAATGAATGCTGTATAATGTTTATAAGAATTAATGCTGTATAATGTTATAAGAATGAAAATTTTGTTCACATATATTTTCATTACCTGCAGTGATGTGCTCTTTCTGGTTTGATACTAACACACTTAGGACATTTAAAGACAACCTGACCAGCACGAAGTCCCATGCGTAAAATGTGCTCTCTTGTTGCATTCCCTTTTGGGACAGATCCCTAAAATAATGAAAAAAATATCAAAATGTATGTTAAATTGTATTGATATAATCATGATAATATAAAGTTTACCTAAACATGCCAAAGTAATAATTCATCATTGCTATAAACTTATCAAAATACAAACAATATTTTTGAGGTTGCTACACATATCGTGACATATCCTCCATCATCACTAAGAATGTATAACATGCATTATGCATAAACATATTACCAGATCACCTCATGCATGTCATGATGATAATTAGATGTATATCATTCATTTCAATTTCATAACTTATCATTGGAAACAACAGGCATTGCTGACCCTTCTGGAACACCTCAGTTAAAACTCCAGTTAGTTTGGTTTGTATTATATTGTTCAATTTTTAGCTTTCTTGCATATTAAATGTTTTTCCTGTAGTTTGTTTGGATAAACTTCCTTTGTTCTTCTGGTGAAGACTTTTAAGTTGTGAAGCTAATTTTCAACTGTGAATAGTGCTTAATATGTAAATTTTTATTGTTTGGAAAAGTTGAAAGTAATTTATAATGTGTGTATACTTACTGGGTCTGACCACATTGTTTTCATATGTGAACTTATTGCCATGAAAGCAAAGAATTGAAAGATGACTGCATTTATAAAACTCCATGTAGTATATGGATTGTGCCATAGCATCACATATAAAACAACATATTCTGCATACAATATCAACATCCATGTAAACACACAACAGATTATGCCACATATGTCCTTCACACACCACAAATATTGACAGGTCACAATCCAGGACAACCCTGTTTTCCGGAGGAATGGTCCACAGTTAATAGTCTTGACCCCATCTTCAACAGGACCTTTGTGTCTGGACCTCAATGTTTTTACCACTGGTCCATCAGGAAATTCTCTGCAGAATTAAACACATACTTTTTCAATTCTAAAAGTAAATTTACCAATTATTTATCTTTTCTGATCATTTATTAACATGCATTTCTGAATCAGATGTAAGAAAAAGACTTGTGATACTGTAGCATGATCTCATGAATTAAATCGTGCCAATAGGAAAAACAACAGACAGATGCTGCAGCTTAGTTCCCTTTTTAGATTTTTCATATATTGAACTTTCATCTTAGATCTAAGAGTATTTCTATCTTAATAAATCAATGTTTTGTAATTACTCTGGACTAAAAATTAACACAACTGTACTTAAAACAATTTAACATTTTAACAAAGAATATATATACATGTACATGTACATGTACAACAAAAAAAGTAATAGTAAACATGGTAAAGATTTTTCAGCATAAAAATAAGGAAATTTGGTACAATTCACTATCCATCAGAGACCAAAGGGCGAGGATGAAAACACCCGATTACCTATTCCAAAAATTTGATGGCATTCATTTAGACAATTTTTTTTTTATCATGTTTCAGTGTTCTAGAATTCCCCTTTCCCGTCCGCTGTGGCAAGTTTATTTAGGTCACGGGAAAATGAAAATTCAAACCTTTGTTGTCCCTGGGCAAGTAAAATTAAATTACAGAAACTTCCTATTCATACAGATAAAACGATCGATGTAACCGTTTGTATTCTTTTATTTCAAAGTCTCAAAGCGAGATAGTTGTTGTTGGTGGAAATCATGCATGGGTTCTAGTATATGGGAGAAAAACGTGTGCATGTGTTTCGCGATCACCGTCATAAATATGCTCTTCAGCTAAGCAAGGAAAATCCGTGATGTCAAGTATCCATCTGATCTAGACGCTAAAAACCTAATAAAGGGAACGCAAACGGTAAAAGATTTAATATCCGGATCTCAAATTCGTGATTTTTTACTAAGATTAATATATTTCAAAATAAAATTAATATATTCCATCAAATGTTTAGTATATCTAGATCATGTAGATGAACATGAGATTGAATTATCAACACAATCACAAGCTAGTTAGACAAACTAATTAATTTCAAAAGAAATAACAGAGTTGATAATTTCAAATTGAACTACATGTTATGATGATGTATAAACATGCATTAAAAGGAATAACAAAATTATGAAAACATTTTTAAAATAGTATAAAATTCAGGGAAAGCTCATTAAACATGTTAAACTTGAGGGAAAGTGAATTTTTTATATCAACTTTTCCCTTGGAAAGTTGCATATGTATAAAAATCCTAGAACACTGATGTTTATTCATGTACCATTTCTATTGTAAACGTTTCAGTCCTCTTCAGAAAAATCTGATTTTGACACAACTTTCAGCACTCTTAAGGTCAGAGTTGAACGCACCTGCCAGGTGCAGGGACCAATAACATTTGAAAGTTAATCAGGTACAGTAGCACCTGCCTCATTATTCTGTATTAATCCTTAATGTTGTGCAAGGACTTTTAGAAAAATGTCCTCAAACTAAATTTTCTGAAATAATATGACAACTTATATATGTCATACATGTCATAGTGGAGTTACTTTTTTTAATTTAAAGGATCCTAGAAATGTAGAATATATATGTAATTATAATAAGTATTCAAGTACTTAGGAGTAAAAGTTTGTAATTATACATGTACCTTAGTTTATTGGAAAACTTTCATTGTCATATTCTAATAACAGTGTTCACCACAGAATGAAAATCAAGGGGGATGGTTATATTCATTTGCATCAATCCCTCCTTAAAATTAATAGGGGCATAAAGTTCATAATTTACTTTGAGAGACATTTGTGTGGTCAGATACATAAAAACATGAACAAACGTGTATTTTCATTTTCTTTTCCAGCATGTCCAGTATTTCATAAGCATGATAAGTATACAAATAAAGATTAAAACAAAACAGTTGTTTTTCTTCAAACGATACAGTACATAAATGTATGTTTTTGATTTGTTTGTTATGTCTCAAAACAGGGACTAATATATACATGATATATAATGAATCTATTGGCATGATTGGTCGATGATCATATCCTTCTAATTAATTTATGGTCTGTAAATGCCATAAAAAGAAAATGTTTTAAAATCAAAATTAGAGAATAGAGAAATATGGGCAAAAATAAAAAGAAGAGAGAATACATGTACAATGTAATAGATCTAGACCTGTGCTAAAATATACAGAATATTTAGAGAAAATTTATATATAAACATGATAAAAAAAATAATACAGAAAATGATACAAGACCCCTCCCCCATCCCCCTACCTAGACCCTCTTAACTATGCACCATATAAACTCAAAATACCTATTAAACTTAAAAGTCCTAAATTCAGAAGTATGACATGCATGAAAGTCAGAAGTAAGATGTATGAAGACATATCTTGAGAATGTATTTCAATACTAGGAAAAATTATATTATTTTATTATCAAAAGTTGGGGACCAGGCAAAATAAAGACAAAACAACAGAATTAAAGTAATACATTGTATTTTAAAATGTTCATTTCGGTTTTCCTATTTCTGTCAATTGCATTTTCATCATGAAACTATGGTAAACTTTGCAATTTTGAGGTTGCATGTCGAAATAACAAATGGCGACTGACCTTTGCCAGTATGCTATTTGTATGAACTAATATCGGATAAGCAGATTACCTGCAACAACAAATTGTGACACCTGTTGTTGTAACAAAAAATTTGTTCCGGCTTGGTATCTAAATGGACGATCTTCCCATGGCCAGGTTGGAAATGAAGCCTTGCGAAGTGGTAGGAACCATGGGAAGATCGTCCATTTAGACACCAAGCCTTTAGAACAATGTCATGTATCATATAAAAGTAAAACGAACTCAATTTACATTGTAAACAAACTTTATTTTTCTATATTTATCTTATCTATTTATAACTCTTTATTGCTACTTTCACTTTTCATTGTTTCTCTCACCTTGACAACGTCAAATTCAATGTACCACTTTGAGTACTTCAGTAATTAATTTCTGTATGAAAATTGTCCTGATGACGCCTGTCTTGCAGGCGAAACATGTAGATCATAGCAAATAAAATTGCAGACCATTTGAAGTGTTGTTGTCAATTTAGAGTATTATTTAAATGTTGCATTCATTTGCATAATTTGACAACCCTGCATACCAAGGTATCCACTTCAGGGACTCTATTGAAATGATTCACACAGGCGTTGGTTCACCAAATGGAGTTTAAATGTGAAATAAGTTCCAGAACAAAAATCACAGCTCCATGAATTTTGTTCCAATATTAAAAGTTTAAAAAAAGTGAAATAAGTTCCTGTGATATTAGTTTTTAACGAACATATTTCATAGAAATCAATGAATATAAGTTCCGCTCAAACCTATTTCATAGAAAATAAGTACCTTTGCAACATATTGCACAGTTAAATATTTTCTTGTTACACTTAAACTATAATGCAAGCTGGATGCTGTACTGTGCTTGCATGGGGTACATTTGCAATTGAAGGCATGACTGTAACTACAAATGTATATGATGACGATAAGAAATAAAAGCGATGGTAATGTATCATAATTTGTATTTATGTTTTATATGGTATTCCTCCTTGTTTCCTGTTAACTGTCAAACATGTACTTACGTCATGGCACAGATTCAAAAGAGTGTGTCTTTTGTTTCTTTATGTCTTTTAAAATAATTGATCAGTCACTTTGGCCTTTTCAAATTAGTACACATGTTCATCTTTAACTATACTTTCAGTCTTCACGATAAACTTTTAAATCTAACAGGCCAGAGCCCAATTTTTGGAAAATTTTAGTTAGATTCTGTTGGCCTGTATAGATGATTTTTACTGGCCTGAAAGACATTTTACAAGCCTGGGCTGCTGGGCCTGTGGTTAAGCGTGAAGACTGTACTTTTTTCGGAATGATTTTTTTTATTCTACTCTTTTCTGGCTCATAAGTGTCATTTTAGTATTTTTATATAGTATTTTATTTAACATACTACATACTCCACAGGATCCAAATTTGATGTTTACACTTTTATTTTATTACATTATCAATATAATACATGTTTTTATAATGTAATTTAATGATAAATTGAACCTCACTGATGACAAATTCTCAGTATATAAGATAACTTGTTTAACCAGTGGAACATATTTCACAGACAAGGAACTTATTTCACCAGGTGGGGAACAAATCTCACAAACCCAGAACTTATTTCACCAGGTAAGGAACAAATCTCACGAACCCGGAACTTATTTCGCTAGGTAAGGAACAAATTTCACAAACCCAGAACTTATTTCACCAGGTAAAGTGTGGAACTTATTTTATAGAGATGGAACAATTTTAATTATATAGAAATTATCTGTGAAAAAAATTCTCCCAGAACATATTTCCTGTGATATTAGTTCCACTGGAACTTTTTTCACAGGAAACAATTTTGGCTCACATATCAAGTATTAGTTCCAGATGTCCATATCATGGTGTTGCCAACAAGGAAAATACAAAAATGTATATATGTCCCAAGTGCAGCCATATCATGCATATGGGTTTAAGGTCCCTGTTTGATTCAGAAATAAACATATTTGAGTTGATTAACTTTAAACATGTTATGGCTGTGCTCAAACTTGACTATCTACAAGCATTTGCGAAAAAGTTATTTTCTTACAAGAATTTCTACTCTTAATTATCATTGTTTCAGCTAGTGGAAACTGTCTTCAAGTTCAAATTATGAGGAAATTCAAATTCAGGTGTACATGTTTTTTTACACCTGATTTTCTCTTAAGTATGTTTTTTCTGTTTGTTTCGAGTAAAAGAGTGTACTTTACTACGAAGAGCTTTGCTTAAAATGCTTACAAAGGGTCGTCCATTCTGTAAAAAAGGAATTCTTGAAGTGAAATTTGTTTGGGATCACCAGGCACAGGGGGCCGACATTTTTCAAATGTTGATGACGTTCTTCGCATTCTTCACACTTCCGGTTTATTTATTCTCACCATGCTTCCCTGTTGATACTTATTTTCCATACCATCATGGTTGATGCTTTGTTGAGTGATGCTGAAAAAGTGTTTATCATACATGGCATTCAGGTTTTAATCCTATTGAGTTTTATTCACTGTTCAATTGCTCTCGCTTATGCAATATAGCTGTCTTACTTCGGAATCCGGGTCCGTTCGCGCCCAATCACGTTCGCCCCCATGCACGTTCGCCCCCCTTTCACTTTCGCACCCTACACGTTCGCGCCCAATTTTTGTTGGTTTTGTGTTTAATAATTTGTAAACGAGTTTTGGTAAGAGTATTGCTATAAATATATATCTTTTCATTGTTTCTAAATAAAGTGAGATTCTGACAAGGTTTTTTTTGTCATGGTAAATATATTGCTATAAACTTTTTTTTTTTCATTGTTTCTAAATAAAGTGAGATTCTGACAAGGTTTTTTTTGTCATGGTAAATATATTGCTATAAACTTTTTTTTTTTTCATTGTTTTTAAATAAAGTGAGATTCTGACGACCAGTATTTTATTTTTGTGTTGAATAATTTTTAATCATGTTTAGGTAAGTGTATTGCTCTATATATATAAACAAGTCTAAATTGAAAACAACGTTCAAACCTATGATTGCGTTGGATAAAAACCGCAATTTTTATACTTGTGCATGCAAAACAAATTTCTTGTTAGAGGGGTCTAAATACAGCACAAACAACATTTTCCAAAAGACCAAAAGAGCAAAAAAGTATATTTTAACAAAACGCATTTGACTAACAGGTCGAACAACAAATGTTCTTAAACCCTGCTGACTGCCATTGGCGATATATATATATAAAAAAAAATTTTCATTGTTTCTAAATAAAGCGAGATTCTGACAATGTCTTTTACATTTAATAATTAATCATCAAATCAATTTAAAAACAATATTTCATTTAAAAATTCCCGAATTTTTACTTATGAAAAATATTTTGATATAAACATCTACTAAACATCTAAAAATTTATCAGGTTTTTGAATAAAAAAAAAGGTGCGAACGTGTAGGGTGCAAACGGACCTAGGGGGCGAACGTGTGGGGTGCGAACGTGTAGGGTGCGAACGTGTATTGGGCGCGAACGGACCCGATACCCTTACTTCGTATGTCTAATGGGGGGGGGGGGGGGCTCGGTGGTCGAGTGGTCTAAGACAGTATTAGTCTAAGTAGTTACTACTGTAATCACTAGCCAGTTAACGCCAATGTTGTTAACTGGCTCATGTATGTGTTGTTATTGTTATTAATGTCGGCAAAAAGCTATACAGAGAATTTTCTATTCTATTCTATTCTATTCTATTCTTTGTAAATTGTATGAAAACACCCCAGATCACTTACTCAAGTTACTGCCTGCATTTGTATACTATTTATAAAACATACTTAATATAATATGAGGCAGGTGCTACCTGTTCAGCTCCAAAGGGAAAGGTTACTGTTTATACATGATCCATCAGGGGTTCAAATTAGCGGTGGTCCGAGGTCCGCGACCTTCCATTTTTGCAGTCAGACTTTCGTTTTGGTTACAAGCTACGCCCGACGGACCTTCGGTTTGAAAGAAAATAAGAATAAACTTTGCTGACCTTTTTAAACAAAAATTTCCAAACAATCTCAAAATTTATTTTCATCATTATTATTCATGACAGCGATGTTCATTTTGTTCAACCGCTAGCTTTATACCGAAAATTGCCAACTAGTAATGTGTAAATTTGAGTAAAATCGTATCTGACTGACAAAACAACATTGATAAACCAGAAATGAAGAAAACAACAAAAAACGGATCCTATTCCGGAGCGGATAAGGGTAATTCCGGGTTTGCCGGTCAAATACAATGAAAAAATAATAATTCCAGGCAGTTGACAAAATACATCTATGATGATAAAATATAAACACTAGAATTGGAAACCAAAAGATATATTGAAAAGAAAGAAAAAGTAGTAAATATTTTTTTACAGAAACTCAAAATTACTTTTAGTTCATAAATTTTCATCTCAAAATCAAAAAAAATGTGACAGTAATTTTCTTTATCATCAATAAATATTGATATTACATGTAGATTTTTGTATAGTGTAAACATATAACATTGTACTACAATTCCAAGAGGTAATGTCTTCTCAATTTTAAAGGACCATTACAAATTATTAATGGAATTATTATTTTTATACGACCGCAAAAATTAAAATTTTTTTGGTCGTATATTGGTATCACGTTGTCGTTGTCGTCGTCAGCGTCGTCCGAAAACAGATGGTTTCCGGATAATAACTTTAGTATAAGTAAATGGAAATCAATAAAATTTTAACACAAGGTTTATAACCACTAAAGGAAGGTTGAGATTGATTTTGAGGGTTATAGTCCCAATTGTTTAGGAATTAGGGGCCAAAAAAGGGGCCCAAATAAGCATTTTTGTAGTTTCCAGACAATAACTTGTGTTAAAGTGTATGAATCTCTCTGAAATTATACCACAAACTTCCATACAACAAAGGGATGGTTAGGATTGACTTTGAGGGGTTATGGCTCAAACCATTTAGTAATTGGGGGCAAAAAAATGTGAAAAACAAGGGTTTTTCTGGTTAAAGGACAATTGAGACAATTTAAAAGCAGTGTAAGGGAGGTAATCCAATTCAAATTAAAGAACACTGTTTGATTACCTCACTTACACTGCTTGTAAATTATGTATTAAGAAATGATGATTGTCTTGAGGTGATTAGCTGTCAATTTATTTTTAGCAGTTACTATTAATTAATATTAATTTTAGCCATGACTATGTATGTCATTTTATATTTTAAAACTTTTATGATGTATTTAAATGGGTAATTTTGGTTGCAAACTGCATTAGAAATTTGAATTGAGATACTGACCATATCTTGAGGGAAAGATTTTTTTTGGGGAATAAGGGAAAGGGGGGAGGTGAAAAAAATTGGAGGGAGGACAATTTTTCTCATTTCAGATTTCAGAAATTAAAAGAAAATTTCTTCAAATATTTTTTTTTGGGGGGGTTAATATTCAACAGCATAGTGTATTGCACCGGGGTAAAATAAAAAATTTTTGGTAGGGGGGGTCAATTCGCAACAGCATAGTGTATTGCACAAAAGCAATAAATTGAATATAAATTCAAATCATATAACCAATTTGAAGTTCTTTGACTACAGTTATTCTGTGTCAGAAACCTATTAAGTGTCAAAAATTTAGTTACAATCCAAATTCAGACCTGTATCAAGTGTGAATATTGTGTCCATTTTGGCCCAACTTTTCAGGGTTGGACATCTACGGTGGTAATCCAGCTGCGCTCAGCGAAGCTATTTATTTCATTGTATTTGACCGGCAAACCTGGAATTACCCTTATCCGCTCCGGAATCGGATCCGTTTTTTTATGTTTTCTTCATTTCCGGTTTATGGCATCCAATGTTTTTCAATGTTGTTTTGTCAGACAGATACGATTTTACTCGGATTTACACATTACTAGTTGGCAATTTTCGGTATAAAGCTAGCGGTTGAACAAAATGAACATCGCTGTCATGAATAATAATGATGAAAATAAATTTTGAGATTGTTTGGAAATTTTTGTTTAAAAAGGTCGGCAAAGTTTATTTTTATTTTTTCTTTCAAACCGAAGGTCCGTCGGGCGTAGCTTGTAACCAAAACGAGAGTCCGACTGCAAAAATGGAAGGAGGGGACCACCGCTTATTTGAACCCCTGAAAGTCATGAAAAATTGCTGATTAATGTTGACTAATAACAGTCAGGGATATATAAACTCTATAGGGTTATTACAGAAAAATAACATACATATGTTATTGTGGACTAAAAAATCAAAGAACTGTGATAACATATGTATGTTACATGTTACAAAGGGACAATGTACATCATTAGTTTAGTTAAAATGTATAAAAGTTCTATTGATATTACTTTTGTCTATATGTATACTTAACTATTGAAAGATATAACAGTTCATAGTTTGCCAATTTTGCATAGTACACCTATATGTTATTACAGAAAAAATATGCCTGTAATAACTAAAGGGTGTTATCACAGCTTCTCTATATCACTTCAAAGCATTTACTCAGACATACATCATGTTTAATTACAATGTATTTTAATTTATTGTAAGAAATAATGACCAGAGCATGTAATGAGGTTCTGTGCAAGTTTCTCAGTAATTCCCAAGTGTCTTATATAATAAGTTACATTCCTTTAATGACCTAGCCTTGTTATCACAGCTAAGTTTATCCCTTAATAGCCTCGTCTCATTGATTTACCATGGTTAATCAAAAATGAATTAATTTAATTAAAAAAATTAGTTATCAAGGCTATGCATTTAGTTTCTGCACAAAGTCTCAAGAGTTCCCTAGAGCCCACTATAAATGAAATAATTTTACAAATAACAAACATATGTTATTACAGATTTAGAAAATTTAAGGAATAAAGAGTAGACAACTCATGAAAGTATCTGTAATAACACAAGCAAGTTATTTTCTGTAATAACCCTATAGAGTTATATCTTTGACTGAATAATTGCACCAACTTCTGTAATGTATAATTATGCATATCCAATATTCTTGATAACTTCTAATAAACACGATAAAATCATAATCAACATAAATGCTATATACTGCAAAATCATCCCTACTCATTAAAGGTGATGAAATGATTTTAATATAAATATTTTACAATAAAAAATGAAATCTTAAGATAAATATTTAAAACAATATATTCGAATAAATGTCTGCTCAAATGAAAATTAGATCTTTGAATATGCATCAAAGGCACAATTTTGTATCGTTTAAATTTGCTATTATTCATAAAATTCATTAATATTTATGAACTGCAAGTCAAATAAATGTCATTTTTATCCCTAGTAAATATTTTTTTAAATTGGGGTCGGATCGACTTTAGATATGGCATTGGGCCAGAACAACATAAAATGGTATGACTTGGGGCTGATTCGAAAGCTTAAATTTGCATTCTCGTATGTTTTTTAACATATTAAGGGCCAGTCTTTGTAAGAATCAGGCAAATTCAGACCCAGCCAAACTTAAATTGTTTTAACAGGTCAGGAGGTCCAGTAACAAATATTTTTTACTGGACCTTCATTGCTGTTACAGGACACACTCATTATCACCGGTGAGCAGCGCGAAGCACTGCGAACTTGCTAGGGGGGTCTGGGGGTATGCCCCCTCAGAAAAATTTTGAAAAATTAGATGCAAAATCGTGGCGTGCTGTACTTTGATCATCTGCCTTCCGTTTTTGACCAGCCACGGCCCATCATAAAAACGGAGGAAACTCATGTTATTGTTTACAACATGTGTTTCCAGCGCATTTATATTATTGCATTCTGATTGGGTTACTATTTGTGTTGCCCATATATATCTATAAATATGACTAGGGTATTTCCGCGATCCTAATTAATATAAGGACAATTAATTGTTTTTCATTGATCTCAGAAGGAAAACAATATTTTGTGTTTGATATAGCAACACATTTTTCCCAATTTTAATACTGCATGCTGCAAAAAATGTACAGGATAGGAGGTCCTGTAGTTCACAGGATGGTGGCGGACCTTCAAGTTTTTACAGGTCATGACCCGCGGTCCGACGATGTTTGGGTTGGACTTTATTTAGAAAAAAAATTAAAACATGGCAGAAAAAAAACCCACCTACCTAACCACCCTATTTTGAAGGTATCCTCATCCTGAGTTAGAAATGGTAGGTCATTCGTTTCTGTGTGTATGGTAATTCGAGAAATATCTAGATGAAGTTTCGCTAGAATGATAGCAAATTACAGAGTTATCTCTCCTTAATTGTTCATTTCTAGTGCATTTCAACCAAATTATATCTTGAATTACCAGAACAGGGAAAGGAAACGAATGTTATATTCATGCACCATTATACATTCTGAACCTAAATTAATGTAAAGCTGAGTGGGTTTTTGTTCGTCATGTTTTCACCACTGCCAGCTGATTCTTAGGCAGATTGGCACTTAAATATTTCATGTATTTCAAAAAATATAATTGTGACAATGAATAATTTTAATACTTCTAAGATCATGATAGTGATTCATTTGAAGGTACAATAAAACATATAAACATGACATCTACAGTTATTTCAGCTATCAGCAATGATTGCAGAACAACAAAAGAACAAACTAAAAAATCAGTTGAAAAGTGCTTTAAAACTCTTCAGATGTAGACAGGGCACAAAAACAACAACAAAAATGTAACATGACTAACAAATGCACTTAAGACATAAAGTACAGATCTGAGAGAATTCAGTTTCTGACAGCTAGCTATAGTTCTAAGCCAATGACAACTACATGTAATAAAAAAATCATGTATCTAAGATTGAAATATAAATCAGTACACATCCAACTGTTAAACATCTAATGTATTTAGTGTAAAGACTACGTTAATTGACAGAGAAAAATATGATCTTGCACAATGTGTTATTGCGATATTTGAAGAATTGACAAAAATGGAAAATTAATTATTGTGATTTCAGAAAAATCTGCAGACATATTTATGTATCAAATATCAGAATGCAAGTTCTTATTATTGCGATACTAAACATGTAATCCAGTCACATTATTCACATCAATAAAAACATCACAATAATTTTTGAATTTACAGTAAGTAATTTGTGGTAAGGAAATCTTAATTTACCAGTAATGCATTAAGACTATTTTACCCTCTAGAAGTCTTATTACACAAGTTTGGTTGTTTTAAATTGCCAAACTGCCTTTTTCATTAAAGTGTAGCCCAGATGTTTACTTCATACATTTTATATATTCATATAATTATGATTTGTACAAATTAGAACCAATTTTATTTTAGGATAACTGTAGGGAGGATGGACGTGGATATGAGGATTATAGACACATGACACTGGAAACTGGCGTTGTATCAAACACAAGTGGATCCTCAAGAGTTAGACTGGTTTGTTTTACAAATATGAAAATAAGAAGATGTGGTATGATTGCCAATGAGACAACTCTCCACAAGAGACCAAATGACACAAAAATTAACAACTATAGATTGACGTACGACCTTCAACAATGAGTAAAACTCAAACCAGATAGTCAGCTATAAAAGGCCCCGAAATGACAAATGTAAAATAATTCAAACGAGAAAACTAACGGCCTGATTTATGTTCAAAATAATGAACGAAAAACAAATATGATATACAGAAACAAACGACAACCACTGAATTACAGGCTCCTGACTTGGGACAGGCACATACAGAATGTGGCAGGATTAATCTAGTTTGATGGTGCCAACCCTCCCCTAACCTGGGACAGTGGTGTAACAGTACAACATAAGAACAACGTACACAAAGTACACCAAAAAAAGTACAGTGGCATTAAGCTATTTAATTGTTATATCCAAAAGTATAAATCAATACCCTTGATTTGTTACAGAATAATATATTGTGGATCTAAAAAGATTTGACCTGCTAAAATTAAGTTTGACCTAGAGTAATAATCAACATAATTATGTTTTGAAATGGTAGATATGATATATTATATCAATTTTGATCCCCATTTTAAAAAGATTAGCTCACAAAATTATGTTAACTGTTTAAAATGAATGTATCAGCCATGACCCAAAGCTTTTTTGCTGCTCTCACAAATAGCTTCATACTATGACTTGAAGCATATAGTTTATGAATATTTACTTAATAATCTTTAGATCTTTGTTATAATCTTTTTGTACAACCTCTTGAATTAAATTTCTTATATGTTGCTTTTAACAAAACTTTCATAATTTTTCCTTATTTTAGCAGAACAAGAGAACATGTTTAAAAATATCACTGCCAAAAATTGGTATCAGTCATTTAATTCATATTATATATGCCTTTATAATGCTCAAAATCATAAAGCTTGGGCTGAAAACTTGTTAGCAAGATTCTTATCTAACATGTTGTAGCGCCGATCGGAATTGTTATGAACTTTTGTTCAATGAAAATAGAATTCTTTTCAAGTAAATGAATGTTTTATTTAATTATATTAATATTCAAGTTTCAAAGGTGTGTAAAATAATAATTAATGCAATGTATGTGCAAAATATACCCGAATACAATAAAATCTTTAGACTGTAATATTATGAACTGCTCTGGTGAACGTCAGATTTCAAACTGAAAAACTGTCAGACTCTTTTTAGCATCTTGTGCTAAAAATAACTACACGATTACATAGTCCCTATTTCCGGTCAACATGTAAACAGATAACGAAGACATTTAAGGACAAGTTAATGACTATTGTATCAAAAGCATATATAATAAATATCTGGGAAGGTAATTAATTGCATGTTAAACATATAATAACGTTTAAAAACATAGTTGTCAAGTGAATTTATACGCAAAACATCTGGGCCGACATGAAGACAATGGGACATGAATGTCATATTTGCGGATAATATATTGCTGAAATTATGAAATAGAATTGAACGGAATAATTGTTCATTATGAAAATAATAGCTTCTAACTTTGCACAACACATGTCTTGAACAGTACTTAAATTTTGGATAAACAGTATATTTTTGTTTACCTTTCAGGCTAATACAGATATATTGGTTGGTATAAAGGCAGAGTTAGGTACACCTGCACCAGATAAAGATGACAAGGGAAGACTGGAGTTTTTTGTTGATTGGTAAATATTTTGAAGAACTAACACAGATTAACTTTGAGAATCTATTAAACAATGTATTGGATTTGTTATATTCAAATATCAAAGTCTAATGACCATATAATTTGAATTAATCATGTTTACTGTTTTGAGAGGTTAATAATCCGTGACAATTGTATGCTCCACTTACAATAGTAGAGGGGCATTATGTTTTCTGGTCTTTGCATCCTTCTGTCCACCTTTAAGTCCATCCTGTATCAGGTTAAAGGTTTTTGGTTAACTTAAGGTAGTTTAACGTGAAGGTGTGGTCACCTCTGATTTTTGAAACTTAGTACACAATTTTTATGTTATATGCAAAATGATGTTTTTGACCCTGATGACAGGGTTCACTGGACATAAAAATATGATAATAGGAAATAAGTACATTCTCAGGTCAAATAGTTTGGTTAGGGAACTTGAAACTTAATTGACATGTTCATTGTGAGGTGAATTTAAGAATTATATGAGCTTGCTTTACGGTTCACTGAACATTGACAAATAGCTTAATTTAAATTCTACAAAAATAATCCATATTAATACAGTAAGTTTATTTATTAAAAGATTTTGAAAAATATTCTCATTCACAGATTTAGCTCCATGATAAGTCATATGTAGAGATTAGAACTGTTTCTAATTTTGTGCTTTACAAAACTGCTTATACTCTGAAATTTTAAAGAGACCAGTCTTCTATCATGATTGAATGATGTGTTAGGAGCCCTGTAAAAGTAGATTTCAAGAACCACATGTCTGTATATTTTTATTTTGATATCTTTCATCAGTTACTAAAAATCACCATAATTCATTATAAAGATCTTACACTAACAGGAGTCAGAACCACCTTTTGTGTATTGTATTTTAACATGTTTAACGTGGTATAATTTTAAAATTCAGCTCAGCAAATGCCACACCAGAATTTGAGGGTCGCGGAGGAGAAGAACTTGCATCAGAGATCAGTAATATGTTAATTAGAGTATATGACTGTCCTGGGTGTGTAGATCTACAGAAGTTATGTATTATACCCAAACAGCAGTGCTGGATATTGTATATTGATATACTGGTAAGTTTTGTCATAGTCAAAGATTATTCTGCACAATTCAAATGCAGATTTCTGCTTTTGGTCATCTAGATTTCTTGATTGTAGATGGTCATTTTCTTTGCTACATCTGTTTTCGCTTTCTTTTTTTTTATTAGCAAAATCATCTTTATAAAATGTTTCATAAAATATCAACAGAATAGTATAATTAATCAGCTATAGCATGCATGCATTTAAAAAATATAAATATGAATTTAGTTATGGTGTTCTTTATTTGTATACACAACAAAGCCTTGATTGCCAAGTAATATATGTATATGTATACACAACAAAGCCTTGATTGCCAAGTAATATATGTATATGTATACACAACAAAGCCTTGATTGCCAAGTAATATATGTATATGTATACACAACAAAGCCTTGATTGCCAACTAATATATGTATCTGGTAAAAATCAAATCATACCATGGTTCAAACCTTGCTGTTATTATGTGCAAACATACAAGGTGCACTTTTTGATGGGTATGTAAAAGATTTTATGACTTACTAACCACAAAATATCCTGTATTACTAAAGCAGAAAATACATGCAAAAACATTGATGCATTGGGTACAAATCAAAGGAAGATGTGATCAGATTTTCTAAAATTGTTGAACTTGTATTATATTCAAAGGCATTAACTTTTTCATATTAATTGCCTTGTACAGAACTTCAACCTGTTTTTCACCATTGAAGAAACATTGATTTCAATGTCAGAATTGTTCAATTAGCTCTTTATAAAAGTAAACAACCCACTAGCAAGAAAATACAGAAGTATTGACAGTTTCACTTCATAGTTTATATAATGTAGGCTGTTTAAATGCATAGGTCGGTCTTGAACATTAAAAATGTTTGTTGATAAAATAAACGTTTTATTTCAGTTGTTAGAGTGTGGAGGTAATCTGTTTGATGCAGCATCAGTTGCAGTTAAGGCAGCAATGTTTGATTTAAAGTTAGTATACATTTTATTCACAAAACTGATTTCATTGTACAATATGTTTGCTTGTTAATCTTCTAGAAGTTTTTCAGGAAATTCTCTTTTATCTTAGTTTTAATCCTTGGAAAAAATGCAAACCAGTAAGATTACAGTTTAGTAAATGTTTTGTCTATTCCTCCATCTATTCATTCATTCATGTGATCATTTATTATAAAAACTTTTTGCATTATTTTTTTTCTTCATCCCCTCCTAAAGAACTAGCTAAACATGACTATGGCATGTCTACAAAAAGGAATGGCAATTTTGTATCTGCCTATACAATTTTATAGATTCTTACTTACATATATACCATTTTGCCCTTTCTGTTTTTTTTTATCTAATGATATTTGTGAGTTTTCGATTCAAAAACTGGAGCTGTGCTATATTTTCAACATTTGGTAGAATCTTGTATCCCTCATCTTGTATCCATGTCTTTTTCGTAATTTTGGAAATTAAAAAAAAAAAATTTCATAGTAATTTTATTACCAAATGGAATTGTTCACCTTCTGCTTTATTTTGGAAATTATAATTTTCCGTAGCAAAACAGGAAAATTGCCATATTCTAATATATAAACCAAATTGTAGAGGAATATGATATAGTAGGCTCTGATTAAAGTATTCCTAGTTTTTCAATTTTGTAAAATCTCAGTATTCCTGATACTTGAGGCAAATAAGATTTTAAGAAAGTGATAAAGTAATATCACATTTGAAGGTACATTTTGACAAATAAAGTGTAAATATTTATTAAATAGAAAAACAGTCATACTGTATTGTGGGATAAAGATAAATTTGTTTTACTGTCCATGCTTACTTTAAAGGATGTATGCTACCTAATAATTCATGCATTGTTTACACCCCAACTCTAGGTATTGGGTTTCTATTACAATCTATTTGTCCGTCTGTCCATTTGTTCTTCCAACACATATTTAGGTCACAATTTTCTCAGAAACTACTAAATAGAATTACTACATATTTGGTCAAGATCGTGACAGTGAGGAGTTGTAATGTGTAAGCCCTTCTTGGGTCTGTCAGATGCCTACATGCTTAGTACAACAATGCATGCATTCTTGTTAGTATTATAATGTAATGACCCATGTGGTTTTAAAGATATTGACTATTAACTAACTGTTACTTTTTTTTTGCTTTCTACAGAATTCCTAGAGTAACTGTAACACAAGATGAAGGCCACGTAGAATTAGAGATTTCAGATGATCCATATGATGTACAGACAGTTGATGTTAAATCATCTCCATGTATTGTAACACTCAGTAAGGTAAGAAGCAAAATTTATCTGATTCTTTGCCATGTAAACTTTCCACTACCCAGCAGATAATCATCAATGCCTGATGAGATTATACTCAAAAAGACATGTTTTTTGCAGTTAATTGAAAGAGAATGTTAAAATATGGCTGCATATCACCTAAAACTAAATGAGAAACTGGTTTTACAACTGTATTGATAGCAATATAATATTGCTGTACTCTAGAAAGCATGGACAATTAGGTTTCAAATGAAAAAAAGTGGTATGTCTCTCTATGCCGTGGTATACCTCCTAATCTATATAAATATTAAGAGTTATGCTTCAAAAGTTTTAAGCCAACTATATGTTAAGCTTTTGAATTACTTCTGTTACAACTAAAACTATAGGTACCATAGTTACAATGTACCTTTACCAAGTGTATTACAGGTGATTAATTCTATTTTCATTTTATCCAAAGCTATACCTACCAATAATATCAGTTAAAGATTTTTTCATTGTATTTCTGATAAAGAACTATAGGGCACTGATCAAGAGGGGTAACTTCTGATCGCCTTCTCTGGATGTCGTTTATGGTACACTGCTGATCAAAATTTATTGCAATACAGTATTTAAGTTAAATTCAAACTTAAGTGATTCATTGCAAGAGTATTGATGAATATATGGATGAATTTTGCTATGAATATTGTTTTGAAGTATTTTAATTTTAAGCCAAAATTTTATATATATAATAGTATCACAATTAGTTCTAAATAAAAATATTATGTTCAGCCAATGTTATCTTTAGTTGTGATCAGAGATAGGTTGCTGTACAGATATTTGAGTTTGGGTGTATTTTTAAAATAGTAATGAGTTGAATGATTTAATTAAATAAAAAAACCAAACTAACTGCAAGAAATAAGGTAAATGTATTAGAACCTATAAAAATACTGTTCTATTGTTCAAGAACTGCATCAAATAAGAGCAGTGAAGTTTCTGTAAAAATAGAAGAAACAAAATACAAAAGATATTTGTGAGGATTTATTACTACATATGCTTTTTTGTCATCATGGACCTTGTAAGTCATCATTTCTGAACATTTTGAAAATAAAATCAGAAATATTGCATAACAAAACAGCATAACCAATAGATCTAAGTAGTTTCAATTCCTTGTCCTATAGTAACAGTCTGATAATATTTATAGATTGGCCATTGCCATGTTGTGGATGCAAGTCAGAAAGAAGAGGCATGTTGTCTAGCAAGGTAATTTAGCTGAAAACAAATATATGTCTGTTTCCTGCCTCCAACCATTTTAAAATAGGTCTGGTCGGTCGGGATTTTATTTTATTCTTTGCATGTTAACAAAATCTGTTTTCTCAGAGTTCAGTCCCGTTTAACACTCGACATGCGTCAATCGTATTACATATTTGAGTGAATAATTTTGTACAAATCAGATTTTGTAGTCAAATAAGAAGGCTCTTAACACTTATTCTTGAAAAATTTATAGCCTTTCCAAAAACTTAAGAATAAGTGTTAAGAGATATAATATTTTAGGGTCGGCAATCAAACATAGGGTCGGTAAAGAGACAAGAAACAAGCATACATTTTTTTGGCCTTATAACTGTGAGAGAAAGAATGAATGTACCTGAGACAATAATCCATTTAAATACTTAAAAAAAATATATATATTATTAGAACAGTTCTTTCATTACTGTTTTTCAATGATTATAACTGGCGCTGTACATAGTAAGTTAAAGATAGTTCACAGAGCTGATAAGTGGTACTCTTTTTTTAAAATATTCAGTGATAACAGCTTCAATATATTTATGTACCATTTAAGATTAGTTATGTACACAAATGTGACAGGAACCCAACAATATAGAAAACCATAAGATTATCAATATAAAGTCTTCATTTATGCCAAAGTCTAAATCATTCTTATTCTAGAAAAATGTGCATAATTTGAAAAGAGAATATACAATATCTGTCATCAATTTATCTTTTTTAAAGAAAATTATGTAAAAATGATAAATAAATAACATATGGAAGAAAGTCTTTCTACAAAAGATATCAATACCATTTCAGGAATTGACATATAGGACGTTATTTTGATGAGGCACTTTTGTCATAGATTTTAATAGCTCACAAAAACTGAGATATATTTCATGTTCAATACATTGTTAAATTTCGTATAGCATATTTTTCTCCATACCATTGATGAAAGTTTGGTTCCAACAATTTAAAATTGCAATTTGGAATCATGATAATGATAATTTGTTTAATTATATTTGTAGATTAATGCTGGGGGTATCAGAACATGGTACAATCACTGGTATGAAAAAGGAAGGATCTGGAAGTCTGGACCCTTCTAGTATTGATGATATGTTAGATGTAAGTATCTACACCAAGGATAAGCATAGTTCTTGATGTTCTACTGAGTATATAACTTTACATCAAACAGGACTTTTATGTTTTGTATCCCCTGTAACACATGCTATGAACCTGGACAAAGTTTTACTTTTCTGTTGATAGTGGTGGCTGTGTCTTGCTTCATTATGTTCATTTTCATCACATGAGATTTTATTTTTTTCTGATTATTCTTATTTAAAGCTTAATTTGTAAACACCGGGACACATTCACCCATATGACACATTGTGACACACAATTTAACTTTTCATTCAAAGAGTAGCATGGGCAATTTCACTACAGCGTAACAATCTTGTATTATTTGGAGACCACAGGTCCTTGGAAGACTCACACATTTTAAGCCACACATTACTCCCTTTAAATGAATCACATTGTTGATTGTTAATGTTGTTGATCAGATAAGCTTAAGAAATATTAAGATTGATTAATTGTTGGTGTTTTAACGCCACTTTTAAGCACCACTTTTGGGCTATTTTGTGGCGGTCAGTTTTTATAGCCCGGAGAAAACCACCGACCTTCGATAGGAAAATGAAATATTAAGAGTTATCCACCTTATATAAGCAGATAGATTACAGGTTAGTCACTTTGGCCTTTGAATTTGCTGCAAAATTTATCGTGTGTCAACAGTTTTACTTTAGTCCTATTAATTGAATTTTTGTTTTCTCATTTGAATAGAATTAAGGGAGATATTTGGTTGTGTGTCATATAGCAACCCAACAACTCAAACAAAAATGCAATATAATTTATGTTAAATTTTGTTCTTATTTTTATACGCCCGTCAAAATTTTGACGGGACGTCTTATGGTATACAAATGTCCGGCGTCTGTCTGTCTGTCCGGCGTCCACACGTTGCACCGTAACTTGAGAACGACTTATCTAAAGTTCATGAAACTTAACATAGTTGTTTCTTATGATGGTCAAACGATCTGTATCATTTTTAGTGAAAATAAGATTAAAACTTTTTGAGTTATGGGACTTTGTAACTAAAACAGGGGTGGTGTTTTTTTCACATGTGGCGCCGTATCTCAAAAAAGATTTATGATTATTGCTTAAAACTTTACACACTTCTTAGTTATATTAATCTAAAGATCTGTATACTTTTTGGTGATGATTCAAATTTTATTTTAGAGTTATTGAGTTTTTTGTAAAAAAAGGGGGGGGGGGTTTCACATGTCGCGCCGTATCTCAAAAATGATTTATGATTATATGATTATTGCTTAAAACTTTACACACTTCTTAATTATATTTATCTAAAGATCTGTATACTTTTTGGTGATGATTCAAAATTTTTGTTTTAGAGTTATTGATTTTTTTATAGAAAAAGGGGGTTTTCACATGTCGCACCGTATTTGAGAAACTATTTATGATTATTGCATAAAACCTCACACACAAGACGACGGGCGTATCATGTAATCGTGGCGCAGCTGTTTATTTTTTCATGAAATAAGCTACTGTTTATAAAAGACTCATTCACATGTTTTATTTAAACAGTTTATATTCTTGTCTTATTTGTTTCACAGACTGGTAAAAGAGTAGGAATATCTTTAAACAAGTCTTTACTGGAGGCATTGGAGGAAGAACAGAGACAGGGAAAAAAGAAAGGTCGTACTGGTTTCCTTCGGTAACAGAAAGTTTAAAATTATATGCCTTCATATTTGAATTGAAAAGCAGAAGGAATTGGAGCCACAATGAAAACAATACAATGCAGTGTCTAATAATGGAAATAATTATTGTTAGATCAGAACTATTAAATATTAACGTATTGTTATCTGGTAACATTTATGAGTGATATGATATTTCGCACAATGTTAGTAGAAGTGTTAAGTCATGAACCATGTCTCATGATGCCTAGAGCTTTGTATTATTGTCAATAAATTTTAAACTTCAGGAGGAAACAAAATCTAACAAATGGTCAATAGATTGTTTCAGGGCTATTCCATTAAAAAGGAGGTACTAGGGTCGGAAGGCAATTTTTAAGTACCCCCATGACCAAGAGGAATGTACCATGTATCTTAACACCAACCAACAGGAAGTCGTTTCATGATAATACAAGAACCAACTGGAATATATCTAGCTTAATTTTTACTGGCCCTTCAAAATTGAGAAGAAATTACCTCTTGGAATTGTAGATATATGTATACTCTATAAAAACATCTACATGAAATATCAACATTTATTAATGATAAAGAAAATTACTGTCACATTTCATTAGATTTTGACATGAAAATTTGTGAACTAAAAGTTATTTTGAGTTTCTGTAAAAAATATTTCATGCTTTTTCTTTCATTTCCATATATCTTTTGGTTTTCAATTCTAGTGTTTATATTTCATCATCATAGATGTATTTTGTCACCTGCCTGGAATTATTTTTTTTATTGTACTTGATCGGCAAACCCGGAATTACCCTTATCCGACCCCGGAATCTGATCCGGTATTGTAATCTTCTTCATTTCCGGTTTATGGCATCCATTGTTTTTCAATGTTGTTTTTGTCAGTCAGATACGATTTTACTAGTATTTACACATTACTTGTTGGCGATTTTCAGTATAAAGCTAGCGGTTGAACAAAATTAGCATCGCTGTCATTAATAATAAAGATAAAAATAAATATATAAATTTTGAGATCGTTTGGAAGTTTTGGTCCCAAATTGAAAATTGGGAAAAACGTAGGGTATTTGCCATTGCCAATAGGAATGGGTCTGGTATTTGGACCCTGTGGAATACTAGAAAAATCCCTGGAGGGGCATACGATCTCAATAGTAATATGGCTTTAAAATGACCATACTGATGGTTAAAAAGGTGGGCAAAGTTAATTTTTATTTTCTTTCAAATCGAAGGTCCTTCTGGCCTAGCTAGTAATCAAAACGAAAGTCCGATTGCAATAGTGGAAGGTCGTGGACCTCGGATAATTTGAACCTCTGAATATTATTTTCATTAGAATTTGACATTGTTCGTCATGTGCTTGTCATTAAAGGGAAGTAACTCTTGCACTTCCGGAACTGGTACCATAGGTAGAATACAACGTTGCGCTTGCCGCTGCGTAAGTCGCGGGAACAGTTATGTTTTCTAAAATATCACGATATGAGCAGGAGACAAAAACAATCGGTTATTTAATTCCTTGTAAAAACAAAAAATAATAAATAACGAAAAATAACACAATGAAACCGACATTCACGAAAACTGACTGTCAAAGAAGACCAACAACCAACAATACTTAGTTTCTCTAAACACCAAGGGCCACTGGCCATAAACGCTTCAACACATCAACAACCAACGGGATTTTTTATAATTGCCGTCCGACCCTGGTACATTCTTTTTAAGGGAATAGCCCTCAACTATAAATGTACATGATTTGATTTTGTATAAAAATGACAGTTAGAACAGTACATGTCAGGCTTATATTTTCTTTCCATCGACTACCATTAGTATTTTAAAGCATGAGGTTTTATGATATAATTTTTGGCTTAAAAAATGGGTTGAACCAGTAAATGAGACAGAAAAAAATTAGGGCACTTAAAAAATGAGAAGTTTATTTAGAACTTCTGAAATCAGATTCCACATAGGCCCAAGTTGCAAGTAGATAAAGGTGAAGTAGAACCCTTACTAAGGTTCCCTTCCCTTTCCTTAAATGTTATAAGTTGTCATCCAATGATTAATAGATCAATCTATCAAGCTTGTAAATCTCACACGCCTACTTTGTTGTTACTTATTTGAATATGCAGGGTCTTTTTGTATTGTTTATTAAGGCCTAATATATCTGTTCTAAAGATAACTATTGATTGAAGTGACTTCCCCATGTAATATGTATATTGAACAGCAAAATGCGATTGTTCTAGTTTACTTGCAGTACACACCGATTACAGCTGCAGTGATCCTTGTTCTTTTAACTAAGGGTATTAAATACAGTTTCAAGGGAGTTAACTCTTGGTGTGACGTTTAGCTCTCAAATTCCTGAGAAAAAACATCCTTTTCTGCTAGATGTCATACGTGTGATGGATTTAACACAGAAACAAACTAGGTCATAGAACACCAAGATGACCTTGTGATTAGTGTAAAAAAACAGTCACATAGAATAACAAATCGGTCTGCTGTGACACATGTGGAATATGTTTTCATATAGACTGCCAAGTCATACCAAATCATATATGCTGTCATGAACAACAGTAACGTAACGTGGCATTGTCTTCAATGTGGCATGCCAAATTTTTCTACTAGCTTCAATACATACACCGTTGAAATATAAATAACTTACCAAAGTCTAATCTCACAAACCAATATTAGTCTAATAGGTAGTCCAGGTGCACCAAAAGCAGCATCCTCACCAATTCCTAAAAAATCTGCAGCTTACGTAACAAAAAAAACAAAAACAGCAAATGAAAAGATAAAAGACCTCTAAAAATATTGAACCTCATCTTTCAATCAATACAAAACAAAAAGACAAAATGCCTAGAATGCTATTTATGATTGATACTGTAAACCTGACATCATCCTCTGCACTGAAACCTGGCTTGATACAAATATATGATCCTACAATTACTTTCCATCAGAGTTGTATAATGTGTTTGGACATGACAGACCACAAAAAAACAGCTAAAGTCAATGTGGGTCCCATTGATATAACAAAAGAGTTCATCAGCTCAGAAATAAAAGCACTACAAACAGATTGTGAAATAGTCTGGGCAGAAATTATGATTACAGGTTGAAGAAATATAGTATTACTATTCTATAGACCTCCATCTGACACGGGTTATACAAACATAGTTTACCATGGATAAACCTGTTCAGCATCAACATAAAATGTTCTAGATATAATAAATAAATCAAACCTACACGAAATTGCCAACACTCCAATAAGAAAAGAACTAATACTTGACCTTATCTGTATCAACAATCCCACTGTCATAAATAAAGTAACAACTCTTATCATCTATTGAGCTAAGTGACCATGGTACTGTCTATCCTGAAGCAAACATATGGCTTAAGAGAATTAGAGAAACACCATGTAAAGTGTACAAGTACAACAAAGCAAACTGGGAATCCATCAAATTAGACCTAGAAAAACAAAACCACACAGAACTGTTAAAAATGTATTCAAGCACAAGTGTAAACAACATTTGGGAACTATTCAAAACAAAACTCATTGAATCAGTGGAACCAAACATACCATGAACACTGCTATCATACAAACAAAGATTACCAGAAATAAATGAAACTCAGAAGACTCATTAACAAGAAAAATAAACTGCAAAAGAAGAGAAAAGATAAAAATTACTAAATACAAACAGCTCAAATCACAAGTACAAAAAAAAGGGTGGAAATACATCGAGAAATTAATATGTGACTTAGGGAAGAGAGGCGAAAGATACCAAAGGGACATTGAAACTCAGAAGTCGAAAATTAACCGACAACGCCATGGCAAAAAAAGAAAAAGACCAAAAGACAAACAATAGAGCACAAATCACATGTACAACATAGAAAACTAAAGACTGAGCAACACGAAACCCCACCAAAAACCGGGGGTGATCTCAGGTGCTCTGGAAGGGTAAGCAGATCAAGTTCCACATGTGGCACCTGTCATGTTGCTCATGTAAGTACAGACCCGGTGATAAGTCTTATCCGGTAAGTCAAATTCGGGAAAAAAAGAATGGGATTGTAGTTACAACAGTTTTTGGTGGGGTTCGTGTTGCTTAGTCTTAAGTTTTCTATGTTGTGTCATCTGTACTATTATTTGTCTGTTTGTCTTTTTATTTTTGGCCATGGCGTTGTCAGTTTGTTTTCGATCTATGAGTTTGACTGTCCCTCTGGTATCTTTCGTCCCTCTTTTGGAACATATTCGTCATCATCTGTGAAGCAGATATTCCATAACAGTCAACCAACTCGTGATGGCGTACGTAAAATTTACAAAGGGATGATTTCAATTTCATTACTAGGAAATCTTGGTTTAATAGCTTCCTTGTGAGCAGCAACCCTCTATCAAGTAAATAACAATAGGAAATACAAGCCCTGGAATATCGTATACGTATCAACTGGGATATATATACTCCATATGCAGGCGCTGCTAGAATGTTTCTACATAGAAATGGAAATTTCATAATTGTCGTAAAGATTTGTTCTCAAACGACCCTCATTGTCAATTTCTAGAATAAGTCAAGACACGAGGCAGCCTCCACTGTATCTGCTGTATCCTTTATCTCTAGTTCGATGAGATACTTGCGTTCAACATAGTCACCTTGAACTTTGAATCATTTAGTGAGAGGACATCATCTATATAGCGGAAAGTGAAGTTAAAGGATAATGCTACCCTCTTTTCTTTCTTCCTTAGAAGCTCCTGTATGAAGTCAGCCTCATGAATAAAGGAAAAAGTCGACAAGAAGAGGAGCACAGTTGGTTCCCATGAGAATGCCGATTGTTTGTTGAAAAAACACGCCCTCCAAACGTAAAAGATATGTTGTCAATCAAGAAATCAAGCATCTTGATAATGTCAGTTTTAGAGAAGTTTTGTTTGAATCAGAGTGACGTTTTACAAAATACGAGTTATCCCTCCCTATATATATAGCTAAGACAAGATACTTGTATCTACGTTGACCATTCTATTTTACGAAACAAAGCAGGACCAACTCTTTCAATTTGTCTTTTACTTTGGAATGAGGAATACTTGTGTAAAGTGTAAATGTTTTAATACTATTGCAAGATGAAAGAGTCTTAGATTGTATATACTCTAACAGATCTTTGGAATATTTTAGTATCCACATCTGATTCACACCACCTCTAGAATAGGTAGTTTCACAACAACTTAAAAGCCAGGCTTTGATTGCTGATAGAATTGATGTTGATAATTTAGAAAGAGGTTTCGTGGAGCAATTGGAAGACCCAACAATATAACGTTGTTTGTTAAGTAATTTAGGTATCAAATGCAGTGAAGGAATATCCAGTTATTCATCTTTGGTTGAAATTCCAAACAAACATAGAAACAGACCTATGATTATCCAAGATGTCCTCCTTGGTAAGTGTCGAAGGGGTATATGTTGAGTTTCCAAGTAAATTGTCAATACCTAATTCATTTATCAAGCAGTGATTTACACACAGAAACGATGTTGGTTAGGGCTTTATCTGCGAGGACAACAACATATTTGTCATGGATGAAGGACAGGTGTTTTGCAACAGTTGGGTCTATAAAGATTGATGTAGCATGTGTATCCATAGATCAATTCAGTTTTATTATTCTGATTGTATCAACGACCTCACATGCTTAATCCATTCGGAAAGAGTATTTACGCCTTCTTTCTCGCGTGTAACCCATTACCTGGCATAATCCTCGACTGAATCCACCAGTACTTTAAAGTGGTGTTTCCAATAGATGGATTTAGGCTCACGGTATTTCGGGCCTTTGGAAAACAAATTTCGCAGAAAAATGTTATTGACAATGTTTATGTCACCATTAATAACGTGGCCAGTCGGATTATATATGAGTAGGGAACTAGTACAGGTGCAATCAGGAGGTTTCAACTTGATGTCGTCAATATTGAGATCCTACAACACGTGTTTGTGATTGAAAATTTTAGTTGCAATTGGTTTGGTATAGGTATAAGAAATGATAGGTACAGACTGATCTTTAAAATAGGGAGGTATTTTCAAGTGAACTGATTTATGATGAAGGATATTGCGCAAGTTGATGGCATCGAGACCTTTGTTGGCAAAGGAAAAATTTAGAGAGGATCTGTTCTCCTATTCATCTTTTCCAATGCGAACTGGTTTGAAAAGTTTGTGACTGGCAATATCCGATATGAAAGCTGCAAGTTTGTATTGGTTTGAATAGGGTTTTGTAGCAGTGGTTTCCAAACATATGGTGTACAGAGATTATTACAGGATTAAAAATCTCAACACCTGACATAACAAAACTCTCATCCAAATATTACAGGATTAAACATCTCAACACCTGATATAACAAAACTCCTTAACTACATATAAACCCTCATAAAGCCACCGGCCCAGACAATATCAGCGGCCATATCTTAAAAGAAACGCAAGAACATATAGCGCCAATTCTAACAATCATATTTAAAATATCACTCGAAACTAGACAAACACCACAGAATTGGAAGCATGCCAATGTTGCAATGTCTTCAAAAAGGGCGACGAACGCAAAGCTGTCATCTTCAGCCATTTTCATTGACTTGCATCTGCTGCAAGTTAAGGGAACATTTTGTCATGTTACACATAATTAACCATCCTGTACAATCTCCAACAGCTAGCGCTTTAGACACTTTCGATCATGCGAAACACAATTACTATCATTTATTCAAAAACTATTAGCTGCAATGTGGACTTACATTAAATTGGATCTATGCATTCCTTTCAAACCGCACTCAAATATTTGTCATGGATTGAAAGTCATCAAACACCGTCCCAGTCACATCAGAGGTACCCCCAAAGTACTGTCTTGGGCCTAGTTTTGGTCTACATAAACGACCTTCCAGACTACCTGAATCATAGCAAACAAAATGCAGCAGCAACGTGGAGACAGGACTAGTTGGTGGATTTCAACCCGACAAATGCACAGTCATATCTGTAACGCAAAAAAAAAAAAAAAAAAAACAAACCCTAACCGTTTAAACATAACTACACCCTTCACAATCATACATTAGAATCAGTATCATCTGCTTAATACCTTGGTATAACACTTCAATCAAATCTAAAGTGGAACAAACACATACATACTATAACATCTAAAAGTAACAAAACTCATGGCTTCCGAAAACGTAACATCAAAACATCAAACCATCATATCAAGAATCAGGCATACCAAGCATTTATCTGCCCGTAACTTGAGTACTCTTGCTCAGTCTTGGAGCCACACACAACAAAATCAATATCAAAGATTGAAATGGTCCAAAGGCGCGCTGCTCGGTATGCTTGCAATAGGTTCCATAATACAAGTAGTGTATCTGACATGCTAAACACACTTAATTGGCCACTATTATCAGTCAATAGACTGTGCACTAGCTACACTTATCATGATGTATAAGATCTCTCATTATCTAGTCGCAATTCAATCAGACACCATCCTTTTACCTACAGATCCGAGAACCAGAAAATTTCATCATTAACTCACTTTTAAACATTTATATACATCTAAAGATAAATACAGGCACACATTCATTCCGTTTACAATACCACAATGGAACACATTAGTCATTGCGATAGTTCAGTTTCCGGGAATAGACAGCTTTAGAGAACAGCTCACTTCTCCTTTCCCTATACTCTCATTTATATATATACTAAACCTTTTGTACATAATTTTAAACCACTTAAGTCGTTCATCTGCGCTACCAAACAATTTGTACAATATATCATTGAGTTTCCTTATTTTCATTTGTTGATTAGCCTTTGTAAATAGACCCCGTCTGCAACAGTAATTAAACATCAGCCTGCTTGATGGTAATATATACTTAAAGAAGAAACGATTTTGTTTATCTTATTTGGTGTTAATTCTTTAATGTGGATTGTTTGGACTTGTAAGGGACAGCATAGTTCTATAAAATGAACAGACGGAAGGGCAGATAGATGAACGCTTGCCCTTCGGCTTAAAAATATAAAAAAATTTACTTTGAATTCCATCAGTTGATCAGCGATACATACCTGGTATTCCATATGAACAAATAGGTTTGTATGTTTTGATGTTAAAAAAGAAAAAAGAAGATATTTTACACATATTTTGTTGTTCTCATCTAAAATTCCTGGGCGTAAAACAAGAAATGATGTATACACCATTATAAAATTCAAACTGACATATTTTCCGTGCCTTCATTATTCATCGTTCATTCTGCGTACATGTTCCGTTCATTTATGGTCCATTCACCGTACGTGCGTTTATCATGATCGTTCCGTGTGTTTTCTTTTCAACATGCGCTCAACATTCATTCATGTAACGTGCGCTTATTGTGCGTTAATCCTTAATAGTGCAATGTGCACCCAACGTGTGTTCATTCTTACTCGGTGATATTCATTCAGATGAACGCTTGCCCTTCGGCTTAAAAATATAAAAAAATTTACTTTGAATTCCATCAGTTGATCAGCGATACATACCTGGTATTCCATATGAACAAATAGGTTTGTATGTTTTGATGTTAAAAAAGAAAAAAGAAGATATTTTACACATATTTTGTTGTTCTCATCTAAAATTCCTGGGCGTAAAACAAGAAATGATGTATACACCATTATAAAATTCAAACTGACATATTTTCCGTGCCTTCATTATTCATCGTTCATTCTGCGTACATGTTCCGTTCATTTATGGTCCATTCACCGTACGTGCGTTTATCATGATCGTTCCGTGTGTTTTCTTTTCAACATGCGCTCAACATTCATTCATGTAACGTGCGCTTATTGTGCGTTAATCCTTAATAGTGCAATGTGCACCCAACGTGTGTTCATTCTTACTCGGTGATATTCATTCAGCCTTTTATTCATTTTGTAACTTTTATGATTACTACCAGTCTTATATAACCACTGAGTACTGATTAGAAAACATTTTTGAATTATAAGATATTCTGAGAGTATTATTTTTTTCTAATCTACGTGTTTATTGTTTGTTATAAAAATAGGTTAACTATTGAGGTTTTGATAAATACCATAACAGATGTCCCTTAGTTGTGCGTCAAATTTGTCTCATTTCCTGATAGTAAATTGTATAGTAGGATATTCCATCAGGAATATACAATATTATAAAATTACTGTCTTTTGATGAGGTAAATGTGTTGTTTAATTGACTTTTGAAAGACTTATATTTACTAAGGTAAAAGGCCGAAGTGAATAACAGTTTTTCAAAAGTCAATTAAACCACATATTTACCGAAACAAATTGTTTTATTCCGTAATCTGAGAGAGAAAAAGTATGTAATGACAATTATCATCAAAACACAATTGTACATCAAACAATTTACCATAATTTATTCACGTCAAAGCACGCGACGATTTGCACGTTGAATATACTTTTTCCTCATGTGAATATGCTGTTTTATTTAAAATCCATTTCATATATAAGAAACTTTTAAAGTTATATTTATATGGAATAAACAAGATTGTCAAGTCTTCAAATAATTAATGTGGATTGCAGATTAAGAAGTGGAATGTCAAACTTTTATTCGTAGTGACTATTTTAACACTACATGTAATATATATTTTCTCGTAAATAGTATTTTCATTTTCTAATTTAATTTTCATATATACTAATATAAAATAAGTTTGTGGCAATTGCAAAAACATAAAATATATTTTAAGGAAATTTATAAATAAACAAATATAAGATCAGGTAAATATATCAAGAATCCAATAAGTACGATTTTGATCCAGTCATGCTGGATCTATGTGAACACTCCGGATTTTAAGATGGTGCAGAATTCTGAATTTAAGGCTTATCACGAAACTAATAATGTGTTTATATGACTTGCAGAAAGTTTAATCATCTATTGCCAACTTTTAACATGGTATTTGTCCTTCAATTAAGAAAAGAAAGGTCGAACAGCTACTTAATTCAAGATATACACTTGCATATATAGTTTCGTTGTAAATAAAAAAAAATGTAAAGGTTTAAGATTATTTGAAGGTTAAGGAGAGCATACCGCTTACATGTAGCACTGAAACCTTATAACTTGATTAGTCAATTCATTTTTTTCCAGTGCAACTTTTCCCAACCCTTCAAAGATTTTATCTAAATGATATCAAGAGTCATTTCCAAAACTCCTTTGTACATAGGTTCTTTTAGAAGCATTTCATGTATGAATGTTGATTTTCTACCTTTTCAGCAATTGATTTTTTTAATCTTAAAACAAATGTGATTCTTTAATATAATGCTTGGTGGAGGTAAGTTTTTTCTTAGATGGTGCTGCATTTTTCTCATAACCAAATATAAACAACATAAATGCTTGAACACTGTTTCAATAACTGATACGTTAAAACGCACGAATAACTTCTAATACATTTGTAAGAGTTCTAAAATGTCCTGTACCAAGTCAGGAATATGGCAGTTGTTATCAAATAGTTCGTTTCTATATATGTTGGCGTTTATTTTTGTTGTACTTCATTGTTCCTGTTGTTCCTTTGTTTTCCTCTTAAAGTTGATGTGTTTCCCTCGGTTTTAGTTTGTAACCCGGATTTGTTTTCTCTCAATCGATTTATGACTTTTGAACACCGGTATACTACTGTTGTCTTTATGTATCCCATATCCCAGGTCTATCCACTTAACAAGGGTTCAATTATTTTTATATTTATCGTAGAATCAGGTTATTCTAGTCAGTTTAGCCTGTGTCTTGTTGAACTCTTTTTTTCATTTTTATATCTGCATTGAACATGAATAAAAATTGCAAAAATTAAGTTATCTTTTAGGTAGTGTTTAGTATAATTAGAATTTATTTTATTTTCGGAGAGGACTATCTAAGTTGTGATAACTTGTGTCTGATCTTTTTTGTTATAGGTAATAGCAAATAAAATATGTTTTATTTTTAAATTATACGTAATATAAGCAATCCAAGTCATTCTCTTTATTATTACTTTTAATATGACCATACATGTACCAGATGATAGCTTAACTATTTACTTAACTTTATAATTGTTGTTATGTTACAGTTACAGTAAAAACACTCTCACTGCAATTATCTAACAACTAAAGTGTAGCATCATTTCTTCAAGAACGACTGCTAAAGGCTCTGCATGTAAATATATATCTACAAAATACACAACTAAATCTCTAATTCAAAAGACCCTAAAATATCTTTTTTTTTTGGGAGACCCTTTCTGAAAGCAATGATTTAAAGATATCCTTTGTGTGTATAGCCACCTTTTTGTATTCTGAAATATGTTATCACATTTAGGAGTATGAACGGCATTAACAGATGATTTAAAATAGCTAATATTTTCTATGATTTTTTCTTTTAAAATATGAATTTTTCTTTTTGTAGGCCTTCGAAGAATTTATATTTTATCAAATGTATGCACCAATCGGATGCCAACGCCCACTTTAAATGACAGAACTTGTCGACTTTTCTTTAACAGTTATACTACCAATAATATTAAATCAACATGCCATGTCAATTAACCGATTGTTTTTTTTATTGGGAACTGTGAATATTTGATTTCTATTTAATTATAGTAATGTTTCCAAATATTTATTCTAATGATCTTATGTAAATAAAGGCAACAGTAGTAAACCGCTATTCGAAATTCATAAATCGATTGAGAAAAAAAAAAAAAAAATCCGGGTTACAAACTAAAACTGAGGGAAACACATCAAATATAAGAGGAAAACAACGACACAACAGAAACTGAACACTAAAATAAAATGTAGCATTATGTTACATTATGTAACACTTTTAATTATAGTATAAAAGTATATTCAACTATAAGTCGAGATTTGCTTTAGTAAATAACCCCAGCTCGATATTTGTTTTCGTTAATAATTTAAATATCTGTTGTATGTTTATCAAACATTTATTCACCTGTTGAACACATATGAGTAATTATCAAGTTTCAATGTTTTCATATTTTTCGTAGAATCAGATTATTTGGACGAAAAATCATGTTGTTATCGCAATTTTGGTCAGAGGAAACGTTAGGTAATTCTGGTCAGTTGAATGGGACGACTTAACTGCAGCATGGGTAGAGTCTATAAGAGTACATGTAAACTCTGATATAAAGGAAAGTTGTTAACTGTAGGGACTTGCGATATGTGAATATACACAATGCTCAGACATTTACTGAAATAGGTATCAAATGAATTTTTGTCAGATTTCTCCCGTATACACCATTTTTTACAATAGGATGAAAGATCATCTTAAATGACCCGATGACACTCTTTCCTATTTATTTTCGACGGTGGGCAATATTTTGGTCTTTTTATTCAGAAAGCTTATAACCTCTCGGTCTTGATCGATGTTGAGGTATCCTTTAATTACATGGCCATAGGGATCATATCGAAACTTCAATGTTTCAAAGTCTCATGTTGAGGGAACATTGTTTTTTCTGTACTGACATATGATGTAACTGACGTATAATTAAGAATTGAACTTCTACTGTTGTTTTTTTTTATACGTATAATAAATAACAGGTGTACCTATGTTATCAAAATATGGAGATATGTAGGTATAACGTTTTGAATGGTAGAGTCATTAAAAATACTAGACAAATTAATAAAATCAATATCTAGATGTTAATGTATCTTATTTTTAGAAATTGCCTTTTATGGTCTTCAGGTTTGTCAATATAAGGCAACAGTCTGTAGGGACAAAAAGCTGTTATGATACGCGCGCACTCATATTTTGGACTGACAAACGATATTGCGCCACACCGTTATAAATATGATGTAATTAACTAATTGGTATTTGACCCAGTTTGCATAATAATTGATGTCTACCATTGTTTTTGAATATAGATAAACGATCACCAAATGTAAAATTAGAACGATGTTTATTTCGTTGATTGCGGTTAATGCGATTGCCATGAGACCTAGCTATGATTACGTTGCCTTTTATCAACAATAGTCATGCTAGCAATAGAGGAGGTTTTAGATATGTTTCCTTGTTATTATCATGTAGACCTAGGGGATACACTGTCTCTAGTCGTTTTATTCAAGACAATTAATTTGCAAATTTTATGGGAATCTTTACAATTGTTTATGTAATTGTCATGGTGATTTCTGGACAGTTTGAAGCGGTTGGAATTTTATAAATTTAATATTATGTTTATGTTTTTCTAAATGTTGGTAAATTAAACTTTTTGAATTTCTTAGGTCTGTGGAAGCGGTATAGATGTTCTTGTGGTGTTCGTTAAAAATGTCACATTCAGTTTGTCCTACATATTGAATAATACATTTCGGTTTAGGAAATGTTACAAGATATATGACACTTTGGGTTTTTCAAGTAATGTTATAGGAAAAGGAGAAAGAAAAAGCTCTTCTTAGTATTATCTGAATATAATCTGGAGCAGATTTGTCATTTTCTTGCATTGCACGGGAATATGTGTGGATATCCACGTCCGTTTTTGTTGAATAATCTAGTTTCCTCATTATTATATCATAACAATTTTTTTATTACATTGTGTCCTTTTGAACACGTTGTTTCTGGGGTCAATAAAGCATCATACATCTTGAATCTTGATAATGTTTGACTAAAGCTTAACAAAAGAATATCAAGAGAGTACATTATTTGTGCAATCCCCGAATGAGGAAAAATTTTAACAGTTTAATACGGAAATTGGAGAAAAAAGTGATGATTTATTTTGAACATGAATCCGAAAGAAGCTATCGGCATTTCTTTAGCTAAGAATTATTTCAATTTTGATCCAAAATAACTTAAATATAAAATGTGAATTAAATTAGTGTATCCCATGTTTCTTTAATACAAATTCTATCAAATATTTCTTTAGAAACGTAGACTAACAGAGTATAAAAATAAATAAATAATAAAGTTTGTTTTCATATGTATGCAAATCCAAAATGTTCATTAAAATTTTAAATGCAAATTTAACTTTTAGGAGGAACAAATAGAATTAGTAGCATTTAGTACAAATTAACAATAATGACCAAATATGCGTCATAACTGACCCACAATTTTTGTATTTAGTCCACAATTATTGGTACTGAACTTCAGATTGGAATCCATTCTTACCGAAAGAAAATGAATTTCCAATTAATATTTCTGACCACTTGTGTTGTTGTTACCTTCAGCTCACCAGTAGAACTTGAAGACAAACTACGCACACTTTTTGCTGATGAAAAAGAACTAAATTTGAAAGGCTTGGGAGTATCAACAAGAGGAACAGGTACAGGAAGTTCATTGTCTAAAACAGAAAGAAACACAATTCTCAAGCTTCACAGAGAGGCTCGTAACAATGTTCAGCCACCAGCTTCGAACATGCAGAAAATGGCAAGTATAAACATTATTTTCAATATTTTTTTAATTTTTGTATTTGTCTTCTCTTACAATAAATCTCCTGTAATCTTTGCTTAATGTGTTTTGCTAAAAGCAAAACAAAATTTTCGAGTATAAATCAAATTTTCTTAAATATGTACTTCATAGTAGACCTCAATAACATTTCGCTGTGATATATATCATGACCGATAAGCATGAATGTAATCTTGGTGTTCCAGGAAAGTTGTAATTAAAAAAAGAAAAGACCTAATGTTTGGGTGATGATTTATATGGATTAAACACATTTTTTTTCTAGAGGTTATTAATGTGTAAACTATGTCGCTGACTCACAAATTTAACATATCAGTACATTGGACATTTATTCAGTTTGGAAGCTAATCAACACATCAATTAGATCAAGCAAAATAGTATCGTACGTTTATATTAGTACCACGTGGTCATTACCGCTGCTTGTTGACTGGCAGTACTCGCGGTTACATAAAATTGGTGCTTCAGTACACAATTTGACTGCATAATTTCATTGAATTATTATAAAAATCTACTAAACTTAGGCTGCAAATCTCCATTTGGCATTAGATGTATTTTTGTTTGTTAGTACTTTCTTGTTTGGTGTTCTAAAACGTTTTATATTTTGACTTTCCAAAATTTACATTAAAATCGTAAATGCAAATTTAACTTTAAGGAGGATCAAACAGAATTAGTAGTATTCAGTAGAAATTAACACTGAAATATTTTAAATCCAAATACTAACGTTGAAAAACTGATCAAACTAAAAAGGACCTCACTTTAATCATATACCACACATCGTATTTTATTCATATTTGCATAAATTGTACATACATAAATTTTCAAGAAAATTTTGGATGTGCATACATACATACTAGCCTAATACATGTATGTGTATATTAATAACTTCATTCAACCATTATTTTTCAATGCATGTTAATAAATTAAACATTGACTGTTTTGCCTTTTATCGTTTTCTCTGTAGACCTGGAGCAAACAACTGGCTTCTGTAGCCCAGGCTCACGCTGATAAATGCATCTGGAGTCACAACAGCGAAAGGTCATCACAGGCTAGCAGTTTCAGTTACGTCGGTGAAAATCTGTACGTTACAACAAGTAAGACATTTTTTTACCAATTAACACTGACATACGGTTGGGGTTAAAATCTTTTGGACGAGGTTAAAGAGGCACTATTTGGCACCTGAAATATATTGAAATTCGTCAATTCTTTCAAAATAATGGTAGTTTTATTGATAAATTAATAAATTGATATAATACCGACATCTAGTTGCAGTTAAGTCCGTAGTGTGGTGATGTGTGTGAGATAAAATGTATAAGCGTCAGTTCATTTAAATGATACCATAAGCCCGGCGGGTAAATTGTATCTTTTTAATGTACAAACGGTTATCAACCGGTCTCTTTTACTTGTCTGATGATAATGCTATTATAATTGTGACGACTTATTCAAAGAACAGCAGAGTGGATTCAGGATTTTTGAATGGAGGGCGTTAAACGAACGGAACATAAACCGACAAGCGGAACCAGTTCAGAAAATTTTATGTTAAAAAATTGTATAATTTTGAGTCCCCTCTACGACTCTTGAATCCGCAACTGAAAAGTATAAATGACAAGGTTTTGGCAATTTTTTTTTCATCAAACACCAGAACTTTCAATCCTGGCGGCAAAAAAATATGCAATACACAATTCTAAAACATAAATACAAATATTTGACAAATATATATCTTGTTAACCTATGAAAGGTGTTATTCTATAGATTTATATCACGTTTTGATATTCGTATTCAATGGGGAAAATAGTCGCCTTATGATACATTCTTCCTTGATTGAACACATATCTATATAGGTATGTGACTTATGTGTCATATTTTAAACAATGCTTTTATTTATTATCGGAGATCCAAAATTCAAAAACAGTTATGAAATTAAAGTAATTGTAAACACATGAAAGATAATGGATTTAAGACACATCATATGCGCTAAATATTGCAACAAACAACTCAAAAACGGTCTGATTCGATAAATGTACTCGGACGTGACCAATAAAAAGAGTATTACAGAAACCCGTGTCGTGCTGATTGGAATCGAAATAGAATTTAATATTATTACCACTAATTCCGAGTAGACTCTCAAGTACCCGACATTTTCCTTTCTCTATTCTCTTTACGAGTATACATCTATTAGACAGTAATTCAAAGCACAAATAACTAAAACACATCTAGAGAGCAACATACAATCTACAATAGTAAACAGATCCATAATTATCATTTAAATATATTTATGAATTTGTTCATAGGTTCTTATGAATATTTGGACAAAGGTGTTGCATCATGGGTGAATGAAAAGAAAGACTATGATTATGCTTCTAATTCCTGCAGTGGAGTGTGTGGACACTATACACAGGTGAGAATTAAGTATCAATAAATGTTTATTCTTACTGGAAAGAAGCAATTGTGACATTATATCACTAAATGCATTGAACTGGGTCTAATACTTAAAGATGTAGGAAACTGCGACAACCACAAGAAAAGTAACTTTTAAGTAGCTGATATATATTGCCTGTTACGAGACACTCAGGATTTGCTGCTCCGTTTCTTTAAAAGTATCTAAAAGTAACAGGACATTCGCCGAATCATTTATTTTTCAGACACAACCTTAGAAGATTAATAAACAGCATAACACCCCATCAACAAAATAAATTCACACAAAAACATCAACATTGCCCCTTAACATTTGTGGTTAAATAATCACAAAATGACTTTGAATTACAAGGTCTGTAGTCTGTATTTGCTTTTTGAGATTGTCAGTGTATCATCAGGTTAATAGGATAATTAAGTAAATATATATCTATTGTATATATAATTTAAGAATAAAAAACACAAAACATCACATTGTTAATAGAATATTGTTTCTGTTAGCGCTTTCACCGCATATCTTACGATTCATTTGACAGAATTAATTGACGTCGTTAATAGTAACGACATGTGACGTTACTAAATAGTAACGTCTTGCTGTAGTCATCATATAAAATACGGATTAATATTTACGGACCGAAGTTCACTTCCTAATCAAGGATGGATTGTACAGTTGAATAAAGTAGTGTTCCTTTGCATCATGCGGAATTTTATCTTCAGTCCACATCTTGAAAAAAGGAGATATTTTAAATTTTCTTTTTCCGGATTTATCAAAATGTTCCGAACATGGCGAATTCCTAATTGACGGGTCCTTTATTTGCTGTTTGTGGACTCTGACTTTATCAACTAGTCTATTGGTTTAACCTATGTAGTTTGCAATTACATTACAAGCGGTACATGTTGCACAATAAATAATATTTTCCGATTTGCAGTTCATACAGTCCATAAAACCAGGTTTAATCCACCATTTTCTACACAAGGAAATGCCTGTACTAAGTCAGGAATATTACAACACTAGTTGTTTTCCATTCGTTTGATGTGTTTGAGCTTTTGATTTTGCCATTTGATAAGGGACTTTCCGTTTTGAATTTTCCTTGGAGTTCGGTATTTTTGTTATTTTACTTTTTAAATTCGGTTTGATGACTGTGCCTGTTTTACTTTGGCCCACTTCTATCACATCGCACGTCCCACATCTGAGATCACCGCAATTTTTCACCTCTACTTCATTCTGCGTACTTAATTTTGCTCGTGTAAGAAGTTTCTTTAGATTTGATAATTATAATTATGATTTTAATTTCAAGACATGTTTAATGAGAGTGTTCCAATTGGCAATTTATGTCATTTTTTGAGGCACTGCTTATCAATAGCTTATTAATGTCGTCTCGCCTCAAATGGTCAGATATATATATTTGTCACAGAACGTAAAACAAGCATAATAAGTCTGTTCTAAACTTTAAAATATCTATGTATTAGCCATCTGTTGCGTTTCTTGTATCTATTATTTCTTTCTACTATGTTTCGCTAATTGAATCTTTCAACCTCTTTGTAATATTTCGTTAACAGCTTGTCTGGGCTGACAGTACCAAGCTTGGTTGTGCCGTAGGAAGTTGTCCTACTATGACTAATTTACCCTCTTACTTCAAGAATGTCAAATTCGTAGTATGCAACTATGGACCAGGGTGAGTTTTACATTCTATTTAGATAACAATATACATAGATATATAATTAGAATTCTTTACATAGCATTCAGTATTTCATGCCTATTTTCATGTGTGAAATAACCGGAGGTATATATGCATAACACAACAGCATCAACATTAGCTCTAAAAATGTTTATATCTTACCAATGCCATACCAATGACCTCATAAGCATAAACTGGTACCCATACCAAGACCTGCTTATTGAGTCCCACTATAGCAATGCATGAACGTTATTGACATTCATTAGGACTGAGAATGTGTACATGTCAAACGTCAAAAGTTAGTATGACATGATATGGAATCTGAAATAAGTTCTAGAGTCATATCAAAATGTCATTACCCACAAACATATACCATATTTCATTGTATATGCCTACGTAAAAGTCTTCATTTCTTTTAAATCAAATGCTTTGAATGTAGTTGTTGTGAATAGAAATTAAATGAAAGAGATCATGGAGCTCCATTCTGAATATCTATCCTGATATCATGACCCTCTGTCAACGTTCTGGCTGATGCGGTATCATATTGGAACTGACATGGAAATCGATCTTTAATACTACAAGTTTTGTAACTTATATAATATAACACCAGTTTAACCTACTAAAAAGGTACGGAGTGCTTCGAGGTATCATAAAATAAGGCAGCTTGAAGCAATGATTGCTGATTGGTCTTGAATACCCTTACTGTAATTCAATATCTTCTCATATCCGGAAAATGTTCCAAATTCTAGATCTAATTCTAGCCTGTCGAAATTAGGCCATATTATACGTCAAACAATCAGAACTGATATTGTTGAGTAATCATTTCAGGATGGCGTGAATATCAAGTGAAACTAATAGCTTCGGCACCGTGATGCGACGCAATAGAATTCCGCCATGGTAAGGATTTACTGTTCCTGCAATCAGAAACAGACAAAAGAGATTCATAGAAAGAAAACATCATCAAAATACAACTTATAAAATATTAACTGTTTTCTGTTTTAAGAAATTTTAAGGGCAACTAAAATTCCGGATTTGTATTGGAATTAAAAAAACCAATACATTTCATTTCTAAGGGGGATAAGCATTTTATTTGATTGAAAGTATCATGGCAACACATTTACAAAATGAATAAATCAAATGATATGCATTGTATACATGTCCCTGTATTATTTCCATCGACGAGAGGGCATTTAAAGATTTTTTTTTAATTGATGTGTAACAATATACGTAGAAGTCTTAATAAACGCATATGCATATCATAGGATAGAGAATGGAAACGGGGAATGTGTCAAAGAGACAACAACCCGACCAAAGAGCAGAAAATAGCACAATACTACCAATGGGTCTTCAACGCAGCGAGAAAATCATGCACCCGGAGGCGGGCTTCAGGTTGGATATTGGTTTTCCTTGATCGAATTCTGAATCATGTTGAAAATGTGTTTAAAATGGCGTTAAAACATTCCCTTAATTTTGCAGTGGTAATTACAATGGGAGGAAACCTTATGAAGAAGGCACAGCCAGCAATGACAATGGATCAGCGGGATCAACCGGCTGTTAATAAAAAGGTAAATTGAGCTTTCGTGTCCTGCACTAGTAGCAAGATTTAAGTCTGAAACGGTCATTTTGGTCTGATCAAGTCTTAATCGCCTTGATTTACTGCTAGGGAAAAACGTTAAGACCGGTTTAGACTTTCAGACTCTGTTCCGATATATCGTGTTCAGTCAGATCAGTCGGGTCAAGATAAACAAGACAGATTCTTCTAGCGTTCAAATAAGACTTGATTAGATCACGTTCAGATAAAATAAGACCAAAGGTAAAAAATCTGTTTAGTTGCTGTAAGATCGTGTTCAGTCGTGTTAAGATTTTAAATATTTTAAATAAAACGAGCGACACTTTATCTGTGTTTGTCAGGGGTTACTCCCCTTTATGAATAAAATCGGCATAGCTAGGAGGATATTCTTTTGTGGTCTTTTAATGTAATACTGTATATCTATTTCATTAAATAACGTATGCAAACGTACAATTCATTTTTTCCCGATAGAATTTTTAACATTTAATTGGTTATATAAGAAAAGATTAATTGTCTTAACCGGGAAATGTGTTAGTCATTAAAACTTTGCAGTCGTGCTTTCTGACATAAAGTAGTCCTGTATTTATTCATTCCGCCCGTAAAGATATAATGATAAGTAATATATCCCAAAGATGTTCTGAAATTTTCTTAAACATTTTTTGTTTCTAATGTAAAATAATAGTTCTGATCCATATAAAATTTGTCAAGAAAAATATATTCTAAGTATCTAATTTACTTTAAATTTTTAAATATTATATAGATGACAGTTGCTTGGTGAAAGTTATTTACATTTCAATAAACGGATTATCTAAGCAGTCAACTGAAACGGGTTGTCATAAACTATCTAAATAATTACCCATGCAACGCTTATGATGTTTTATCTATGGACGTAAAATGAATAAAGTTCCATGTTTTATCTTATATAAGGATTTACCGGGTAAAATTATTACATTGACAAATAAAACATTATTTTTTCAAAAAAAATGCAACAAGAATAAAGAATATTTAAAGAATTTAGTTGACAGTTTATATTTACCATTAGGTACCTATAAAGACCGATTTCGATACCTCTCTTGATTTTTTTTTATCATCAAGTTTTTTTTAGCAAGAACTAATACAAGAATAGATCATATAGAAAAATATCAAACAACGATTGATAAAATCTTGTGTACGGTTTATATTTCTGTTTCGTATCAGATTTTTTTTATAACACCAGCGTTACTTCTCATTTAAAAAACAGTGAGATGCTTACTTGCTTTTTTCGAAATTGACCAAAAAGCTATAGAATAACGTAGCGAAATGACTGTACTTATAGATTATACCTTTGTTTTTCCATTTTGAATTGTTTTACACTAGTCATTTTGGGGACCCTTATAGCTTGCTGTTCGGTGTGAGCCAAAGCTCCGTGTTGAGGCCGTATTTTTAATCTATAATTGTTTTATACTTTGTAACTTGGATGGAGATGATTATTTGGCACACATACCACATCTTCTTATTTATATTAACCGGGAGCAGTTTATAATATTTTCATTTCGATAAAAAGAAATATGCAATTCAGTAAATCAAATCGATTTGTACCATATTGTTACATTCAAAAGTCTTTAACTGAAGTAAATGATTGATAGAAATACATTATTTGTATTGCATCGCTCCTAAAATAATGTCCAGTGTCAAATATTACACATCGATGATCACTTAGATGTTCAACTGATTCAACCAAAAATTAAACTTAGGACTAGGATCAAATGCAATTCATTACGTTACAATTGTATCCAATATTAATATTGTTATAACATTCAGTCGAGGAAAAGACACATGTGACATTGATATGCATTGGTTTGTTCTAGCCTGATACGGCGAGCGCGTGTCGACAAAAAAGGTCATGTTAACAAGAGAACAATTGTTGTGAATCAGAGCCAAATTGACCTTTGTTCCAACTTTACTCATAAATAATGCGTGCTTGTGGACAAAAGGTCACAGACGAAAGGTCACAATTCAGTTTCTGAGACTATTTTCTTTGAAAAAGAGAAACTACTTATTTAAAAAAATATATTTTGTATGTATCTTGAACTATTGTATATATAAACCAACTCTGTAAACAAATGTATTAAATGAACAAATAATTGTTTAGTAAACAAACTATCAAAGTGGATTGGTACCTAAACAGCTTCATGGTGCTAAGAAATATTATATCATTTGCATGATTAAAATTTAATAAATCTTCATTTACCAAGGCTAATGAACAATTTCATAAACTGTAAAAAGAATATATGTAATACAAAGTAATTTTTCAAGATATTTCTCTTACATACTTAAACAATTGTCACTTCCTGTCCTGTGACTTTTTGTCCTGTGACTTTTCACTGTTCGCTTACTGTTAAGAATAGGACCTCCCTTACCCAGGACCTCCCTTACTAATGGAGAGAAAGCTGTCGGGACTACCAATCCTAAGTGTTAGAGAGAATAAAAAGTACATCAGTCATTCTCAATTTTATGTTTTGCGTAAAACAAAACGGTTTTAAATGTTGAATTTAAGGAATGCTCGGATTTAAAAAAATAAATCTTTTTCGTTGAAATCATCCTGAATATTATGTAATATTGTACGCTGAACATTCAACGATCATGGCCAAGCATGTGTTCTTCAAAATGCAATCTGTAGAAGAAAAAAACACGGTTTTAAATCATGTACATTGGAAATCAAGAATCGTGTGTCGTGTTCGACCTATAATCCTTTATTAAATAGTCGAAATTGACTATTAATATATAGTTTTGTTTTGCACCTACGTAACTCTATATATATGCATGTTTTTGCCACTTTGCTTGGAAAAAATTATCATATATCTTAATTCTCTTTCAATAACATTTCCTTATTCAATTTGCTACTCGTCTACCAAAAAAAAAAAATAGATATTGTTTCATTTTTGCCATTTTGGTTATAATAAGTTCTTGGTAGATGTATGTCCTTTATGATCTCTCAGGTAAATATCAAAAATGAGTCCTGAGTTTTGACGGTTGTGAATTAAGGATTAGTTACTTTATGGAACACTTATTTCCTTGGATGGTAGTACAAACTTGTATTTTATCCTTTAAAGTTAGTATGCCTGTTTAATAATTTACAGTTTTAAGGAGAATTCTTCGTCTTTTGCAAATAGATGAAGAATAAAATGAAAATTTGCTTTCGATTGCATTCAGGCAGAGAGAAATATGTTTTGTTATATTTCAGACGAGTTTTAGTACGGATATTAAACTATAATTCTTAATCTCTTCCAATTTACAAATATAATTTGGTATTGTTTTTTCTGCAAATGGTAGATGAAACTTGTATGTTCTAACTTTTTCAGAGGTCTGTGAAATCTTGAAAATATGACGTTCCCCGAAATCACAAGTCGCTATATAGAATGCTTGTAAAATTCAGAAACTTGCAGTACGCTCATATTTAATACTTTTCTGTTAAAAAAGAAAGTGTAAAAATTAGAAGGCGAAAACGGGAAAAGGGGAGGGTTGTTACACGAACACTTTCTTCGCAATTTAATTCTAAACGAATAGTGATTATCTAACTCTTTGTTCAAATATCGAATACACAATCAAATCTCTAACTTATCCACGCTTGCAATAACCTTTTTATTGACAGGTTTCTGCTGGCATTTGATTGGACAACAGTTTAATGTAGGCGTGACAATCTATCACATTTATCCAATCAGCTGTCTTGTTAAACAAACCTGTGTGCGATGACCCACTGTCCACATAGTTTAGTTTAGAGAGTTTAGTTGTTTTTTTTATAATGAATTGATCATCAAAAGGACGTTGTTGCTATTGTTGGCCAGGGACTTTCTATACTAATGAAAAAGTCCATGTGTGTGCTTGTCAGATAGAAATAGACAACGCTTATATTTAAGAATAAAAAAAGTGATGAAAAAGAAATATTACTATGCATTGGATGGATATTAAGACCATGGAAGTACTATATTGAATATAGTACTTCCATGCTACGATTAATCAGTTCAGTTCAGTTCAGTTTCTTGTATATTCCTCCATTAATTGTGGAGCACTACCCATAGGGTATAATTGTAGCAACTATATACACCTTAGAACATAAGGAAACATTTAATTATGTACAGATGACTGAATTTAGGCAATAATAATTACTAAATAATTAATATTATAACTAATTCATAGGATTGTCATCATAAAATTTTAAAAATAATATTCATAATGTGCTGAAGTGTAAGAATAAGTTAAGTAAGAACTGGATATATTTACAAATAAGAATTTAGAATTTAAGTGGTCTTAAATTAAACTTTCTTATAATTGTTAGTTAAAGGTGCTATACGTACATCAGAATTTATAATGATAAGGTTATTTTATAAGACTTATGTAAAAGGGTTGGGGTTTAGAACGATTCATCATATATACATGTTTTCCTTCACAGTTTAAAGTTACCTTATTTCGGATCTTATCATTATTCTTTAAAGGTAACTGGATATTTTAAAACTTTGCAAAAAAATTTATTTAATTTAGGTCCTAATACGTCATAAAATAGTAAGATGGTAAAGTAGGGAACTATTTTATTTTCAAAAAGTTTACTTATACTGTACTTGTGTTCAAGTTTTTTTTTTCCTTTTTGTCCTCTGAGTATATGCATGGCTTGGGTGAAAGAAAAGCAATTGATCTATACTCATGCAAATAATCCTTTCAATTATGAATTCTTATAAAATGAACAAGTAATAGCTTTTCTAAAAAGCAAGCCGTCTCATAGCTGATGAAAGTGGAAAATGTTTTCTCTTTGTAGTTCAATTCGTTTAAAATTGTATGTAAATTGTAGTAGATAACAAAAATTATAAAAGGCTTATACCTTTTTTTAGATTTACCAATTTTTTTTGGGGGAAAGTATTAAAACTGGAAATTGGGGTAATGTCTTTTTATCGATTATTTTTTTTCAAACAGATATCGGAGTTGTTCGTTGGCTTTTTCTTTGGTTGTTTGCTTGTTTATTTGTGTTAGAAAAGTATGGCCGCTTCCACCTGAAAGTTTTTCGTTCATAATAGGCATCGAAAAGTGTAGAGAGCAGGCATGGGGTAATGCAAATTTGTAATTGTAATGCATGGTAATGCATTACATTTTTCCAAGTAATTGCATGTAATGTGTAATGCAGCAATTTGTGCATTACATGTAATTGTAATATAATGCATTACTTTAGCAAAAAGTTGTGTAATTTCATGCATTACATGGCATTACATGTCATTACTTTTTTCACATACTACATCTTTAACATATTGTTGGAGTTTTAACTAATCAAATTTAAGATTTTTTGATTAATTAAGAATATGTTAATTTTAATTAAGGTCTATGTTTATTTTATAATTAGGGAAGTAATTCACAGTAATTAAATATTTCGTTTAAAATTTAAAGAAAAACAACAAAAAATATTTTTATAAAAGTAAAGTCAACATTAAGTTAAAATAATTAAAAATTGTAAAAGTCAAATTAAATAGACTTTTTACATGTATACTTATATTCAATTCATGGAACAGTTACTGCATATGCTATAATCTTTTGTGAAATGTAGTTGTTTTTCAAAATGTTTAATTTTTCTATTCACTAATAAAATTTTCAAATGTAATGTGTAATTCAAGGCATTACTTTGCAAAAGTAATTGTAATATAATGCATTACTTTGATAAATGCATGTAATTGTAATTGTAATATAATGCATGGTTTGGTCAAAGTAATTGTAATATAATGCATTACATTGCAATGTAATTCGCCCCATGCCTGATAGAGAGTGAAACGTAGTAAAATTTAAACATATAAGAAAATGATCCTTAAAATGTAAAGCTTCACATATATGTATGGTTATTTTTGTTGTCGATGAAGATTTTGTCTATTCATTGAAGTTGGACTGCAATGTGGAATGCCCCACGCCTCTTTTTCTATATTTGAATAATGAGTATCCTTAACAATTAAATGTTTCTTTTTTCAGATTATTTGGTTTTATTGGACTTCTTGATTTTATTTTTTGATGAAAAATACTCAGAGTCGTGAGACGGGTAATTTGTTATATAAGACCTATTGTAAGCGCCTGAAAACAAAGTAGTTTCGCCGCCATTTTTTTTCAAATCATAATAGACGTCGTTGGTTATAAAGAAGGTGATAAGTTCTGCAAAGCTACTTTAAGTTCACTATGAGGCCATCAACATAAGAGAATCAACAAATTTGACCAAAACTTAATCAAGCATACAGCTTGATACTGTATCTTTTGTTATTGTTTTACTTGTACATATCTTCATATTTATTTACTATACCATTTAATGTTGGGTGACGAATAAGGCCCTTATCATACTTACCCTTAAAAGCTTGACATACTGGATTGACATAATCTTTTGTGGGAGACCGTTCGTATGTTGACATATAAATGTCTTTTTGTTTTATGATCATAGTATATGTATGTTTATACTTGTTTTTACAATTCTTGTAAGAAACATACAATTAAGAATAATCTTTTAAAGTGCCAACAGTATTTTCGTCTTTTAAATTTATAATTTTCTTTTATTTCTCTTTCTCTCATTTAGCATGTCTAGTATAAATAGTCAATAAACCTCAAAACAAACATTAGAAGTTTGTTCCTGACCCTGCTCATAGTTCCAAGTAATATCTGAATTATTTTTTGCTATTAAGATTATTTTTTGTAACAAAAAAAATTTTCCGGCGTGACATTTGTTCCGCTGGAACTTATTTCATAGGAAATATGTTCCACCGGAATTTATATCACAGAAAATTTTTACCCGGAATATATATTTTAAGAAAATATGTTCCAGCACTGTAAAATTTGTTCCGGAACTAATTTTTTTACTAAATGTTAAATAAGTTCCGGGTGTTATAGATTAACATGATGCATTAACTTTATATCAAGCAAAACATTCTATAGTTGTACCTGACAAGTTTAATATTCAACATTGAAGTCTTTAAACAACACGACAACGTTCAAAATAAGGTAAATCTTTGAGAAATTCAAATTAAGTCAGCATATATATTGTACGTAGATAATATGATTAAAAAACAAATGCACAACTATTATTAACAACTGCGATAAATATTTAAAACACACTATTTCATTTTTTGTCTCACCTTGACGGAGTCAAAAAGCGAGACATAGGTATGCTGTTTCCGGCGTCGGCGGCGGCGGCGTCGTCAACAATGTATTAGTTTGTGATTAGGTCTAGTTTATGGCGAACCACAAGTGGTAGGTCAATCATATTTGGTATGCAGTTGTATTAGCATTGGCACATCTCATTTCCATGGAGATTATTTGGCCCTGTCCCCTCAGTCATGGTCTATTGACTTTGAAACTTTTGCTTACTTTACATGTATTAGTTTGTGATTAGGTCAGTTTATGGGGAACCACTAGTGGTAGGTCAATGATATTTGGTATGCAGTTGTATAAGCATTGGCATATCTTATTTCCATGGAGATTATTTGGCTCCCTTAGTCATGGTCTATTGACTTTGAGAATTTTGCTAAGTTAACATGTATTAGTTTGTGATTAGGTCAGTTCAAGGGGAACCATTTAGGGTAGGCAAATGTTAATTGGTATTCAGTTGTATAAGCATTAGCACATCTCATTACCATGGAAAATATTTGGCCCCGCCCCCTCAGTCATTGTCTATCGACTAAGAAACTTTTGCTTAGTTTACATGTATTAGTTTGTGATTAGATCAGTTTAAGATGAACTGCTAATGTTAAGTAAACGATATTTGGTATGCAAATTTATTGGCATTTGCAAATATCGTTTCCATGGATATTATATAGCCTCACCCCCTCTTCATGGTTCATTGACTTTGAAACTTTTACATAGTTTATAAGTTAATGTTTGTGTTTAGGTTTGTTTAAAGGGAACGACTTATAATAATTCAATGGTATTTGGTATGCAGTTGTATTAGCTTTGGCACATCTCATTTACATGGAAATTGTTTAGCCATGTACCTCAGTCATGGTTCATTGACTTTGAATATTTGCATAACTTATGAAACATGTTAAAGTATTGCTATTTTAATTTCAACATTTGCATAATCAAAATTACAAAAGGATGAGACATATTTCTGTGATAACAGTTTATCTACAAATTCTGATATGAAGTAACATATGTTGAATTGCAATATTCATAAATAAATGATTGATCTATAAAAAATTTCTGACGGATTTTTCTTATTCTTCGCTTATCTGCCTCATTAAATTATTGTCATTTGGATATTTTTGTATGCATAATGTAATTAAAGATTTTGCTATACTCCACAGAATCCATATTGGATGTTTACACCTTTTATTTATTACATTATCAATATAATACATGTTTTTATAATGAACTTGAATTATAACTTTAAGCTCACTGATAACAATGCTCAGTATAAAAGATAACTTGTATAACCAGTGGAACATATTTCACAGACAAGGAACTTATTTCACCAGGTAAGGAACAAATCTCACAAACCTGGAACTTATTTCACTAGGTAAGGAACAAATTTCACAAACCCAGAACTTATTTCACCAGGTAAATTGTGGAACTTATTTTATAGAGATGGAACAAATCATATAGAAATTATCTGTGAAAAAAGTTCTCCCAGAATATATTTCCTGTGATATTTGTTCCACTGGAACTTTTTTCACAGGAACTAATTTTGGCTCACATATTCACAACTATTCTATATATTATAGTTAGACTTGGGAGGATAAAAAACTTTAAAATGTTGTAATGACATGTCCATTGAAGAAGACCGTAGATTGAACTTTAGAAGTAAATTGTCACGTTTTGTTTGTTGCTTAATTGGGTTGCTGTCTAAATTAATTATGTATACTTCACATCTCCTTTAAAATCATTCATAGAAATTAAACATTGCTTAAAATATGTTAGCATACATCGTCTGAGAGTAGTTTTTTGCTCTTCTTATATTCCCTTTTAGATATATTTTTAGTCTTCTGTTCTTCAACCTCTGCTATATCTTGCTAGGAAGAGCTAGCTAGGTAGATCTAGACAACATCCAACTCAGCCAAACGATCTTGGGGTGTGTGTGGGGGCACTTATTATGTAATGAGTGGAATGGATGAGTCGCTGGGATAGGTCACTGTTTGAAGCTTCATGAAATTGCATGAGGTCGAGAAATTTAGGTGAAATATAAGACAAGGTTGATGATTGAATCTGAAACTAATCAGATGTCGATATTTTTTTACAGATGCAATTAAAATCACCAGAGATTGTGTATATATGTCTCTAAAATCACTTTCGTAAATGTTTAAGATATTTGTCAAATCTATTTACTAGTATCTCCCCATGAAATAACGTAACAATGATAGCTATGTCATGGCAGGTATATATACGTATTGTAAAAAATATATGATAGCTAGGGTAACTGCATGTATGTTCTTTTATCATTCAATATATATAGTCAAATGCGTTTTGTTAAAATATACTTTTTCACTCATTTGGTCTTTTGGAAAATGTTGTTTGTGCTGTATTTAGACCCCTCTACCAAGAAATTTGTTTTGCATGCACACGTATAAGAATTGCGGTTTTTATCCAACGCAATCATGGGTTTGAACGTTGTTTTCAATTTAGACTTGTTTATATTTTTTCGTTTGGGCTTGTATTATATTTGCCTTCGGACTTATATGATCCGTTCATCCTATTTTGACTCTTTCAAAATTCAAGAGTCTATCCTAAATTGAGGTAAATTATATGGCCTTCCAAATACCGTTTCGATTCCTAACATCACTGAAGAGACATTAATTGTCGAAATCCGGATATGGTGTACAAATGTTTGCACCTCATGTTTGCGGTATACCATCTTTTCCGCAAGTTTATTGTTTTCTGTTTGGTAATAAATTAATGATAAGATCTAATTGTTACATCTTGTGATCCGTTTATTTGTCAATCGCCAATAGCAGTCAGCAGGGTTTAAGAACATCAGTTGTTCGACCTGCTAGTCAAATGCGTTTTGTTAAAATATACTTTTTCACTCATTTGGTCTTTTGGAAAATGTTGTTTGTGCTGTATTTAGACCCCTCTACCAAGAAATTTGTTTTGCATGCACACGTATAAAAATTGCGGTTTTTATCCAACGCAATCATAGGTTTGAACGTTGTTTTCAATTTAGACTTGTTCATATATATATATATATATATATATATATATATATAAAGGGTGGGGTATTGGATGTCTCAGCTGCTCACCTCTGCCATAGAAAGGTCGAAGTGCCGCCGCCGCCGCCCCCGCCCCCTGAGATAAAAATTCTTGTGTAAATTAATATTAATCGAACAGAAATTATTTGATATCTCCGTTTTAAAATGTTTGTGGTGCCTTGTGGCCGAGTGGTCTAAGTAGTTACTACTGTAATCACTAGCCAGTCAACACTGAGGTTGTGAGTTCGAACCCCGCTCGTGCAGGTGCACTCGACTCCAATCTTAATTGACTAGGATTGTCAGTTTTCCTATCGAAGGTCGGTGGTTTTCTCCCGGCGCTCCGGCTTCCTCCACCAATAAAAACTGACCGCCACGAAATAGCCCAAAAGCGGTGCTTCAAAGTGGCGTTAAAACACCAAAAATCAAATCAAATCAAATCTTACTGAGTATAAATAAATATAACCTAAGAAAAAGGCATTTTCCTAAAAGTTTTCTTATGTTTTCACGTATAAAATGTACGTAACATGAAATAATCACGTGTGTGTTTACAAATCTTCAGGAGATTTGGCTATTTATAGATAAGTGTTACCTGTGTACCGATATGCATGATTGGTAACCAGGCAAATCTATTTACTAAAATAAAGAGTTCAGATCCGACACTCTACGGGATTAAAAGACATTTACTAGGTTTGAATTGTCCCAACCAATGAACGAAATTTAATTATGACAGCGTAAGTAATATCTTCCAATTAGGTAGTAAGAAAGCCTTCAGCCCGCAGACTGTCCATCGTTCAACTCTTAATACCGTCTCCGAGGAGACGGTAATAAAAAGTAATCAAACAGAACTCAAACTATAGGAGATGTGGAATAAACTTCAATTTGACAGCAACCAAACGACAAAAACGCCATAGGTAAATCAGATATGTCTTTGAGTAAAAGCCAATTTCTATTGTTTCACTGTTTTTATTTCAACTAGCGCAATTAAACAATCACTTTTTCCAAATATATTTTTTCTAACAAAGCATCAAAGAAAAGATCAACAGCCCTTTTATCATTACTACTTAGCAACAAGGAAACATAATTTACCAGTTAAAGATTGGTTGGATCAATTTTCAAGGTGATCAGACATTACACAAGAAGAGCGCGTGCCCCGTAAAAATGTTAACTTGTATTTGTAGTATTTGTATTTTTATCCATCTGATGAGTTAAGCCTCTTTCAACTGATTTTTATAGTTCGTTCTTATGTTGTACTGTTACACCACTGTCCCAGGTTAAGGGGAGGGTTGGGATCCCGCTAACATGTTTAACTCCACATTCTTTATGTATGTGCCTGTCCCAAGTCAGGAGCCTGTAATTCAGTGGTTGTTGTTTGTTTATGTGTTACATATTTGTTTTTTGTTCATTTTTTGTACATAAATTAGGCCGTTAGTTTTCTCGTTTGAATTGTTTTACATTGTCATTTCGGTGCCTTTTATAGCTGACTGTGCGGTATGGACTTTGCTCATTGTTGAAGGCCGTACGGTGACCTATAGTTGTTAATTTCTGTGTCATTTGGTCTCTTGTGGAGAGTCGTATCATTGGCAATCATACCACATCTTCTTTTTTATGATAACTTTTAAATCTCTTAAGATTTTCGAACCAACTTTGAACATATTTTTTTACATTATAATAATCAATCTTAATTTACGATCTTGGTGCATATTTAACCTTTCCATTCATATCCTTAGTTCAGACGACATAGTACTATTGGCAGAAAGTGCTGATGATTTACAGAAACAGCTGGATTCTTTCAGTAAATACTGTAATATTTGGAAGCTTAAAGTTAACTAAAGTGATGATTTTTTCTAGAGGCAGAATGCCGTCAAATTTACATTTTTATATAGCTATAGACGGCACTGACATTGAAAATATTAAAAGAATTTAACTATTTGGGCATATTATTATCTAGAACTGGTAATACTAAAATAGCACAGAAACACCTAGCAGAAAAAGCCACACAAGCTATGTTTAAGGTGTTGAAATCAGGCCGCATACATTATCTTTCCACTCAGTGTCACTTAGATCTTTTCTATAAAGTTGTGAAACCCATACTTTTGTATGGATGTGAAATTTGGGGGCATGGTGATGTTGAAATTATAGAAAGAATCCATCAGAAATTCTGTAAACTTCTTTTGAAACTGAAAATTCCACACCTAGCTATATGGTATACGGAGAACTTGGTAGATATCCTTTAAATTAAAAATAGTATCTTATTGGTGTAAATTAGTATCTGCTAAAGAGACTAAGTTATCTTCTATCGCATATACACTATTAAAAACACTATTTACTGTTAATAATGTATGTACATTTTTTGTGAGTGAAGTTAAAAATATATTGGATGAATGTGGTTTTTCAAATATTTGGATTTCTCAATGTTTTGGTAATGATATATGATTAAAAAATGCACTAAAGTTGCGATTACAGGACCAATACAAACAGTTGTGGAATACACAATTTCAAGAGTCTACATAATCAGTAAATTATAGAATTTTTAAGTTCTAATTAAATTTTGAAAAAAAATATTTTGATATGTTGGATATGCACGAAAGTATTATTTTGTGTAGATATAGAACCACAAACTACAGACTCTCAATAGAGACAGGGAGGTGGAATAATGTTAATAGAAATGATAGAAAATGTCATCTTTGTAATATTGGTAGCATTGGAGACGAATTTCATTATCTGCTAGAATGTCCATTTTTTAACGACAGTAGAAAATTATACCTTGATAAGTACTATTTGGCTTATGTTAATACACTAAAGTTTAGAAAATTGATGAGCAAATTAAACAAAAATTCAGAGCTAAAAAGATTATGTAAGTTTACAAAGTGTATAAATAAACATGTGGGTCCTCCTAGCTAAAATGTATATTATTTGGAAACCACTGTATTGTATATATGTTTTGTAAATAGATGCATATTCATGTACATATTTTGCACTCTCTCTGTACCTATGTATCTGCAATGGTTATGGGAATAAAGATATTGGTATTGGTTTATATGAACTCGTCAAGCTTCGGTGGATTCAATCAACACTATGATAACTGGACACATTATACAAAAGTCGGCGCGTGCCATGTAAAATGTTTATAACTCTTTCATTTCTAAATACATTTACACCAAAATTTAAATATATGCTCTTTATTTACAACATTATCATACTGAATGACCTTGGTACTTATATGACTGTTCCATCATGGGCTTAGTGCAGTTTTCAGAGCTTAGTGCACCAAGGCGGCCTAGGTGGTGTTTAGACGTACCGGGTAAATCAGTCTTCAACAAGAAACAGGGGCGTGTTTTTTTGTTCTTCGGTAGTGAGCCAGAAGAGGTCCATTTCTGTTTTTTTGCATAGGGAAGATCTTCTGGCCCTCTTCCACCTCTTCGTTTTTGATAGGTAGTTTAAACGGCAGAGGCACATAACAAAGGGCGTGTTTTTTTGTTCTTCGGTAGTGAGCCAGAAGAGGTCTATTTCTGTTTTTTTGCATAGGGAAGATCTTCTGGATCTCTTCCACCTCTTCTTTTTTGATAGGTAGGGGCGTGTTTTATTGGTCTCTTCGGTACATCTCCAGAATGTCTTCTGGTGAAGAGTCCAAAAAAATGAATCTGGACCTCTTCTGGAGATATTCTATGGAAGATCAATAAAATAAAAATGCAATTTGCCGTCTAATATAGCAGGTTTTTGTTATGTTGGATGACATAAATTGAGTTTACTATTTTTTTTTTCAGAAAATTAAGATACGTCCAGTAGACATGACTGTAAAAGTGTTCTCTGTTCGTTACAATTTTCTTTATGCTTTCCTTTAACTCAATTTTGATAACTTGAACAAATCAGGCTTAACCCCCACTATTTGATTTTTAAGAATAATCTTAAACTGCACAAGAATTCGTCAATGTTTGTCTGGAATATGACTGATCAAAAAGGAAATCTTAGTCTTTCCATTTTTTTTTAAAAAAGTAACCGAACTGGATTTACAAGATATCAGAAAGTTCTAAAAATTCGTTTTTCTCCGGCGGTCCTTGAAGAAAATCTTCTGGTCCTAACTATTATTCCTAATGCAAAATTTCGATGGTCAAAACCTTCGGACTCAGTACCACTTTTCAATTTTTGTTTATTGTATATGGATCTATCACTACTGGACGAAAAAACAACTGTCCATACCAGTAACAGTCGTTCTACGACTGTCTTAGTCTGTGGAAGACTGAAGATGACTGTCAAAGAAACTGATACAGTTGATTAATGTCTGTCCCAACACTTTTATGGGTTGTGAAAATCAAAATATGTTATCAACAGTCATTTAAGGACTGTTGCAGTGGTCTACGGGGTTGTCACAGTCAAATACTATTTATTACAGTCTTTCCAAAAGTTGTGGCAGTTGTATAATGTTTGTCCCAACCTTTTAATAGTTGGGACAGTTGAAATTTGTTTGTGTCAACTTTTTAGACGTTGATGCAGTCAAAAAATGTTTGTTACAACGTTTTTAGAGTTGGGACAGTTGTAAAATGTTTGTTAAAACTTTTTAAAGGTTGTTACAGTCATAAAATGTTTATTACAAATTTTAAAAGGTTGCTACAGTCGTTAAATGTTTAAAACAAACATTTCATAGGTTGTTGCAGTCGACAAATATTTTAGCGTCACTGTAGCAACTCAGTGTATAAAAAAATTTTACGTTTAACCCGGCTCTCAAGATTTGATATAGTTGTGAAATAGCCCATAATTTATACTATTATCATCTATTGTGCGGTTGTTGACTTGTTTTGTTTTTTATTTATTTATTTTGCGATCGTTGTTTGTCTTTTGTCGTTTTCCGTTTATTGCCATAGCATTGTCCGTTCATTTTTGACATGTGCGTTTTACTTTCCTTTAGGTATCTTTACTTTTTATTTTATCTATTCAGATTCGTTCATAACTGGTTTTACACACCAGAAGCCTTCGTTTAAAAATGGAATTTTAATATTATTGCAGAAGATGCTAATGAATTCATTCAAATTTATATCTGAAAAAGTTTTGATAAATTCTGAGGAAAAGAAAATGTACCGTCGGTGTACCTGAAGTAAATTTAAAGAATATGACTAAGTTATCAATATTGTACAGCAAAATAAAACATTTTTAATTTGAATTACTCTCCACGAGGAATATTTTCCGATGATAAAAAAAATAATTAATTAAATCTGTCAAGTTTCTTTAAAAACGGAAAACAATTCTTCACCGTGGACGATTTACCCTCTTTATTTTCTTGTCGGCAAACTGGACCTGGAGGTCGGCAAACTATATTTTACACAGGAAACTACAGATGTTAGACCACATGTACAATATAAGCGGAGCTGGAAATTACAATCGGTGAGTAGAAATGAATAATATTTTAAAGCATGTCTATCGAATAATCATGGATCCAAGATTTTGAAGGGAAAATGTGCACATTTGTTCTTCCTACAGACCATGCAGACAGGCTATGAATCGACGATCTATATCACCACACTCGTGCATAGTTGCATGTTCCAAGGCAAAGTTAGGATTTGGGCTTGGAAAAGTTGTGCATCATTGAAATTCATGTTTGACACCATTCCCCCTCCCCCTTTTATCATGTGTATGTCATTTAATCCCTTATTTACTTTGCATACATCACCCCAAGGGTGACAAGGTCAAGGGAATAAAAAAAGGTTACTCTTGATCTTCATCGTCTTACTGTTAAACTCTAACATGTGGGGCATTGGTTAATTTTTGTTGTGCGGGATGACCTTTTACAGGACCTATACATCATGTACATATTGTATGTTAATGTATTGTTAACTCTGGTCTTAAATTTGCATGAAATACTTGTCACTGGACTTCTTATAACCAACAACCAACCAATCTTTACATGTACATATCCATATAATTGTGTTACTAATGCTGGATTACAAGTATTTCCATGATTTCCCTGGTTTTGCTTTATCACCTGATAGTTTTCGTTCTATTAAGAATGCATTGTGACGTCACAATTTCCATTGAAAAAACATGCATAGTACAAATTAATATGACGGTGTATGAAAACATATGATCTGACCATAAAATTTTATGAAAAGTATTAATTTTAGTGACTTATTTAGCAAGTATGCATTTTCATTCAATTTTTAAATAATTCCCAAATCATGGACAACAAAACATGAATATTTTTGATAATATAAGGCATTGAAAGTGAATATGTATTAGCATTGATTAGATGGTTCAAAATAACATTAATCATCAAAATAAAACAATATTATTAAATTAATGTTCCTGAAACCATGCACAGATTCAAAACAGTTGCCATTTCAACACAGTTGATTAAACAAAATGTGCTAATTCAATTAGTAATTCTTTCATCATGTACTTAAAGATTCATGTTGAACAAGGGTTGTGGAGGTTGTTGCATCTTTTCTCAAAATGAATAATTACAATGAATAAAATATTTATAAATATGTCATCATGTTAATTGCTACATGTACATGATTTTAAGTTAAAAAGAAATAAAAAACATATTAAAAGAGCAAAGTGAGCATCATAATTATATTCTTTTTAGATTTAACATAGAATATTAAATCACTATAAATTTGTAAATACTTTGAACCTAAACTATATATTTTCATGTGAAATTTTTATATAAATTGTGCCCTCTGGTTAGTCAAAATTCATTTATGCCATAAATGTTATCTAGTAGTAACATTCAATGGTCTTTTTATTTATTCCACCATTAAAATGATTAAAGGACTTTCTATTCATGAGTCAAATTTGTGTGTTAAATTGTGTTTTGGTTACTTTATTGTTGCCTTACTGTTGGGTTGATGCATCATTGATATATAATTATATCCCACATCTCCTTTCATCATGTGCATTCACATCTGACTGCAGATTTTTTGCCTTTTCTACATAATTATTTTATGTTTAACATTCAATATGTGGGGAAAACATAACAAAAATATCTATCTGTAAGCATATTTTTTTTTTATCTAAACATGGTATAAACTTTTTTAAAGTATTTTATGAAGCTCAAAATATTTTTATAGATATTGTAGTATCAAGTAAGTTGTCATAAAATTTACTGTGTTAACTGCATTGTATGTCCAATAATTTAGTTTAAAAATACCTTTTATTCAAATTCAAAATAAATTATTAAAATTTATGTATTTACTGAACATGAATTCATGACCATGCAAATGTGACATTAAAATAGGTAATAATCAGGATGTTAACACTGGATAGGTAATAATCAGGAATTCTTATATACATGTTATAGCTAATATACAGATTAAGACACACAATAGTTTATTGCCTTGGGGAGGAATTTTAAACTGTCATGGGTATATATTGAAGATGATTTTATAATGATGTTCACAAATTATAATTGTCCTCTTCAAAATTTTGATAAATATTTCAAAATAAATTGTAATTTAAGAAAAATATGAATCAGCAGGATATAATATTATTTTGGATACAAAAAATGCATATTTTAAAAGTTATCTGAGTATTGATTTATCAAAATAAAATTGGGTAAATAACTAAAATAAAATAAAGAAAGTGTTGTCTGAGCTGCAAAGCATTATTTAATACAAGCTGTAATAAGGAAAAAGTATACAGGGTAACACAAAAGATGTAAAATTAAACTCAAGGATTTAAAACATTAACCAGTCAGGGGACTTTTTGAAATAAGTGATTTTTAAGTCACTTATTTAAGTAGCAAATTGGAAGTTTTGTCACAAATTGTGATTTTGTAGTTTTACCAAAATTTTAAACACGTAGGTTTACATAATATCTTTTCATTAGTAAAATTGAAAAAAAATGAACTTTTTGCTTCTTTTAAGCAGCAAGGTTTATGCCTTTGATGCAATCATTTAGCTGCAAATTCTATTTTAGTTGAAAAAATGCTATAAAAATGGCTTTACATAATGAACTGATACTTTCTTAACAGATTTTTCTCAGCAGTGCCACTGTGGGAGTATTTGCCCTGTAAAATTCAAGGTTTCATCTTATAGATTATGTAAAAAATTCTACTGTTCACGATAAAAATTTCACTGTTCGGGGTGTTGAAATTAGTGGGGGTTATTAAAATAATGATACTTATTAAAAGAAATGATTTTTTGGAAGGAAATTGAGGTATGATACTTAAACAAGTGATTTTTATGTCATTATCCTAGATTTAGTACAAGGTCATCACCTGACATGACCGGGTCATCCTATCAACACAGATGTTGGTTTTGATAAATTTAGCAACATAATTAGCCCCTGGATCAATAGTATTCTATATTTAAAGCTACAATAAAATTAAATCACTTAGGCTAGTGATTAATTTGTACTACATGTACTTAAATAGGTGATTATTAAAGAAAAACAACTCTTACTTCCAACCTTTATGGTCATAATGTTACTTGAATCAGTGATTTAGAAAAGCGCTCATTTAAGTAAGTCCCCTGACTGTTAACAGCCTTGGAACAGTATATATATCATCCTGATTAACCTTAGGACAAAGATTCTACATTTACATCACAAAGGTTTATTCATTATATGCACTTGACAAAGGGAAAGTCAATAGCATCTATATAGTAACAGTGCATTTATTTATTTAATTATTTTTTTCATTCTTTAAACTTTTCTCTGTAGTATCAATTTATTTCATATTAACATGAACAAAAGCAATAACCTGTTGTGTTTTAGAGAGGAATAACTATGTCCATGATGTCTGACTTTAAAGAATTGATGAAATAAAGTATGGTGTGAGCCTCAATAAGACAGTAACCCTTCAATGAAAGTACACAGTCACACATAAAAAATCATTAATGTAGAAAAAAGACCATACATAGAATTTAGACCCACTAAAAAGATTTATTCTTCTTGTTTAAAATTGGGACTTAAAAATATAATTGTATAAGTCCTAGAAATTTTTTCGTCAATCAAATGAGGATTGCTAGTTTTCATCTAGGTAGATACAGTTATTGTAATTGACTTTCTTCTAAGTACCGTACAATGTATATAGTATTATGTTAGCTAAAATTTTACTGTACTTTAGTCTCAATGTATATTTTTTTTTGTAGATTCATATTGGCTTGAGCATGATTCCCACCTAGAATATGAAGCCTGCTACATGTGCACTTTGATGCATAGGAAATATAGATGTCACTGAGTCACTCTTATAGCTTCAAATTGTGAAACAGTGGATTAATTCATTATTTTGTGCTAGTTATTTATTGTTTTTGGAAATAATGAATAGCACTTGCAGCATTATTCCATGATGATGATGACTTGTGATGTTAGGATTAAATTGGACAAGAAAAAAAATTGTGCATTGTACAAATAGGAACTTACAAATTGTATTAAAGGAGGACCACAGTACTGGATGACTAAATAACTTGGATAATCATGATAATTATTCATTTGGTATATCAATAATGAATTTGGAATAACAAGATTTCATAGTTTCAGTGCATATTAATAATGCAATCATACATTGTATCTGAATTCCATGAATACTTTGGATAATTATTCATTTGAAATAGCCATTTGGAATAATGAAAATTCCTAGTTTCAGTGAATATTAATAATAAAAGTGCATAATATCTGAATTCATGATTACTTTAGTGGATACTCAGTCATTTTAATATAATAACAATTTGGATATAATGTGAATTTCTAGTTTGAGTGAAATTTACAACACAGTGCATGTATAAATCGCATCCGAAGTTTATGTTGGCATTGCAATTGTTAACTACCACCAGGGTGTGTAAAAAGACCTTAACCACCCATGAGGGTCTCTCGTAGTCAGTCACAGTTGTTAAGTGTCAAATGACTGCTTGCTGTACTTAAAGTCTGAATTAGAATTAAATAAAAATCTAAATTAGTGCCCAAGCATATTAAACAAATAAACCATGTACTTCAAAGTATAATTTTATAGTCCCGCCTACAACAAAAGTTGATGTATGCAAGAAATAGGTATTACAATCTGGCAGCGGCTACAGCCAGTCAGGGGTACTACCATTTTTTTTTTTTTATTTTTATTTACTTGAAGAAGTAATATTAATATACTTATATAAGTAAATTTGTAGGATACTTATACAAGTGTATTTTATTTACTTGTATAGGTAAAAAAAGAAAATTGCCTTAGTTATGTCCCTTAGACATTCAGTTTTTTTACTTATATAAGTGAAAAAGTCATCCTATCTTCTTTTCTTGAATTCTTAGGACTTCTTTGCTCTAATAGAATTTTAAATTGTCTGTCTTTTGCAGATGTCTTAACTAATCATTTAAGTGTAATTTCATGAACAATGAAAATCTCATTTGTCTGTTATCTTCAGAACACTGCTCATTTACAAGCCCCCAAGGAGCAATTTTTGAAGGACTTGCGCAAATACTTAAGATCTTTGTGCAATCAGTTTCTTTGTTGAATTAATGAGATGAAACATTGAGCTCTAATAAAAAATTATGAGCTATCCTGGGAAAAATCATTAAAGGCATGTTTTTACATCTCAAACTTGAGAATTTTTGTGGGGTTGTAAAAAAAAATTACTTATACAAGTGAATTTTTGAGAAAATTAAGGGGAGATTATTCAAACATTATAGTTAACTTATATCATGTATAGAAGTATATTTTTTTTACCTCTTCAAGTAAATAAAGATTACTTGTACAAGTAGTATCCCTGACTGACAGTGTAACCTATTTGTATAAAGCTTCACTAGGTACATTTTTGAAGCTTAAAGACCTGGATACTTCTTTATGTTATGAAGTTTCTGTTAGTAACTTGTTCATTGCACTTTACCTTGTTTTCATGGTTCACTGACTGTTTGAAAAAAAATATTACTGTTTGAACAGTCATACAGTGAAATACTCTCTTACATGTATAACATGTACATGTATAATGAGTAATTGGATAAATTTATATGGTATATATATATAGGTATCTTGAAAGGTCTACATGTCTCATTGTCTGTCAGGCAGGGTTAACCTGACCTTGACTTCATTTCATGGATCAGTGATTAAGGTTATTTCAGTTACTTTGTCAAGTTTGTTTCTCAGAGGAATAATAGGTCAACTATATTTGGTGTATGAAATGATTGTAAGGTGAATATATCTGACTGCAAGACCTGCATCAGACTTTGACCTCAATGAAAATGTCATGGTTCATTGAACAATTTAGTTTTTGTGGTTTGGTCTATTTCCCAATGTTTCTCAGATGCTATAAACTACATGTACATGTACATGCATGACATGTATAGGATCACTATTTTTGGCGTATTGGATATCTTCGTAAGTTGTACAAGTTTGATTGGGAGGTTTTAAATCTGACCATGACCTCCTCATTTTCATGTTTCATTGGGCAATGTTTAGTTTTCATGGTTTGGATGTTAAGTCTATTTCACAGATACTATAAACCACTAAATTTTGGGTATGGAATGTCAGTTTGTAGGGTGTACATCATCTGTTTGGCATGGTTAATTTGACCATGACTTCATTTTCAGAGGTAATTGATAATGGAAAGTTTATGTGATACTTGTACATGTAGTAAAACCTTCATATATACATGTATTACATTTTTTACATTCAACATAAATTCAATTTTACATGTAGGCAAAGCAGACTTGACATTTCAGCGTGTGCACAGTCACTCTTGTTACATCACCATTGATCATGTCTACCATGTTGATAATAGCTGCTTTTTGTTAACAAAAGTCGGACAAGTATTAACAATTGTTATAATTCATTTGATAATATTGTAGTCTTGTATAACATGTACAATGTCATGAATGTACAATAACAAAATATTTAAGGAGATGTGGTATGATTTTCAATGAGACAACCATCAACCGTAGACCAAGTGATGTAATTGTTAGTAACTGCACATCCTTCAACAATGAGCAAAATCAGTACCACATAATCATGATAATGAAAAACCTATAACAGGCCTAGCCATATTGAATGATGTTACACAATGTAAACAAGTTGAGATGAGAAACCCAAGTTTGATTTATATACAAAAGCAACAAACAATCTGTTGGCGATAAAATTGGGTCAGTTAATAGATATAAGAAGATGTGGTATGATTGCCAATGAGACAACTTTGCATCCAAGTCAAAAATTTTGAAAAAGTAAACCATTATAGGTCAAAGTACAGTCTTCAACACAGAGCCTTGGCTCACACCGAACAGCAAGTTATATAGGGCCTCAAAATTACAGTTAAGCATGTTTAGAATTTGAAAAAATAGTTCCTGGATGATCATTTCTGATGTCTCCCATTTTTATCATGTTTACAGACCCATTGAAACATGAGTGATGACAAATGTATCATGGTTTACCAAAGGCTTATCATGCTTATAGGTGATCCAATATTAACAGGCTTCTGCCCTTATTCATGTTTTTCTACAAATCCATTATATCTGCTTTTGAATAAATGCCTTCTAAATATATATCCCAAGATGTTTAGCAACATTTTCAATATACACAATAAGCATTACAAAGGCATACATGTATTATGCACTATTGGTGAGCTGTTTGTTATAATTTACATATACATTATACATACATTGACATATATATATAGCATGGTGTGAAAAGCCTATGCAATACAAACATGACAAATAGACTAAAACATATGATAATAAATTGGTGAAATTGAGTAAACTGCTACTATATGACATCAACCCAACAACAACTAAATAACAATCTAGAGGTCAACATATATCTATACGTCTAAACACGTGAAAACTTTACGACAGATTCATCCATTGGAGAACAAGTGATCATTGATGGTGATACACGGCTGAAATCATAATTGCTCAAAATATCGACACAACAATGTTAAATAGAACTGCATTTTTTTTAATAAGATCATTATTTGATTAATAAAATGATGTGGTACTTGTTTACAAATTAGACAATTTTTCACCTAAAATCCAATGACATAGAAGTTAGCAACTGAATTGGCAAATTTGATATGGTCAGAATATTAATTTCCAACATATAGGCAGCCAGATTATATATTTTCACTCAGACCAGGGCCAGAATACTTATTTTCAGTCCATCCTTCTATTAAAGTGAGTCAAAACAATTTGTGTGATTTAATTAATCAATGATTTTTTTTTCTAAGGGGTGCCCAAATAAGTTCTGCTGGTAATACATATGTACTGTTTTCATCACTGATTGAAGATGAATATAATTAGAATAATGGACCCATTTGGTTTCTTTACTATTTGAATTATATATCAATATTGGACAAGCATTTATATGATTAAATAAATTGAATTTAAAAAATGGAAATTGGAAAATATTTTAGATAAATGTTAGCATGGTTAGTACGACATCTGATCAACTGAAACCACAAAGGAGAATCCGATGTCAGTCTGTAGAATTTAACAAGACCGGAGTCTAAAGAATACAACAAGTTCTAAACCGTTATGTGAATAAATAAAAGAAGATTTGATTTCCTTGTCTGAAACAATGCGAGTTTTCTTGTTTTGAACATTTCAACTTTCACTGGCGCTAGCTATTTTGTCGGTCTTGTACAGTACGCCCATCTGTTTATAAATACTTTTGATAAATTGGTTGAGAAAAATCCGGTGAAATTATGAATGATCTCGAGTGATAATATTTTTACCTCAATCAATCATGAATGAATGCCGAAGTGCTATTTATCAAGGACATTTGAACTTCAAATAGACCACTCGTTACAATATACAGTACAAAGTCGAGTCAATATTGAACTATTCAAAAATAAAATACAGTAAAATAAATTAAATTTAGATAGATTTAAGATTATTTTTGTTTTTCCATAGCTGCAAAAGATGCGTTAAATGTTCATCATAGCTTTGTTTTTTTTTATATGTATAGAAATCAAAATGGTTAATACGGCAATATTTATAATTTTGCAAGAAAAAAAATGTAGCCAGAAATAAAAGCTCAAAATAAGTGTGTGAAATAAACCCTTGGGGAAAAAATTAAGCAGTTTAATATGGGGATAAGTTTGATATTCGGAGTTCCCCGCTGTGTTTACAGTATATCGTGTATATTGACCGTTATTATGAAGTAATGTGATTCGTAAAACTACGGGTATTGAAGACAACCTTGTATGCACGAATGATTTCACACCTAACTAATTTAAAAAAATTAAAAAGTTTTTATTTAGATAATATTGAAATGAAAATTGTCAACTGTTAATACAGTTAAAGATACATTTGGTTAGTTTTAAATGCGAATAAAACCGTCCTGTGTGAAATTGCAGGTATTTAGTGCTGGTTCCAATTTTGTTCGATGAGATGAGAGGCGAGGGAGTGTTAATAATTATATAAATTTAGCTCATTCACTAAATAAGCGGGGAATACCAAAATGTTCAGTGGCAAATATTTCAAAATATTTTTTTTTTAAATAAATTTCTATCTAAAATTAATGTATTAAATGGGTTTGATAGTGGTGTCTCTTTGTCACAACCTTATATTGCACACGGTAAAATTGTTTTACAAATAATTTAACCTATCCCTGACTGTCAGAAATTTTGTATCCGTGACTTTTAAGTCTTAATGACGATCAATGTTTGGAAGCTGCTACACTTATAAATTAGCTATGACTATGTAATGGTTGTAGCAATCATATTTTTACTGTTACAACCTTTTCAGCGTTTAAACAGTTTATTTATGACTGTTTCAACGTTTTCCGTATTGGGACAGTTATTAAATAACTGTTACAACTTTCAAATGGTTGCAGCAGTCTTATTATGACTGTGACAACCTTTTAGGCGTTTAATCAGTTTATTTATGACTGTTGCAACGTTTTTCGAGTTGGGACAGATGTAAATCAACTGTTACAACTTTGAAATAGTTGTATCAGTCCTTTAATGACTGTGACAGTTATTTCTAGCGTTGTTGCAGTCGATTTATGTTTTAGACAAACACTTTTAAAGTTGGGACAGTTACAAAATAACTGCAGCAGTGAAATTTAACAACTGTTACAACTTTAACAAACATTATCAGTCTTAGAACGACTGTTACTGGTATGGACAGTTGTTTTTTTGTCCAGTAGTGTATATGTAATAGAATTGAGAATGGAAATGGGGAGTGTGTCAAAGAGACAACAACCAGACCAAAGAGCAGACAACAGCCGAAGGCCACCAATGGGTCTACAACGTATACCAGACGTTTCTTAGACTTTTATTTAATAAATCAGTTGGTTGTGTACTGATTGATACTTAAGTCTGGGAGAACAAGATTTATTTCAGTACTAGTTGCAACTAGCTTTGAACAAACTTTTAGTAATTGCAGATACTCTTAGTTCGATGCTTTGAGTCTATTGTCTTAATGTTAGTTGGCCGGTTTCTTTTGTGTGTCTCGTACCGATCTTTTGAGTTAATCTAATTGCAACTGATTTGTGCAGGTTGTTCTTATATTGTACTGCTACACTACTGTTTCAGCTTCGGGGAGGATTGAGCGCTCACAAACAAGTTGTTGTACTGTTACATCACTGTCCCAGATAGGGGATGGTTGGGATCCCGCTAACATGTTTAACCCCGCCACATTCTGTATGTATGTGTCTGTCCCAAATCAGGAGCCTGTAAGTCAGTGGTTGTCGTATGTTCCTGTGTTACTTATTTGTTTTTCGTTCACTTTATTTTGTACATTAGTTAGGCCGTTAGTTTTTACCATTGAATTGTTTTACATTTGTGATTTCGGGGCTTTTTATAGCTCACTATGTGGTATGGGCTTTGCTTATTGTTGAAAGCCGTATTGTGACATATGGCTGTTAATTTCTGTATCATTTGGTCTCTTGTGAAGAGTTGTCTCATTGGCAATCATACCACATCTTTTTTTATATAAACCACTGCCATATTATTTATGAACCTGTCCCAAGTCAGGAGCCTGTAGTTTAGTGGTTGTCGTTGGTTCATGTCTCAACTCATATTTGATATTTGGTAAATTGTTTTGTTTTGTATAATAAGGCCGTTAGTTTTGTCGTTTGAATTGTTTCACACTTTTAATGGCCTTTTATAAACGGCTTTACAGTATCTGGTTTTGTCATTGTTGAAGGCCTTAATTTTGCCTATAATTGCTTACATCCACTTCATATTAGGATAGTTGCCTCATTAGCAATCATATCACATCTCTTCGTTTTTATATAATTTACCCGACTTTTTATCTCGTGTTTTCCTGAACATGCATGAAATATTTGTCACTGGGCGTTAAAAAATAGCATGATCAATTTAAACTTGTGTTTAATATGAAAAAAACATCTGATATTTATTTATTTGTTGGGATGGGGGACAGGAGGATTTCGTATAGAATATGGTTGCCTGGTAAGAGCTAAGAAATAGGCATGATTAGCGACAAATTAAAATGAATAATAATGCCCTCTTTCCTTCTTCAATAATTCCTCATCTATTGATTAAAACTGACTACTACTGAGCCCAATCATGAGTGTTGAACGTAGCGTAAAACACCAATGAATCAAAATCCCTTCCCTAGGGATTTCCAATAGTTGTCCCTTAACTGTTATTGTCCGTGTAGTTCTTATATTCATCCAGCTAATCGTCCTACAGAGATGTCCTACTAAGGCTGTCATACCATAAAAACGTTTATAACACAGCTCACATTCTAATATATCTTCATTCATGAATTTATTAATGTCATTTAGACTAAACGACGCCATGTTTGTTTTTTGTCTCTGCCGTCTAAACCACCTATTTAAAAAGAAGAGGTGGAAGAGAGCCAGAAGATCTTCCTAATTCAAAAAAATAGAAATGAACCTCTTCTGGCTCACTACCGAAGAACAAAAAAACACGCCCTAGTTTAGACGGCAGAGGCACATAACAAACATGGCGTCGTTTAGTCTAAATGCCATTAATAAATTTATGAATGCAGATATATTAGAATGTGAGCTGTGTTATAAACGTTTTTATGGTATGACAGTCTTAGTAGGACATCCCTGTAGGACGATGAGCTGGATAAATATAAGAACTACACGGACAATAACAGTTAAGGGACGACTATTTGATATTCTAGGGAAGGGATTTTGATTGATTGGTGTTTAACGCTACTTTCAACACTTAGTTGGGCTATTCCGTGGTGGTCAGTTTAAATTTATAGATGAAGAATGGGGAAGAGAAGAGGGCATTATTAATTTTTTTAAACTGTCGCTTATTATGCCTATTTTTCAGCTCTTACCAGCCAACCATATTCATGTATGAAATCCTCCTGCCCCCCACCCCAATAAATGAATGAATATCAAATGGTTTTTCTTCTTATTTAACACAAGTTTAAATTGATTGATTGTTTGTTGCTAATTTTTAACGCCCAGTGACAAATATGTCATGCATGTTCAGGACTCGGTTCAGGAAACACGGGTTTAAAAGTCAGGTAAATAAATAAAAACGAAGAAATGTATGATTGCTAATGAGGCAACTATCCACCGGAGTTCAAATATGAAGTGGATGTAAGCAATTATAGGCAACCGTAATTAAGGCCTTTAACAATGACAAAACCCGATACTGTCAAAAGACCCGACGTGAAAAGTGTGAAAAACAATTCAAACGAAAAAAACTTACGGCCTAATTATACATAACAAAATAATTTACAAAATATCAAATATGAGTCGAGACATGAACCAACGACAACAACTAAACTACAGGCTCCTGACTTGGGACAGGCACACAAAGAATATGGTAGGGTTAATATAAAAACGAAGATTGCCAATGAGACAACCCTCCACAAGAGACCAAATGACACATGCAGCAATTAACAGCTATAGGTCACCGTACGGCCTTCAACAATAAGCAAAGCCCATACCGCATAGTCAGCTATAAAAGGCCCCGAAATCACAAATGTAAAACAATTCAAACGAGAAAACTAACGGTCTAATTAATGTACAAAAAAATGAATGAAAAACAAATATGTAACACAGCAACAAACGAAAATCACTGAATTACAGGCTCTTGACTTGGGACAGGCACATACATTCAGAATGTGGCGAGGTTAAACATGTTAGCGGGATCCGGCCCAACCAGCCCCCTAACCTGGGACAGTGGTGTAACAGTACAATAACATGTTTGTGAGCGCTCAACCCTCGCCGAAGCTGGGACAGAGGTGTAACAGTACAATATAAGAACAACCTGCACAAATCTATTGCAATTAGATTAACTCAAAAGATCGGTACGAGACACACAAAAAAAAACTTACATTATAAGACAAAGACACAAAGCACCGAAATAAGAGTATTTGCAATTACTGGAAGTTTGTTCAAAGCTAATTACAACTATGGTACTGAAATAAATCTTGTTCTCCCAGACTGAAGTATCAATCAGTAAAAAACCAACGGATTTATTAAAAAAAAAAAGAAGAAAAAACAGTCTGAGAAATGTCTGGTATACATTGTATACTTAATTGCATATAGATCCATATACAATGAAAATTTTTGAAAAGTGGTGGTCCGAAGGTTTTGACCATCGAAATTATGCAATAGAAATAATAGTTAAAACCAGAAGATTTTCTTCAAGGACCACCAGAGAAAAATGATTTAAGAACTTTCCGATATCTTTCCTTTATACAAAAATAATCCAGTTTGGTTACTTTAAAAAAAAATGGATAGACAAGATGTCCTTTTTGGTCATATTCGAGACAAACATTGACGAATTTTTGTGCAGTTTAAGATTATTCTTAAAATCAAATAGTGGGGGTTTACGCCTGATTTGTCTAGCAAAATTGAGTTAGAAGAAAGAAAAAAGAAAAATGTCACGAACAGAGCACACTTTTACAGTCATGTCTACCGGACTTATCTTAATTTTCTATATAATCATCGTAAACTTCATTTAATATGTCATCCAACATAACAAAAATCTGCTATTTTCGACGGCAAATTGAATTTTTGTTTTATTGATCTTCCGTAGAATATCTCCAGAAGAGGTCCAGATTCATTTTTTTGGACTCTTCACCAGAAGACATTCTGGAGATGTGCAGAAGAGACCAATAAAACACGCCCAAACATGGCGTCGTTTAGTCTAAATGACATTAATAAATTTATGAATGCAGATATATTGGAATGTGAGCTGTGTTATAAACGTTTTTATGGTATGACAGTCTTAATAGGACATCCCTGTATGACGATAAGCTGGATAAATATAAGAACTACACGGACTAAAAATGTTAAGGGACGACTATTTGATATTCTAGGGAAGGGATTTTGATTGATTGGTGTTTAACGCTACTTTCAACACTAAGTTGGGCTATTCCGTGGTGGTCAGTTTAAATTTATAGAGGGCATTATTAACATTTTTAATCTTTCGCTTATTATGCATATTTTTCAGCTCTTAATTACCAGCCCACCCCACTAAATGAATGAATATCAAATGGTTTTTCTTCTTATTTAACACAAGTTTAATTGGTTGATTGTTTGTTGCTAATTATTAACGCCCAGTGACAAATATGTCATGCATGTTCAGGACTCGGTTCAAAACACGAGTTTAAAAGTCAGGTAAATAAATAAAAACGAAGAAATGTATGATTGCTAATGAGGCAACTATCCACCGGAGTTCAAATATGAAGTGGATGTAAGCAATTATAGACAACCGTAATTAAGGCCTTCAACAATGACAAAACCCGATACTGTCAAAAGGCCCGACGTGAAAAGTGTGCGAAACAATTTAAACGAGAAAACTTACGGCCTAATTATACATAACAAAATAATTTACAAAATATCAAATATGAGTCGAGACATGAACCAACGACAACAACTAAACTACAGGCTCCTGACTTGGGTTAGACACACACAGAATATGGCAGGGTTGATATAAAAACGAAGATTGCCAATGAGACAACCCTCCAGAAGAGACCAAATGACACAGCAATTAACAGCTATAGGTCACCGTACGGCATTTAACAATAAGCAAAGCCCATACCGCATAGTCAGCTATAAAAGGCCCCGAAATCACAAATGTAAAACAATTCAAACGAGAAAACTAACGGTCAAATTAATGTACAAAAAAAAATGAACGAAAAACAAATATGTAACACAGCAAAAAACGACAACCAATGAATTACATTTGACTTTGACTTTGGACAGAGCATACATACAGAATGTCGCGGTGTTAAACATGTTAGCGGGATCTGGCCCAACCAGCCCCCTAACCTGGGACAGTGGTGTAACAGTACAATAACATGTTTGTGAGCACTTAACCCTCCCCGAGGCTGGGACAGTGGTGTAACAGAACAATATTAGAACAACCTGCACAAATCAATTGCAATTAGATTAACTCAAAAGATCGGTACGAGACACACAAAAAAAAACTTACATTAAGACAATAGACACAAAGCAGGGAAATAAGGGTATTTGCAATTACTGGAAGTTTGCTCAAAGCTAATTACAACTATAGTACTGAAATAAATCTTGTTCTCCAAGACTGAAGTATCAATCAGTACACAACCAACGGATTTATTAAAAAAAAAAGAAGAAAAAACAGTCTGAAAAATGTCTGGTATACATTGTATATATATACTTGCATATAGATCCATATACAATGAAAATTTTTGAAAAGTGGTGGTCCGAAGGTTTTGACCATCGAAATTATGCAATAGAAATAATAGTTAGGACCAGAAGATTTTCTTCAAGGACCACCAGAGAAAAATGATTTTGAGAACTTTCCGATATCTTTGCTTTATACAAAAATAGTCCAGTTTGGTTACTTTAAAAAAATTGAATAAACAAGATGTCCTTTTTTATCATATTCGAGACAAACATTGACGAATTTTTGTGCAGTTTAAGAATATTCTTAAAAATCAAATAGTGCCCCAGGTGTCTACACGAAATGTCAAGGTCTAAACGTCATGAGTTTATATAAAATTCGTGAATACAATAAACAAAAACAATTATATGAAAGAATCTAAATAATATAAATACTCATTATTTTACACGTATTCGAGGGATCAAAATAATCAGTTCTACAAATTGCTGTTAAATGAAATATTTAAGCCAATTTTACAAATATTTATACCTGCCTCTGTAATATGTCATATTGACGGACCACATTATTTTTTTTTTATCGTTAGAGACACTGTTGCAAAGCTCATTTTCCGTTCACTTTAAAAACCTACAAAAATTGCCTAAACTTTTAATCTTAGACTAGACAGCGTGAAAGATCAATACACTTTGGTAAGTGTACAAACGGCGTTTTGACAAACCGGTAAATAATCATGTTTTCGCCCGGGGATATGAATTTGACATTAAACGTCCTTCAGTAACTTTACAATAACCAGCCGTGTCATTTCCGTATATTGTAGATGGAACGTGTGACAAATATACACCAGCAATACCAATACAGGTGAATTTTACCTTTTTAAATGATTCCAAAGAGGGGGTGCATTGCATTTGCGCCAATTTTGAAAAAAAAATCAATCTTTCATTTGCGCCAAAAAAATAAAACTACATTGGCGCCATTTCACAGGTAACATATAACGGAAAAGTTTTAAATATTCATTTTTACATCGTGAATAAGATGAGTTTTTAAGTATTCCCCATGGATAACTTATTTTAAAAAGTTCATAATTATTGTTTATTATAAAATTGCGAGTCAGTTAGGTTTAAAATTATATAGTGTTTGAATGTTTGAGGTGTCAAGATGGATGGATCTGAGTAAAATCCGTTAGTTTTCTCAGAGTTTGATTATTTCATATTTTTCATGTTGGGACCGTTTTTAGCCAACTTAACGGAATGGTTTTTAGAAGGCCGTACGGTTGTCTCTGGTGGCTTTCGTCCACCTCATTTGAACTTTACGGATAGTTGTAAATTCATAAGCAATTCTTAATATACCACATCTCCTTGTGTTTACATAGAGGAAATTAGTCTGTAATTTTTATGACCACACATATAGGTTATCCAGTATAAATAAGTACATCTGAGCCGTTGCCTACAAGTCTAGTGTCGGAACAAACTTTTGGTTTTACTCCAGTATATATATAGTCCTTTATTTCTAGTTTTTATGAACTCGTTCAATTATAACATAACTGTGTTTTAAAGTTATTATTCAAAGTCTCTTTTAAATAAAACAACTTTTTAAACTATTCAAAATTGAGAATGGAAATGGGGAATGCATGTGTCAAAGTGACATCAACCCGACCACAGAGCAGAAAACAGCCGAAGGCCACCAATGGGTCTTCAACACAGCGAGAAAATCCCGCACCCGGAGGCGTGGTTCAGCTGGCCCCTAAACAGACACCAAGTGATGGATACAATTGTGGCTTATATTGTTTAATTAATTTTTTAGAGCAAAAGATTAATTGATTGTTGGTTGCTTAACATCCAGTGGCAAACATTTCATGCATATTCAGGACGACAAAACTTTTCAGAAAAAGATTATGGGTGGGGGGGGGGGGGGGCGGATTTTGGACCCCCTTTTGTTAATAAGGACATACGGTTGGATCCCCTCCCTTTATCCTTGGTTGGGAACCCCCATTTAAAAAGACTGGATCCGCCACGTGCACTGTACACAGATTTAGTCCGCATTGTTTTCCGGGCAGAATAGACCACCACTGTTACTAATTTTTATAGTTGTAAATATTTACGCTAAATTTTGTTAATAAATATAGGAACAGTTACAATTGTGTGGTCATAGATTTCGTAAATTTGTTTTCTGAACCATATAGCAAGTGGCATGACATCATAATGGTGAATCGGGGAAATCACAGAAAGCTTATGGAAATGTTAGATTTTTTTTGATATATGACAATAGCGCAAAAAGTATCAAATATGTTTTAATAGAGAAAAAAAAATGACTGTAGCTGTAATAACTATATTTTTATTTGTTTTTAATTGTGTCGCTCTTTGATGACCATTTATGAAACCTGCATTTTCGTCTTTCATTCTTACGTACGTCTAGAAATTTACAGAACTCAAATTATATATCGGAATAAAAGGAGTTGTCGGTTTTATTTACGTCAATAATATAGCAAACAAACCAAAAACAAAAACAAAAACCAAGCGACATCCAGAGAGCAAAGTGGATTTTTCGGCTTGCAGTACAAACTAAGTATAAGTATAAAGAACAGTTATATTATAACTATACCACGTCAAAAGTTCTCTCGTTCATTTCATTCCATAGTAGAGTAAAATGACTAACTTTCATTTGACCTTTGAAGAGGCAGAATTAGTTGACACAAATGTTATGCCTTTTTGCATGGCTGATTGTATATATTTATGTTGAACATGTTAAATTCAAGGCGATCTTGTAGCGAACGCACAACCCTATACTGTGTTTGGTTTTTCTACGATATCTAGTTAAGAAAAAACTTTATTATCGGAGGGGTGAAACGAGGGAGAAAATAATATGTATTAGATACACATTAAGGGCGTTAGCCCGAATGAGTGCGTATTACTTACACCAAGATAAATTGAATATTGTCAATGCAGAATGACAAATTCAATAATTTAGGACAGGGACTTTCAATACTAACGGATTCCCTGTTAAGGAGGAGATCTTTTAACAATTTGACAATATTCTATTGAAATGCATGATAAATGCAGGGTATCAAATTTATTTATCGACATCTTTGTGTAAAAAAAGATACAATTTTGCTAGATAAATAGAAAACAATAACACATTTCCTTGCATAATCTTATCTAAAATTATTGAAAATTATCATAATTTATGGGTATTGTTTTAACATGATACACCAAAGCCGAATTTTGCATGTTTGCATTACACACTTGCACTGTTTGGATTAACGTATCAATTAGAAGGTAGGTTAGAAAATCACAAAAACAGAATTAAAGGACAAAACGCCATTATATGGTTTTCCGGATAATGTTTTTTTTTGGCAAATATTAAAAAAAAAATCTTAAACTTTTACATATACATAACATTTTAGGTAAACACCTAGAGTTACATATATACCAGCATACATTTTTGATAGGAAAAAAATGCTATCAAAGATACTTCAGAAATGCCTAGCTCCATGCCTAAGAAATATACATCTGTTTTATTGTTCACATTTATTTAACCTCCATTCAACAATGGGAAGGAACATTTGCCTCAGCTGTGAAATGAATTGATTTAAAACGACTTTTAACATATTTACTTCTGTCTTGTCAATATCTTAGCATAGAATATGATCAGAATATGGTCTGTGTATAAAACAAGTATACCGCTGTAATAAAAGCACTAGACAATTTATACATGTAAATATATGCTTCTTCCAACAGAATTTTGTTTTGTTTTTAGTTTTTAATTATTTTTTTGTCATTATCGTTTATTTTTTAACCACTAAATTTGCGGTTTTGTGATATGTTCGTGCAGTTTTAACAATGTCGTCAATAGTGTTCAGAAAGAAGCTACTAGTATTATAAAATGTGTCAGAACCTTAAATTACACATACATGAACGGAGCTATGATACCATGACAGGTGTACATATGATGTAATTGTGAAATAGCCATTGTAATTGCCAAGTTTTTGATAGTTTAAGGATCATTTTTGATTAGTGGCACGTGCCATCGAATTCAATCTTTATTGACAGAAAATATTAAATAACGAATACATTTATTACTATTATAGGAAGAAAAAGGCGAAGAAGAATTATTTGCTATAGTGCAACTTGAATAAACAAATAAATACATAATTATTTTATATTAAATAAAATTGTTATTAAAATGAAAGAAAGGATTAACGCATTTACAAGGATATATACTAGATGCTGAACTTAAATTAGGTTGTATTGTTTTAACGAAAACAAACTTCTATGAGGATCTGGAGGGGGTCCTTTATTTCTGTATTCTTTAATTTTTTATGCCGATTTTCTCTATTCTTTAAACTTTTTGTCTATTATTATCAATTCTTTATATTCAAGCACCTTATTATTCTCTATTCTTTATTTTTTTTTATCCATTTTCTCTATTCTTTATATTTATTGCCACTCATTCTCTATTCTGTAACCCCCTCCCCGCCCCCTCCCATCAACATCTTCTTCTTTCCGATGGTATGTTATTTATAGTTTTATTGTCTCGTCACGGTCTAAGTGCAGTTTTCAGAATATTAACTGCACTCGGAGACATGGTTCCCTGATGCGGCCTTGGTGACTACGCATCACTACGAAATAAAAGCAAAAAAAAAAAAAAAAGAAGACGGTTGTCCAAATATAAAAAGAATAACACGCACGGGGAATGATTACTAAATGCCACGAAGTAATTATTAAGTTTTAGAGGAAAGTATCGAAAGATAACGAAATTAACGATATTAATTATCTGACATAAAACATATTTGTATTTACGTTTATCGTTCCCGATGAAGTTAAATCCAGAAACGTGCTTCAGACGCATGAAATTTATAAGGTGTTTTCACTCTTTTGATAATGTTATGTTTAAAATTTGCAATTACTTCTTTTCAAAGAATAAGTAGATAAATACATAAATTAACATCAGAAAATAAAAAATAAAATAAAATCATAAACAGTTATAGGCGAATAAGTTATTTCCTCAACAAAACAAAATCACTAATCTCTTAAAAAAAGACCAACAGAAATAAAACGTCAACCAATGATTTTATGTTTAATTATTAAAAATATACGTTTTTCATTCTAGCATTTATATTGTAATTTTTTTATAATTAAAATGTATCATCCACATGAAGGGGCGTAACTCCTAATATCATTCTGACACACTAAACGGATCTTAACCCGATCTGAAAATTTTGAACATTACTTTTTATGTTTGGTCTGAATTCGTCTAAAACCGTCTTAACATATCTTGTTTAACAGCTAGAGCCTTCTGTCTTGTTTATCTTGACATGAATGAACGGACTGAACACGACATATCTGAACAGCGTCTGAAAGTCTTAAAAAGTCTGAACGTTTTTCCCTAGCGGTAAATTCAGTTGATTCAGACTTGATCAGACCAAAATGACCGTTTCAGACTGAAATCTTGCTACTAGTGCTGGTTACAGCTTTAACCTGTTACTCATACAAGCTGGCTACTTATTCTCACCCTTAAGCGTTTTTATATTATTTATAGAAACCAAAGTGAAGAATTCCTTTAAACGAAATGTCCAAACAATTTAATTTCCATTTTATCTTATTTCTATGCAATCAATTTTTTTTCTCATGACAATATGTGATTTTAAATTTATTTTTTAAAAACAGTAATTAGTAACGGCATCTAATAATTTAACTTGAATATTATTTTTGTAAATATGTAAGATAAATCAGAGTCATACATCAATTTAAAAAAGCATCATACGACACGAAATAAACAACTTTAAGATCACTACACTGTTGGTGGAACATCGTATCAAATTTGAACCTATTAGACAGGTTATTCTCACAAAACCATGCAAGAACAAAGGTTATAAAGAAATGAAAATAAAAATAAACTACATGAAAAATTCGAGAAAAACGACCAAGAACCATAATTATTTTCATGCAACATACAGCACAAACAAGACTAATATGTAAGTTTACCTTGAAAGTATTGTCGGCAGACTGTGGTTACACTTGTACATATCGATCAAAACGTAATAACTTATCTTTTATATTGTAGAATGAGCAAGAAGTGTACGCACACAATGGTTTGTTGAAACCCGGCAGCTTGACATCTATCATATTTTCTCCACAGTCTTATAATTAAAATCTTTTATGCATTAACTCGTGTTCTTAATTATTAGGCATACATAATTATAAATAAAAAGGATAACTAAAATGATAAAAATATTTTTACAGTGCACCAGCCCACACCAACCAACAACACTTTACCACTCTGAAAAATTAGACAAACAAAACATCGAACAACACGTTGACCAGATACCCTGACTTTGTAAAGGCACATCAGATGGCGAGGGGTAAACCCGTATTTATGTCAGCACAAAACTCTCTTTTGTGTATCTAGTTCACATGTTGTAAATGTAAAAGACAAAAAAAACCTGCACAGTCCAGGTATCAACAATATGACAACTCACTTGAACAAGGAAACTACAGGTATTACGAGCCCATTCCTAAATAAAGCAAATGCAAGGTCATATTGTTTGCTTTAATTCGATGAAAGAAAAGAAAATAAAAGGTGCAAAACATAATTATATGGTGAATATTTTGAGAAAGTTTCAATGAAAGGTAATAGAGGGAAAGCAATGGCAAATGAGGAAATGCAGACCAAAAAAAAAGCATACCCGGTAAACCAATGTAATAGTCCATAATATGCTAATGTAATGCCCAAGAATAATTAGGATAAAAAATGATATCATATGATGAAAATTCTGAAGCAAAAAAAAACTGATAAATTCTAATCAGGGGTTTTATAGAAGTTGCGTATGTATGAAATGGGTTGTCTCAGGCAAAGCAATAGCAAAGTCCATGATTTGCTTAGGGAACAACTCAAGATAAAACAAATGAGACAAACAAATAAATGATGCACAATGGAATTTTATAGTTAAGGTTCTGAGATATTTTTTATAAAAAAATGGTTTGTGGTTAAGATGGATAAGCGACTAAATATTGTGTGCGGATAATTATGACAAGTCCCTGTCAAACCAAAGTAAACTCGGATAAAAGGTCATTTGTGATGTCACTATGACGTCATACAATGTAAAAGTTAAAGTGCTTAACATAAAACGGCCATGCAGTCCACGCATAGATATGAGTGAAGGCCTTACCCCAAAAATATATACCCAAACACATTAACATCTTTGTAAAATACATCTTGTGGCAAAATATCGGTTTGGGTAAATCTTATGCTCATATCTAAATATGAATGACAATGTCAAAATGAGGTTTGTTTGGCAGTTTTTTTCCAGTTTGCACTTTTAACGCTAGAAGTTTGAAGCCCTAATGCTAATTTGTAAGACAAAATTAAAAAAATTATAATTGATAACACTTATGAACATCTTAATCGTGTTGTAAATCCATGAAGATCATAAAAGCTGGATCATTTAATTTCACAAACAGATATATTGAGAGACAATCCAAAACTTTTCTGAGTGGTCTAATTACTATATCCTCCTGATCTAGAGATTAAAGAACCACAGAAACAGCTTCTTCCGCCTCATTTTTAGACACACACATTGAATTTGATTTCAGTGGTCATCTAGTACCAGAGTCTATGACAACCGTGGCTCAGTATGTGTGCATCCGGCTTTCGGGTTTTTGGCTTTGGGTGTTCCAGCGATGCAAGTTTGTCCAAAGAAGCACTTCGGACGCATGAAAATTTTATAGCGTTATTTAAGAAATATTTAAATTCTTTCATGCCATGCTCTATGCTTATTTTAACATGGGTAGGCATTATATTTGTCAATATCTTTAAACCGAGCGTAAGCGAGGTGTTAAATGTTGACAATGTAATGCCTATCAAGAATTATTTCGACTCTAATAGGAAAATTTTGAACTTTTGAACTTCGAAGCGGACCTATAATACACGTTCGAAAGGCAGCCATTTTAATTTGACGAAACCAAAACGTTATAGAAAATCAACCGTTTCACGATATAAAATTAACAGAAACATGTAAACTTACTTATTGAATGATATTATTTAGTTTCATAGCAAGCAACACCAACACAAATGTCCATTTTGATCAAAATACAACTGCATAGAAACAATTCCATTGTAACCTGAATCACGTGCAGCCCATGTTATATTGGGATTAGAACATGGCTTTGTTTCAAGAGCGAAAGAAGAACGTCATATTAGAATTTCATTGTATGTACCCTCTTATTCTATTTTACTTAATTTGTACTTTATTGGGAAAATGTGTATATGTCATAGTATTTTACTTACTGTACTAGATCATATCGGAATAAGATGTGTACCTTCCCCATTTAAAGAAATCTTATATTTTTGTTTCAATTGGTGACAATATAACAATGTCGTGCTCTATTAGAAAGATACATGTGACTAATGAATTGTAAAACATGATATTTCCCGGTAATCATAAATAAAATCAATTGGTAAAAAAGCAAACAAATTAGACGATACCGAAGGGGCAATTCAAAACAATAATTCGACGAATGATTAGCCATTAGAAAGATGACGACAGACAAAGCCATGGCCATTAATAGAAAGATGACGATAACACCATGGCCATTTGAAAGATGCCGACGGACAAAACAATAATTCGTCGAATGAGACAAAACCATGGCCGTTAGACAGATGACGACGGACAAAACAATAATTCGACGAATGAGACAAAACCATGGCCATTAGAAAGATGACACTCGACAAAACAATAATTCGACGAATGAGACAAAACAATGGGCATTAGACAGATGAGGACCGACAAAAAAATATTTGACGGATGATAGACAAAACCATGGCCGTTAGAAAGATGACAACAGACAAAACAATAATTCCACGAATGAGACAAAACCATGGCCGTTAGAAAGATGACGACCGACAAGGAAATAATTCGACGAATGAGACAAAACCATGGCCGTTAGAAAGATGACAACAGACAAAACAATAATTCGACGAATGAGACAAAACCATGGCCATTAGACTGATGACAACCGACAAAAAAATAATTGACGGATGATAGACAAAACCATGGCCGTTAGAAAGATGACAACAGACAAAACAATAATTCGACGAATGAGACAAAACCATGGCCATTAGAAAGATGACACTCGACAAGAAAACAATTCGACGGATGATAGACATAACCATGGCCGTTAGAAAGATGACAACAGACAAAACAATAATTCGACGAATGAGACAAAACCATGGCTGTTATAAAGATGACGACCGACAAGAAAACAATTCGACGGATGATAGACATAACCATGGCCGTTAGAAAGATGACGACCGACAAAAAAAAAAATAAATTCGACGAATGAGACAAAACCATGGCCGATAGAAAGATGACACTCGACAAAACGATAATTCGACGAATGAGACAAAACCATGGCCATTAGAAAGATGACAGACAACACAACAATTCGACGGATGATAGACATAACCATGGCCGTTAGAAAGATGACGACAGACAAAACAATAATTCGTCGAATGAGACAAAACCATGGCCATTAGAAAGATGACGATCGACAAAACAATAATTCGACGAATGAGACAAAACCATGGCCATTAGAAAGATGACCACAGATAAAACAATAATTTGATGGATGATAGACATAACAATGGGCATAAGAAAGATACCGACAGGAAAAAACAATAATTCGACGAATGAGACAAAACCATGGCCATTAGAAAGATGACGATCGACAAAACAATAATTCGACGAATGAGACAAAACCATGGCCATTAGAAAGATGACCACAGATAAAACAATAATTTGACGGATGATAGACATAACAATGGGCATAAGAAAGATACCGACAGGATAAAACAATAATTCGACGAATGAGACAAAACCATGGCCATTAGAAAGATGACAACAGACAACACAACAATTCGACGCATGATAGACATAACCATGGCCGTTAGAAAGATGACAACAAACACAACAATAATTCGACAAATGAGACAAAACCATGGCCATTAGAAAGATGACGACCGACAAATAAAATAATTCGATGAATGAGACAAAACCATGGCCATTAGAAAGATGACCACAGATAAAACAATAATTTGACGGATGATAGACATAACAATGGGCATAAGAAAGATACCGACAGGAAAAAACAATAATTCGACGAATGAGACAAAACCATGGCCATTAGAAAGATGACGATCGACATAACAATAATTCGACGAATGAGACAAAACCATGGCCATTAGAAAGATGACCACAGATAAAACAATAATTTGACGGATGATAGACATAACAATGGGCATAAGAAAGATACCGACAGGAAAAAACAATAATTCGACGAATGAGACAAAACCATGGCCATTAGAAAGATGACAACAGACAACACAACAATTCGACGCATGATAGACATAACCATGGCCGTTAGAAAGATGACGACAAACACAACAATAATTCGACGAATGAGACATAACCATGGCCATTAGAAAGATGACGACCGACAAATAAAATAATTCGATGAATGAGACAAAACCTTGACCGTTATAAAGATGACGACCGACAAATAAAACAATTCGACGAATGAGACAAAATAATGACCGTTAGAAAGATGCCGACAGACAAAACAACAATTCGACGGATGATAGACATAACCATGGCCGCTAGAAAGATGACACTCGACAAAACAATAATTCGACGAATGATAGACAAAAGCATGAACGTTACAAAAATGCCGACACACAAAACAATATTTGGACGAATTAAAGACAAAACCATGGCCATATTAGAAAGATGCCAACAGACAAATCAACGGTTCACAAAATACACTACTTGGAAAAACTAAGTATTAAAGCATCGCAAACCCCACCCCACAAAAACAAATGATTTTAACAACTCGCTCAGACAAATATCGCTTTTTATGCAGCCATGAAAAGTTGGCTATAGAGCGAGCCTCCATGTATCAATGATACATCTTTGTGCTTCAAAATGATTGTATCTATATGGGCTGGTCAAGTTTTATCTATTAAATTGTAGTAAAGATTATGGAAACAGAAGGATGCGGTACATTAAAGAAGGTGACTGAATAATGTTCTAATTTATTTCCTGACATGTTACGTATGTCAGCTTAGCATGCAAAGGCATATCATTCGGGTAATTATAGTATGTTTACTCTATTAATATGTTTACAATAATTAAATCAACAATTTAAGGTAAGGTAAGGATTTTACTTTAATAAATTTTCACAAAAAAAAGAAAAGAAAAAAGATATTTCCACAAATAAAAAAAAGGTTATTCTCGCAATGACATTTTGACTGCTCATTACTCATAATAAAACCTAAATTTTTGCACTTGATAGGGAAGATATTATAAAAGGAAATATTCTTTGTTCAAAGGTTCGATGAAAATGATTTTTAAGTATTTTGAATTTTATGATTTAATTTTGCAAGGCACAACTTTGAATATGCATGACATGGATTTTCTGGTTGATAAACAGTTACTGCTATTTTTTTTAGGATATAGGGAGAAAATAACACTTACGGGTCTATGATATTGTTGAATGTCAAGGTCGGTTCATTCACTGTTTAGTTTCTAGGTCCAACCGTCAACCAATCTGCCCGTCTGTCTGTTAATTCAAAATATATTTTTTTGCTTTTAGTTCTCCCTTTTCACTTTTAGTGTTGCACTTAATTATCATTAGTTCTATAATATATAGTATCATTTTTTTCGTTTATTTATCAGTTATATTAAAATCTTATATAGTAAAATTATTGATTGCCAAAGACAAAATTTTAATATAACATATCCATGAGAAAAAAGTTTTGCGAGAAGCCTATTTTTCGGACCCCAAAGGTAAAATTAGTAACTGTAATTAGCGTCTCAATATTTTTTTTATTTACACCGTATTGATCCTAACAGTGTGTTAATGTGTAAAATAGTTTTCGAGTTCTACTTTTCAATTTATGATCACTTTAAACTATTCATGCAGATTCTGTTACCAGACCTCCCAACTTTTTGCTACATATCATATTTCGATACCCTGTAAAATGTACCCTGTAATAAGGCTTTTCAAATTAAAGAGAATGTTATAGAGAAAGACAAATTCATTGCGACCATTTCCTATGAAATGACTGCTGTCAAGTGTACATTATAATGTGGTTTCGTATTTATATTCTACTGTCCTTTCTAAAACATACTATCCAATGAATTTTCAGAACTGTTAGTTATTAATATTCAGGCATTTTCATCCAGCAGTGCAATCAAAATGATATAATATTACATATATAGCATATAACGAAAAAGATATAATCCATTTATTTTGAATAAGATTGCTTGAAACAACAAATGGATGATTCCACAGAAAAGACGATTTACATAAATATTGACAAAAAGAATGGAGAATCTGGTAAATTATTGGGCAAAGACGCACAAGACATTGAGAAAGGACAATTTAGTAACAAAGAAAACGATACTGATGTGATGGTTACAGACGAGAGGGATCACCACATGCTGTACAAAGCTTCCGATCATCCTCCTATATATCTGACTGTATTTTGCGGTATACAGGTAACATAGACAAGAAGAAATATTGTTTTGTTCAATATTATCTAATATTATTATTATTTTTTTAAAACTAATTTGAAATGTCCAGAAAGAGTCACATGTTCAGCTGTATTTTCAAAGGTAGACAGAAAACGGCAGATATAAAAGTGATATTGCGCAGTTATTTTTGAAATATCTGAAAATCGAAATCTAAAAATCTCGATTCTTTAGGATTTTCTGTTCTATTTCCGGCGTATTGACAATTATAATATAACAAGTGTACCTTTGTATGACGACGAAAAGAGGATATATTGACATAAAGAAGTATATATAGATAGATCGACCCTGGACATCGTCCTCAGTCGATATACTTCCTTCAGGTCAAGTTTATAGTATTGTTTTCGTGTGTTTTTATCGTCTGAAATGCCTCTTCTGTTTCCATGGTGTGTAGTTTTAGGTTTTACTGTTGTTGGGATTTGGGTACATTGACGAGTAAACAACGCAGACATTTTCTTTATATTTACATGATTTAATTCTTTAATCATTTAAAATATGACTTGGTAATTGCATTTGCATTAAACTGATACTCTTAAATTTTAAGTTCCTTGCATGATATTCTAAATATTATCAAAATGTACTTTTATAAAAAGAACTCATAAATATCATGTAGACATACACTTAAAACTGAGGATTTCTAACTTAGTCGAATATTCATTGCTATATGCACGTACAACTGATTTTATTCTGTGCATTATCAAACGCTAATTCAGTATTTTGCATGATACTTAATAATAACCAAGTTTATTTTACTTGTAGCACACACTTGTTTCGCTGTCTGGGGTAATAGCAGTGTCTCTGCTGGTTGTTGATGTGACATGCGCAACATTAGACGAAAATATCAAAACAACTTTACTCAGCTCCACAATGTTTATGTGTGGTATCTGTACAATTTTAATGTCACTTGTAGGATCTAGGTACTTCATCCGTAACTCTATAATTGATTAGCTATCAATCTCAAAAATTAATTATCTAGTTTGAAAGTTGGATCTTCAAATTAGAAAAATATGAATCAAAAATATATATACATAATTACTCTAAATATCAACACAACAATGTATATATATATACATAGTTACTCTAAATATCAACACAACATATATATATATACATAATTACTCTAAATATCAGCACAACAATGTTAAATCTGCAAATTTGCGAAAGCAAATTTTTGTTCTTCCCTCACCGGGATTCAAACTCATGATATTGGGATATCGAGACAACACCGCCTGCACTAGGTCCATCGCTCTAGACCACTCGGTCACCTAGACTGAACTATAATAATTTAGCTTTCGTTGGCCTAATGTTACCTTTCCTCGTCAGTAGAATCTAGAGTTGTAACACAGTACATGATATATTAGGCATGAAGATGGAACTGATTGCAGATTAGCTAATATCTATCGTATATATACATATATATTGAGACAGCAACTAAACAATATAAACACAAACACATCAAGTTTATTTGGCCAAAGAGTGGCTTAACACATATTATGTTTTATAGTGTTCAAAATATTACATTGATCTTTAAGATTTGTTCAAAAACTTTTACCAAGATAAAACGTATTGTTATTAATGACATGCAGTGGAAATTGTTTTGCTGAGGTATATGCTCTTGTCTGGAGCAAATAACCTAGATATCGATGACACAGTGTACTTTTTGCGCATTAGGGATTTAAGTATTGATGTTGGATATCAGCTGAAACCGAGCACGCTACGTATATGAACAGTCAATAGTTTAACACTATATAATTGGTTAATTATATTAATCAACTTTTATAATTATATTCTAACAACAATCATATTTTACTTGTAAGATATGCAAATTTAATCGTATTACATAATTCTATATTTAGATTACCATTACTACAAGGCGCTGCTGGGGATTTCCTTATCCCACTTCTAGCTATGCAAGTTCTAGATCCAACTAAATGTGATGTTCGTAGCGTCTTGAATGGTATTTTATAATTTATTTTTAAATTTGAGTAACAAAAACGTTTGTAAATGTTTGATTTCTAATTGAATATCTCACCGATTGAATACACAGGAATTGTAATTATACAAAGTGTAAAATCAGTAAATCCATAAACATCGAGAAAATGATATTTATTTTTAAAGTGTTGTTTCCAATTTAAGTTCCACGTTGTCTTGTTGTTTACCATGGATGTTTGTTTTACAGTATTTACCATTTAAAAACAATACACAATCTATTTCTATAAATAAATGACAAATGAACATACCTTTGCTTTAAAACTCATTTCATTTCTTTTTAGATTTCAACAGTTCAACTATTGCACCAAACATCAGTTTTGACCACTCTGTGAATCAGTATGATTTCATTGTGAATAACATTCGCGACGTATGTATGATAAATTTACAAAATATGAAAAATTATAGAATGAAGATCAATATTTAATATTATGTTAGAATGGAATGCTTCTATTTGTAATTTGATCAGGGTGTAAAATCGTTCATAGAGGCACTTTTTGTTTGAAGCGCTTCGATGCTTCATGTTAAACATTTCCACATGGTCAACTTTTTTACATCTCTACCAAATCACAAAAAGAAGCATTGATTCTTATAAATACATGTTGATACTAAATCCACGAAATTACGAGCTAAAACAAGCTTTCCATTTGCTTTACTATACATGTGTATCATATTTGTTTTCCGTAAATTAATTGTTTTGTTATAAATAAGGCCGTTAGTTTCATATTTTCACATTCTATGTCGGAGCCTTTTATAGCTGACTATATGGTATGGGTTTTCTAATAATTGAAGGCGTAGCCTATAATTGTTTACACTCACTTCATTTGAACTCGGGTGGATAGTTGTTAATTGACAAACGGGTCATTATAAAAAAACATGCAAATTTCGATGAAGTAATATTTGGAAAAACGATGTCATTGTTTAAAACATTTAAATGTGTCCCTCTATTCTATAGTATGGTAGCAACTATTTTCAGAATTTGCAATGGGAAAAATGAAGGGTTCCTTCAATTTTAACAATTTTAGGTCATCCTTTGGTAGAATCGTGTCAATGGTGTTACCAATTTAAAACATGCATTTAGGTACTAAATATTATTGTCAAACATCAAACAACTGTTCCAATTTGTTGTTAAGGTTTAAATTACTACTTATTGACATTATTCCTCTAGCTATACATTCTTTTTAAACATAAATTTCAGAATACATTGTCGTACAAAAGTTGGCTGTCCTAATTATGGCTGTTGTAAATACTAAAAAATACACTTAAATTGAATATATGTATAATGTATAAGATGAAATGATAAGAATATGCTTAATCCTTCGTATACAACCTAAAAACACTTTCATTTATGAATAAAAATTAAAAAGTATCGCATTTTTATATAGTAACACCACTGACTTTTCAGTAACGCCAATGACACAAAAGTATCACCATTGACAACACATTTCAAATTTTACTTTTATTAAGTACTGAACACAAAACAGAGAACACTGAGCAAAAGAAAAAGAAGAAAAAATAATTCTTAGGCTGAAAATCTCAAATTATATAACATAATATCAATAACTAAAAATGTCAGTAGTGTTACTAAATAGTGTCTTTGGTGTTACCAGCATACACAGTTTTTTGAAAACTTTGTATATGTAATACATGATATTGTTAAAACATTGTTAAATAAGTATTGTTTGTTATAAATAATATGAGGTTTCGCTTGTTAAACATGAAAGAAACACCAAAAAATGCTGATTGTCATAATATATTCAGTGGTGTTACTAAGCTGCACTGTAAATCTAAGTGTTAATAAATAGAACACTGCTTGGACGCTTTTTTGTAACACTTTTTGAACGTGTAATGGTGTTCCAAATGTTTACGCTAGTGTTCATCAATTGAATGTGTGGTGTTCAGTTTTTAATGCCTTTGTGTTTCATTTTTGAACACTTGATGTTAGAGTTCTTAACACTTAGTGTTCATCAATTGAATGTGTGGTGTTCAGTTTTTAATGCCTTTGTGTTTCATTTTTTAACACTTGATGTTAGAGTTCTTAACACTTAGTGTTCGGCTAATGTATGTGGATGTCGAAAATCATCATTTATTCTGTATAACAGACAGACTGTTTATTTATCAGTTTAGGAAATCATCAGAACAAAGCTGACAGTTATTTACGTTTATATCTAAAGCCCGTTTTTTAATTCGTCTTTTATGTTGAATATTGAAAATTTTGATATAACAGTTATGAATATTTGACAAATATATATCTGGCATGAGAAAATAACAAGGAAGCCATCGAACTACCTATGGAGATTATTCTAACTTGTTACTTACTTCTTTCGTGTTCATATGGGATAGAAGTCCCTTCTCCAGTTCTCTTTCTTATGTGTATCCATTCTTCGTTTAACCGCCTAAATCGCCAGCCGATATCTGTTTCCGGTATTTGGTATCCTGCTATATTTTTTTTAACACGAGTTGTTCAAAATTTCGAGCGATTTGAACACTGATTGAACATGTAATGTTAATAAAATGAACGGATCATGAAATAAGATAAACATCGACATATTTTTATTACGATATTATCATAACAGGCCTCATTGATATGCATAATTATGTCACTTATAAGTAAAACTAGTATATATAAATAAATAATAAAATAAATTCATAAACTATACATATATGCCAGCTTGGAAGTTAAAATATTTCACAATTACTAAAATATTAGCCAAAAATTCACAAGATCATCATCCTGCGTATACATTCATATTTTTTAAAGAATTTCTTTTTGAATTTGCCAATTGGAAGGATAGAAAATCGGACAAACGACTATCTTCTTTATTAGATCAGAATTTGAACACCGGTGTTCACTACGTCTGAACACACATGTTAATATTTTTAACACAAACGTTAAAACTTTGAACACGTCTCTAAGCATGAACATATGACGTTAAAATATTGAACATTCGGTGTACAAATTTTGAACGCGTCCGGACGCGTCAGGCGTCAGGTATATTTACAGTGTGGTCAATGGTGTTATTTTATTAAAATGGTCTCACCATTGACAGTAACACCATTGATTTTCAGGTGTATTTTAAGATTTAGTTACAAAATAAGGGCTCCATTCCCCTATTGTATATGGTGTTCCTGGTGCATGTTTCTACAATCAATATATTTCATAATTCAAAGTCCAGGAATTTAAAAAAAAAAAGATTTTTATAAGGGTACACCATGGACACTATTTTCAAATACGATATAACTTGTACTTACTTTTAATATTTTTTTACTAAATTTTCAACATAAATGTTTGTTTTCTTTTGCATAACATGCTTACAGGTAACATTGCTAAGGGAGAAACTATTGTAAATGCTGAAATATTGAGAAAGATAACTCTTACCCTACCAATTTGTCTTTTGGTTACACCATTGACTTAAAAAATGAGACTTTTCCTTTTGGTTAAATTTTTTATTATAAAACCAACATATACCTTCCAAATCATTAAAAAAATGTTTGTATGTATCAAATGCAATAAAAAGTGATAATTTCTAATAACAAATGATATGAATAATAGCCCTATTTCAGATCTGAAGGGATTTATAGTAAAAAATAACAGTTGATTCTGGCTATATCCAAGGGTTTGAGAAAAAATTAAGAATGTTTTTATAACATTTCATACTGTAAACTGTGTATAGTGTATCACAAAACATTCATATCTTTCATATGCAATAGTTATTTTGATACATTTTGATATAGTTTCATGTCTTTTGACTTGAAAAGACCAAATAACATAGTTTTGCATGTTTTTTTTTATAACGACCCATACATGAACTAACGGCAACTACTGAGATACAGGCTCCTGACTTGGGACATGTACATAGATAATGTGTGTGTGTGTGTGGGGGGGGGTTCAAACATGTTGTGAGTGCCCACCCCCTCTAACCTGGGACAGTGGTCTAACAGCACAACATGAAACCAAACAATAAAAATCCGTTGCAATTGGCCTAAACTAAAAGATCGGTACGAGGCAAAACAAAAACAATTAATATAAAACAATAGACACAAACCACCGAAATAAGAGTACTTGTAGTTATTGAAAGCTAGCTCAAAGCCAATTACAACTAATAAATAAATCCCAAATCAATCAGTACACATCCAGCTTATTTAGTATAAAGACGTCATAAACAATGCAAAAATATACGTAAACAATATCGGACATATGATTTTGACATAGAGTTGCACGTGTAAGCTGTTCGTGCTTAGCGTAAATAAATTGACTTTTACCTTTAGATTAAGAACATTTTTTGATGATATATCGCACGAGAAAAAAAAACCTTATAGTAACTTATTATCAAACTGAGCGAGACGGGATATGTTCGCAATACATGCATTACCAGGCAACCAGACTTGTTACGGTCAGGAATAGAACACACTTGATAAATTTACAGACCTAGCCAAGAAATTGATCCCACCACATTCAATGTACGCACGTTGAAGTGATCACCACCTAGTTGGGTATACGTGTATGTAACAAAAGTAAAGGAACATAAAGGACATGGTGTATTAGGTCTTTACAAAAAATCAGTACGCGCATAAAAAAAAATAAATAAAATACAATAAACTGCGCTAGTATTGTTGTTATTCATCTCCAAAATAGGCCTTTGTAAACATGTAATGCATCCAGGAGTTGAAAGAAAAAAAAATTATATTCTCATAAAATAGTTGACACAATAACAGAGACTATAAGTTCTTTACAATAGAACAATAATAGTACAATGTTCAGTGCATGTGGTAACTCTAGACAATCATTTGTCATAATCTCTGTAGACGTGCAGCATTTGGCATTAGTTTTGTGGACAATGACCCTTTAATTTACTTTTATTGACCTTTGCAATGGCAGAAGTAATACTATGTTCATTACCTCAAAATCTATGTCATGCCAAAAGAAAAGACTTGTGATTGCATTTTACGGATATTTTAATATTGCTTTTCCTATTGAACAGTTCAGGAGCCTCCCGTTTTCGAAATCTGAATGCAAGTACTAGTACATCTACTCAATCTTTGGGGTTTTTGTGTCGTTTTGTTGCTGAACGAATGATAAATATGTGTGTGTATTTATCCATAATATTTCCAAAATATTAGTGGATATATGGTTGAAGTATTTCAGACATTCCAAACACTCTTTTCTTAGGACAGTATCAATCATTCGTCAATCTGAGAATAGAACTGATACTTTATATCATGGTCTGTAAATATTATCAAACAAGGAGAAATGTTAGATGAAATCTTTTTTCTGCAATCTGTGAAAAGTTGTGTTGTAGGTTATTAAAAAAACACGTGCATGCATGTTCTGGGAATATTGTAAACACGTAGTAGCCCATCATACATTGCTTCCCTTTCAATGGACTTCTCAATGGCTCAGGTAAAAAAAGTATTATGTAAACAAACAATTATATTGGCGGGAACATTAGATTAAGTACGCATAAATATACATTGTACATACCCGTAAAAGGTAGTGTACCAGACCTGTTTATTTAGTGCGTCATTTCTTTATATTAACTGAATCTTATTAATTCAAGAACATGGATTATGTCAAATATAAATTATAACACCATGTTATTTTTTTCTTTCCATTCATCAGACGAAAAGATTAGTTTAGACTTTTTTTTACAACAAAATGCAAATACACTTTCATCATGTAAAATAATATTTTATACTACTGTTTTGTATTAAAATATCTCTTGTAAATATAGGTTAACCCACATAACAGACAATATAAATACAAACACACATTTTTCAGTTACTGTTAATTGTTTTAATTAAGTTCAAAAATACGTGATACTTTATTGAAGCACCTACGAGGTTTTTTTTATTCAATTTTTTTTAGTAAAGTATTTAGTTAACAATATGTTGGTTGAGATGCTTTCTCAGTGGAAACGTGAGTATGCGAATGATTGGAAAAGAAATACTCATTCGTTCTTTCAGAAATAATTTGATAGTTTTCCCTTACGCTAAGAGTTTTACCATGAGTCATATTTTAGTACCACATTCAGATGGACTATGATTATAGTTACAGGGGAGTTTGATAGCTGCAGGTACCTGCCAGTTTCTTATTGGAGCCACTGGTATTGTCAGCTTACTGTTGAAATTCATCGGACCGATCACAATTGTTCCTACATTGTTTCTAAGTTGTGTGTTTATAGTTCGCGCATGTGTAAAGTTTGCAAAGGTTCACTGGGGAATTGCAATGCTGTGAGTTAATTTTTTATTTATTTGATAAATTTAGTTGAAAACTCATCATTGTCAATTTTTGTTTATAATACGCAAAATGTATTGGATGTACTATAACAGATGGAATTAATAAATTAATCTAAGGAAAAATCGTAATTTTAGTAGAATAAAAAAATAATCATAAATGATAGATGTATACAATAACCACATGTATTGATAGCTCGTTTCTTTCAGTAAATATTGATCGATTGATTGACTGTTGTTTGCTGTACGTGCAGCGGCAAATATTTCATTTATATTCAGGACAATAATTTAACAGTAAATTCAAAAAGGTATGGTCTGTAAATTGTGCTCACAACCATAAAGTGATTTCTTTAACATTTCAGATCGAAATTTTAGTTATTTCATAAAGCTTTATATAATTTGGTACACATTGCAGACATCATATAAAGTAAGATGCTAATTGGAAAACAAGAACCATAGATTTTGAGAAATCGCATAATTCAAACAGAGAAGAATTTCAAAAGCACTATTGTCTAATAGTTGATATGTATTTGCAGAGTAGTTGTGATTGCTCTTGTTTTATCGTTATACCTTAGTCATCGTAAAACACCAATACCATTATGGACCAAGAAAAAAGGCTTCCATATTCTATGGTTTCCTTTGCATCAAGTGTATTCAGTAAGTTTAATATGAATTACTATGTTAGTTTTTGCTAGTTTTATATAAAAATCAGGAGATGTGGAATGATTGCCAGTGAGACAACTTTCCTGTGAGCACTCGACCCTCCCCTAACCTGGAACAATGGTGTAACACACAACTTAAGAACAAACTGTAAATTCCGTTGCAAATGACTTCATTCTATTTTATTACCTGCATAGTCTTATTTATGTTGTATATAATATAAACACCTGGTAATATTTCCCATATATATATATATATATAGCTTATAAAAACTTTGAAGTAACCAAATCCTAAGAATGTAGACAAAAATGATTATAAAAAAGTTTAAAGTGTAGCCACGTTATTGAAGAAATATACTAAACAAATAAAGAATAGTTTGTAACTTTAAATATTTACATTCTAAATTGGATAGCTGTTAGAATCAAATGCTTCGAAATACACGTTCGTAATTTTTGAGTGCCAATATATTGACATTTTATTTGGCGTCAATTGTTATAAAGTCTACATTCTAGTGTCCAAGTGGTTAAGTTGAAGTCACCCCGTCGAAAGTTTAGAGGAGGCCAACATCATTTGGTCGACCTTCATTGAATAGCTGTGTCACAGATGTTAAAGGATGTGTCTATAATCAAAATTGCGTCTTCCTTTCCTGAGTTATGGCATCACTGAATGAGAGGCATCACCTAATCTGTTCTTCAATGAGTAACAAGACGGGTGTCATTAGTGAAGCAGGATATAATTAACCTTCCGGGGCACTTAAGATCTCCCCTAGGTTTTGCTGGGGTTCGTGTTGCTCAGTCAATGAGTACCAAGACGGGTGTCATTAGTGGAACAGAATATGCTTACCTTTCCGGGGCACCTAAAATCTCCCCTAGTTTTTGCTTCGGTTCGTGTTGCTCAGTCGGTTTTCTATTTAGTGTTTGTGAACTGTTTTTCTCTATCTTTTCGTCAACTTTAGTCTTTTTGCAATGATACTGTCAGTTTCTTTTAACTATCTTTCCCCACATTTATGCCTCTTAAAAAAATGAACAATTTTATATTTGTAGAGTTTATGCTTTACTTAATATAATGAAACTTGTCTACAAGTATTCGTTGTTTTTCTATAAATGCTGAGATGATATATAAGTATAATATTAGCAGAAAAAAAAGTGTAGGTAAATTAAAGATTTGTCGTTGACAACTTGTGTTAATGTGAAGAATGTTATTTTTTTCATGGACATTTTGTTATTTACCTATATCTATTATTGGAATCAACCATCCAGTGTAATACACGACCTTTTCTATATCGAACTGGGTATCATCCCGATACCCCTATCAGATCGAGACGTTAGTCGAGGGCTAATGTGGGTCGAGGGATGATACCCGGGCCGATATGGAAAAGGACATGTATTAATCTTTTTATGATATACTACCGATATACGAACACACCCAGGCTTATATGGGCTATCAGCCTAGTTGTGAATTTATGGTTAGTTTATTTTCGCTCGCTACACATATGCAAACACTATCATATTAATGCTAAGTATATGATAATTGTATATGTTTCATGTTTTTTGTTAACAGATTTTAATAGCAATATTGGTTGGATGGTTGATTTGTGGTATTATGACTGCTGTGGATGCGTTTGAACCAGATGATATTTATGCAAGAACAGATTCAAGATTAGATGTTATAAGAGACGCAGCATGGTTCAAATTTCCATATCCAGGTAAACAAGGTTTCATTATACAAGATTCCTATCAATAATTTATAATAATCATGTCTCACTAACTCACATAGTGCATAACGTAATTACATTTTTTTGCTGACCATGACATATCATGTTGGAGAATACCATGCTGTACCTCTAAGGGGTTTACTCCATTCACATTGTTCCCATTTTGCAGAACAAGTTAAAATTTGTTAACTTTTAAATTTGTTTTCGATTTAATATTTATGAAATACTTGCCACTGGAACTACCATTTTAGCACAGAACATTTAAAAATATACAATCGGTGTATATTTATTTATTATTATAGGGCAGTTTGGAAGGATTTCATTCAGCACCAGTGTATTTGCTGGTTTTATGATAGGTACAATCACTTCAATACTTGATTCCATTGGTGACTACTATGCATGCGCGAAGATGTGTAACCTCCCTCCTCCTCCAGCGCATACTGTCAACAGAGGGATAGCAATAGAGGGATTTTGCAGTTTGATAGCAGGGTTTCTGGGTTGTGGGCACGCAACAACGACCTATGGTGGAAATATTGGCGCGATTGGAGTCACAAGAGTAATAACGATCTTACATATTGACAAATCTTATTCTGATGACTTAATCGTTACATTGAATTAACATTGCATGTATATCTTCCTAGTCTTGGTATCCGGCGTATCTTTATTTTTTAACTTAAAGGTTATTCTTGTAACACGTGTTGTCCACTTTGAAATGGTATCTTACATTTATAATGCTGTAAAACATACATTAATTTTCTTCGTTAAAACAGATATAATGTGTGTAACGCTAGATAAAAGATTCAAAGATTAAAGTTAAAGCATCATGAATTCCCCCAAAACACCGGCAGACAATGAAAGATGTTCTAGAATTTCTGGGAATTTTTTTAAGTATAATGTACATGATGCATTGACTTCATTTTGAAAACTATATACGAATATAATAAAATGAAAATTTGCAAATTTTCTGTAAATATGATTATAACTTAATATGTATAACCATTTTAATTGAAAAACACTAGAAAAAAATAAGCTTAGAATACTTATAAATATTTCACTAAGAAAATAAAAATAGCAAATAAAAAAAACCGTTTTTTTTTCTTTTCTTCGACTTAAAATTACCAGGACAATTTATTTATATTACACTTCTTACAATGTTCATCTAGGTTGCCAGTCGAGATGTTTTTATTGCCACTGGGATTATATATTTTATTTTTGGACTGATCGGAAAGATATCAGCTGTTTTCTTAATAATACCGTACCCTGTACTCGGAGGTGCCCTCATTGTAATGTTTGGTATGTTCAACGGTGTTGTACTGTCAAATCTCCAGGTGGTGTCATTAAGTTCTACCAGAAACCTAGCTATCATAGGGACAGCTATCCTGTTTGGATTGATGATACCGTATTGGCTGGAGACAAATCCTGATGCAATACAAACAGGTAAACTATATATGTCTACAAGATCAACTTAACTGCACCTAATTAGATTATAGTTTAATCTTGATAAAAATTGTTTAATGGCTGATTTTTTTATAATAATAATAATAATAATAAAAAAAAAAAAAACCAAAGTATTGGGTCGTAATTTTCACTTAATTTTTAATAGTTTATACCTCATATGATACAAAGACTGGACTTTTTCAATAAGGAAAACAAACGAATAAAGTCAATATAACGCACCAAATATACTATAAGACAAATAAGCTGCTATTTACCGAGCTTAAGGGGATACAAACTTTGCCGCTAAAAGCAATTTCAAATTTTGATTTGTAAATTTTTACGGAAAAAAGTTTAAAAGCAAAAAATTTCTGAAAAATATTTTAAAGGGACACTACTTACTTTATTTCAATAGGCCATTATCTCATTTGATATGTTGAAATATTGCACGATTCGTCCATTTGTATGAAAAAGATATTGCATCAAGAACTTTTAAAAGAAAAAGTAGAAAGAAATATATTATGGCTAGGGTAACTATATCTCTTAAACTTGTCGTTAAAATTCAAATTAATAAAAACTCATCAAAGATACGAGGCTTTAATTTGATCCGAGTCTTAGTGAAATGACCATACATTCACCGCCATATATACAGCATGTTAATACTTTTCGCTGAGAAAACTCCGCTGAAAAAATACCATGATCACATCTTGAATTTACGTCAACTAACCGTGTCACTGTGAACGATGAGTACGATGTTGAATATTACAGTAAATCTGTTACCAGTTGAAATCATATTTTTTTTATTTTAAACTTGATATTCATCAATTTTTAGTGTTTGAATTGTTCGATTTGGTATCCCTGATTGTTATATGAGCAGTTTTTAAAAAAAAATATAAATATTAATGCTGTTATAATGTTATTTTTGATTGGCCTTGGAAGATTTTTAACATTAGCTTTTATTTGATTGCAATTACAATACATTCCTGTTGGCAACTTTATACTTCTCTGTTTGACTCATATTTGAATATTAAATTTGATTGGCTAAAAGTGCAATACAATTCGAAAAACGAAATGATGTTATCTGATATCCAATGTTTATAGAGAAATTCATTATTGTGTATCGCAATATTTTAAAATATGTGTTTTGTCATTTGATACTATGTTAACTGTAATGCTTATTGAAAGGATCTGAATCAAGAGATGGTGTAATAAAGATGTTGCTTGTCAATCCAAATCTTTGTGGAGGTTTCGTGGCATGTCTCCTAGACAATACAGTGAGAGGTAAGACAATTATTAAGTGTAATTTATAAGATTTTGCGTACGAGTACCCATGAAAGGTGATATGGGGTATCTATATGTAACAATGGAAAGACAATCAACAACTAAATAACTAATTATAGACCTCTAACGGTCAACATTCGCGTACGGTCATCAACAATAAACATATGTTGATATCACGAGCTCGAGATTGAATGAGAAAACAAATACAACAAATGATTTGTCATCGAAACCAAATACTTAAACAATAAGAAAAAAGCTCAAATTGTTTGTTGTAGAGTGGATAAAAACTGAAGTTGACCGCTGTATTTCTGAAAATATTCCATATATCAATGGCATGAACGGTGCAGAAAAAAAGGAAACCACATTTAGTCGTATTTTTGAGTGTAAATTTAAGGACTAGATTTTAAGCATCACACTACTTCACACACAAAAGAAGAAAAAAGACGACAATGTCATTACAAAATTGTGATAGTCTTTAGCATTTAGTCTCCGGCGTATGTACACAAACAGAAATACATCAAGATAAAATTTATTTCACCTATTTCTATGCACTCAACAAGAAATAATAATTTTAGATAGGATCATTTAATCAAAAGACGTATAAATGTTTTTTAAACCTTTGACCGCGAGCATTTTTGATAGAAGTAAAAATTGGTGGGGTTAGTGTTGCTCTGTCTTTAGTTTTCTATGTTGTGTTTTTGTACACTGCTGTTTGCCTTTTTTTGTTTTTTTGCCATTGCGGTGTCAGTTTATTTTCGACTAATGAGTTTGAATGTCCCTTTGGTATTTTTTGCCTCTCTTTTGTCACGTTCACTGAATAGACCACTTTCGAGTTCGTTGCATTTCCGTCAAAAACTTTGGTTTTAGTGAACATCATCACTTCCTTCCCATGTTGAGCGAGTGGTTGAAAAAATATGATGCTATATTGCAAGAATTATTCGGCAAATTAAATTTTTATAACTGATAATCAGCACTGCTGTCATTAAGGAATTGTGATTAGGTACCTACGAAGCAAACATTATTTCTAGTTTATCCTGCATAATGACGATCACGAATGCGCTTGATGAACTTTAATAGTGCAGGGATACAGGCGGTCCGCTCTATCTGGTAAATGGCGTCATAAAGGCGCGCATAGTGGACGGACTTTTCCGGTGAAGGACATAACTCGAAAGTGGTCTATTGGCATCATGTATTTACATTGCACAGCGTTAAACATGTATTTTTGGACAAAACAAATCCTTTACGTGTATAGTGTATTAAAATAAGTTTTTTATTTTACAAACGTGAAGAGTTGCTACGCAGGAAGTATATTAATCGATATATAAACTAAATGGTGGTTGGATTGCTGAAATTATCATTAACTGTTTATAGGAACACTAGAGGAGAGGGGTATAGCTGCTTGGCAAAAAATGGTAGATGACAAAGCAGACGTTAATGAAGTGTACGATAGTGATACTAGTTTCTACGATATTTATTTTCCAGAAAATTGGAAAAAATCTAAGCTTATTCAAAGATTACCGTTTCTTCCATCATACAAACAATGACATTTTTTAAAAGTTTCAAATGATAATGTAAGCCTCCCGAGAGTATCCTTTCCTAAACTGAGCAGTATACTTAGGAACGCTTATAGAATACAGTATCTGCTCCCCGGAGTAACTTTACACGTATATAAAGCTTCGTCAGTTCTTATGTTAAGAATTGTTTCTCTGATTGATTAATATTTATGTATCAAACGGTTTCCTGTATTGTGTGTTACTACGATATTTGTGTCACTAACGGCTTTCCATAGTTTTTAATTTTGCACGTCGAGCGTCCTCCAGCAACTATTTAGTTTCACCAGTGTAAATGAACCTTCTTTTTGTATGTATCCAAGATTGATGAAAAGGAATGGCATTTCCATGCTAACAGTTTTATTTGTTGGACTGTTTCAATGATACAGTACAATTTAGCATTTTTGACAATTCTATTAGAGGTAAACAAAAAGACGGCTATTTACATTTCATTATTTATCTTAATGCTCACTTAAAGCTTTTTATTGCTTTATTTACTATTTACCAAAGCTTGTTTAGTGTTTTCTTTTTGAACTTGCCGCCAGCAGAACTTTGGACTATCTGCCATTTATGAGTTCTCGCACGGCGTTCATATACAAAAATTGGGTAAGTGTCACGTGAAATACACAAACAATAATTGCTTGTCATTTCTTGGAAGTCGGAACTATACAATTTTACGATATTAAAAAAAAAAACCATTGTATTGAAATTATCTCGAATTTTCCGGTGATTTCCCTTTAGCAGAAAATATTAAGACACAGCTATAGTGACCGTAATATCAACATGATCAATATAATAACTTGAAATACCCTAGCGTGCGCATTGATTTAGCAGACGATATGCGCAAATACAAACATAAATAAATTATATAGAACATTGTTCATCAATTCAAGCCAAATATTTACCATATATTTGAGTCCGTCAGGGTATAACCATAAAATATTCTAATAGGACAAATACGATATTTTTATAGGTCGAAGTGTACGAAAATACTTTACAAATGTTTGGCTGTACCCATTTTCTCCCCATGGAGTCTGTACATTACATTTTCATATTAAATAAGTTTAAAAACTAATATCAAGGTAAATATATGATGTTTAAGTCTCATTATATTATAAAATTTTATGTAAGCAGCTAACATATATATATTTTATTAGGTTACACATGAAAATAACCAGAATGTAAACAGTAAGTTTGTGCGCATGTTTTCAAACATATTTTGTGCTAATACACCTTATTGCTATTTATTTCAATCCGGATAAGTTCTAAAATTACACAACTTTTTCATCCAGTTGAAGCTATCTGGGGCCCTGTTTAAACAATGTATTATGCATAAAACTTTTCAAAGAGAGATGTTTAAATCATCGTATACACTTCAAAAAAAGCATTTTTATTACTTTAATTTGTGTTTTAAAAAAGTGATTCATAATCTATCAAAGTTTCAAAATGTTTGCTTTCTAAATTTTTTCCTTCCTTACCTCGTTTCTGATGACCTTTGTTTTTGCAAGACTTGACCCAAACAGGAAGTTGTATAAGTGACTGTTTTTTCCGGATATGACCTAATAGCGATAAGGTGTATTAGAACACGGCTTTGTTTACAAAGCGACATAAGGAAGTCATATTAGAATTTGTTGTATTAAAAATGCTAAAGTAGATCAATTATCAAGGGTACGAATTGGTATTATGCGAGATTGAAATCAACGTTTCATTCCCCACAAAATGACAGATGGGAAAATCGCCGGTCAGTGAAGAACTGTAATTATTTTTTTTACCCTGTGTTTAATTGTAAGGGATAACAGATATGAGAAGTAGATATTTGGTTTCAAGAAATAGTTCTCAATGCGAGAATTGGTTATTAATTTTTAAGGAAAAGGTAAACTATTAGAAAGTAGACACATTTCCTGCCCCATGACACCGATATAACAAATGTAAACAAATGCAAATTTCAATTCACTTGAAGTGTTTTACACATTAAACAATTGAATAACTGCATATTTATCAGCCTCATTTCAAACCGATGTACACACATGACTTGTAAATATATATTTTAGCTGATAAAATGTCACCCTCCTTATATTTGGTAAAAACTTGAAACTTGACTTGATAGTTATAAAAAAGTGAATTACTGTCATATGTGCAAATATCAGAATAAAATATTTGTCAAGCTTACTAAGAACAAAGTATACATCTATTCAAAGACCAGACAAAATATCATTCCTATTTGTTTCTATTACAATTCCACGGTACCTTACAATAACCAGAACATCACAAAGCTAAATTGGTTTGGTCGCTTAAAATTCACCCTCAGAGGCCATGAAAGAAATGGTGTGGGAAAGGTGTATAGTTCACAATTCGGTATCTTCCGCCTCCTTTTTTCAAACAAATTAGAACACACCCACGGGTCCGTGACTGAATTAAAGTACCTACGCCGTATTTTAGTCATCTGATAAAGTCATGCTGATTATAAGGTGCACAGTTTTCTCTGCTTTTAAAATCTTTCTGCTTCTGTTTGAGTCCGTCCTGGTTTTCTTACTACAACAACTACATGTGACATATTCTATTGGTATCGGTATCAGATTCGACCCATTGTCACCATTATCCTATATTAGTTATATATGAAGTTAAATTATTTGATTCGTCGTTTTTACGTCATGCCGGCTAACAAATTGGACCTCGTTATTTGAATAGTATAGATATCCATGAAATAATAAAAACTTCCCTTACACGGAGAGAGCGGTGCATTTTAATGTATGGCGATGTATGAACTAGAAAATGCACGCTATTTGCATATAGGAAAATCGTAGCCAAAACACTTTGAAGAGTCGCATATCATATTTGTTGTATGGCTACACTTCTAAAAAAAACCAAATAAACAATCAGATATTTTCAGTTGTATTTAAAATTGGTCGCCCTTTCAACTGGTCCATTAATGTTACCCGGATTCTTTCAATATCGAATTATCAAAGTTTCCCCGAATGTCGATTCCGAGACTAAGTTTAAAAAGATGATTTTTCTTTCTTTTCTTTTTTTCAAATTAAGTAAAAGCTGCACAGTACTTCATATATATTTGGTATTATAGTATTAACAGGGTCAAAACAGCATCATAGAAAATTGGAAAAGTGTGACGTTACCAAGTGCACGCATTTAATAAAGGAATAATTGTTTTTTGTTAAATAAAAGTCAAAGAACAAACACTGATATAGGTAGACAATGATCATAATATATACACTTTGAAAGGCTTCTAAAATGTGCTTAAAAATTTGGGATGATACTTACATCATTTATATTGAATCTTGAAAGATTGAAGAAAAGAACTCAAATGGAAAAGGAAATAGAACAATCACATGAATGAAGGTGTAACGTTTTAATGAAAAGCAGTAGGCTGTTTTTCGTTGTGTGCCTTTGGTCTTGAAATACACACTGACATACACAAAACATGTATTCCCGAAGATAGGATTAGGTAATCATCCAAGTACAAGCTAATAGATTACTTAAAATATCACCAAATAAGTACCTAGATTGTGACAGATTGTCTATTTAGGATGGGAGACATTGAATGATGAATCTGTTATTGCTGATGAGGACTTTGTAGTCTTGCGGAGAAATCAACCTAATGTATGGTACCGTCCCTTTACAAATATCATTGTGTTTCCTTATACACTTAATTGTAGTTAATATTTTGAATAACTATCACATAAAAAAACGAAAACAACACGTTATAAATTGTATGCGTCCGAAGCGCTTTTCTGTATTTACCTTCATCAGGAACACTCAAAGCTGAACATTTTAAAGCCAATGATGTATAAGAACCGAAACAGTTGAAGAGCGATATGACCAAAACGGACCTAAAAAATAGCCAAATCCATCTAAGTAAACTTTGCCTGCGGGAGTTGAAACCTTATTTGTGTTAAAACATAAATATTTTAAGAGAGATTTTTAGAAGGTTATGATGAACAAAATCTGAATCTCTTCTTATTTACTTTCAAAAAGTTTTCTATAAGCGTTTAAACAGTTATGGTTATATTTATCGAAAATATGTAAGAGTCTTTGTTCAGTCCATTGATGGACCGAACAAACGACCTCATTTATAAAAATCGAACAAAAGATGGCAGGAAAACCTGGTATAATAAATGAATTGTTAATTTAACTTGGAACGTAGATCTAATTAAACGCATTTTTGACGAAGAAATTATGGTCATGAAACATTGACCAAACAACAAAATATACAATAAAAACAGATAAAGTAACTAATGAATTGAATTCATGATTTTGAAAAATATTGAAATCTGTACATGGAATTTGTTATGAGGAGCCCTGGTCATGCACAAGCAAGTTATGTCCAGTCATTACCACTTTAAAAAAAATAACATATAAAATATTTGTTTATGATGGCATAATGGTAGAGTATTCTATCCGTGTGAACAATTAAAAAAATATGCAGTTATAAATTTTAATACGTAACAGCAAGACATGTAATGTTTATGCGTAAAATTTGTGGAAGACATACTTCCTTTGCTTAAAATGTAACGTTTACATGCTCCTTCTGTTTTTAACATTACCACAGATGATTACTTGAATTAAATTAGAATATAGAAATGCTAGTTATTTGAATGTGAAATCTTCAATTCATAAATTTCATAAAGTAACATTCCGTCATTAGTAATAATCTTACAGTGTATGTGCCAAATTAAAAGGTATGTAATGCGAGATCGAAACGATTTTATGATGAGAGCGCTGATTGGTTGATATTTATTCGGTCGTTCAATTATATACGTCCCTTTAATAGCTAACAAGAATTCCCCGTTTCCATATTTAGATACACGGACGCAGTTCCAAATGTTATATTAACCTCTCCTTATTTTTGCCGCGGTGAATACAATGCTTTATCAAAAAGGATTTACTCTGTTTTTAGCCAATGAGAAAATAGAAAATTTATAGTCATATAACTTTAATTTGGATGTCTTTTGATAGGCTGAAATTTTTTTGTTTATTAGCTGATAGACATAATTTTGTCATGTGACCGTGACGTCATCAACGTTTTTTACATGATTTACTCCTAAAAAATGGAATTTAGAATTAAATTATAATGAATGACTGCAATATTTTTTCTGTCTATTCGAAATAACCTAAAAAAAGTGGTGCACAATTTTAAATTTATTCAGTGTGCACCACATTTTTGATGTTATTTCTTCATAGACAGAACACATATTACAGTCATTCCTTAAATAGTAAAACAGTTTTATGTATGCTTTTTTACCTAAAAATGCTATATAAGCAGCTAGATCATTTAAACTTTCCATGATTCGAATATCGTGATGGCATATTTAAAATGCTACTAACCAACCAAAATCTGCGTGGAGGACTTGTGGCTTGTATCTTTGAAAACACAGTGAGATGTAATATATTTTGACTTCTATTTTTCATAGCACTTGGCTTTCCGATGACTATAAAATGCTATACATGAATAACTTTTCATCGTTGATTAGTTATGAAAGTGAACTCTGAAAAACTGCATTTATTTAACGAAGTGTATAATCCCCCGAGGCAATTTCCATAGGAAAAGAGCAAAAGAAAAAGAAAATAATGAATACTGTTGTTTGTCTAATTATTATAAACGAAAACAGGAGAATAGAACTATAATAGCATTTCAAGTTGAGATTTCAACATTGTAAACGTTATATAATGGTACATATATAGAACAAACAAACAAAAAAGAATTGAAAAGGGGGCAAAGGTGCAGAGAAAATAACATTTTAATATAAATCTTTTACGAGACCTAATAAAACGAATGTCTTTTTAAGAAACAATGACTGTTGATAAAAAAATCAAAGGAAGTTTTTGAAAACAAACATTTTATTCATAAATGAAAAAAAGTAAGCATCTTTTTGAAACAATTATAATTTTAAAATTCATCGATGAAGTCCGTCCGTCCCATGATCATTTTTCGTCGCATCTTTCTCAGGAACTACATCATAAGGATTTCTGAAATTTGGTTTCAGGGTTTATATAAGTCAGCTTTACCGTGTGATGCATTTTCAGATTCATCACTCAACAACTTCCTGTTTACCGAACACTTACATCATTTTACACATGACATCCAAGTAGTTGAAAATTTTCGTCACATTTATCTCAGGAACTACATTACAAGGATTTTTGCTTCACATCACGGTGCGGAGCTATTAGTTTCAGTCGATATGGACGCCATCTTGAAATAATTACTTATCACATATAAATTCTGATTGGTTGCTTTATGATGCGACTGAGATACATCAACAGCTATTGGCTTAAATGAGATAAAAAATTACAGACTTTTCTCGTCTCAGGATAAGACATCAAATGCCGGAAAATTAACTATGTGTATTTCAGTTCCGATCAACTGTCATTAATTCATGTTCGTTTTATTATGCATATATTGCACACTGAAATTCAATATTGAAATATCAATTATCAATACGCGTTTATTTGCTTTGTTAATCTGTAATATGCACGATTTGTTTTGCTAGACAATGTTCCTATACAATGTTTACAAAAATGCATTATCTAAATTTTATAACTTCTGCCAATCTAGACACACCTCCAGAGAGGCACACCTCCAGAGAGGCACACCTCCAGAGTCGTGTCTATTTGTAAATGTTTTAATTTTCCACAAGTAAAGTGAACAAAATTTTAAAGCATGGGTCTCTAACGAACACTCTTAAAGTAGAACAACATCAGTTTCACTGAAACTAAATATTTATTGCTGTTTCTTATTTATTTTAACTGTTGTAAATATCGTTTGGTTGTACAAGTCTTTGTTTACTCCTTGCTTTTGATTGTTATTGTCTTCATCACTCGAAATCATGTTACTCTTAATCAACATACCTAAACATTCATATATATCTAAATAAACTATATACAGAACTAGCAACCAAAATCGCAAACCAATGACCAGCTGAAAGAACTAGAAAACCACACTCCACAAAAACACATTGACAACCAAACACTGCACAGCCAGTTTAAGATTTCAGAAAAGTGCATCTTAATATATATACAAAAAATGATATTCCAAGTCTAACACATCCATTTTATATCAATCAATATCTAAAAATACCATATTTCCAATACTGAAGCAACAACCACATGCACACATATTACCTCAAATTAGGATAGAGCGAGGCAGTCCACAGCTTTTTAGAAAGCTCAAACTTGTTGAAATTTGGTTTCAGGGTCCAAGTAATTGAAAATTTATCTCAGGAACTACATTACAAGGATTTCTAAAATTTGGTTTTATGGTTTATATGAGTCAGCTTTACCGTGTGATGCGTTTTCAGATTCATCACTCGACAACTTTCTCTTTACCGAACACTTACATCATTTTACACATGACATCCAAGTTGAAAATTTTCGTCACATTTATCTCAGGAACTACAATACAAGGATTTCTGAAATTTAGTTTCAGGGTTTATATGAGTCAGCTATACCGTGTGACGCGTTTTCAGATTCATCCCTCAACAACTTCCTGTCTACCGAACACTTACAAATTTTTACACTATTAAAATTATCCATATTTGGGCGGGGGTATCATCAGTGAGCAGTAGCTCGCAGTTTCACTTGTTGTACCTGAAGCATATGAGATCTCCATTTTTGAAGATCTATCCTTTTTTGTTATCACAAATGCATCTCATTGCTATTTCATTCCATCTGTTAAAATGACCGTTAAATATGATTTACATCCATTTCACTAACCAGTTAACACTTAAAGTTTGCTCATAATAAGGTATTGTTATTACAATTGGAGAGGCTAATTGTGTTATGTTAACCGAAGGTGTGAATATGTTCTAAATTGGTCAGACAATACTTGGTCATGTTTTATGGACATTTTAAACCCTCGGCTTCGCCTCGGGCTTCGCCTCGGGCTTATATTATTCATAAAACATGACCAAGTATTATTAAACCTATACTTGAGAATTAAAGATCTCACAACAAAGATAGGCTTAGTGAACAAAAATCGCCTACTAAATACGAAAAAGACAATTTTGTCAAAATGTTTATTTGGTGTAGAAACATTATTACCGTTAAATGTTATTATAACCACTCAGTCTTGGTCGACACCTCTGCTGTTGGATTGTTAGTTACCGAGGGTATGACCAGCGCAGTAAAACAGTACTTTATTACTACCTGTAATATCTGAATATGATAATACGGATATTGTTTTTTTTTCTTCTAAAATTTATTGATATGAGGTTGTATGTTGTTATTTTAGATTTGTTGTTTTTATTGTCCATTTTTAAATTCTGATTGAACATAATAAGCACTAAGAACAGTTAAACTTCATTTATTAAAATATACAAACTACAATAAGATGATAAATAAAACATTACAATTGTTTTTATGCCAGAACGTCACTTGGTACAATATAAGATATTAATCATTTATTTATGAAGATGTAGTTATTAACAACATTAAAAATATAGTATTCTGTATAAACGATAATTTAATGTACACTCGAAGAAAGAGGAATCACTACATTGCGCGAAATGATCGATGACGAAGTTAGTGAAAAAGAAAAAGAAAAACAACGCTCTAAAGCCAGTAAATATGATATATACATGCCAGAAACATTTAAAAAGTCAAGGGTTGTTCAAAGGATTCCTTTCTTATCGTCCTACAAATAATACTGAGCCTGTTCATGATACAAATGAAAAACATTTTCTGTAAATAATGATATTCAATGTTTCTTATTTTTCCCATCTGAGAACGTTTAGTTTTAGAATATTTACATTTATGCAAAACAGTTTGTTTAGATTTGTTTTATCTACTATGATTGTTTTTTCTACTTTGCACATTTATCTATTATCGATTATTATTTTAATTGAACGACATAGTCAACTTTTATCGGAGTAAAATGTGTATTTTGTTTTTGTGACAACTAGTTACCCTTTGATACCTTTTAAAAATCAAATATAGAATTACTAAATACTAATTTATATTTTAATAAGTCATTTTTCTGAAAATAAATATGCATCTTGGTTGTATTTAGAGTTCGATCCTCGATTAAAAACTAAAATTGCTATTTGCTGTTTCTCAACCAAGCATGTTAAAAGAAAACTGGTCGGCGAATAGTAAGAACTTCGGAGTAAGTTGATTTGTCTGTGGAATGTCACCTTGTGAAATAGCATGTAAAGGAATCTGAATCTAGCTGTGGGGTAAGTGAAAAACAGGACATATTCATCTCATTTAATAACATTTGCTGCTGGTTGTTAAGCAGTCATCGATCATTTAAAAATACTTAAAAAACTAAACAGTTCCTCGTCGATACAATATTGCACGCTTAATTACCCTATTATTCCTTTTCTTTTTTTGAGTTAGCAGATTTTGTTATCCTATTATATTTGTATATAGTGTCGTTGTACGTTGTACGTTAAACAACATTCACTAGATTTTACTGGAAATATCCATACATCAAAGAAAGTCGAGATATTTTTTTTATCTTTTAAATTTTGAGCCCTTTCTAGCTGGCATTGCGATGTAGGTTTGGCTTATTGATGGATGTCGTACGGTGATCTATGATAGCTTAAATCCCCCTTTTTGGACTCTGTTAGATATCTTGTCTTTTGGTTGCTCAACCCTCCATATTACGTGTGACAGCACAACATACAATCAACCAGTTCAGGTCAGTCAGAAAGAGTTGGCCTCAATAGATCGGTATCAAATAAATCAATACAATGTGAAGCTATAAGTATCGATAGGATGTAGGACCATTGTTGTAAGAATTTGATACAGTTGTCAATTAAAATATTAAAAAAATTGTACTGAATAAGACAATATTCAAGGTTTTTATTGCAATTCAAAATCGGTATCCTTCATGAATAAAGCAATCAAAAGGACAATTAACTTTACATGAATATTATACACCTATTGACTGGGTATGAGGGTAATAGCAAGTTTGTTGTCCCTGAGATACCAACTATTGCTCGAGTCGAAGCCATACGGTACAACTACAGTATAATATAATTGTGTATTTTCTGGGCATCTCTACCTGTTAAATGGTGAGACAACTCCTTCATAACCAGTCATTAAGTGTTTTATTATACCGAACAAAAAAAACCATACTGAGGTATAATAATATTTCATATTATTTATTCAATTGTATCAATAACACAGCGAAAACGGTACGGTACAATAGCAAAGAAAACTGTACGGTACAATAGCAAAGAAAAGTTACAAAAGACTCTAATACATTAAAACAGTACAACACAAATAAAATAGTTTGGATTTAAACCAAAAAAATCGGACTAAGAACAATCGAAATAAAAATAATTTCACTTGACTATAAGCGTTCATATTAATGGCTTTGGCATGACTGATTTCTAAAAGGAAAGTATGAATAATAAACATATATACATATAAATGCAATTCACGTGCGATGAATGAATTCTGGTTCCTTGATATAGTACTTTAAGTCTTCCAGGAAAGACTTGAACATTGGTAGCTTTATATGAAGTATACGGAGCCATGTTTTGATTAAGGAAACTATGAAACAATACAAAACAATTCATGATTTAACATAGAGTGATCATTTTACATAGGTTTATTTGGTGAATTGAATACGATGAACAAACTCATCGAAAAAGATTTATGTGTATTAGATATCTTGTGGTTAACACTTCGACTAAAATAGATTTGGCATGTTTTGTTTTCATAAAATTTTGACAAAATATTTACTTTGACCTGTTGACAAAAATATAAAAATTTCTAGAAATATGAACCACACAATTTACAGGAGTAATTTCATTAGATAAATAGCAGTTTGACAAACACGAATTCTTATCATTGAGACGCTTGATTTCTCATTACTAATAGTAAGTTATTAAAACGTTCAGCTAATTTTTAAAGAGTAATTTCCCTTAGGTGTTCTGTACCCCCTAATATAGTTTTAGGTGTAAAAGTTGTTATTACTTAAAACTAATAGGCATATACTTAGACATCGACATATGTTATCATTTACAATCAAGGTGCCCCAAATAGAGCAGTACAATCATACATAACTTAATACACAGATTCATAAATAAACTAGAAAAGTGATTTTTATAATTGAATATTTAACATAATGGAGCAGAAAAGAAAAGAAAAAAAAACATAACTAACTACAACTACAGAATAATATAATTGTGTATTTTCTGGGCATCTCTACCTGTTAAATGGTGAGACAACTCCTTCTCCAAGGTAGCATTAGCTACGAATTTAAAAATAAATAAAATTAGTTATGCACATTAACTTGTAATTTTTCCTCTCTTTTATTAAATAAAGTTTGCAACCATAGGCGGATCCAGAAGGGGGGGGGGTTGGGAGTGGGGGTGGCTGCCCCCCTTTTGTGGGAAAAATTTGGATGATTATATAGGGAATCACTGAAGCATGACTGGAGCGGGGCCCCTCTTAGGGCAGTCAGTGCTAAACATTTAAATAGTCATTTCTCACATTATGGAGACAAGGTCACTCAAATAAGAAGTGAACCTTATCTTCTATGACCACATGATGTCCTTTTCATTTAACGTATTTACTTTTAAATACATTTTTTTCACGCGGTATGCCGTGAGGGAGACATAGAAATACTGGGAGTCTGTCTCCGCGCCCGTGCGACTGTCCTTCCGTCCAACCCGTCTTGTAAGCGCTCCCGTGTGTATAATTCTTGGTATGTTCTTATAAAAAATTATATCAGTGCTAATTAATTTTCGAAAGGAGAAATGTCACTTGAAAATATAAATTCTATAGAATATTGCTTTTTCAGCGCTCTCAAGCCTACAGTTCTTGAAGGATTTTTATAAAATTTATATCAAAGATTTATACTAATAATATTTTGAAAGAGTTTGAAAATCCGTGCCGATGAAGAATGTTTACAGGAGTTATATCAGTTCGAAATGTAAATTGTATAAGAAATTTTATTGTACCTGCATTTCTTTTATATGAAATTTACATCAAAGGTTTGTTAAAATCAGTTAGATCTTGGAAGAGCATTATAACCAACTCAAATCAAAGGCGTAATTTCTTTGAAAATAAAGATTATATGGAAAATAACATTGTAAACGATGTCATACCTACATTTCCTGTACGATATCAATGAAAAAATGGAAAAGAACCGAAAACATTTTTCTTTGTATATTGCTCTTGGAACATTAGCATGATTTTGAAATCAAAACCTACGATGAGCTTTTTTTTTTATCAATATTTTAATCTTAATATTGTTTGTTTTGTTTTTTGTTTATACAGGAACAATTGAAGAAAGAGAGTTTGCATCATGGTGTAGAATGGTAGATGATATAGTAGATCCATTGAAATCGGAGCTCTATGCTAGTATTAACAATATTTTTATTTCAGAAATGATTAAGAAATCAATTTTGTTTTAGATTTTACCTTTCAGAACACTGAATCCAAATTAAGGTAATGACTGAAAATAATAAATATCTGTAACAGTTCGTAAAAATTAAACCCACAGCATTGGTTCGGTTATATTCCTTTAATCGAAACTCCATTACTATGCTTTAATTTCGAAGTATGATTTATTTTCATGGAACGAATGATATTGAAGACCTTAATATTTGAATAATTTAAACTAACTGACTTTAAATTAAGCCAGTTTTTATCTGAAACATTTGACGCGGTGAATGGTATCTCATTTCACTGGTTCCTGCGGTATTATTATTTTATGCCTTGATTTCCTTGAGTATGATATATTCACCCACAAATAAAAATAATCATAAATACTCCTTCATGGGCACAGTAAGAAGTGTAATGCAACGTGAATCAAATGACTAAGTATCCATATATTTTGTTAATATTGTTTGACCTCATTCAGTCTTAAGATTATCATGTAAGTACTCTTTTGTTTGAGGTAAATCCTAAAGTGTAAGCACCTTATCCATTAGTTTGATTATAATTAAAATTGTAAGTTATTAGTTTATTGCTTTCAAACGCAGTTTGTTTTAAATTACCAAAAAGGTTTTAGCAAATACTGTCTTCTAATACTTCTGTATTACCATCATCTTTTTTTGGATCTAGTCGCCTACAAGTAAGGCAAACGATTATTAGAAATAAACATATATAAGGAGATTAACTAACTATATCATATCTTATAAATTGAGTATCCCTCTCTATGTTGGTGTGACCATGAACGGTAAGCTGTTTTAAGACCTATGGTCGTTTGATTTGAGATACTTTGAGATACTTGGACAATTACTTGGAAATTGAGGTCAAGGTCAAATATCAAGGTAATATCATAAAAATTGACCTTTACCTGTGAGCACATCTCCGCTTAAAATGTACAAAAATAGATATGAAAGAAATGGTGCAAATGTTTGAGATATATAGTACATTTATTCCAAAGCAATTCAATTACATCTCATAGGACTTCTAAATGACACGACGAGTGTCACATGTGTGGAGAAGGATCTGCTTATCATCCCGGAACATATGAGATAGTTCCAGCTTGTTTGTTGGTTTCGTGTTGCTCAGTATTTATTTTTTTATGTTGTATTTTGTATACTATTGTTTGTCTTTTGGTCATGTTTTTGTTTGTTTTCTGCCTCGGCGTTGTCAGTTTGTCATCGATTTATGAGTGTGTGTGTCCCCTTGGTATTGTATAGGAATTATTGCTCCTGAAATGTTAAAATAAAATGTTAAGATAGTATTACTGCTAATTGTTGAATCATAAACCTATTTGGTCTTTTATAAAGGGTTGGGTGATATATTACATCGAATTAGACTAGCCAGACGTGACCTAGTGTACACCGGAAGAAACCATTTTCCCACTTATTTCAGGAAAGTACATTGAATCCATATATTTTGTGGAATTGGAATACAGTAACCTATTACATGAGATCATAAGTAACATTCTTTCAATCGAACGTATCAAATTATCTCCCATATTTTTACATGTTTAAAGAAACGAACGTAGAATTCCTATTTTTTTAATTAATGTGAAGAAAGTTATAATAATGTAACCGAATGTGACATAATCTAAACCGGAAGAACATCCACTTCATTTGAACTTTGGTGGATAGTTGTCTCATTCGCAATCATAACACATCTCCTTATTTTTATATTATCACTCTTATTAAAGGCCATTTTTTTTAGAAACCATAATTTTTGGAATCTGTTTAAAAAATCCTTTGACGCCGGAAGTGACTTTGAATAATCCAGAAGTGGCTTCCTATTTATTAAAGAAAATTCATTGATGGAAAGATCTTCAACTGTATTATGATTTTTTTTCTATATTTAGTGGTTACATTTTCCTAAATTTGCTAATTCGACACAATGCATACGTTCATCCTTTGATTTAAGACAGTTCATATTAAAATCTTGACTTACACTTTCGTATTCTCTTCTTTGCCCTTTGAAGTTTTATTTGAATTTGAGATAGTTTTTGATTTGTTATCGTTTTCTTCTTCCTTTGCAGTTTTATCAGTAGATACCGTTTGGGTATTTCCTGAATGGTTTTTTTTGCTGTTGTCTTGATCTTCATTCACCTCTCCTGATTGCTGTTTTGTATCGCCGGCATCCTCTTTTTTTACTTGAAAATACAAAAATCAGTTGTTCATTTTTATAAGCATAATTTGCTAAAGATTATTTTTTTCAAACCAACGCAAATAAAATACAAAATGTATGACAAATGATTGATAGTTTTATGGTTTTTCTATGTTATTTTATTGTAAAAACTACATATTTTGTTACTGCGACTGTGGCTTTTTTAAAAAAAATAATTTGATTATCATATTTTTCAGTGGCTAAGTATACTATAATATGTTGAAAGAAGAAAATAATATGTAGATTTGCATGTCTGCTAATGCTCTCTTCAGTATTCATTATGCATGTGTTTTACAGAAGTAATTGGATTTACCCGGAATTGACGCTATCAAATATTACAACTTTGCTAGATCTAGGTCATTTCTTAAATGTATATCTATTTATTTTATATGGATCTGTCAACGGAAATAACAGTGTATTAATTTCTTTTGGTCAAATCGTTTTTTATCTTGATTATCCTAAATCTGCAACGCTCAAAGTCAAATATTTGAAAGCTATGGATGTATAAATACGTAGAAACGTTAGGAACGATCCCCTGGTTTTGGTACGGTTCATGTCGCTAAAACTTTAGTTTGCTATGCTGTACATTTGTACTGATGCTTGTCTTTTGATCGTTTTTTTTTTACATTATCTTGTCCATTTGTAATCGCCTTATGACTTTGAATATTCATTTGGTTCCGTAAACTGACAGGAAAAAATAAAATTAAAACCGTTAGCATAAAACTGTCATTGGTTACATTTGAACTGGCTGTTTATTAGGCATTTATCAAAAATATTAGTAAACCTTGATTGAGTCATTTAATTTTGACGTCCTAGAGGCAAATTAAAGTAAATTTGTTAATTTCAAGGACATTTTGGCCTTATTGGTATAGAGGGCAAGGATAAAAATGTTGTCAGCAAGATAAAAACACTAAATATACTTCCGGCGAGAGCACATTTGTGTGCGAGAATTGTGCTCGACGTGATATCTCAACATCTTTGAGTCAAATGTGAACACTTTTTTAGACTATTACTTATTTCAGGGGATTTGATTTTGTTTCATGGCCGTTTTATCTACGGAGAGCAAATATTTCAAGCTTAAATAACATTTCTTTCCAAGCACATGTACTTAATAGTTAATTCCGCAAATGTTAGAAAATGTAAAATAAAACTTATTTGAGCAAATCCGACCAACATTTGTAATTTCTAATCTGTGTAGACAAGTTTTGACATATTAGATAAATGTTTACAATTGACAATTGAGAGTCGAGAGTCTACCGTTGAGACATTTAAATAAGGAATAATCTCAGAAGTATTTATCTAATTGTTGTTTAACTAGGCACACCAATGGCTTCAAATAAATATAAAAATCTGAGATTAAAGATTTTCTGTTTGTTATCCATTCGTTTGATGTGTTTGAGCTTTTGATTTTGCCATTTGATTGTGACTTATATCTAGAAATTGACTATGAGGGTCGGTTGAAAACAAAACTTTACGACAAAAGAGATGATTTCAGCTTCCCAATTGTGAATTTTCATTTTCAAACCAAGAGTTCCAAATGGTGAAATTGAAATCATCACTTTGTAAATTTTATTGACACCATCACGAGTTGGTTGACCGTTAGAGAATATCCGTTTCATAGATGATATCGGATATGTTCCTTATGTCGTAACTACAATCCCGTTCCCTTTTCACGAATGTGACCTACCGAATTAGACTATTTACCCCTATTTGTGACATTTTTACCTATTGTGTTTGTTTGTTTTGTTCACACATCGTAGTCAATATAATGGAATTTGATGCGACTGTCATACAAGTGAGAGGTTTAGCTAGCTTTAAAACCAGGTTCATTCCACCATTTTCTACATAAGAAAAATGCCTGTACCAAGTCAGGAATATGACAGTTGTTATCCATTCGTTCGATGTGTTTGAGCTTTTGATTTTGCAATTTGATTAGGGACTTTCCTTTTTGAATTTTCCTCGGAGTTCAGTATTTTTGTGATTTTACTTTTTTTCACACCCTTTTTAACATAATAAAGGTTACTAGTATGTTTGTTGGTTGGTTGTTAAATTTAAGTAGCATCACATTTTTCATAAAAACTTGATTGTTTGAAATTTCGCATTCATTAATCGATTGATTCGCTTGGTTTGTCTGCTTGATAGAATGATGTTTTGATTGATAGTTACGGAAAGAGACGGATATTTTATATCAATTAATTCATTGATTGATTGCTACTGTGACGTCCAGTGACAAATATTTAACGAAAATTCTTCACTCATGGAATGATAAAAGCACAGCGTGCTCCAAATCAAGGGGCAGACCGGGAAAAAAGTTCCTCAATTGAAACATACACAGGTTCGGGGTTCCTAAGAACAGGCGAAACAAAAAAGGTCGGGCCTAGATCCCCTTAAATTACACGTTTCCGTATTTAAGTCATGATATTTCTAGATCTTTAAAATACAGGATTTAACACTCCTCTACCTCTCCCTTTTCAACAAATATATCATCTTATTTTCCTATATCATTTCAGTGTGAAGATGCAAAGATTAACATCCCCTAAAAAAATATCCTTGAATCTTCCTTTATGAATTTCTTTTTTTTCTACGGATTCTCGGAATTTATGTTTTATGTACTTGTTGTGTATGCATTTTGTTTTCATTGTAACTAAAATCGGACTTGCATATCTCTGTGAATCTGAAAATTCCCTCGTATTTTTTTTTCTTTTACTTATTTTTGTAGGAGGGGTGGGGAAATTAAACACAGAATGTTCGTTAAATATTCGTCACTGGTCGTCAAACAAACAATCAATCCATCAAATATTCAATATGAAATATGCGTCTCTTTAAGTTATACAAACTTTCAATCATTAAATCATTCCACCAATCAATCAGCAAATCAAAAAATTAATCAATACACCTACCGACTAACCAACTATCCAACCCATCGATATGAAGAATTTGTCAATTGATATTATACAAGCAGTTTATCAACCACACAATCAACCAAAAGAACATGTTGATTTAATTCTACTAATGACCTTGACTTCCCATGAGGGTCTCGCACGGTCGTGTTAGATTTTGAAAAATATGGAATGACTTATTTATCCAAATGTTTGCTATACAACAATTTTGTAAAACAATTATTTTACATTTATATTAGTAGCAATGTTATAAAAGCAATTAATTTTCAGAGTAATTCAATAATTAAATTCATACTTTTGAGATGATCCCTTATTTAAATGTCTCAACTGAAGACTATCGACTCTCAATTGTCAATTGTAAATACTTTAGTTTTGGATGTAACGCGTCTTCTGATTGGCTGACAGTGTTTTGTCTATCAGCTCATAGACACAATTTTGTCATGTGACCGTGACGTCATCAACGTTTTTTCAGGATTTACTCAGGCTTAAAATGGAATTTTAAATTAAATTATAGGAAAGACTGTAATATTTTTTCTGTCTATTCGAAATAACATAAAAAAATGTGGTGCACACTTTAAAATAAACTGCTACTCGGGTTATTCAGTGTGCACCACATTTTTGATGTTATTTCTTCATAGACAGAAAAAATATTACAGTCATTCCTTAAATAAAATTGAGAAAATAAACATTTATCTAACATTTCTATTAAACTTATTCCCAAAGAATACCAATTTAGCGCATTAGTAAATATTGAAATATTGTTTTATCGGTACTGTCATATTGATTTTGTTGTTGAAAAATGAATACATAAATAAATATATATGTACAGTTATGACTCTACATACTGTCTATAAGACTTTTTATAAAAATGTTTGCAATGCACAAGGTCATGCATTTCACGGACTGTTTGTGACGTCTTAACACTACATTCGTTAGCTATGCAAACATTAATAATTTAGTCTGGGAGAACATGATTTATATTTTTATGTACTAGTATTAGTTAGAATTGGCTATGAACTAGCTTTCAGTTACTGCGAGTACTCTTATATCGGTGCTTTGTGTCTATTGTTTTTGTGTTCGTTGTTTTTTGTGTTTTATACCAATCTATTAAGTTAAGCCTTTTGCAACTGATTTTTATAGTTTTGTCTTATGTTTTGCTATGATACCACTGTCCCAGATTAGGGGAAGGGTTGGGCGCTCACAAAATAATTTAACCCCGCCACTTTTCAATGTTCTTATCCCATTGCAGGAGCCTGTTTTTCAGCGTCTATCATATTTGTATTTCGCAAATTGTTTTGTAATACATAGGCCGTTAATTTTCATGTCGGAGCCTTTTAGAGCTGACTATACGTTATGGATGTTTCTCACTTGCTAAAGGCCGTACGGTGACCCATAATTGCTTATATCCACGTCATTTGAACTCTTGTGGATAATTGTCTCATTGGCAATTTTACCTCATCTCCCTTTGTTTTATAAAATATGCATATGGGAACATACTCACCAATGATTGGTCTGAAGTTAACGAGGATCATGATTTGCTGCATGAAGTACAAAACCTTGATGAGGTTTAGTAGGTTTGATAATCGGAAGAACTGTTCATTACACAAAGCTCGGATAAGTCATTTGTCATGTACAGAGTATGTTTAATATTTGAAAGAGGTCCAATAGATAGATTTCGTGAACAAAATGATACCATGAACTCTTTATCAATATGACAAAACAAATGAACATAAATGCAAATATTTTGTGTAAACTATTGTAGTTGTTTTTTTTTTTTTTTATCTCATATATAAAACTACCGATCGAGCTGGTACTGCATTAATACAACCTTTGAATGTTGCAAAATTTCCAATAAAACGTATGTTGTGTATGAAATATTGTGCATTTGGAATCGTGTACGGTGCATGAGGAATGTTGTATTTTTAGATTTAAATTCGTTTCATAAAGGATTTATTGAAATTTGCAATTCCCTGAAGCAAGTTACATGGTGAGCAATTGTAGATTGTGCAAATCGTGTAAGATTCAAATGAGAAAGGGGAAAGGAGTATAGTTAATTATGTTTTGGGTATTGTTTATTCTGTAATGCTGTATAGTATAATGGTGGATGGTGGATGGTGCATGGTGTAATGGCATATGCTATTCAAGGAAATTTTACACCTTCCAAGGACTGTAACAATTAAGTATTGCGCAATAAATAAATATTACTTTTCCTGCAGTCTTTCGAGTACACTTAATTTGTTCGAGTGGTAAAAGTATCAGTTTTATTCATTGTATCATGTGAATTATACTTATACACGTTTTCTTAACAGATATACGACCAGGTGCTCCGAGTATATTATAACATATGAATGTAATCTGTGTACTGTGTTTTAACATGCAATATTTATTCGCTGAATGATCTTAAAACAGTCCAGTGCTAAAACGTTTGTGCTTTTTTTCTAATGTTTTGTTTTGTACAAGCCATGCAACATTATTATAGTTTATTCCTTATTGGTATAATATTAGTGTGGTTTTGTATACTAATTGGATTTTTGAATAACACAGCATATTCACCCGGAGAAAAGTGTCATTAAATACTTTTTTCTCTCGGAATATGAAATAAAGCCCTAATTATTGTCTCTTGTTTGATAAGTGATTACATATAGTTATTTTGATTCCCGCATTTTGACCCTGGAATTTCGACATTAAAAACGATTTTTTCTTTAGAATCTTTAGTTCAAATGTGGATATAGAATTTTTGGTTTCGATTCGCTCTAATTATTTTTAAACGAGGGATATCAAGTACTCAGGACCAATTTCAATTGATGAGCTTAAGTTTTCAACATTCAATATTTAAAGTTTGACATTCACTGTCCTAGAGAACATTTGTATGTAGCAATGATTTGTCATACCCATACATTTCTAATAGGAACTATCTGCTGCTTCATTGTTTAGTGTTAAATCTTTACTTACGGCATCCTTTAATTTTTTTTCTTTTATAAACAGCAGTTGTAAATACTGTAATAATGCTCAAAATACCACCAATTATTCCAACAATTTGACCAATGTTGTCGACTACAAAAGAAAATGAATCAATAAATAACTGACATGCTGTATGTCTGCAAAAAGTAAAATAACAAAATACCGAACTCCGAGGAAAATTCCAAAAAGGAAAGTCCCTAATCAAATGGCAAAATCAAAAGCTCAAACACATCAAACGAATGGATAACAACTGTCATATCATGCATTTTCTTATGTAGAAAATGGTGGATTAAACCTGGTTTTATAGCTAACTAAACCTCTCACTTGTATGACAGTCACATAAAATTCCATTATATTGACGACAATGTGTGAACAAAACAAATAGACATAATACTAGGTTTAAATGTCAAAAATAGGGGTACAGCAGTCAACATTGTGTTATCTTGTCTTAATCACTATAAAACAATTGTCATCTAGGCAAACAGCCTGTTTGATAGCGAGGGTATAGAATAACAGTATCGGCAAATATACAAAACATTACCTGTTTGCTTCATATGGAATGTAATTGAAATAACAAGAAGATATGATGGCGAAATCAACATTTTATGACTAATCATCGGAACTCAAATCAAACCAATTTGAACAGTAAGCCCGTGACGAGGTTAAAGTGCACTGAAAACCAAACATCAAATATTGAGATATATGTTTAATATCGTCTTGGATCTGGACTAGACATATGACAGTGTTTGTAATGATTGCAACATTTAATCAATATAAATTAACAGAAAAGTGCTGCATCAATCATATTTCGTCTCTGCAAGGACGCTTGATTTGTACATCTTATCGGAGACAAAACGTACAATAATTGTGCATTCGACCCATGGGTAAAAATATCTAATGTTAACCAAGCTGATGATTTATCATTACAGACGCGTGTTTCGTCTACATAAGTTTCACCAATGAAGCTCGAATAATAAAGCTCAACAATAAGAATTGTTGCTCATGCAAAGTTCTGATTCCTTGTCCGGATTTGGCTATACTTTATGCACTTTTTGGTTTTATCAGCTCTGTAACGGGACTACTATGTGTTTGATTTTAAACTGGTTTGGCCCCACGCTTCCCTGAAGAGACATTTATTTGGAAATGCGCATCTGGTGCAGGAAAATCGGTACTGTTAATATTATTGAACCAATTGTCATATCGGTGAGTATCATTATTCCTATCAAAGTTTGGTCAGATGCGGCCAGAATGCTGATGTAATTCGGAAGTTACTTTCGAAATCCTTTTTCCGTTAGTAAAAAAAAAATCATTAAAGCTACCATATTTATCATTCGAGAATTGATTAAATCTGGAGTTTAAAACGAAATAGTTGCTGCATGTTTAGTAGCAAACCTATCGAAACATACACGTATTAATTTGTTCATTTAAGAATTTCCTTATTACTCTCAGATCGCTGCACAGATTGTAAACCGTTTTTAAGTTTTCGTACAAAACGTTAGTAACAATGTATGTGGACAAAATGTTTGTATAGCAGAAGTTTCCATAAATGCCCAATTTTGCCTACAAAAAGGAAATATTGAAAAAAAAGATTATTGTCTGTGTAAAGATAATTGATAAGTGTGTTCAAAGGTCAGTCTGTAAGATCGCTAAAGTTTTATGTATATTTACTGAGATTTGAAAGGAAAAAAACATATTTGTGAGTAGAAAATATTGTGGACATGTAAGTCCCACACAAATATTAAAATGTGTCGTCTATATAAGCAAGTATTGTGGTAAATGCATGAGTTCAATATTAGTTGTTTCAAAGAAGTATGTATTTTCATAAACGAGTTGAAGGGTAATTTCTGTGACACTGTACTAATTGCGACATCATTTTCATTTGAACAAATTTGAAACAAATATAAATGGAAATATTGTATCAAAAGTTCAAATTTCTGTAAGTTTTTCGCACCTTGTATTCATATATATTTTGTAACATGAACAGTTACTAGTATCTATAAAAAAGTATCTGCCTTAAGCAAGTTTTTTAAAATAAGATGTGGTATGATTGCCAATGAGACAACTCTCCACCAGAGACCAAATTATAGGTCACTGTACAGCCTTTAACAATGAGCAAAACCCATTTCGCATGGTCAGCTATAAAAGGACCGGAAATGACAAATGTAAAATAATTCAAACGAGAACATAAAAATAAGAAGATGTGGTATGATTTGCAATGAGACAACTCTCCACAAGATACCAAATGACACAGAAATTAACAACTATAGGTCACCGTACGGCCTTTAACATTGAGCAAAGCTCAGTACACATCCAACATCCAATGGATTTAGTGTAAAGACGTCATTAACAGTCAGAGAAAAAAACATCACCTTGTGCAATGTCAAGATACAGGTATCGACAGAATGTAGAGCTATGAATGTGCATATGTATATAAAATAATAATTGGTTTGATTTTAATTTACTGATAACAAATCAATATTAATACCAATAAAAACAATATTTAAAGATCTAATAACAGTGTTGAATTGTTAACCTTTTCGAATAAGTTTAATTAAAGTATCGATAATTTTTTGGCTTTCGTACTATTTTGATCTGAGCGTCACTGGTTAGTCTTGTGTGGACGAAACGCGCGTCTTGCGTATTAAATTTTAAACCTAGTACCTTTTTTTAGCTATTATTCGTATGTTTCTCTGTCCTATATGTTCTCCCATTTATTTGTATTGTAGTCCTGTCATGTAATGTTGTCATTTTAATGTTATATTTAACATTGCCATAAAAGCGGGAGGTTTGGCTAGCCACAAAACCAGGTTCAACCCACAATTTTTTCTTAAAATGTCCTGTACCAAGTCAGGAAAATGGCCATTGTTATATTATAGTTCGTTTCTGTGTGTGTTACATTTTAATGTTGTGTTTCTGTTGTGTCGTAGTTCTCCTCTTATATTTGATGTGTTTCCCTCAGTTTGAGTTTGTAACCCGGATTGGTTTTTTTCCCAATCGATTTATGAATTTCGAACAGCTGTATACTACTGTTGCCTTTATTTACCCGGATCGTTTGTAAATTGCCGATCTCGGTAAACAACATCTCCGTAAAAATAAGTTTCTACAGGTACAACTAAACTTCAAAACAAAATCTTTATACCTATGGAAAAATTAAGTAAAGGTTTTAAGTTTATTTGTGGTAACGAAATCCCTGATTTAATAATTTACCAGACGTAATACATAGATTACGTTCGTTGATATCCAAAACGTCACAACAGACACGGGCATAGCGAATGGGTTGTGCTATATTAACACTGTAAGATGGTGCCAAAGTAACATGGCCGTCCAAAAAAGGAACAATAGGGATAGAAAAATCGTCCCTTTTTCGTAAATTATAGTGTAGAGTTTAGAGAAGTCCATTATTCAAGTTGGACTACTTTTTAGGACTTTATTCATAAAATATTCAATCGTAAATGTTGAATTATAACTTACCTGTGTTTTCACCTTTGTCTGAAATATATAATTGAAATGCAATTGAACGATCACCGGTTACATTGACTATAAGTGGTCAAATGGAAGAAAATGGAAATTTATGTTTGAGAAAGGCAAATAGATACATTTTTTTGTATCAAATTGAAAAACTCTAGCTGGCACGACCGAACATAATACAATCTGTGGAAGCATGCGTATACTCGTTCATAAAAACAAATATTGATAACAAGTTGACCGATAACACCAGTGAATTCTTGTACTTTAATAATGCGAACTGTCATTTGATTATGAAGTAATATATCGTGCTTCCAGTTCTAATATTCTGTTATGCTTGCAGAGGAAGAATGAAAGGTCAATTTGTATGTTTGATGTATAACAACTAATTTCATAAGTCCGCAGCGCTTTTCTTGATCTACCTTCATAAGGGACGCAATACCCGAATACTCACTCTAAATAATATTTCAACAATAGGAAGACAATTTTACAAATTTTAGGCTCTATGCATTGGTAATTTCTAATGGACCTTAAACCGTAGCATTATAAATAGCTGCAGGAATTATATAGCATAATTAAAAGCCTGTAATAAGTAAACAATAATCTAATCAATAATTAAATTACAAAGGCGTGCATATAATGATTAGAAGTAACCGATGCGATCAACCACAGGGAGGGACGAATTTTTTGTCTGAGGAAATAGATTTAATAAGAGTATCCTAAAAGAAAACGGATTAATCGAGTGTTATTTTGGTATCATATACTCGGTACTACCGAGCGATACTCGAGCAAAACATTTTTTCTATTATATCAATCTTTTTAGATTTATGAAAAATACATTTTGAGATACTGTTTTGTTCTCATTCATAACCCTTCGTAGTTCTTTTATAAACATATCATACACATCTAAGAATTTCAATATTTGCTCGGAAATATAGAAGAACTTGAAAATACAAAAACCTAAAACTATCAAAAAATAGTTAAAACCATAAAACCCCTGATCTGATATTTTGTATCCAAATACTATATGTTTTGCTAATATCTTGTTTTGAAAATTAATTTTTACTAGAAGATAATGTAATTTTTCCCAAAAATGAACATGTAATAAAGAAATGCAAGAAATCTTCTTCTTCTGTTTTACAAAAATTACATTTATTTTTCTCAGAAATTTTCCATTTTAATAGTAACTGCTTTGTAGGAATAAAATATTGAAGCAGTTTCCATCTGAAAATTTTCAACTTGTTTTCTATTAAAATTTTAAATATAAAATCGTTTACAAATGACATATGTGGTGTGTATTCTAATTTTAAATAACTTGTCCAAATTTTGATACCGATTGGCTTTGTATATTTTTGATCTACTAAAGTATTATAGAGCATTTTATTGTAAATATCTTTTGCTTAAATTTGTTTATTTCGCCATCTCAGTTTATCCTTACATATATTGTTTATACTCTTAACGGCGTTTTCTTTTTTAAAACTTGCAGCCATTCTTTTGTGATGCAAGATTTTAATATCGTAAACTCTGCAATCCAGTTTGACTTATTAAATAACTTTTCTAAAATAAAACTTTCGGATAATTTTACCTCACGATCCAATTTGTCATTAATATACACTATCCACTTATAACCCAGTTCTGGAAGAACAATCCTTTGTTGTAATATTTAATATATCTCTTTCCCCAAACAATCTGTTTTCTGATATCCAAAAAGTTATCAGTAAATTTTGCTAAACCTTCTCTGTTTTCACCCAACTAGCAATTACTTGTAAATAAAAATCCGATAAGTTTATTTAGTGATTTTATGTTATCTTAATTCATGTTTTAAAAAAGACAAGAAAGTTTTTACCGAGATGGTTAAAATGTTTGGTAGAAATAATCTTCCAGTTCGGCAGATTGGTTGTTTTTAATTTGGAGACCCATGCAGCTTTCAGTGCTGTAAAATAACTGTCAAAATCAACCATTCTTAACCCCCCTTTTTGATATTCGCCGATAAGTGTGTTTCGTTTTACTTTGTCATTTTTACATTCCCAAATATATTTGAAACAGCAGGCTTTCAATTTCTTTAAGGGAATTGTCTAGAACTTTACACGAAGAAGCCAAAAATGTAAATTGTGGTAGTATTAAAAATCTTATGATCAATATTTTCCCAACCATTGTTAATTTTCTTTTTACCCATGTTATCTATTTTAGGCTCCCAATTTAAGTTTTTACATTGGTGTCTGTCATGACCAAAATAAATGCCTAAAGCTTTAACGGTTTTGTGTGTTCAGCGTATGCCCTCAATTTTATCTATGTTATTTTTAAGCGCCCCAATCCAAATTCTTTCTGTTTTATTCCGATTTAACCTCAGACCTGAGAAAGAACCAAATGTTTCAATTATATTCATAGCTTTTGATGTATCTGATTTGAATTACAAAAAAGTGTTGTATCATAAGCCATTTGTGATATTTTAAGTGTTTTATTATCTATAGTAATCCGAAAACCTTTAATGTCTGAGGTTTTAATCGCTCGACCATAATTTCGACTGATAAAACAAAAACGTAAAGCAGATAAAGGACATCCTTGACGGATTCCTCTAGAGTTTTCAAACATTTCGGATAGCAATCCATTATTTATAACACACGTCTGTATTCCCTTATATAGTGTTTGTACCCATGATATGAATGATTTATTAAAACAAAAAAGTCTTAAGACCGGTTAACATGAATTCCCATTCCAAAGAATCAAAAGTTTTTGTAAAATCAACAAATATAATAGCCCCATCTATTCCGTTTGATTCTGCATAGTCCATTATATCTTTGATTTGCCTTTAATTAAATCCTATAAAACGATGTTTTACATATCCGGTTTGATCTTCCTTAATTAGTTTAGGAAGAAGCTTTTTTTAGTCTCTGTGCCAAAACATGAGATACTATTTTCAAATCTACGTTTACTAACAATATTTGACGATAATTTTCTAAAGATAATGGGTCATTTTGTTTTTAAATAATAAAGATAGAACACCTGTTCGTTGTGTTTATGAAAGAAGTTATTCCTCATGTCCCTTATTTAAAACTTTTACTAACATTGTTTTGAATTTTTCCAGAACGCCTTATAAAATTCTAACATTAAACCATCTAGACCAGGTAATTTATTTAGCTTCATCGTGTTAATAGCATTAGAACGTTCATCAATAATAACCTCCCCGTCACAAATTTTAAAGTCGTCTACATTTAGCTCCCTTTCCATAATAGTATCACCTATATATTAATGAAGCAGATTTTTATCTGGACACGTGATTGTATATAACACTTCCCCTATTTCAACTATATAATGAAAGAAAGGCAACTGCGCACGTTATTCTGGAAAAGATACCAATCGCAGTAAAGAAAAATAGACTATAAACGTATGTAGTGTTGATTTCATCTGATCTCCTTTGAGCTGTGTTTGTGCAATAATAGGTTGTCGGAAATGGGAGTTTAATACTTAAAAGCTACAAAAAAAAAAAGAATACAAAAAAGATGTTAATTTCCTACCTTGTGATTGTTTATAATTTGTTTCAACTGAAAAAAAAATCAATTTACAAAAACATTTAATTGACATGAAATATATCTAGACTGTTCTTTTTAAAATAAAGACGCATACATTTAAGTGAAAAGATTGATTTACGATATAAAGTTGAGTTATATTTTTCCTTTTCTTATCTTAAAATTTGATAAATTTATTTTCATACCAATCGATTTATTATTATAAATAGTTCAATATTACTTTTGAGTAAGTGTTTTTTTTTTTAAATTTTGATAATATAATTAACCAATGGACATTAATTAAAATACTTCATAACCTACCTATTAAATCCGACGGTAAACCACATGCGTCCCCTGCTTTGTTTATTGCGCAACATTTGTATTCACCTTCCATGGATACACTAACCTCATTTATGATTAATGAAGGATTTTCTGGACTTACTCCATCAATTCCAACTTCCCCATTGTGTATTTCGTTGGTTCTCTTTGTACGAGGGTTATATACTGTCCAGAATACATTTTGGATTTTAAGATGTTCACTCTTTACTATACAGTTGATTGTTACAGAGTATCCTTTACCAGTTTTGTACTTTAACTTTTGTCGTCGGATTTTGGGAATTCCTTTTTAAGAGATGAAAATACTGTAAAATTGTATTTAAAAATATAATGTATTCTTATATGATAATCTCAAATTACTTTAGTCTGAAACAGTTTGTTTCTCTAAACATTTTCAAGCAACTTATGTAAAACATTAAGGCAACTGTAGTTTACCGATGGTCAAATCTCAAAATAATATTGCAGTAAGAAGACAAATCAATACAATAAACAAAACCTGGCAAATAGCATGAACTACAAGAAACAGAGAGACAATCACTTGTAAAAGAAGTTTAGTTTTAACCGGTCATTTTGATCTTAGCATCATCTAAAAGTATGAACAATATATTATTTAGTCATAATCAGTATTACATAGATATAGGAAGATGTGGTATGAGTGCCAATGAGACAACTCTCCATCCAAGTTACAATTTATAAAAGTAAACCGGAGCATTGGCTCACACCGAACAGCAAGCTATAAAGGACCCCAAAAAATTACTAGTGTAAAACCATTCAAACGGAAGAACCAACGGTCTTATCTATATAAAAACGAGGAACGAGAAACACGTATGAACTACATAAACAGACGACAACTACTGTCAACTTTCCAACATATTCGCCATGACTTTGTCAGTTTCTATTCGACTTATGAGTTTTAATGTCACTTTGGTAACTTTTGCATCATTTTTTTGAAAAAATTGCAAATTAAACTTGAAGGGAAATGTCCCAGAGGCAGACTTAGTAATTGAGTTCATAATGTATTTGTCGTTTGCCGGCTAATTATTTTTAATCCGTCTAAATATGCCTGGAGGTAGAAAAACATAAATGTTCCCAACGGGGTGCACTTCTTTCCGGCGCAACCCAATGAATTAGTTTAAATAAGTTTCTTTTGTCTTTAATTTATTTAGATATAAACCACCTTCAGAAGGGGTTGATAAAAAAACCTTCAAAGAATTGGATTTTAAGAAAGCTGTATTTTTAAGGCATGGAATTCAGAATATTAAAATGGATAAATATTTGTTGTCAAGTATCAGAAAAAAAAACAGGACGTTTTGCAGTGCCATTCTGAAGTTTATTGCTGATACCGAAGATACAGATACGTATTTACTGAAGCATGATTGGTTTTGTCCGTAATATATTTCGCTTATAAAATATCTGTTTAAAGGTGTACCATACATTAGTTACCTCCCATTACTGTAAGAGATACAATGCTACTTTGTCCTTCTCCAACAGCATTTACTGCAACACAGCTATAATTAGCTGATGATGTAACCTGCTTTATGTTGAGTATTGAACCAGACGAAGTCCATGCTTTCGAAGGTATTTTCCGAGTAAAGTTGCTATTAATATATTGGAGCCAATAAACTTCATAATGCTGTGGGGTTGCATTAATTTTACAATCAAAAGTTACTTCGTTTGCATAGTCCACAGTATATTGAAGCGTAGTAGCGGTTACATTAGGATAACCTGCAATAGAAAAAAGGAAACGTTTTACAACAATATGTGCACTGTCGTTAATTTAACATAAATTCAAAAAGGACAATGAATATGTGATTATTTCTTTTCAAATTTGTCCATTTTACTCATAATAAGGAGATAGAGAAAAACAGAAAAATAACACGTTATACATTTCATGCGTCAGAAGCGGTTTTCTGAAACTACCTTCTTTAGGAACGCTCTTCAAAGATAATCTGCAAAACCTTTAGTGCATGTTCAAGTTTAGCAACACATACCTCTGTATAGTAAAACATAAATGACGTGTTATTTACACTAAAAGCTGATAGCTCTGTAGACAACAAATACGAATAATAAAATTCATTGCATGGTCTTTTTGTGAGAGAAAAATACCTTTGACATTGCATTACTTAACATCTATTTTATCAGCAATCAAAGCCGGGCTTTAAAGTTATTGTGAAACTGCCTATTCTAGAGGTGGCGTGAATCAGATGTGGATACTAAAAAATTCCAAAGATCTTTTAGAGTACATACAATCTAAGACTCTCTCATCTTGCAATAGTATTAAAACATTTGACTTTAATACACTTTACACAAGTATTCCCCATTCCAAACTTAAAGACAAATTGAAAACGTTGGTTTTACTTTGTTTCATTAAAAATAATAGCGAACGTAGATACAAGTATCTTGTCTTGGGGAGGGATAAATCCTACTTTGTAAAGAATCACTCTAATTCAAACAAAAAATTCCCTGAAACTGACATTATCAAGATGCTTGATCTCTTGATTGACAACATATTTGTTACGTTTGGAGGACGTGTTGTCAACTGACTGTCGGAATTCCAATGGGAACCAATTGTGCCCCTCTTCTTGCAATCTTGATTCTTCATTATCATGAGGCTGACGACCTCATACAGGAACTTCTTAGGAAGAAAGATAAGAAGTTAGCAATATCCTTTAACTCTACGTTCCGCTATATAGATGATGTTCTCTCACTAAATAATACAAAGTTTGGTGACTGTGTTGAACGAATCTATCCCATCGAACTAGAGATAAAGGATACTACAGATACAGTTAAGTCTGCCTCATATCTTGACTTACATCTAGAAATTGACAATGAGGGTCGGTTGAAAACAAAACTTTGCGACAAAAGAGATGATTTCAGCTTCCCAATTGTGAACTTTTCATTTCTATGTAGCAACATTCCAGCAGCACCTGCATACGGAGTATATATCTCCCAATTGATACGATATTCCCGGGCTTGTGTTTCCTATCATGATTTCCTTGATAGAGGATTGCTGCTCACAAGGAAGCTATTTAACCAAGAGTTCCAAATGGTGAAGCTGAAGTCATCCCTTCGTAAATTTTACGGATGCCATCACGAGTTGGTTGACCGTTATGGAATTACCGTTTCACAGATGATATCGGATATGTTCCTTATGTCGTAACAACAATACCCTCCCTTTTCACGAATGTGACTTACCGAATTAGACTATTTACCGGATTTGTAATAACATAAGCAACACGACGGGTGCCACATGTGGAGCAGGATCTGCTTACCCATCCGGAGCACCTGAGATCACCCCCAGTTTTTGGTGGGTTAGTGGTGCTTAGTCTTTGGTTTTCTATGTTGTGTCATCTGTACTAGTATTTGTCTGTTTGTCTTTTTATTTTTGGCCATGGCGTTGTCAGTTTGTTTTCGATCTATGAGTTTGACTGTCCCTCTGGTATCTTTCGTCCCTCTTTTAAGGTTACTAAATTTTTACCAGCAACTTCGAAACCCCGTTTTGTCATTTGATGAAACTTTCTTACAATTATAACCATAAAATGTTCTTGTGTACCTCCTATTTTGATTTATTTTATCTGAAACATTTTTGTGATTTCCCTTACCAAAACATATACAATGCAAGGGGAGGGGTATTTTTTGTGAGCTTTGTTTGCAGTTCATAAGTTATTTGTGTGATGGTGATTACAATGAAAGCTCTCTTTTGGTTAAGGCAATAGTGTAACTGATCACATACAGGTAAAAGAGAGGCGAAAGATACCAGAAGGACATTCAAACTCATAAGTCGAAAATAAACCGACAACGCCATGGCTAAAAAAGAAAAAGACAAACAGACAAACAACAGTACGCAAAACATAACATAGAAAACTAAAGACTGAGCAACACGAACCCCACCATAAACTTGGGGTGATCTCAGGTGCTCCGGAATGGTAAGCAGATCCTGCTCCAAATGTGGCACCCGTCGTGTTGCCCTTGTTAGTACGAAACCGGTAATAAGTCTAATTCGGTAAGTCACATTCGGGAAAAGGGGGACGGGATTGTAGTTACGACATTAGGAACATATCCGCTATCATCTGTGTAACGGATATTCCATAACGGTCAACCAACTCGTGATGGCGTCCATAAAACTTACGAAGGGATGATTGCAACTTATAATTATGTTGTCAATCAAGAAATCAAGCATCTTGATAATGTCAGTTTCAGAGAATTTGTTTGTTTGAATCAGAGTGATTGAAGTAGGATTTATCCCTCCCTAAGACAAGAAACTTGTATCTATACGTTGGCCATTGTTTTTATGAAACAAAGCAGAACCAATTCTTTCAATTTGTCTTTTAGTTTGGAAAGGGGAATACATGTGTAAAGTGTAGAAAAGTCAAATGTTTTAATTGTATTGCAACATGGAAGAGTCTTAGATTGCATGTATTTCAAAAGATCTTTGGAATTTTTTGATATCCACATCTGATTCACGCCACCTCCAAAATAGGTAGTTTCACAATAACTTTGAAGCCTGGCTTTGATTGCTGATAACATTGATTTTGTTCAGGTATCCAATACAGTGATGGAAGATCCAGTTCTTCATCTTTTGTTGAAATTCCAAAGGAACATAGAACAGACTTATTATTATCAAGGATTTCCTCTTTAGTAAGTGTCGTGGGGGTATATGTTGAGTTTCCAAGTGAATTGTCAATACCTAATTCATTTATCAAGCAGTTTATAAAATGTGATTTACACACAAAAATGATGTTGTTTGGGGCTTTATCTGCGGGGACAACAACATATTTGTCGTTGAGGTAGGTTTTGCAACATTTGTTTGATATATAAGTCTTACAGGAACAAGATTATTAATAATAATTTTCTTTCAGACTGTAACTTAAAAAACAAATAAGAATTAACAATAAGGACGAATGTGCTGAATGACGTTATTATGCTTTATGGTGGCCATACTAGTCCCTGTTTGATCATCAGTTACTAACAAAATGCGTTATCCTTGTTCATAATCATGGTTCAACGAATAGTAACGAATACACAATTTTCATATATGCCGCAAACAAGTCTTAGACCCATCTATAAAGAACTTATAGTTATCTAGGTTTCAGTTTTATTATCCAATCGTTTGAATTCCTATGCGACATTGTAGTTTTTAAAACAATTTTGCCGTATGAAAAAAGTGGTATGATTACTATCCAAAAACAAACAACCCAGCAACTCTGCCATGTCTACTACTTTGAAATCTAGAAAGCAAATCAGGAATTCAACATACATGTGTCATATGCCAAAGACCATTAAAGATCACCATAGAAACTATATTCTTTCAGGTAGTATTGAGAAATAAAGAAAACTGGATCAAAGACTCGAATGGTTAGGTAGCAACAAAATGACAATACAACGAAGTGAAAACAAAAACTTGAGGAATGTTATACATAGTAAATACATTGTTCGCTACATGAAATACATTCCTAACACGCTAAAATATGTCACTACAGACGAGGCATATTTAAAATCATATTAAGATTGTTTTGCAGGGAAGAACTGCATGATAAAACATTTGAATTAGGAATTAAAACGTATGCGATTAGAGGACAGCTATTAAAAAGGTCAAGATTGGGAAATTGGAAGGAAAAAAGGGGGGAGGGGTACTTCATTTCTTTATTATTAAATTGTTTGGACCATTTTTCCATACTCTTTGTTACTTTAAGCCATTATTTTCTATTCTTTTTTTTAGTCTATCTTTATACGCCCGTTTACGGGACGTATTATGGTATGCCGTTGTTTGTCCTTCTTTCCGTCCGTCCATCCGTCCGTCGTCAACATGTCTCTACATAACTCAAAAACGCTTTAATCAGTTTGCATGAAACTTTAGTGAACTGTTTATATATATTGACGTGAGCTCCCTTTCGATTTTACGTTTACGAGTTATGGGTTTTTATTCATTAAAAATCTGGGACTTTCAATTTTTCGGACAATAACTCAAAAATGCTCGAACCTTTAAACAAACTTATTAGTAAAGGTTATCTTACCAATGTTGTAATTAGATCTTTGAATATAGTTTACATTGGCACTAATATCGATTTTGTCATCAGCAAATTTAAACAACTAAATTTGTATTTTTTTCAAACGGAATGTATTAAGACACACCAACGTTCGTTTTGATCTATAAAGAGGTTAAACTCCTAACTATCCTACTGTCTGTCGATACATTTATTTTTGGCATTGCACTGGTCATGTCTTCTTTGACTGTCCTTGACGTTAAAATACTAAATCCCTGGGATGTGTTTTAGTTGATTTTAGCCTCTGATGCATGATTTTTTATTATTAATTGTTTTGGCTTTTAACTGGCTGTCAGTAACTGCGAGTACTCTCAAATCGTACTTTCTTGTTTATTTGACCTGTTGATACTAATTGTATTGCTATTTTGTTATTTAATGTTATTCAGGGTTATATCTGGTCTATATACCAGCTTTGATAAGTGTTTGGTATTACTATAAATTTTAACTTCGTACTATGAACATCAAAATTATTTATTTTGTAAAAATATTTCCTTTCTCTATTGGTACTGTACACGTATACCTAACAACAAAATTGTTTTCATTTACCTGTGTTTAAAGTTATTGCAAATGGCTGATATTTTTGTTCGAGCATTTTGTTTTTCTTTAATTGTTTAACATTTCTTACCGATATAACATGTTACTTTTATTATTCTTCCCTTAGTTTATTTATTTTGTATTTACATTGTATCATAGGTCAAATTTATTTGTTCAGTGTATGTTCAATGGTGTTAATATGTCCTTTGATTGAGTTAAGCTATTTCAGTTGATATTTTATAGTGTGTCTTTCTATGTTGTGATGTTACACTATTGTTTCAGAAAAAAGGGTGAAGGTTTGGTACCATTAAAACGTTTAAACCCGCTGCAATTGTTTGCACCTGTCCTAAGTCAGGAATCTGATGTTCAGTAGTTGTCGTTTGTTGATGTGGTTCATAAGTGTTTCTCGTTTCTCGTTTTTTATATAGATTAGACCGTTGGTTTTTCCCGTTTGAATGGTTTTACACTAGTAATTTTTGGGGTCCTTTATAGCTTACTGTTCGGTGTGAGCCAAGGCTCCGTGTTGAAGACCGTACTGTGACCTATAATGGTTTACTTTTATAAATTTTGACTTGGATGGAGAGTTGTCTCATTGGCACTCATACCACATCTTCTTATATCTATTTGAGCAGTTTTCATGAAACTCTGGTGAATTGTTTATATTTACGTGAGATCCTTTTCGATTTTTATAAATTTTCGATTTTACGTTTCTGAGTTATGGGGTTTTATTCATTAAAAAAGTGGGATTTTCCAGTTTTCGGACAATAACTCTTTGAGCAGTTTTCCTGAAACTTTGATGACGGGTTTATATCTATTAAAATAACCTCCCTTTAGTTTTTTTTATTATAAATTTCTGATATGACATTGAGGAATTATGGAACTTTATTCTTTAAAAAGCGATGGGCGTATCATGCGCTCATGGCGCAGCTCTTTATTCCCTATCCTTTTATTTGCCCTTTATTCTGCACCTTTTACCCATTATTCTCTATTCTGTAAACTACTACATCCAGACCTATATATTAAACATCATTACCTCCTGTCACGTTTAAGTATATAGATTCGCTGTTTCCGTCACCTATCTCATTGGAAGCAAAACAGGTGTAATAACCGGAATGAGCGAAGTTAGTTTTTCCAATAGTCAGTGAAGGATTTTGTAGGGTAATGCCTTGTGTTCCTGTAGCTTTGTGGTTTAGGTTCGATGTATTTGTTCCATCATTCGAATGCTTCCAATACACATTGGTATGAGATGGATCTGATTGTACAGAACAATTAAGTGTTACTGGATCTCCGAAAATAGATCTGTAATTTGTGGAATTTACTGTGACTTGAGGAACACCTTGAATCATAAATAACAGACTGCCATGTTAGTCGCATTCTAGGACTAATGCGTATGGTAACAAATATAAAATATACATTATATGTTTATACAATTAACAAAACTTAGTTATATATGTTCTTGGTCGTTACAGAATCCCATAAAAACCAAATATATTTCTTCTAGTGATAAACTTTTCTAATCTGTTATTAAGGATTCTTAAAAATAATGTCCTATACAACAACCTTACCAGCATGGTACCAGCAGATGAGAGAAATGCAAGTGACATTTTTCTTTTTTGAAAGCCAGTTCACAGGGGTCTACTGATATATCAAATTGATAGTAAACTAGTTTAAAAATCATGCATTGCAGATACCGTGTCCTGTAAATTTAGCCGTATATAGGTTTGAAGTTTTGCTAAACTTTAAAGGCTATATGATGGTCCGTAGTTTTGTTAACTCCTTCATTCTTTCCTCGAATTGGTGGGTTTTTTCATTCTAATTGGCCATCATGCCACATCTCATCATTATTTTGGACTAAATTTCATCTGTATTGTCTAAAAGCACAGTTTGCGATGTTTAGCATACTAACATCTAAAGAATACAAGGACACCACATAATGATATACAATGTATTTTTGACATCATATTTTATGAATAAAAGGTTCGATATTTTAAATACTAGTAAGATATATCAAACAAAAAAGTAAATTAAAAAGGATAACAAAACAACCCTACTCGACGAAGGACGAACATGGAAATTAAAAACAACTTAGCTTGATTAAAGCATATTTTAAATAAAATTTTCTCTTTAGAAACTAAAAAATATAAATATTGAGGATACGAGAATGTAAAGAGTTATTATATTTCATCTGCACTGTTTAGTTTTACTTTTCACTTTACCTCCTATAACATTCAAAACTGTTACTTGGCTTGATCCATTTCCTACCACATTTACAACGACACAGGTATACTTTCCTGGATCAGTGGTTGTTGTAGTATTTATTGTTAATGAAGGATTGATGGTAGTACTACCACTGGTTCCTGAATCTCCATGTCTGATAATGGTTTTGCCTTTATAGGTTTCTTGTATCCAGTAAACATCAAAATGAGGTGGATTTGCTTTGACGACTGTACAATTCAAAGTTATTCTTTGACCATATTTGACAGTGTAACTAGTTGAGCCGATGTGGACTTCTGGGATACCTTTTCAGGAGAGATGTATTCGATTAAAGAGTACAGATACAAGTGTATAAACATCACATGTCTAACTGAATCGGATCCTTTGACATGGTCAAAATCTTTTAAAAAAACTATTGAACAATAACACAATAAGGTAAAATAATTTTTATTTAGCGTTTGGTGTAGCATCTCTGTCATACAAACATTGTGTTTTCCTAACTTAGTATTTTTGAAATATGCTTAATAAATATTTATAGGTTTTATAACGGGTGATTATTGGATATCGCTTGATACAACCTATAGTTATTTAATTTCCATATAATAATAAACGAGCCTTTGGCGAGTCCATTGTTATTATTCAAATCAAATAACAAGAGTATCTCTCAAGCGGTATTTTTTCACGAGTTGTTTAACCTATTTCTCTTATGGTAAACATTCTCCTTGTGTTAAATAAAAAATTCTTTTGCACAAACCAATATGACGTCACATGTCCTGTTCCGGCGCTAAACTTTAATATCAGACATTTTAAAACTTTTGTAAGCTTCAGAATGTAATACAATTTGACAAAAAGAAGATTTTCAGATGAAAAGTGTGAGTGTTTTGTATATTTTTGAAGAAATCACATATTTTAATTGCCATGGGGGAAATGTACATCGTTTTTGCCTCTTAAATTGACCAAGGACCAAATAGGCAATGGAAATATGGCACTATCGTTTCATGATGCTGGACAATCAAAACTACACATTTTTCATTTTACTTTTTTCGTATCGCACTACGTGTAGTGTGAAACAAGAAATAACTCTTCATGCAAAAATAGATAACAGGCTTCAACCATTAGAGAAATTTAAATATGAAAATTATGATAAATATTTTGATATGATGTAAAATACATTAACTATACCTCATGATAAAATTATCATGTGCAAATTGTTTTGATATTTAATAAATTATTTTTGATAAATTAAAGATGTGATTTGATATATTTTAGATATAAATATAATATATCTGAATTGTTGAATAGTTAAAATATTATAACCAATTACAATATATGAATATCCTTTACGTAACACCTAACTTTATTTTGTCAATTATTCTATTGTTTTTATTGCATGTTTGTTAACTCTTTGTCGAAACTTTTAATGCTTATACATTTTGATAATATTTTGTATGCATTAAAAGCTCGTTGAGCATCACCTGAATGTCGAACGAAATTTCATGTCTTTTTTAAACTTCCAGAGATTCAGTTAACAAACAATACACGAAATATGAATTCATTTTTTTTTAAATAAAAACCAATCCTGTGACCCATAATATTCTCATAACGGTAAAACGGGAATGTGTACAGCAACGAAATATTGCTTTCATCAAATTTCTGTGGACGTTTTTTTTTGTGAAAAAACAATTTAAAGTCAATAGATGCATATATGCCGCCTCATTTAACGTACACTCTATAAATTTATTGACCGATTTCACAAATTGTTAAGTGATTGTATCTCTAGAAGTATAAAAGCTACATATACCATCTTTTCTGAATTGAGATGCAGGTTAACGAGATACAATAGCAAACAAATTTCACCAAAATCCAAAACATCGCCCAATGACATATACGTTGCCTTAATATTTTTTTATCTGATCAGCAGTATATATGTCTGTGAAAAGTAAAATTACAAAAATACCAAAACTCAAAATGGAAAGTCCCTTATCAAATGTCAAAATCAAAAGCTCAAAGGTTGTATTGAATCTGTCATCCCGGCAATCAAAAAGCAGCCGAAATATGAATGTGAGTAAAATAAAATAAGCAAGTGTTTTATTTAAGATAAACAAAAGGGCTTGACAAAACCATGTAAGTTATAACAACATTAAAGGGGTCCTGGCCAGAGATGTCCTCTCCTTTATAATAAAGAAATTATTCGTTTTTATTTATTTTACCAACAAATATTTACAATATGACAATTCACAAATATTTTTACCATCAAAACATACTTTTCTTTTACAAATATTTCTCGATTATTTACTTGTATAATGTAATTATGGTAATTAAGTTTAGCATATGAAAATTATATGTGAATATATTAGAAATAATAGTTATATAAATGAAAGATATCTTAAATTAAGTTGTGAAATTCTTGCATTTGTATTTTATTTATTTTAGAAAGGAATTATTGTTTTATTGTTGTATATGTAACACGATTTATCGTGCATATTTATGACAATTTTTATAATTTTGTCTGAATGGCTCAATTTATCAATTATCCATTACAGCTGGGTTTCTCTAGATCTTTCGATAAAATACGATTGGAATCATTTCTAACCTCTCTTTTAATTTTCAGCAAATTGACAGAGCAACTGTTTCAGAACAACTTTCAGAATAATTCTTCTGACACCTTTAAAACAAGTTTTGGTTGAATGATTTAGACAGTGCTACCTTAGAACAGATTTTGACAATTCTATCTTAGAATTGACTTAAACAGTTTCGATTACAGATTAGTTCTAGAAAAGATAATTGTTATATTTCTAAGGAGAGTTTAGAATTGATCGTAATTGTACATATAAACATATTTTGACATCAAATTTGTATTTATCTTACTTCCAATACACTTCTAGGAATAGTTGAAGTTGATAAAGTTACGTTCCGATTATAATTTTCAAGCTTTTAGACGAAAACAGGTCTTAAAGACAATGACTTTCACTAATATTGATCACTATAAAAACAACTAAAAAATATTCATTTAATTTGTTTACAACTACGTCTAAATTTACATATTAGATTATCAGTGAGATAGATTTATTACACAGTGTGCTAGTGACCCAACACGATATATACGGGGCCCCATATGGACCACATTACTGATCCCGAATATATCGTATTCGGTCACTAGCACACTGTGTAACAAATGATCTGTTTTGCTAAAAAACGCTGAATTATGACAGGAATGGCACACCATATAAGCGATTAATTATGTAGATCTGTTATTAGAAAAAAAATTGTTTATAGAATTAAAAACCCTGTATCAAATCTGCATTGGTTGTGAAGTTCATCTTCGAAAAGACTAATTCAAAATCTAGCAGAAGAAGTGGCAATGTATACGAGAAGAATGTGTCTACCGTTTATAGTGTAAATTGTTTGTACATTTTTGGTCTTTAGAATAACTGTAGAGAGCTAAAGTTTTGCCAAACAGTAAATATGAGATTAATACTTTTTCTTTTAAAATCAATTAATGAACTTACCCCCATTGACTTTTAATGATATTGCTTTGCTAATATTTTGCCCAGCATCGTTTCTAGCGTAACACATATATTCTCCGGAGTCATGAAACTTAGGAGACTTTAGTGTTAACGAAGGATTATCTTCTGTTATTCCATCTGTACCAAACTCTCCTTTATGTATAATTTTAGCATTTTCCCTGTCATAATCATAAAATACTTTCCAATATACTGCTGTTATTGGTAAAACCGAACGCACTGTACAGTTGAGAACGACCCGACTGCCATAAATTATAGTAACTGTTGAATTTCTTGGGATTTGCACTGTGACTGTAGGAGGACCTATTTGTTATACAAGAAAGGAAGTAATGAAACAATAAATTAAACTGTCACACAATATTTGCGAAAACATCTCTATGATTTATATCATTTCAACTTTCCCGGATGGATATGAACACAATCGACGCCCAACACTTTCTTAAATTATAATTTCATCCATCAATTTTGAAATGTCTCAGATGACTACCGATTTGTTTTAATTCTGTCCTAATTTTCATCGGATTTATATTGTCAGCGCTTACCACCAATGAAGTAAATATAAAGATAAGGAGATGTGGTCTGATTGCCAATGAGACAACTATCCACCAAAATTCAAATGAAGTGGATGTAAGCAATTATAAGCAACCGTACGGCCTTCAACAATGAAAAAAATCCACATCGTATAGTCGGCTATCATAGGGCCCGATATGACGTGGCAGTGTATATATCCATCCCTCATCCCTAACAACAAAAAAAAACACTAAGTACAGATCTGAGAGTACTCGCAGTAACTGACAGCTGGTTCAAAGTCAATAACAACCAATAAAAAATCATGTTTCTAAGACTAAAATATCAATCAGTACACATCCAACGTCCTATGGATTTAGTGAAAAAACGTCATTAACAGTCAGAGAAAAACCTTGTGCAATGCCAAAGGTAGGTATCGACAGATTGTAGTACCGTGAAAGTGCATATGTGTATAACAATAATATTTAGTATGGTTTTAATTTACTGATAACTAATTCAATATTTAAACCAATAAAAACAATATTCAAAGATTTAATTACAGAGTTGAATTTGTTACCTTTTAGAATAACTTTATTTAAAGGATTGATAAGTTTACCCGTACAGCCAAACTTGCAAACCAATATGGAAAGAATTTAGTAAAGGTTTTAAGTAATTTGTAGTAACGAAATCCCTGACAGTAATTTACTAGTAATATTTACATTTAAATCCAAAACGTCACTACATACACGAGCATAGCGAACGAGTTAGGAAATAGAAACACCGTATAACGGTGCCAAAGGAACATCACCGTCCCAAAAAGGAAAATTAACAATAGGGAAAGAAAAATCATCCCTTTTGTCGTAAATTTTGTTGTAGAGTTTCTGGTGTAACACTGAAATATCTAAATCTAGGAAAAGACAGTTATTGCTATTAATATTTGATTGATTTAAAGTAAGTTCCTTTGGATAAATGTCAGCAGTATATTTAGAGAATTGTTGAATATTTAACTAAAAAATAATCATCACGATAACGGAAAGTGTTGTTGAATTTATCAATTAATATGGAATTTAAACGGTTCTTTACTGAGTTTGGCCATAAACTGTGATTCATAACAGTTTAGGAACAAGTCTGCTACCAAAGGACATTGCAGGATGACACAATGCTTAAAGTAGAAGTTTAACCAGAATTAAGTTGACATTACCTCCAATTACAATCAGATGAACTTCGGTACTGTTCCTAGTTCCTACTGCATTTCTTGCTTTACATGTGTACGTGCTGTTTACCATGGGTTTTTTAATTGTCAACGAGGGATTTGATATAGTAACACCTTCTATGCCCGAAGTTTTACGATCAATTCTTGTGGTTATTCCGTTATCAAATTCGTCCCAAAAAACTTCTAGGATGGGATATCTAGATGATACCACTTTGCATTCAATTTTAACCGGATGTCCATACTGAATTGTATATTGTTGGTGAGGGATATTGACTGTAGGTAGATCTAAAATATTATGACCTTTTATCAAAACAGAAATGGTAATTATGACAATTTCGCGCAGGAGAAAATAGACGTGAAAAAATAAACACTGCGAATAAATTATACTTTGTTCACAAACGAAAACATAATTTAAGAAAAAAAAAATGCAAAAAATAAATAATCCATTGAAAGGGCTCAACGCGAAAAAATTGTCTGCATAAAACTTGTTCTGCATTAATCTATACATGTTTGTTTGTTGCAATGCATATGAAAGAAAAAGTTATCAAACAGTTTTGAAATTGCAAAAAGGATTTTTTTAAGCAGAAAAAGAAACATAAAACAATTTTTAACAATAATAAGTTCAACATATTAGTTTTCATGTGCAGTCTAAATTAGTAAACTATATATTGTGCAGTAATAAAACATTACGTTACCCAAGGACGTAGCTGTAGCAAATGCTGTCGTTAAAATAGGCGTGATCGAAGTTGTAAAAGTTCTGGAAGTTGTAGTAGTGGTTGCATCTGTAGGAGTTGTATAGATTGTAGGGCCGACCGTAGAAGTCGAAGTTGTAGGAGGTATTACAGTGGTAGTTGTAGAAGTTGTTGTTGCGGTTGTTGTAGTTGTAGGAGTGATAGTTTTAGGCGTGGTGGGAGTTGTTGAAGTGGTAGTTGTACGAGTTTTATAAGTTGTTAAGGTGGTAGTTGTAGGAGTGGTTACAGTGGTAGTTGTATGAGTTGTTGCAGTAGTAGTAGTAGGAATTCTTGCAGTGATAGTTGTAGTAGGAGTTGTTTGTCTATGAGTAGTTGTTGATGTTGTAGGAGTTGTTGCAGAGGAAGTAATGGCCGTAGTTGGAGGAGTTGAAGTTGGTGGAATGGTCGTGGTTGTGGTCATTGTTGTAGTTTTAAAAGTGATAATTTCACCTGCAAAAAGAAATTGACATTTGTATGCGTGAAAATTAGAAATATAAATTTGACATATGTGTATTTGCAACATTCTGATTTCAATCAAACTTCTTTCCAAATCATCAATCATAGATTAGTAAAAAAGATAAATGTTTATTATAAAAGTACTCAGAAAAATAATAGAAATAGTGTTTCTTATGGTTGACTTATCCAGGATGATCAGACGTTATACCGACATTTCCATTGGCTATCCTTTTGGTCATTGATGACTTCCAAAGTTTAAGACGATGTACATTTCGTTCATGACAACGAAAATATGTGATTTTTTTAATAATAAACAAAACACTCACAATTTTCAACAATAAATAAAGGCAACAGTAGTATACCGCTGTTCGAAATTCATAAATCGATTGAGAAAAAAACAAATCCGGTTTACAAACTAAAACTGAGGGAAACACATCAAATATAAGAGGAGAACTACGACACAACAGAAACACAACATTAAAATGTAACACACACAGACACGAACTATAATATAACAATGGCCATTTTTCTGACTTGGTACAGGACATTTTAAGAAAAAAATGGTGGGTTGAACCTGGTTTTGTGGCTAGCCAAACCTCCCGCTTTTATGGCAATGTTAAATATAACATTAAAATGACAACCTTACATGACAGGACTACAATACAAATAAATGGGGGAACACATACGACAGAGAAACATACGAATAATAGCTAACAAAAGGTACCAGGTGTAAAATTTAATGCGCAAGACGCGCGTTTCGTCCACACAAGACTCACCAGTGACGCTCAGATAAAAAAAGTACGAAAGCCAAAACAAGTACAAAGTTGAAGAGCATTGAGGACCAAAAGTTCCAAAAATTTGTGCCAAATACGGCTAAGGTTTTATGTCTGGGATAAGAAAATCCTTAGTATGTAGAATAATTCATACTTTTGCAAACTTAATTTATAAAAATGACTATATAAAAACTTTTTGTTAAATTTTATTGCATTCCGAGGCATACAAAAATATTTAATGGTTGAATGTCTTAAAGTTTGACACCCGAACAATTCGTGAGAATTGGATATCGTTTGATATCAATTCTCGTTATTTAATATAAATAGTAATAATAAACTCGCCAAAGGCTCGTTTATTATTTTATTGAAATTAAAGAACTCAAGTTGATATCAAGTGACACCAAATTCTCACTCGTTATGAAACCTATAATTATAAACTGATTGATAAGGATTTTATTAATAGTTTATTATACATTGCATTCCCTGAAAATATATATAGAGTCTATTAGTTACTGCTATTGATGGTAAAATAGCAATTGATTGAGAATAATAAACAAATGTTGTTTCAAGTATGTTACACAGACACGAACATAATTGAAATTTGAAGAACAAATAAGAACGGATTTTGTAGATAAGGAGGAGGGCAAAAAAATGACCTTAAGTACCTGAGTGTGATTGATGTCTGTTTAAGTGTTTACCATTAATATGATTGTTCCCAAGTACCTGGTACATCAAGTTCATACTTTAAAAACACAAATAAGAAATACCTTAACAAACCTACCCTTGAAAAAATATATTAAAAAAATATTTTTTTATGGCCAATACGGACAACAAACGAGCAACATGCGTATTGTTATCCTAAGGGAATACGATACAGTTACAAGGGAGGTAATGGCGTTGCTAACGTAAAATGTTATTTTTCGCGAAGTCAAACTGCGACATATCGGGAAAAGATACATTTTTCGAGTGATTTAAATCATTAGCTAGAAAACGAGTACATGGACCCCTCTTTTTTGAAATGGCACTTGACTTGGTACTGTATGAAGATTATTTGTTCCATTTTTTATGATTTCTTACTAAATTAGATAAACATACTGTAAAACAAGCCTGGTTTTCTAAAATCATTAAAATTTGATAAAAAAGAACTATTTCCAAAAAATTGTTACACAGATAAGCAGCATACTTTTGTATAGAAGACATTCCAAATCTTTTTACAAAAAAAAAAACAGCATATGTTTATCTTTTGAAAGAAAAAAAAAATAAGTAAGTCTGTTAAAAGGATAGAAATGTTCAAGAAACCGATATTTTAAGTAAATCTATAAAATTTCGACCCCATTTATCTCTAAATTTAGCACATTAAGGTATATTTTTTATAACATATTTGAATTGTCTAGGTGAAAATAGCTTTTATGCAAATTTGCGCCAACAAATCACCGTGGGATCAAACTGTATCGTTTGCCCGTGACCTGCTTTCTAATTTACATTATCATTTTATGTAGCTATATTTGAGATTTTGACGCAGAAACAAGGGATCAGCGGCAATTTCAAAATAAAAATAAGGAGATGTGGTATGATTGTCAATTAGTCAACTATCCACCAAAGTTGAAATGAAGTGGATGTAAGCAATTATAGGCAACCGTACGGTCTTCAACAATGGGAAAACCCATACCGTATAGTCGCTATAAAAGGGCCCGACATGAAAAATATGAAACAATTCAATTGCGAAAACTAACGGCCTAATTTATAACAAAACAATTTACGAAAAACAAATATGACAGACACGAACCAGCAACAGCCAGTGAAATACAGGCTTCTGACTTGGGACAGGCACATACAGAATGTGGCGGTGTTAAACATGTTTATGAGCAATCAAACCTGCCCCTAACCTGGGACAGTGGTGTAACAGCACAACATAAGAACAAACTATAAAATTCAGTTGAAAAAGGCTCAACTCATCAATTCAATACAAAGAACAACATCAAACAAAAACACAGACAGGACGCGACAGGGTATATATCCATCCCTCATCCCTAACAAAAAAAAAAAAAAAAAAAAAAAACACACTAAGTACAGATCTTAGAGTACTCGCAGTTTCTGACATTTAGTCCAAAGCCAATAACAATTAATAAAAACAAATCATGTATCTAAGACTAAAATATCAATCAGTACTCATCCAACATCCAATGGATTTAGTGTAAAGACGTCATTACCAGTCAGAGAAAAACATGAGCTTGTGCAATGCAAAAATATAGGTATCGACATATTGTAGTACCGTCAAGGTACATATGTGTAATATTTAGTATATATGGTTTTAATTTACGTATAACTAAATCTAAATCAATATGTATACCAATAAAAAGAATAATCAAAGATTTAACAGTGTTGAATAGGTAACCTTTAAGGATTGATAAGTTTACCCGGATCGTAACTAAATTTCCGGGCTCGGTTAACAACATCACTGTAAATATTAGGATGTGCTTTTCCGTTTGAAATAAGTTTTCTACAGGTAAAGACAAACTTGCCAACCAAATCTTTGTATCTATGGAAGAATTTAGTAAAGGTTTTAAGTAATTTGTGGTAACGGTATCCTTGACTTAATTATTTACTAGTAATACATAGAAATCCAAAACGTCACAACAGACACGAGCATAGCGTACTAGTTGGGAGATAGAAACACCGTAAGACGGTGCCAAATTAACATCAGCGTCCAAAAAAGGAAAAATAACAATAGGGAAAGAAAAATCATCCCTTTTGTCGTAAATTTTGTGTAGAGTTTCTGGTGTAATACTGAAATATCTAAATCTAGGAAAGGAGTTATTGCTGTCAAAAGCCTGTCCATCTGTAGGCAAATAAAGGCAACAATAGTATACCGCTATTCAAAGACATGCCGTCCTCAAAATTTACTCCAATCGATACGGACGAGCTTTAATGTTTTAACTTTCAAATTGGTCAATTTAAAATCACTTCAGTCAACCGTACAACGACTTTCTGTGACGCAGTCCTTTCTTCCAAGCGATGTAGATGAACGAACATGCGTAAATTAGCATGATCGATATCGGCCATTTTATAAAGAAAATTGTCAAAATTGTCTAATAACGGCTGGGTACCAGTCTACTGTATCGTATGCCCTCTAAGGCCGAGTCATAAGGGAATCAAGCGGAAGTAAAGACCATAAAAACAAAACCGGTGGTATCCGTGTCATTTGAATACATATAATATGAAAAAGTCTTTTGCAATGAAGTTAAATGTCAAGCTGGCACGTTGAGCCCTCCATTAACATCCAAGACCAAAAGTTTCCATAAATTCATCTAAAGACAATTATATCTATATTACTATCTTATCTAAATTACTCTTGGGTCATTTTAATGAAAGTTGGAATAACAAGAAGAACAGTATTTGGGGAAATAACTATTAGAAAGAAAAGGGTTCGGACAAATAGGGTGTGATTATGAAGGGCAAACAATATTCAAAAATATATAAGAAATTTGCGAAACAAAAAAATGCGTAAGAAAAAAACTGGGAGAATTAAAATAATAAAATGAAAGTTATAATAAATAATCCTAAAGATGTTTCCACGGAAAAGTGGATTTCTATTTCTGCGTCTTTGGATGAAATAATTATCTTTGAGTTATATAACTTACCAGCTTGACAATACATTGAATGAATTTTATTAGCTAATGTAGACGACAAAGCATCGAAATTGTTGACCTCAATCACAAATGACGAATTTGATGCTATATTAAGTAGCTCTGTCTTGTTAACACTACTACCGATTCCTATTGCCATAATTTTTATGTGGCGTCGTTTTAAATTGTCAGCTTCTTGTTTCGTTTTTGGAGGACTGTCTGATTGTCCATCAGTTATCACCACTAGAAGATCTGGCGTATTAGCTCTGTCTCCGGCTGTTGTATTAAAGCTATTACTTCCAACGTAACGCAAAGCCATATGTGTATAAGTGCCTCCTCCGTTGTAAGGAACAGTATTGATTCCATTCTGTACTGCGGAAACACTTGAAAACTTATTTAAATTGAATTGCGTTGTTGCTGGTGAAAACGTAACAAGACCAATTTGAATTGAATTTGGCCCTACTGTAAAACCAGAGATCGATTTCATAAGAAACAGCTTCGTCTTAACAAAATTATCTGATCCAACTGATCCCGATTCATCAAGGAGGAACACAATATCCACCTTTTCTTGGCAATCTAAAAACAGATAAACATGATTAACATCTTCACATTACAATTGTGTTTGAATATTCTTTTTTATGAAAGAATACCAAAAAAAAAAATCATCATAGATTTAAATTTTGTACACAAAACGCGCGTTTCGTCTTCAAAAGATTAATCATTGACGTTCGAATCACACAAGTTAAAAGGCCAAATAAAGTACGAAGTTGAGGAGCATTGGCGATCGAAAATTCCAATAGGTTTTGCCAAATAAAGCTAATGTCATCTATTCCTGGGGTAGAAAATCCTTAGTATTTCGAAAAAATTTAAGTTTTGTCAACAGTTAATTCATAGTTACGATCATGTCAATGATAATGCATGTCAACACTGAAGTGCTGACTAAGTAAAGCTTGCTAACTTGATGTTATTGTCATAAGAACGGTAGGCAAGATGAAATTATTCAGTGAAATTCAAAACTTGTTCAAATTTACTCTGCCAGTACTAATGATAATCAATTTGTAAACAATTCATACACATTCGACTTTTGGTATACGTAAATACAAATTTTTAATTCAAATTTGTCTGCTTCGTACAGCAAAAATCTGCAAGATATCAAGGCTGTTTAAAAAGCTATGGGAAATACCCGAATCTTTCTAGGTTCAACTTTCTACTTCCTACTGTACATACCAAAGTTTTATATAAACCTATCAGCCGAAAGGTTATCTGTTATAAGGGTTGTGGTATAGGATGAAGTCTTTAATGTGCTGTGATACAAATAGCATTAGTTTTATCATAAGGAAAACCTTAACATGAAATTGTGTAACATGGGTAATGTTTCTGTCCATAATGTTACAGTTGAAGTGCAAGTGGTCAGTTGTAATGTGAAAGTAGGAAACATTGTTTAAACCAAACCGCCCAGGTAAGTTCACCCAAAATTTCTTCTTGATTAACTTATGTTATCTCATTACATCTGCACTTGATGAGAATGTTTAAATTCGGATTGTAACATGTTTGCTGTGCACAAAATATTGATTGATGGATAAGTGTTTAACCCCACTTTCAGCAATATTGTGCTATTTCGTGGCCGTCAGATTTATTGGTGGAGGAATCCGGAGTGCCTGTTCTGTACTTAAATCACAAAACATCAACATATAGAACAGTAAGAACGAGCTATTTTTTTTTATATCAAAGTAAAACCTATTTATAAGTAATTTTTTATCTAGAATGACAATTATTCCAATTAAAGTAAAAACATAACAAATCAAAGGCGAAAAGCCGACAAATATGGTTACCAAATATGTCCGCTTCATTCAAAAACACAAACGAGGGAGACGAAGTGAATCGACAAGGTAGTTGCAATGCTATTTCATAGTAATATTCAGTACTAGGTTATTTTTACAACCATCACGAGATATATTCATTGACTAACATAAGGTTCATTTTCTGATGCTTATAATGTGGATTATTTTAAATTTTCAAATGTTTAAGTAAAAATAAGTTTACAGCATTTAATACTGCAAGTTTAGCTGTATTTGAAATCGAACATTAAAAAAGCTGTATATGATTGCACTGTTACAGGTTTATGTTGAAATAACAACCTACAAATTATCTTGCGTATCTGTATAACGAACATGTTTTTACGGAAAATGACCTCAAATTGCCTCAATTGCATCAAAGGAGACGTCAATCCTTTAAAGGACAAAACACTTTTGTCGTACTAAATGACCCGCGGGAATTGTAATGAATTTTTCGAAGAGTTCCGACGATCATGTCTGAAAGGCAAAAGTACAAACAGTCATACACGGACAACGGACTACCCACAATCAACCAATCGTAGATAAGATTCGTTTAGATGAGAACATTTAAATATAATTCTGTGTAAATATAAACAATAAGGACAACTTCTTATTTTTATGTTCTCCGAGATTGCGATTCGGTAATTTGGTTATAATTACTGGAGCAAGACATCATATGAGTATGCACAAACATGGTTAACACCACCAAATTATGTATTTGCCTGTTCCAAGTCCGTAGCCTGCAATTTAGTGGTTGTCGATGTTCGTTGTCCGCCATATTTGTTTTGCGTTTATTGTTTTAGCTTGAATCTTGTTGTTGTTTTTTTTTTACGTATGAATCTATTACATTTTGTCATGCCAGATGCCAGGGCCTTTTACATCTTACTAAACGGCATTTCATGGTATTTGAATACCGTACGACGGCATATAGCTGTTAACATCTACGTCCTCTGGTGGATAGTCGTTTCATTGGCATATATACCATTGGGAAATTGCCTAATGGAGAAATGGCGATACGTCAACCAGAAAGTAACCTAACCTTTTAAATAAGACAGGATTTGCCATCATTGATCAATTTTTAAAAAGACTCAAAAAAGTATTGAACAGAGCAGTTGTATCTATAATTACTGAATTCTAAAGCTTGCATTTTACGAGTTTTAACAATAAAAAAATATTCTACTGAATTGTTTAAATTTCCCACAAACACTGAACTCGACAATTATTTGTTATTTCATAAAATTGTTTGGATGACAGGTTATGTTACTAATTTGGGTGATTTGTTTGCAAAACATAGATCGTTAAATCTGGTCTTATCACTACAACACATTAAGCTCTTTTAATATTTTTTCTGATAAAACATTAAACATTTGCAAACAATTAGGTTTCACAAACAGCACACACACGAATATCTTATTTTTCATGTGTTTCAAAAGATTCAAAGTAACAGCATGATTAGGTGGACTTATATCTTTTGAATTATCAGAGCATTAACAGAATGAAGCACATCTTCACATAGCAGATGATACCCTGTCGACACACTCGGTCTCGCTTTTTTTTAAGTTCATGCGATCCCTCATGTTTTGTTTCACGGTTACCATAATTTGTTCTTTCTTGATCTACTTTCGAGATTTCAACATCCGTAAACTACTGTCACCTCAATTCATCAGATTCATAAGTTTTGCATTTTTTTAATGGGGACATTAAATCATTGTATGTTAAAAATTCATTGACTGTTTTGTAGGTGATCTGTTGGAAGGCAACATTTCTAACCTTTTCAAATACACCTTAAATTCAAGCGGCAGTCAAAATTCCTATTCTTTCTCCTAATAAATCCACTAAAAAAACTTACTTATTTATTTTATTATCAATTTATCCTTATCCTAAATATGCATAAACGCAAACAAACAACAATCAGTCAATCAATCAAAAACATCTTTCTTTTTCTCTGCTTCATATTCTTGATTTCTGTTTTGAATCAAGATTTTATAAAAATTCATTAGTTAATTTAGTTCTATTGTAAGAACAAACTGTCCTGCTGCCAGCATGACAAGAAGATCATATTAAATTTACGATCTGAAATACAGATTGAGTAATACTTAACGTAATTTTACTAAAATAAATTGAAAAGAAATGAATGACCACATCCACACCCTCATGTTTCACAATGATATCCCTTTTTTACAAATTACCTGAAACTAAAGAGGCAATTTGTTGAATTTTGTTTAAAAACTTCAGTCATTTTACAAAACGACTAATAAAAACCAAGTTACCAAAAGCCGACATAACAAGTGATAGCTTTCTGGTTGACACGCGCATCTTCTTGTCCATGGTGACTGTTATCTAGAAAAGAAGTATTTGTAATTATATAAGAGTATGATATCGATGTATGTTTGTATTTAGTATACCCTTAAAAGTGATATACAAGAAAATATATATCTACTAAAATACACATATAACCTAATCATGTATTCATGATCATAGATAGGTATTTCTATCTGCTAATATAAACGATGTATATTCCGTGATGATCTTCATTTCATAAATAAAGGTTAAGCACTATAGCAGATCCTTCCGTATGGTGTGAAGAGTTTACAGTAGTAAATCGATTTTGAACTTATTATCTTTACAAATCACAAAACAAATTGAATTATCTGAAATGTTTTTGGACAGTACTGGGTAGACAGCAAGCGAAATATCTGAAAAATACTGAATTTACAATAATAAGATATATGAAAGGTACTGTAAATGCAGAAATTATTGCGTGCATTTATTACATCGATTGTTAGACAATGCGAGTTTAATAATTGCAATTTTGGGAAATACTGTAATCAAATAATGCTATTCAAATAAAAAATGCAAGTTTTTATTTTTACGACACCTATCTCGTTGCAGTTTTTGCAATAATAAAAACATCGCACAAATTTCTAAATTTGCAATAGCTTGAACTATTACATGTACATTTGTATTAAGAACACGTAGCATTTTTTTTAGATCACAAAAAAAAAAAAAAACCCAAATGATCATAAAACCGTAATGGCTGTTTAAGACTAAAATTGAATAATTCTAAATTACGAAATTTATCACCCTCATGCACATAATTGATTCCTTGGTCCACTTTAATTGTGATCCTTATTTTTATATCTGCTCTTCAACGTTTGTATTATGTTTTATGTTTTTAATTATTTTGGAATAAGTCATCTTTGTAGAGATATTAATTGTTGAAATGCGTATTTGATGCAGTAAACATGGTAAGATAAATGCTTATACTACGTATTGGTAAAAAAAATCTGCTGGTGAACTGCTAGTTTCCAAGAATAACGCCGGGCCAGTAACCAGTTCATCTGAACTGGCGAATTATTGGCATGAAATACGATTATTATGTTAAAGACATTTTATGTTAAGAAATCATCTTAAATTTAGGAATATATCTATCCTGCTTTCGGAGCATTGATTCCATGTCTGGGTTTCGCTGTATACGTAGGGTCTTTTGGGGTTTTATCGGCTCTTCAATATTTGTATTAGTTTTTGTACTTTCGTATATTTTGGCTTTAAGCAACACTTGATTGTCGAAATGTCTATATGGTTAACTAAACTTAGTACCGATGATGTCATTTAATTTTCAGACATATTTTACATAGGCACTATCCTATTTCGATATTTAAAGAATAAAGAAATTAAAGCTCTTTCTTTTTTATTATATATACAAAAGGTTTTAATGTGCTCTGTGTGGTGAGAAAGATGGAAAGAAAATGTTTGTTTGATATTTTTATCGGTTTTTTGTTGTTGTTGTTGCTTTTTGGTTAATTCATGTGCTCGTCGTGATTTTGTGTTTTGGCATCTAGCATCACTGAAGGGAGATTTATTGTCGTAATACGCATCTGGTGCAATAAAATTGGTACCGTTAATGTTATATTGGTTATACATTTTTCCTTTTCTTTTCTATTAATAATGTTTGTGAGCGCTCAGCTCCTACCAGACTACAACAATGGTTAGAACATAAGAATTATATAGAGTTCATATCTAACGGACTAAGTGTAATGACGTCATATAAAAAAAAAATCCTAAGGCAAAGATTATAATAATTACAACATCACTAACACAATTATATATTAATATTCTTGTAATGGTTAGAAATTTCATAAAATAACACAATTACAAACTTAATCCCAATTCTATATTCAATTTTTAGAAATTTACCGGTGACGTCACTTTTTGTGGCGTTGATACATTCGTGTGACGTACAGTTGATTATTCTATTGTGGTGTTAATGGAAGGTGTCCGTTGTTATTCTGTGATTTACATGATGTAATGTGCTATTATATTATTTATTTTTGCATGTCTCTGTCCTGAGTGTTCTTGCGTTTAGTTGTAATGTATTCCTGTCACGTAATGTTGTCATTTTAGCGGGATTTTTTATTTTTAAGCGGGAGGTTTGGCTAGCCATAAAACCAGGTTCAACCCACCATTTTTTCTTAAAATGTCCTGTACCAAGTCAGGAATATGGCAGTTGTTATCACATAGTCCGTTTCTATGTATGTTGGCGTTTGTTTTTATAGCAGTTCAGTGTTTATGTTGTTCCGTTGTTTTTTTCTTATAGTTGATTTGTTTCCATGGTTTTGGTTTGTGACCCGGATTTGTTTCAGTTAAATGGATTTATGACTATTGAACAGCGGTATACTACTGTTGCCTTTATATATAAGTATCAACAGAAAGAATTTGTAATTAAGTGGATATAGCAAAACATGTTAAGTTACGAAAAATTGAAAATAAAAACTATAAGTATCGATAAAAAATTCAAATTAATATCCTTAAAGAAAAAGTTGATTCATAGAAACAATAAGTTCACATAGGTGATCTTAATTGACGAGCTACAGGTGCAGTCAAACATATAAACGAAATCTGTGTGTATATGAAAGAACAAGGTAAACATTTATGTAACTTGTTGCAAACATTTAAAACAAAATTGTACAAGTTAATACAATTGATAATAGAAATAAGTAATACATGGGGAATGTGTCAAAGAGACAACAACCCATCTAAGGAGACAACAGCCTATGGCCACCAATGGGTCTTCAACGCAGCGAGAAAATCCCGCTCCAGGAGGCAGGCGTCGGCTGGCCTTTAACAACAATGTATATAGTTGAGCGAAATGGACGTCAAACTAAACTCCAAAATATATAAATAAACCAAAATTAAATAAACGCACAAGACTAGCAAAGGCTAGAGGTTCCTGACTTGGAACAGGCGCAAACATGCAGCGGGGTTGAACATGTTTTGTGAGATCTCTACCCTGCCCCTATACCTCTAGCTAATGTGGAACAAACAAACACACAGCAATACGCTCAGTAAAACTCAGTTTAAAAGAAGTCCGAGTCCGATTTTAGGATAGGTATCATAAGAAACTAAGCAAAATGACAATGATCAACATAAATTAACAACGAACTACTAGTAGTTATTAACATGCCAGCTCCAGACCTCAATTAGACTGATCGAAAGATTATGCCTTCAACATATGAAAATCAAGCACAATAGCTCCCGTTAGGAGTTAAGTATCAAGCCATCAAAAAGCATACGAGAAGAACATAACCTGTATCATGCTAACAAATGGTTTTACAATAAATGTCTTTTTTACCGATGCAAAGACCATACGAGTGAATCAATATTAATTTCAAAAACTGAAATGTTCAAAATCAGTGATAATCAAGTAAAGGACAATAATTGCACATGCTATTAAATGTATTTACAGTTCTCTGTTGTAAATTCTTCGGTATAGTCAGATCATTCTTGGTTATCTATAGTTAAATAAATCTAGTGTATATTCACGTATCAATGCAGCAAGTCACGTTTTCGTGTTAGTCCGAACACAAATGCCAGATGAAATAATGCTATTTTAGAAAATGTTTCAAACACATAATGTTTTATATATTTTTTGGTTAAGTAATCAAGAATTCTCTAAATATACTGCCGAAAATTTGCCAAATGAACTAACTTTAAATAAATCAAATATAAAAAACAATAACTGTCCGTTCCTAGATTTAGATATTGCAGTTTTACACGGGAAACTATACATAACAAATTAGGACAAACGGAAGGATTTTTCGTTACCTATTGCTAATTGTCCTTTTTTGACGGTGTTGTTCCTCTAGGTTGCACTTTTGTAAATATAGACAATGCAAGTTCTCAAAGGCACTTCTTTTACGGCTAAAACTGTGCCACTTTTACTATGAAGTTTCGTAAAAAAAATCATATCCTGGAATGAAAGTTCATAAGCACTACAATGTTTTTTAAGGTCAATCATAGGGTTGTTCGGCGTATTTTCAACATTTATATGCTTTGAACTTTTAAGAGCTTAAACTGCTATCAAAATTCTGAACTACCATTCCCTTTAATTGGAGTCTTCCTCAGAACTCAAATGGCCGCTATCCAACAGTTTTAATGTCACCCGATCGACAATGTCCTCCATTTCGTTTTTTTTTGCAAACAGAGTATGGCATATTCAAAATGGCGGCCATTGTCATGGAAACTGACAAAATTTTCAAAATTTTCAAAATTCTAAATCCTTCATTATAAGACCCAAGTGGATGAAACTTTATGGAAGTGTTACCTGATATGCCTAGATGTGCATGCAATAATAAGAAGTTCCAAAATGGCCCCCATTGTCATAGAAACAAGGCGAAAGTTTAACATTGACCCTATAAGAAAATACATTAAAGCCGCATTTTCTTGAAGAATATAAAATCAATCCCAATGAAACTTTATAGATATGTAACATGGCATATACCAATGTGGCATCTGTCTTTGGAATTTTGGAAATGATCACCGTTACCACGGAAACATCAAAAATTTCAAAAATTTCAAAATGCTACTCACTTCATGAAACTTTACAAAAATGTTAATTGGCATGTAAACATGCGCTCTTCGACTTTGGAATTTTCAAAATGGCTGCCGTTACCCTGGCAATGGGGAAAGGTTGGACCTATCCTAACATCGGACTCGGACTTCTTTTAAACTGAGTTTTACTGAGCGTATTGCTGTGTGTTTGTTTGTTCCACATTAGCTAGAGGTATAGGGGCAGGGTAGAGATCTCACAAAACATGTTCAACCCCGCTGCATGTTTGCGCCTGTTCCAAGTCAGGAACCTCTAGCCTTTGCTAGTCTTGTGCGTTTATTTAATTTTGGTTTATTTATATATTTTGGAGTTAAGTTTGACGTCCATTTCGCTCAACTATATACATTTTTGTTAAAGGCCAGCCGACGCCTGCCTCCTGGAGCGGGATTTTCTCGCTGCGTTGAAGACCCATTGGTGGCCATAGGCTGTTGACTCCTTAGATGGGTTGTTGTCTCTTTGACACATTCCCCATGTATTACTTATTTCTATTATCAATTGTATTAACTTGTACAATTTTGTTTTAAATGTTTGCAACAAGTTACATAAATGTTTACCTTGTTCTTTCATATACACACAGATTTCGTTATTGCTAGCAATTACAAATCTAGTTTTTCTTATTTTTCTTCCACACTTTTTGTCCGCGCTAGTTCTCAGAATTGACCGGACCAATGTTGATGGAACTCAACTTTAATGAGGACCCCATGTGAAGTTGTGCACCTTGCTATGGAATGGTTAAAGATGGCCAACGTTTCCATGGAAACAGCAAAAATGCGAAAAAAATTAAAGTGTTCCAAACTGAAAGAAACCTTACAAAAATGGTAACTGGCATGAACTGATTTGCAGTTTGACGTCGGAATTTTCAAAATGGCAAACCACAAAAATGTCAAAAATTTCAAAATGCTCCAAACTTAATGAAACTTAACAAAAATGTTAATTTGCATGAGAAGATGCACTCTTTGACTTTGGAATTGGTGACGCTACCCTTGCAATGGGGGAAGGGTGCCATCCGTTATTGCTAGCAATTACAAATCTAGTTATTATGTCACCCGATCGACAATGTCGGGTGACATATTGCTTTTCCTCCATTTCTTTTTATTATTATTATTTTTTTTATTATTATTATTCCACCTTTTTTGTCCGAGGGATTTTCGGGAGTTTAGTGAACCAATCCTAATGAATGGTATCCATAATGAGGACCCTCATCTGAAATTTTGCAAACCACCTTTGGAACTTAAAAAATGGCCGCCGTTACCATGGAAACTGAAAAAGGTGAAAAAATAAAATTTTAGAGATTGGTGAATTATTTGGGCATGCTTCAACTTAAAATCATCAAATTTTAATACAATGAAGTTGTCCACTATATACAGGTTTTGGATGATTTTGACATTCATCGGAACTGCTATGTTGCCATGGAAACTGCAGCAAAAATTTCCAAAATTTCAAAATGCTTCAAACGATGAAACTTTACAGTAATGATGAGCAACATTTTTAGATGAGGTATTTGGCTTTGGAATTTCATAAATGGCTGCCGTTACCATGGAAACAATGCAAAAAATGTCAAAATGCTCTAAAAACCCTTCTTAAAACTTTTAAGTAGCATTTCCTCTCTTAATATGGTAGGTAAAACCCAGTGAAACTTTAATGGTATGTTCCCTCTCATGAACCAATGGGGTACCTGTCATTAACATTTTGGAATTGGTCACCGTTACCATGGAAACAGCAAAAAATTTCAAAATGCTCCAAAATTACTGAAACTTATTATGTATGTTGACTGGCAAGTGTAGATGAGACTTTTGACTGTGGAATTTCCAAAATGGCCACCGTTGCCATAGAAACAGCAAATATGTGTAAAATTTCAAAACGCTTCAAATATTCTTAAAATTTACAGAAAGATGTATTGCCAAGCATATATGTGCATTCACTGTTTGAAATTTTTGAAATAACTGCCGCTTAGTGGCAATGGGGAAAGGGTGACATCCGCTATTGCTTGCAATAGCAATTCTAGTTATAATTGTAATTCCTAAGTTGTGTCTCTGTGAGATGAAACTTGGAGATCATATCTTGGAACTAGTAGGCAAATAAAACAAAACATCTCCCCAAAAAGAGGCATGGTTTGGGAATCAGCTGTATTTACAAAGTGCAACATTTCACCTTCTTATGATGTTTATATAGCCCAACTCTTTCGCTATATAAAAATAAGGAGATGGGATATGATTGCCAATGAGACAACTATCCACCAAAGTTCAAATGAAGTGGATGTAAGCAATTGTAGGCAACTGTACGGCCTTCAACAATGAGAAAAACCCATACCGTATGGTCGGCTATAAAAGGCCCCGACGTAAAAAATATGAAACAATTCAATTAAGAAAACTAACGGCCTAATTTATAACAAAACAATTTACGAAAAACAAATATGACAGACATGAACTACCGACAACCACTGAACTACAGGCTCTTGACTTGAGACAGGCACATAAAGAATGTGGCATGGATAAACATTTTTGTGAGCGCTCAATCGTCCCCCTAACCTGGGACAGTGGTGTAACACTACAGAATCAGAACAAACTATAAAAATCAGTTGAAAAAGGCGTAACTCATCAGTTTGATACAAATAGAAATACAACTAACAAAACTATGCCCATGTCTGTATTAACGTTTTGGATTTCAGTGAACGTTATCTCTGTATTACTAATAAATTATTAAGTCAAGGATTTCGTTATCAGAAACTAGTTAAAACCTTCCATAGATACAAATATTTGGTTTTGAAGTTTGGCTGTACCTCTAGAAAATGTTTTACTATCGGGATAGCACATCCCTATTTTTACGGTGATGTTGTTTACCTATCCCGTACATTAGGATACAATCCGGGTAAACTTATCGATTCTTGAAATGAAATTATTCTTAAAGTTTACCAATTCAGCACTGTAATTAGATCTTATATAGAAAATTGTTTTTATCTGTATAAATGATGATTTTTAATCAATAAATTAGAACCAAATTAATTCAATGTCGATACCTATATCTTGGCATTGCACAGTGTCATGTTTTTCGCTGACTGTTTATGACGTCTTGACACTAAATCCATTGGATGTTGGATGTGTACTGATTTTTGTCTCAGATACATGATTTTTATCTATTGTTATTGGCTTTGAACTAGCTTTAAATAACTGCAAGTACTCTCTTATCTGTACGCTGTGTCTTTTGTATGTTTTTGCTTTGTAACGATCTGGAGAGTTAAGCCCTTTTTAACTGATTTTTATAGTTTGTTTTTATGTAGGCGCCCTTTAACATGTTTTGTTTAACCTGCCACTGTCTGTATATGACTATCTCAAATCGAGAGTCTATCGTTTAGTGGATGTCGTTTATTGCTGTATATCATATTTATGTTTCGTTTATCGTTTTGTACATAAACCAGGCCCGTTTGTTTTACATAAAATTTTGTAATTTGGGGGCCTTTTATATCTTGCTTTTCGGTATGGGTTTGCTCATTGTTGAAAGTCATACATTGACCTATAGTTGTTATCCTCTACGTCATTTGGTTTTTGCAATACCTATCCGTCGTAATAAAATTAAAAACAATGCATTAATGTCTGTATTACAGTATTTTTGCCCCAGGAGTCTCAAATTTAAGAATTAACATATACAAATTTACAAAGTTCAGTTTCCTGTAAAACGTAAACCTTCTCCTTTAGGTAGATAATTCAGATCATTTGTTGTTTTAATTACGTGTCAGAGAACTAATATTCTTAATAAATTTAACAAGGAACTAACAATCAATATTTAAAAGCTAATATTGTTAGCGATACGACTTAAAAAATGTTTAATACCAATCATCTACTTTAATTTTATACAAAATGAACCCGCATTTCTATATCTTTATATCTATCAATGTATATGTAAGTCAATAGATAAAACTATTAAATTTATATTACATAATTACCAAGAATTGAAACTATGTAAATAAATTATTTACTCTGATAAAATAATTCGTCCTTGACATTAAATCATTTAAAACAAAGCGTATAGTCCAATTTGTATGCGTTCACTTTCCCTCTTGAAGTCTAAAACGTGATTTCTTTAGAAATCCGTATCTTTATTATAGTAAATTATAGAGTATAATGAATATAATGTAATAAACTGATAAACTGGTTGATTTTGGTCAATTGTTTACTATTCTTAAAATAAATAAGGAAATAACACAGACGAGGGATGCAAATAGATTGTTAATAGCTGATACTGAAAGCTGTACGGCTTACTAGTATATGATGTTAAAATCTTGAATTGTTTCCAAGATGGCCTCTCATTTATATTTATGTATATTTATATTTATCAATCTAAATGTACGTCAATAAGTATAAATGTTAAACTTTGAATTACAAAATTTCCAAGAATTGAAATAAGATAAATGATGATCTACTTAGACAAGATATTTTGTCTCGTGATATCAAAACTACGTGTAACTATGGGAAGAATAGTCATTTGTTGCAAACAGAATTTGAATATGTTATTTCTTTAACAATACGTCTCTATATAGTAAAGTATTTAATATATTGAAAATACAGCTTCTAACTGATATACGCATTTCTTTGGTCAAATATATGACTCATATCTCTATTACATTACAACTAAGAAAAATTGTTTTTTTTTATTACATTACAACTAAGAAAAATTGTTTTTGAGTGAAGTTAACACATTTGAAATAAATAACCACTTGGTCTATACACTTCTCCGTAGTCATGATTATATTGTTTACAAATTGATTTATTAAGACTTTTTCAGCAGTTTTGAATGAAATTTACACATTTCATTTTTTTCAGGGAAAAACAATGCCACTGCTGGTGGAGGTGTTCTTTTCGAGGGTATCACCAGCCTAATAGTCAGCACTTCTGTGTTGACATAAGTTATCATTGTTATGGTCTTAATTATAAATTAAATTTTTCGAAATGCTAAGGATTTTCTACCCAAAGAATAGATTACCTTAGCTGTATTGGGACAACCTTTATGAATTTATGGTCCTCAACTCTTCAACTTCGTACTTTATTTGACCTTTTAAATTTTTTGTTCGAGTCTGTACAAAGTCAGGAATATGACAGTTGTTTATCATTCGTTTGATGTGTTTGCGCTTTCGATTTTGCCATTTGATAAAGGACTTTCCGTTTTGAATTTTCCTTGGAGTTCGGTATTTTTGCTATTTTACTTTTTAAAAATCAAAACGTATTATAAATTTATCTACAAAATTCATATAATCTTACATCATTGGCCTGTTTCATATCAGTATTTATATTTTTGGAGTAGTCCGTTATCTATTCTTACCGTAATTTTTTTTGCATTTAATGCATTTTAACTTAAATTTTACAAAATAGTCTCATTCCGTGATCTTGTAATTAATATTTATATATGAGCCTTCCCAAAAAGATATTATTGGTAAGTTAGCAAAATTACGACTTGTGTGCAGGATTCATGTTCATTTCTTTTCGTTGATAAAATGTAAAGACATGTTACGATAATGGTAAAAAAATTAGATTATTGACTATTTTTCGCGGTATTGAGCTTCTTTATAAATGTACTTGAATGTGTATTATGTAATTCATTTTACACAAACCTTATGTGTCATTTAGGAACTTTTGATTCTTAAAAACAATTAAACAGAAACTACAGCCGAAATAAATAAATAAGGAAATAACACAGACGAGGGATGCAAATAGATTGTTAATAGCTGATACTGAAAGCTGTACGGCTTACTAGTATATGATGTTAAAATCTTGAATTGTTTCCAAGATGGCCTCTCATTTATATTTATGTATATTTATATTTATCAATCTAAATGTACGTCAATAAGTATAAATGTTAAACTTTGAATTACAAAATTTCCAAGAATTGAAATAAGATAAATGATGATCTACTTAGACAAGATATTTTGTCTCGTGATATCAAAACTACGTGTAACTATGGGAAGAATAGTCATTTGTTGCAAACAGAATTTGAATATGTTATTTCTTTAACAATACGTCTCTATATAGTAAAGTATTTAATATATTGAAAATACAGCTTCTAACTGATATACGCATTTCTTTGGTCAAATATATGACTCATATCTCTATTACATTACAAATAAGAAAAATTGTTTTTTTTTATTACATTACAACTAAGAAAAATTGTTTTTGAGTGAAGTTAACACATTTGAAATAAATAACCACTTGGTCTATACACTTCTCCGTAGTCATGATTATATTGTTTACAAATTGATTTATTAAGACTTTTTCAGCAGTTTTGAATGAAATTTACACATTTCATTTTTTTCAGGGAAAAACAATGCCACTGCTGGTGGAGGTGTTCTTTTCGAGGGTATCACCAGCCTAATAGTCAGCACTTCTGTGTTGACATAAGTTATCATTGTTATGGTCTTAATTATAAATTAAATTTTTCGAAATGCTAAGGATTTTCTACCCAAAGAATAGATTACCTTAGCTGTATTGGGACAACCTTTATGAATTTTTGGTCCTCAACTCTTCAACTTCGTACTTTATTTGACCTTTTAAATTTTTTGTTCGAGCCTGTACAAAGTCAGGAATATGACAGTTGTTTATCATTCGTTTGATGTGTTTGCGCTTTCGATTTTGCCATTTGATAAAGGACTTTCCGTTTTGAATTTTCCTTGGAGTTCGGTATTTTTGCTATTTTACTTTTTAAAAATCAAAACGTATTATAAATTTATCTACAAAATTCATATAATCTTACATCATTGGCCTGTTTCATATCAGTATTTATATTTTTGGAGTAGTCCGTTATCTATTCTTACCGTAATTTTTTTTGCATTTAATGCATTTTAACTTAAATTTTACAAAATAGTCTCATTCCGTGATCTTGTAATTAATATTTATATATGAGCCTTCCCAAAAAGATATTATTGGTAAGTTAGCAAAATTACGACTTGTGCAGGATTCATGTTCATTTCTTTTCGTTGATAAAATGTAAAGACATGTTACGATAATGGTAAAAAAATTAGATTATTGACTATTTTTCGCGGTATTGAGCTTCTTTATAAATGTACTTGAATGTGTATTATGTAATTCATTTTACACAAACCTTATGTGTCATTTAGGAACTTTTGATTCTTAAAAACAATTAAACAGAAACTACAGCCGAAATAAATAAATAAGGAAATAACACAGACGAGGGATGCAAATAGATTGTTAATAGCTGATACTGAAAGCTGTACGGCTTACTAGTATATGATGTTAAAATCTTGAATTGTTTCCAAGATGGCCTCTCATTTATATTTATGTATATTTATATTTATCAATCTAAATGTACGTCAATAAGTATAAATGTTAAACTTTGAATTACAAAATTTCCAAGAATTGAAATAAGATAAATGATGATCTACTTAGACAAGATATTTTGTCTCGTGATATCAAAACTACGTGTAACTATGGGAAGAATAGTCATTTGTTGCAAACAGAATTTGAATATGTTATTTCTTTAACAATACGTCTCTATATAGTAAAGTATTTAATATATTGAAAATACAGCTTCTAACTGATATACGCATTTCTTTGGTCAAATATATGACTCATATCTCTATTACATTACAACTAAGAAAAATTGTTTTTTTTTATTACATTACAACTAAGAAAAATTGTTTTTGAGTGAAGTTAACACATTTGAAATAAATAACCACTTGGTCTATACACTTCTCCGTAGTCATGATTATATTGTTTACAAATTGATTTATTAAGACTTTTTCAGCAGTTTTGAATGAAATTTACACATTTCATTTTTTTCAGGGAAAAACAATGCCACTGCTGGTGGAGGTGTTCTTTTCGAGGGTATCACCAGCCTAATAGTCAGCACTTCTGTGTTGACATAAGTTATCATTGTTATGGTCTTAATTATAAATTAAATTTTTCGAAATGCTAAGGATTTTCTACCCAAAGAATAGATTACCTTAGCTGTATTGGGACAACCTTTATGAATTTTTGGTCCTCAACTCTTCAACTTCGTACTTTATTTGACCTTTTAAATTTTTTGTTCGAGCCTGTACAAAGTCAGGAATATGACAGTTGTTTATCATTCGTTTGATGTGTTTGCGCTTTCGATTTTGCCATTTGATAAAGGACTTTCCGTTTTGAATTTTCCTTGGAGTTCGGTATTTTTGCTATTTTACTTTTTAAAAATCAAAACGTATTATAAATTTATCTACAAAATTCATATAATCTTACATCATTGGCCTGTTTCATATCAGTATTTATATTTTTGGAGTAGTCCGTTATCTATTCTTACCGTAATTTTTTTTTGCATTTAATGCATTTTAACTTAAATTTTACAAAATAGTCTCATTCCGTGATCTTGTAATTAATATTTATATATGAGCCTTCCCAAAAAGATATTATTGGTAAGTTAGCAAAATTACGACTTGTGCAGGATTCATGTTCATTTCTTTTCGTTGATAAAATGTAAAGACATGTTACGATAATGGTAAAAAATTTAGATTATTGACTATTTTTCGCGGTATTGAGCTTCTTTATAAATGTACTTGAATGTGTATTATGTAATTCATTTTACACAAACCTTATGTGTCATTTAGGAACTTTTGATTCTTAAAAACAATTAAACAGAAACTACAGCCGAAATAAATAAATAAGGAAATAACACAGACGAGGGATGCAAATAGATTGTTAATAGCTGATACTGAAAGCTGTACGGCTTACTAGTATATGATGTTAAAATCTTGAATTGTTTCCAAGATGGCCTCTCATTTATATTTATGTATATTTATATTTATCAATCTAAATGTACGTCAATAAGTATAAATGTTAAACTTTGAATTACAAAATTTCCAAGAATTGAAATAAGATAAATGATGATCTACTTAGACAAGATATTTTGTCTCGTGATATCAAAACTACGTGTAACTATGGGAAGAATAGTCATTTGTTGCAAACAGAATTTGAATATGTTATTTCTTTAACAATACGTCTCTATATAGTAAAGTATTTAATATATTAAAAATACAGCTTCTAACTGATATACGCATTTCTTTGGTCAAATATATGACTCATATCTCTATTACATTACAACTAAGAAAAATTGTTTTTTTTTTATTACATTACAACTAAGAAAAATTGTTTTTGAGTGAAGTTAACACATTTGAAATAAATAACCACTTGGTCTATACACTTCTCCGTAGTCATGATTATATTGTTTACAAATTGATTTATTAAGACTTTTTCAGCAGTTTTGAATGAAATTTACACATTTCATTTTTTTCAGGGAAAAACAATGCCACTGCTGGTGGAGGTGTTCTTTTCGAGGGTATCACCAGCCTAATAGTCAGCACTTCTGTGTTGACATAAGTTATCATTGTTATGGTCTTAATTATAAATTAAATTTTTCGAAATGCTAAGGATTTTCTACCCAAAGAATAGATTACCTTAGCTGTATTGGGACAACCTTTATGAATTTTTGGTCCTCAACTCTTCAACTTCGTACTTTATTTGACCTTTTAAATTTTTTGTTCGAGCCTGTACAAAGTCAGGAATATGACAGTTGTTTATCATTCGTTTGATGTGTTTGCGCTTTCGATTTTGCCATTTGATAAAGGACTTTCCGTTTTGAATTTTCCTTGGAGTTCGGTATTTTTGCTATTTTACTTTTTAAAAATCAAAACGTATTATAAATTTATCTACAAAATTCATATAATCTTACATCATTGGCCTGTTTCATATCAGTATTTATATTTTTGGAGTAGTCCGTTATCTATTCTTACCGTAATTTTTTTTGCATTTAATGCATTTTAACTTAAATTTTACAAAATAGTCTCATTCCGTGATCTTGTAATTAATATTTATATATGAGCCTTCCCAAAAAGATATTATTGGTAAGTTAGCAAAATTACGACTTGTGCAGGATTCATGTTCATTTCTTTTCGTTGATAAAATGTAAAGACATGTTACGATAATGGTAAAAAAATTAGATTATTGACTATTTTTCGCGGTATTGAGCTTCTTTATAAATGTACTTGAATGTGTATTATGTAATTCATTTTACACAAACCTTATGTGTCATTTAGGAACTTTTGATTCTTAAAAACAATTAAACAGAAACTACAGCCGAAATAAATAAATAAGGAAATAACACAGACGAGGGATGCAAATAGATTGTTAATAGCTGATACTGAAAGCTGTACGGCTTACTAGTATATGATGTTAAAATCTTGAATTGTTTCCAAGATGGCCTCTCATTTATATTTATGTATATTTATATTTATCAATCTAAATGTACGTCAATAAGTATAAATGTTAAACTTTGAATTACAAAATTTCCAAGAATTGAAATAAGATAAATGATGATCTACTTAGACAAGATATTTTGTCTCGTGATATCAAAACTACGTGTAACTATGGGAAGAATAGTCATTTGTTGCAAACAGAATTTGAATATGTTATTTCTTTAACAATACGTCTCTATATAGTAAAGTATTTAATATATTGAAAATACAGCTTCTAACTGATATACGCATTTCTTTGGTCAAATATATGACTCATATCTCTATTACATTACAACTAAGAAAAATTGTTTTTTTTTTATTACATTACAACTAAGAAAAATTGTTTTTGAGTGAAGTTAACACATTTGAAATAAATAACCACTTGGTCTATACACTTCTCCGTAGTCATGATTATATTGTTTACAAATTGATTTATTAAGACTTTTTCAGCAGTTTTGAATGAAATTTACACATTTCATTTTTTTCAGGGAAAAACAATGCCACTGCTGGTGGAGGTGTTCTTTTCGAGGGTATCACCAGCCTAATAGTCAGCACTTCTGTGTTGACATAAGTTATCATTGTTATGGTCTTAATTATAAATTAAATTTTTCGAAATGCTAAGGATTTTCTACCCAAAGAATAGATTACCTTAGCTGTATTGGGACAACCTTTATGAATTTTTGGTCCTCAACTCTTCAACTTCGTACTTTATTTGACCTTTTAAATTTTTTGTTCGAGCCTGTACAAAGTCAGGAATATGACAGTTGTTTATCATTCGTTTGATGTGTTTGCGCTTTCGATTTTGCCATTTGATAAAGGACTTTCCGTTTTGAATTTTCCTTGGAGTTCGGTATTTTTGCTATTTTACTTTTTAAAAATCAAAACGTATTATAAATTTATCTACAAAATTCATATAATCTTACATCATTGGCCTGTTTCATATCAGTATTTATATTTTTGGAGTAGTCCGTTATCTATTCTTACCGTAATTTTTTTTGCATTTAATGCATTTTAACTTAAATTTTACAAAATAGTCTCATTCCGTGATCTTGTAATTAACATTTATATATGAGCCTTCCCAAAAAGATATTATTGGTAAGTTAGCAAAATTACGACTTGTGCAGGATTCATGTTCATTTCTTTTCGTTGATAAAATGTAAAGACATGTTACGATAATGGTAAAAAAATTAGATTATTGACTATTTTTCGCGGTATTGAGCTTCTTTATAAATGTACTTGAATGTGTATTATGTAATTCATTTTACACAAACCTTATGTGTCATTTAGGAACTTTTGATTCTTAAAAACAATTAAACAGAAACTACAGCCGAGGGATGCTAAAAGATTGTTAAGTACTGACCTTGTATGCGGCACAGCTTTTACGAATTTTAACCAATCGTCACCTCTAATTTTGTCCAAGATGACCCCTCATTTATATTTATCAATCTAGATCAACGTCAATAAGAACACCTATTAAAATTTAAATAACAAAATTTCCAAGAATTGAAATAGAAAATGATGATCTACTTTGATAACATACTCGAGTGATATTAAAATTACGTGTATGAATTGGGAAGAACTTTCAAATCAATATAAATCGTTTTCGCACGAAGAAGTTAAACATGTGATTTCTTTAAAATAGCGTATTTATATAGTAAATTATATATTAAATTGGATATAATGTTACTGACATATATACTGTTCTTTTGGCAACTATAACAAATAAAGATGATTATACTTTTCAAAGCCCAAATCTATTTAATTTTAAACTAAGAAATTTTTTTATTAAGTCAAGTTAACAAATTTGAAATTAATTAAATCTTTGTATCACTTGGATAACGCTCCTGTAGACATGATGTTATTGCTTGCAAACGGATAGCTTTAAAACTTTGTTCAGCAGATTTGAATGGAATTTTAAGTTTGATTTTTTAAAAGAAATAAATCAATGCATTAAACAGTGTTTTACTGCCAAACTCATATTAATATCGAAATTATTCATATCTGTATCAACAGAAGTACCCATGGTTTGGTTATATAATGAGAAATCGACTACAATTATAAAGAATAAAGTCAGTACAAAGTAGATGGCGACTTCAAATGTCCTATGAAAACGAAAATTAAAATGTATTATAAATATTTATAAAGAAATCATATGTCTATATAACATCAGACTGTCTCATAACAGTTTTTCTATATTTGGAATAGTGTCTTACATATTTGCTTTGCTTTTAAAATTATTTGCTTTAATGCTTTTTAACTGAAAAACTTGCCAGATTTTTTCTTATTTTGGGATCTTGTAGCATAATTTTAGATATAAGTCAAGGCTTTCCCAAATATGTATTATGGTATGTTATTAAACAGACGTTAAATATAAAGGAAATATGTTGATACACCGCTTTTAGGCCTTCTCCTTACAAATTTTGTTTCTGTTTCTTTTAATTATTCGGAAGGAATCGTGTTCATTTCTCTTTGTTATACAATGTGATTTTTTTTAACATAATAGTAAAGTTTTTACAAGGTGAGGCTTTTTTGCAGAACCGAGCTTCTATTGTTTAATGTTGTCATTTTACACCAACCTTATGCGTCGCTCCTGTACTTTGATAACTTATATTTTAAGAAAAATTTTAATATGCTTACCTGTTATTTGGTGGTTGTTATTAAATGATGTATATTATTGTTCAAATGTTGCATTAAGTACACAATCAAGGCTATCTTCTCTTTATCTTTCGTTTGAAAATGATAATCATTCATTTAGAAAATGGCAAGGTCATTTGAAGTATAATCGAACACATACATTTTGAAAGTATTTTTTACATGTACTGATATGGACGAAAATGATCTTGTACAATCAGCAGATCAGACATAAGTCGTTTGTGTTAAGCAATGATAGCATGTAGGTTTAATTGTTTAAAAGACCCATCTTTTTACTATACTTTTATTTAAAACATTTATTTTCACTGGATATAATAAATCGGAAAACAACCTTATTTCGATAAGAGTAAGGAAAGGGGTTAATAAAACTATCGAAGGCATGACTTGAACTTTATCACTTGGAATCCTTTGTTTAATTACATCATAGTAAGCAGCAACCCTCTATCATGGAAATCTTGACAGAAAACGGAAGCTCTTGAATAGTGTATTAACTGGGATACATAATTATACTTTAAATTGGAGGCCCCATGTTATTAAAAAGAAATGGAAAGATCACATTTGAAAAGCTGAAATCCTCTCTTTTATCGTAAGTTTTTCTTCCGATTTCTCGATTAGTTAACATAACTAAGTGTGTCACTCATAAAGGAAGGTAAGATATACAGAAGTGGAACAAGACCCATTTGTTAGGTAAAAATTATCAGTGAAGTTTAAGAACATTACAGAAATAACCAAGAAGCAAAGTTCCACTAGCCGATAGACATTAATAAATTAATAAAACAAATACACATAGTTTTTAGTCTCCATATAAAGGCGACATCTACCAGAGCAACATATCTGTTCAAATTACTCCAATTGATAAAAAAGATTAACTAAAAGTTAAATAATAATCTAGCTGTTATATAACATACAAGTACAAACAAAACAACATGTGTAACAATGGTCGCTCATGAAAAACAAGACAGGCGCCAACACCAGATTGAAAGTAATTTTACTTTCTCAAGTCAACAAGGAATTGGTATGAATAAAACATTCAAGAATACTACTTTCATGAAGCATTCAACTTACAAAATGATTTGTTTACATCATCCGAAACCGCTAGCAGATTTATATTTTGAATATGAATACGCCTAGTATTCGAAGTTATATTTTTGTCAAAGATTAAGAAAAACTACCTGATTTATCGATCATATAAAGAAGTATACACATTTGTATAATTTTCACAGTACACATTTGTATTCTGTTTTTCCGTATTGTTAATGCAAGTTGATTTATATACAAAAGTATGCGTTTTTATCAATCCCATTTCTGCTAACATCAGTTTTTTTCACATATTTTGATTAGGCTAACACATTTGATTATTTAAACTTAAGTATCTTGTTTTATGAAAAATGTATATATTTAATCTATTACTATTTTGGCCTGAATTTTTATATTATCTTTTTTTAGGGAGGCGGGTTGTTTTTTGTTTTTCATGCATCATATAGACAATGCGAGAAACATGCAAGTACAGATCTCTACAAAATTGATAAAAAATGGGTTAATCATGACTATTAAAAGAGAGGCAAAAGATTGCAAAGGGATAATAAAACCAGGGTCATTAAAAACAGTATCATGTGTGTTGAAAGTAAATACGTGGTACACTGAATAACAAGTCAGTCAGAAAACTAATCAGTTGTCGTCTTTTGTTATATTTTAATATTCGTGTCATTTTAAGGAATTTTGTATTTGTTTCCATTGGTGACTGTCTCATCAACGTATACAGAAATAAAAGTCTTAAAACACCACATGCAACTTGCGTTTTTATACACAATAAACGAAATGAAAACGTTTATGACACCCAGCCTGATTCCCATAACAATTGAAATACGCATTTATTTACAGTCGATGGCAAGTCATAAAACAGGTTTGTTTTTTCCGACAAATTGAGCACAAACATTCCGTCATATAGAGGTGATCGATACCAATGAATATTCAAAATGCATAAATATGCAGGCGCCGCTTATAATTTGCTTCATAGAATGGACAGATTACAATTGAGAAGATGCTGAAATCATCCCTTTTGTGATGAACTTTTGTTTTTAACCGACACCCATTGCCAATTTCTAGATGTAAATAAAGATAGGAGGAAGACTTAACTGTATCTGTAATATCCTTTATTGCTAGATCGATGGGATGACAGATGTTTTCCACTCGTTCTGAATTTGCCTTGAAGTTCGGTATATTTGTTATACATTTCAATGGTTACTTTAAACATAGTTACAAAACTTGGTATTATTTAGTTTGCATCATTTATATACCGGAACGCGAATTTAAAAAGGAAAATACTAGCTTCTTTCCATTCTTCCTGAGAAGCTCCTGTATGAAGTCTGTCTCGTATGCATAAAGGAACATGGCTCCAATAGAAATGCCGATTGCTTGTAAAAAACAAAAGTCTTCCAACGTATAACAAATATGTGCTCATTACAAAAATCAAGGATCAGAAGGATGTCAGTTTCAGCGAATATTATGTTTGAATCAGAGTGCTTTTTAACAAAGTTTGATTCATCCCTTTCTCAAACAAGATCTTATTGGCGGCCCTTCTTCATAATGAAACAAAGGGTACTTATTCTTTCAATCTGTCTTTGTAAAATAGGGAATACTAGTGTACAGGGTAGCGAAGTCAAATATTTTCAGAGAAAAGAGACTTAGATTATTATTACCTTAACGAAATTTTTTAGTATCCACATCTGATTCACATCAACCCTGAGGAAGGTAGTTTAACAATAATGTTGAAGCCCGTCGTAAATTGCTGATAAAACTAATGTTAATAATTTGTAAAGAGGCACTTAGCAATTCATGCAATATAACTTTGATTGTAGGAACATCATTGACATTTGTATCAAATACAGTGACAACAGATTAATTTACATTTCAAAGGTACACAAAAACATACCTATGATTGCTTAAAATTTCCTCATTTGTAGGTAGGATTGTATTTTTAGTTTTCAAATAAATTGTCAATACCGAATTATGTCATCAAGCAGGTTATGTAATGAGATTTACACACATAAACAATGTTGTTCAGGATTTTTTTTTTCATCTGCGGGGATAAGACCATTTTGCCATGGAGGTAAGATAGTTGCTCACATACATTTGGGTCTTTGATGATAAATGTATAATGAATGTTCATAGATCCATTCAGTTTTCCCCCCAAATCAGTATCAACAACCTCAGAGTCTTTACCTATTCGGAAAGAGTGTTCATGTCGTCAGTTGTACATTTAGACCATTGCCTTGCATAAACCTCGACTGAAACAATTACATGTAAAATTTTGAAATTGCATTACGAATTTTTTGACTTAAGAAGACGGTATGTCGGTCTTTTGGTAAATATAGTTTGCAATAAAGTTTTGCTTGACAGTGTTAAGGCCACCAGCAATAACGTGACCAGCTGATCAGTTAGATTATATATGATCGAGAACTACTACAGGTACAATCAGGAGGTTAAGACTGGAAGTCGTCAATATTGAGAGCAAGCAACATATTATTATAATTGAAAAGTGCAGTTGCAATTGGTGCATACAAGTATAAGATATGATAAAACAGACTGATCATTAAAGTAGAACATATTTTCGATTGAACCGATTTAACGGTCGATCAGATCTTGATAACGTATGTCAAACCGTTGAAGAGATAACTTAAACGTCAGTACTGACTTACAGCATTGTAGAATAAATTCCCTATCACAGATATCATATTACGATACAAAGGCTCTGGAGCATCATAATAACTGGGAGGTTTATGTAGGTGAAACGGAAATGTTCACAATGAAAAAAAAATTTGGTGATTTCTTTTGCTGTAAATATGAATAATAATATGAGTGAAAATTCTTCAATGAGACAGATATATGTAACCTATGACATGAAAAGGTTAACATACGAAATAAGGCATGGGAAGATTGACTGTTTCAAAATTTTATTTCCGTGGAAAGCTTCCACCCTCTTGTATACGACTCTAAATAAGTGGCGGATTCCTTCAATATCCTTAAGGGATGAGACTCTTAAGTGCAGTTATAACTTTCTGCTAACTCATACTTTTGTAAAGAGTATGAATTTGCTTGTCGGCCATGGAAGATTGGTACATACTCTAAATGTAATTATTGGGTGGGTAGTATAAAATAATGAGCTCTGGTCAGATTTTTTGTTAGTTCGCTTCAAATTTCTTATTTACCTAACGGATTACTCAATCAGTTGAGCTTCGACAGCTTTATTTGAATTGTTTGTACGTTTTAAAACTATTTTGGAACATTATGTTGATGCGGTTGGTTGTGCATTTATAAAAAAAGTGCCGGTCTGTGTAGATTTGAAACATCAGCATTTTAATCGTTGGTATACAAATTTATTTCAGGGGACGATCTTAGGATTCAGCAAAATCAAACTATAAGTAGTATTGATGACGTCACTAATGGAAGAATATGTTGAATTAGCGTATAAACCAAGCCAAGTTCTTTGTCAAATTGAAGAAACTGTGATGACAATGATCCAACTGAGTGTAAAAATCTCCGTAATATGGTTTTGATGGCCTTCTCTGCTGAATTTTAGGTATAGTCAAACCTTTGATCCATCTATCTGTTGGTGACCTTAGATTATTCTTCAAGTCACAACAAACTAACAGCAGGAAATAAATATAAGAATAAGAAACAGAAAGTTGTTAGTCGAGTCACATTGGTATGATGCACCAATATTTTCATGTTTCGAAGATCCAAAGAACAATAAAAAAAAACAACAACAAAAAAAAAAAAAAAAAAAAAAAAAAAAAAAAAAAACCAAACAAACAAAAAACAACGCCTTAAGATGTACACTTACTCAATTAAAAATCCTAAAACAATTACTATGTTACCAGTTAAAATTGTTTAAATGATTTTGGAGCAGCGTCAGACGTTCTAGGTACATCAATAATGTTATTAATATTAAACAAGCCATTGATAATGATAAAAAAAAAACGGAAAGTAAAAACACAATTTTACTTACGATGTCCATTCTAAGTCATAAATAGTGTTTTTTTAATATGAACACAAAATACGTGCAAGCTAAGTTCATGTTGTAGGAATTCAATCATAATAATACTTAGTTGTCAGTATAATTGGAAAGGTTAAGTAAAACACAAAACAAAAATTGTATTCTATTGGTGACCAAATACACATTGAGATATTCAAACAACACTATTTATGACTTAGAATGGACATCGTAAGTTCCTTTTTACATTAATCAACTGAAACTACTTAAAATGTATATATTTATCTATATCTTTAACGGGAAGCTTAATACCAAAATTTACGATAAAAGAGATGATTTTTCATTTCCTATTGTTAATTTCCATTTTTATGGTGTTTATATATCTCAACTTGTTCGATTCGCTCGTGTATGTAACAACGTATTTGATTTTAACGAAAGAAATCTCTGTATTACTGAAAAAGTATTGCACCAGGGTTTTCGATATCACAAACTAGTCAAAACATTTACTAAATTTTATCATCGGTACAAGGACATCATTCGTAAATATAAATCAACATGCAGACATCTTATACGTTCAGGTATTTCCCATCCAATCTATTATTGTAATATTCTATACAAAGCACACAAATGTCGTCATTCACCACAAAAGCTAACCAAACCTTTAAACAGACATACTCAGAGGGGATATAGTTACGATACTGTTATCATGTCATTAAAGATGGCATATTTTGGAATAAATATTGATTCACTCATAGGGTCTTTGCATCGGAAATAAACACATTTATTATAAAACTAGTTGTTGGCATGATACGGGTTATGGTCTCCTTATATATCTTATGATGGTATAATACTAAACCCCTAACGGGAGGGATTGTGCTTAATTCTCATATGATAAAGACATAATCTTTCAATCAGTTTAATTGAGGTCTGGAGCTGGCATGCCAGTAACTGCTAGTAGTCCTTTGTTAATTTATGTATCATTGTCATTTTGCTTAGTTTCTTCTGTTCACTATTCTGACATCCGACTCGGACTTATTTTACACTGAGTTTTACTGTGCGTATTGCTGTGTGTTTGTTTATTCTACATTGGCTAGAGGTATAAAGGTGGGGGGGGGGGGGTGGTTAAGATCTCACAAAACATGTTTAACCCCGCGGCATTTTTGCGCCTGTCCCAAGTCAGGAGCCTCTGGCCTTTGTTAGTCTTGTTTTTTTTTTAATTTTAGTTCATTTACATGTTTCGGAGTTTAGTTTGACGTCTATTTTAACTGAATTTGTACACTTTTTTGTTTAGGGGTCAGCTGAATCCCGCCTCCGGGTGCGGGATTTTCTCGCTGTGTTGAAGACACATTGGTGGACTTGGTCATGGTCGGTTACGTCCCTTGATTGTAATAGATGTGTTCGTCAGTACTCCTAGTATTTTTGATTTTTTCATAGTTTTTACAAACTTTATTTTCATAATACTGTGCTGGATATCGTTATTTTGGATAGTTCTACACACTGTTTGGAGTTATGTGAGTTTTTCCTTTCATTTCAACATATAAACTTTAAACAAAGTGATTGAAAAAACTTAACATTACACAACCATTACTAAAAACAACTCACGTAAGAGTTTGTAATTTTAAGTAGCGTACAGGAGTTTAAATGTTATGTTAAAGTTGGACTTTGGATTTTGCATTGCTGTAAGGGTAAAATAATCTGTAGACTGTATATATACAATGGATCATAATGATATAACGATAGATCGAACGTATACCGAGTTAAAACCTTGTTCATTACAATTAGCTCAGAAGTCTCATTGCATTAACGATGAAAATGAAATACACAGTTTGGACAGCGACTCTTCAACGATAGCAAAGCATTTTCTTAATATTGGCCCATCTGATCATTTAGTTGAAGATTCAGTCATAAATTATTAACAATTGCCCAATGAAAATGAAACAATTTTCCAACGCATCGAAAATGAATGCAGTAATCTACCAATAGACTTCTTTATCTCATGTTTATGCAATATTTGCAACAATAACCCCGACTTATTAGAACAATTGAGAATGCAACATTTTATAAAAGCAAAAGGTAGAGCACACTTTCCTTTTGCTTCTGCAGTCTTAAAAAAGCGTATTCAACCAAAATAAAAAAATTGTGAACCTCTGGTACAAAAGCTTGGACGAGATAGTTTTGTTCACAGGCTTGCCTCAGTCGGAGAGTACTGCGATGATTTGAAAGAATCCTTAAGCAGCAAATCCTCTGGTAGAAATAATTCATACCTGGATGTAAACGTGGTTTCGTCTACTCCTGTGGATATACCTGATTTGTGTATGCGAGAAACTATTATTAAAATCGAAAGTTATATTATAGAAATGAAATTGACACATGAAAAAACTACGAAGGGGACAAACGAAAAACTAGACAAACTTAAAACAGAAATAGATCGATGAATAGCAAAATAAACAAGCAGAATGATAGGTTGATTAACATTCAAAATCAGCTCAATTTATTAAGATCTACTATTTCACGATTGAAGGACGAAAAATCCTATCTGGAAAAGACGGTTACCGATATGTCGGAAAAACTATGTCAGAATTCAAAAATACACGAAACAAACAAAAACGCTATTATGGAACTAACCAATAAAGTGAAGTCCTTACAATAGGAAATTGCCACAGAGAAAGTTCAAGCCGAGAAAAGCAAGTCAAAACTTGAGGCGACAATAAAATTGTGTAATGAAACCAAGTCAAGACTCGACTCTGAATGTATCCGAATTACAAAAATATCTGACTCAAAAGCCTCCGGTGTAAATTCATTGCGTAACAAAGTTCAGGTTTTAAGTGATCAACTTAAAGACATTATAACCGGCATAGAAAAGTATGACTTGTCATCATCCTCACTTACCTCATCAATAACTGATATTAGGAAACGTATCAACACAGTTGAACGGAATGCAAAAAGGAATGAGACCAACATACAAAAATCATATGCCAAAATTGTATCGGAAATGCAATCTGACGAATTTCTACGCTCGAACATAGGGAAATCAAAAACACACGAATCAGTCTCAGATGTATTGCAAAAATCACCGCAAATAAATGAACCCGAAGTTATTTGTTAAAAGGACAAAACTTGCACCAAAGAACCATGAAAACGAAAACGACTCTACACACCAGATTGATGTACACTTTCCAAGATCCGTATGTAATCCTCCAACTTTCGAATTTAGAGGTGTATCAAGAAACAAGAAGAGAATATCCCGATTTTATGTTGGCGGAATCGATAAACGAACTTCATCCAAAAATGCAATGCGTTCTTTTTTAGATAGTCGGAACATAAAGATGACTTTCCTACGATATTTTGACAAACACTACAGACGGAGTGCATCTGCTAACCTGAATGTCGCAGCTGAAGATGAAGCTCTGATTAAGAATCCTGAATTCTAGCCAAAGGGCATTTTTGTTAAACCGTGGTTGCCATGGGAGCAATTTGCAGCAGAACATTCAATTTCGGTACCTGACAACAACAATCATGGATTCGAATAGTTTAAATTTCATGTGTTGGAATTGCAGAGGAATCTTTTCTAGCATTCCCTATCTCTCAGAAGTCTTATGTAATAATAATATCGACATTTGTGCTCTGTCTGAGCATTGGCTCCGATAATATCAATTGCATATACTTTACTCAATAGATAGTAGTTTTGTGTCTATCTCGAAAGGCGTAGACGAATCAAATATTGAATCCTTACGAGTTAATGATAGATCAGGAGTAGCATTCTTAGTCTCGGAAGTCATTTATCCGTATACATAGGTGATAGACTGTAACAGTTCTAGATTCCTTGGAATTGAAGTTAATATTCCAAATTGTGAAACATGTTTTGTGTTTTGTGCGTACTTACTTGCATCTTCTCACTCAATTGATTTCTTTCATGAACATGTAGAATATATGTTTGAACCTATATGCCACTTATCAGGAAATTGGGACAGTATTTTTTTTGGGCGACTTTAATACGAAAATCAATGGACCAAGATACATGTTTTCAGCAGACCAAAGAAGTGATTTTTTCCGTTCACTTATGATTGAACATAACCTAGTGTCTGTAAATATGGAGTCGATTTGCACGGGACCCGTTTGTACGTTTCAGTCGCTACATGAAGGTCCAGCTACCGGAATAGATCATATTATAATTAACTTTGACAAAATTGAAAACATTCGGAAAGCGAGTGTCTTAGACAACCATAAATTTTGTGTATCTGATCACCACCCAGTACTATGTACGTTCGAATTTCGTGGAAAGGGGGCTAACTTACAACCTCCAGTGTTTGTAAATCGTCTAAAAGTAGCATGGGGCCGTGCGCGATATAAAGGCACAATAACAGACTATTCTTATGCAGTATCTCAAAAACTGTGGACTTTAGAGTATCCTAGTGGACAAATTAACGAAACAATGATTGAAAGTTATTCCGATAAGATTGACAATTCTATAAAAACTGCTGAGATTGAAACTTTACCACATATCAATTATAAAGGTTACATGAAACCATACTGGAACAACAACCTGACTCTTTTACGTAACAACATGAGATCCGCTCGAAAAGAATGGATAAATCAATGGCATTGCCATGACAGCAATTTTGATGCATTTGGGACATACAAAATACAAAAAGACTTTTTCGTGCTGCACTTCGTAAAGCATTTGATGAATTTGAAAAGTTCAACTGCACGCAAGTTAGAAAAAGAAATCGATATAGATCAAAAACATGCATGAAACATTTTAAACAGACGAAAGAAGAAGTCTTCCGGATGCATGGCGCTTAAGAAAGATGGCATTCTCCACACCGATCCTGACGATATATGTAATATTTGGTATGAACATTTTTGCACTGTTTTTTCGCCTACAAACTACAAAGATTGTAATCGTCAAAATGAAATTTCTGAGAAGGTGAAGGCTATCAGATATACAGCTACTAAAGACACTTCATCAAATTGGATTACTTTTGAATTTTCGGAAGTACATGACATATGTAATAAGCTAAAATGCAACAAAGCATGTGGTCACGATGACATTGCTTACGAACACCTGCGTTTTGGTGGCAAACTGTAAATGAAGCACTTGTGTTATTTATTCAATCTTATTCTGCGATATGCCTACGTACCAAAGGAATGGCACAAAAGTATGATTATCCTCCTGTATAAAGGTGATAACAAAAGCCGAACTGATACAAATTCTTATCGGGGAATTTCGTTAGTACCAAGTATTACAAAAGTGTTCGAAAACTTACCGACATCAAGCTCTCCAGCATACGAACAGATTTTCCAAACGGACACCAAGTAGCGTATCAAAAGCTCTTAAGCAGTCTCAATGCGTCTTTTAATCTTTAAGAAGTCACCCTTCATCATATTGAAAAGAATGTGACTATTTATATTGTTTTACTCGACAGGAAAAAAAGCTTTTTATACTGTTCCGAATGATGGACTTCGTCTAAAACTGCACGAATACGGAGCTCATGGTAAACTTTGGCTTTTGCTTGACAGTATGTACACTAATCTGTATGGTGCCGTGTCATCAAATGGTAAATTGTCTAAATGGTTTGAACTAAAGCGAGGTATTCGTCAGGGAAGTAAGTTCGTTGTCAGCTAAACTGTACTTGATCTTTATAAATGACCTTATAAACGAACTAGAATCTTCAAAAGAAGGTGCATTCTTTCATTATCTTAATGCTAGCTCTCCTGTTCAGGCAGACAATATTGCTCTTATTGCTACAAACTGCGTTTCGACACAACGGATGGTAACAATATATGAGAACTATAGTAACATGTGGGGTTTCACGTTTTCACCAGCAAAAAGCAAATTATTACAGTTCGGTAAACGCAGAACTTCTACTCCAACATATTTATACCACGAACCGATCAACTATGTAACTTCTGCTCGACATATTGGTATTCAATTAGATACATCTTTAAAAACAATGGACAGAACTCTTAAAGCTTGTCGCACCTTGCGTTGGACGACGACATCAGTTATACGCCTTGGAATACACCCGGCCATTGTAAATCCAATTGTATGCGCAAAGACTATCCGTCAGCTCTGCTATCCGAAAGCACTATACGGTTGTGAACTCTGGGGGAAAACTTACCTGCGCTGAAACACTGATGCTTGAAAGAACTCACCACTATATTTGTAAATTTATACAAGGTTTACCTAGAAGAACAAGAAGCGACATGTGCTTGTCATTGTTATGATGGCTTTCAATTGAAAGTTTTATATGTGAACGAAAACTGTTGTTCTTTGGAAGAACATGTCGCCTTTCATACTCAGCTGTCTCATTCCGTATTCTTCTCCGTAGACTCATTGATGCTAGGTATAATCAATATGACACCAGATTAGGTTTCGCTTGTGACATTATTGAAATACTCACAAAATATGGTTTATCGAAATATGTAGATCAGTTTCTCAATGATGGACAATTTCCAAGTTCTGCAACTTGGAAATCGATAGTCAAGTCGTCAATTTATCAGGTTGAAGTAGTAGAGTGGCATCATCGTATGGCAGTGGATCCCGATTTTGTTTTTTTTTTAAGACATTCACTCGTTTTGTGTACCGCATGCGGCGTGGAGAGTAGCACTACGTCACCCACTGATGCGCAGGCAGGCCCATTTTGTAACATCAACGTGTTGTCTTATACGTGAAAACTTACAAAACAACAGAATATTATGTGATAAATGTGGTAAACTTTTTGATGATCCTTGTACCCATGCAATACTATTATGTGACTATACAGTTGATGCTCGAGATCAATTTTGGAGGAGTGTTATAGACATAAACCCGATTACATTTAGTGTTCACTTAGGAAATATGACTGACAATAAATTGCTAAATTGTATTCTTGCCTGTGACACCGATTTTGATCTAGAGAATGAGGAACGTGAACAGTTTAACTTTGTGTGTGTAAATTTTATTTACAATTCTTGTAAATTGTTACAGAACTGCAACTGCTACTAGTAGTACACAAATTATCTTTAAAAATAACTTTAAAGCACATATGTAAATAATTGAACTTTTCGTCGTGATCCCGTCTTTATAAACTGTCTCTGTGTAAATCATAACTCGTGTTGTTTGTATATGATTAATTGTAATTGTCTTTGCTTTGTTATATACTCTCCAATAGGAGGCTAATAAAATTATATATATAAATGATGTACAATATGAATGCTGAAGATTTTATATTTAAGATTTTTTTAAGACGGATAATTATATATGAAATATATGAATCGGTCATAAAATGAAAACAGCATACCTAGAAATATTGTGAACATTATAGGAAAGATACTTTACAATGGCTTTGTTCAAAATGTTATTTTTGATACAAATCAATATAATTACTCACCGGAAATCACTTGTTCCAGACTAATGACAATACATTTTTCATGATACACCCATGCGGAAGGTATCATAAAAAATGTATCGAAATATTTGAATGTACTTATAAAATTAAAGTACAGATTAAGTAGGAAGAACTTAGAAAACCTGTACTTGATTTTTATAAGACCGTAACTGTATGCCTGCGAAGTTTGGGATAATATGGATGTGGTTTATTGTAACAAATAACAGCAAGTGCAGCATGAAGCAGTCATAATTGTAACAGGTCTTCCCGTTTTTAATAGAAGTAGTATTATTTACGATGAAATTGGTTGAGAAACACGAACTGAACAAAGAGAAAGGAAGGAATTATTTTATAATATTCAGCATAATAATGCAGCAGCCTTTCTTTGCAATTTAATTCCAACAACAATCCAAGTTACAGCTGTTTATGATCCCTAACGTTATTGGAATGGTATAGTATATCGTTTTGTAGACTCTCATTGACCCAAGAAACCTTTATACCATCAACTATACGGCTGTGGAATAACCTTAAAGAGAATAATACTTAAAACATGGGAATAAGTCGAATCCTTTTCGTGCAATTAAGTGAAAGTTATCAGATACAGTATGTACATGTACGGCTGTTTATTAGCTATGTCTTCGTTTATACACGACTATACATGTGTCCTGTCAGTTTCGTATATATTAACTAAAATCCGCAATATAATTGTAATCTCTTTTGCAATTAATTACAGCTACACTGAATCAGTATTATATCAAATATGATTTTTCCTGTTCACAACACAAACCTATAATAAGCCGATGATAAAGTAGATTACACAGCATGATGTAATGTTATTGCATACATCACTGTATCTAAACTACCCCGGCGAAAAATGTTTGGACTCAATAGTATCTAATGTCCGGTACGGTGACGGACAATCAACAGACAGAGAAATGTAGAAATTCTGTTTATTTATATGTTGTTTTAATGATATTGAAGAATAAACATACACATATAACTATTTTCGATTGTGTGATGTAATATTTTCTACCACCGTTCTAGATTTATGGAGAAATAAGTAAAAATGCACATCAAAATGGTGAATTGAGTGAACCCTGCCTCGAATTTGTTTAATTTCTCTTTTAATTGAGCACATTGTACGGAAAGAAAGGTACGGAAAGAAAGATATTAACACGGAGATTTCAAGACTTTTCACTATGATCGCCTCAATATTTGCATGTCTGTGCATGGAATGAAAGAAGTGGGTCATGTCAAAATCGAAGCACCCGGTTTTGTCAATGTGTACGACCCGGTTTTGTTCTTAAATTTCACAAAGCAGACCCTGTTTTGTCATAGAAAATAATGCATAATCGCATGACGAAAATTGAAATATGGCGTTCAACAGCAGTTTGAGGGATCGTTAAAAAACATTTTCTTTCAGAGGATAACTAATAACCTTTTTGCATCCGTAAACACTTGAATTTCTGCTATATTAGAACAAAGCAAATTTCAATTTTGTTTTGTATAAAAAAAAGGAAAATTAAAAAGAAATGAAGGTTTTGAAACGGAATTAGATTTTTTTATATCATCTATGTAAATTTAAGTGTTCAAACTTAATTAGTGTACGGCCTTGAAAATTTAAGGACGCACATTTGATATGTGATTTTCTGGGACAAGATGGTTATCTTAGTGTTCCGCTCTACTTAAAGGGAAGACAGTATAATTGTTTGAAAATAAATATTCTGAAACTAAACGTTCATTATAAAGCAAGAGAATAAGACAAATGTATGTGCATGCAGAATCGCCCAAGAAAAGGAATTTCCAGGCGGCGCAAAGGATCACAATAATAGTGCGTTAAAAAACTGTTTACCCCTCCTTGTTACAATAATACTAAGCATAAATTAGTATAAAAGTCTTAGGCCATCCGGAAATTGCAATAATGATTATTTGATTAGTAATTTTTATAAATAAACGATGTTTATCTCTCTCTCTTTTTTTTTTTCTTTTTTTTTTTAACATTAACAAATTCTTTAATGCACTAGTATCAAGTTGTTTACAACTGCCCTATATAGTACAACTATTATATATAGGTTTATCTCTTCATTGTATAATGATTATCGTACATTGACAAATGTTCTACAAGTTAAGCAATTTGGTCAAGTTTAAAATTGTCAATATGCAAGGGCGGACCGAGGCCATGATTTTTGAAAGGGGCGTATTCATAAACGGATTTTATACCGCCGAGCGTAGCAAGGGGAATTTTTTTTTAACGATTTTATGCTTAATAAAAAATCATATATAAATCGTAAAAAACATGATAAAATAATTATTTCTAGCCACCAAAAGGGGGGGGGGGGGAGGGGTCGGCGTACTCCCTCCACTCCCCTGGATCCGCCACTGATATAATGTAACATTATAGTATACCATCATAAAATTTAATAAAAGACGAAAAAACAGAGACAGCCACCAATCGCATATTTACTATAGGGGCTCTGTAGTCAAATGAGTTAAGCCTTTTTCAACTCACTGAATTTTATAGTTTGTTCATATATTTTGCTGTTATACCACTTTTTTTTTTCTTTTTTTTTTGGAGGGGGAGCGTGGGGGGAGGGGGGGGCTTACACGTTCAACCTCGCAATTCTGTATGTACCAGTACCGAATTCAGGAGCCTGTAAATCGTTTGTTGTCTTTTGTTGCTATATATCATACATGTATTTGTTTTTCGTTTTTTATTTTGTACTTAAATCTAGGTCGCTAGTTTCCACATTAGTTTTTTTTTACAGTTTTCATTTCGGGGCCTTTTTTTTTAGCTTGCTATGCCGTATGGACGTTTCTCATTGTTGGATGCCATACGGTGTTCTATATTTGTTAACTTTTACGTCATTTGGTCTCTGATGGAAAGCTGTCTCATTGTCATTTTTCACGGGCTAAATTGCCAATTAGGTTGTTCTACGAAGACGAAGACGAAGATATTGGACGTTATAATGTTGCAAATCAACTTTACATATGTTAAAATGAGCGTAGAGCATGGCATGATAGAATTATTTTGTTTCTAATGGGGAAGTTTAGAACATGTGTATTTCGAAGCGGACATAAAATACACGTTCGAAAGGCAACCATTTTGATTGAGATATCCAAAACGTTCTAATAGATATAAGAAGATGTGGTATGAGTGCCAATGAGACAACTCTCCATCCAAGTCACAATTTGTAAAAGTAAACCATTATAGGTCAAAGTACGGCCTTCAAAACGGAGCTTTTTCTCTCACTGTCCGTCAATGGATGAACGAATGAGTAAATATATTGTAAACATAGCGTATAGTGTAGTAAAGCATACTACCCTTACTCTTTTGATAAATTGATATGGTAACACAATCATTCCACATCTTATTTTTACATCATTACAGTAGTATAGAAAACAAACAAACATTTGTGAGATGTATTTCTATTTGTATCCATCTGATGACTTAAGCCTTTTTCAACTGATTTTTATAGTTCGTTCTTATGTTTTACTGCATGCATGTTACACCAAATTCCTAGGTTAGGGGGAGGGTTGGGATCCCGCTAAGATGTTTAACCCCGCCACATTCTGTATATATTTACCTGTCCCAAGCCAGGAGCCTGTATTTCAGTGGTTGTCGTTTGTTGTTGTGTTACATATTTGTTTTTCGTTAATTTTTTTGTACATAAATTAGGCCGTTAGTTTCCTCGTTTGAATTGTTTTACACTTGTCATTTCGGGGCCTTTTATAGCTGACTATGTTGTATGAGCTTTGTTCAATGTTGAAGGCCGTACGGCGACTTATAGTTGTTAATTTCTGTGTCATTTGATCTCTTGTGACGAGTTGTCTCATTGGCAATCACACCACATCTTCTTTTTTCTATCATAAGGAATTAATGTAAGTACATGATATAAAGTATTTATTTCCATTTAAACTTAGTTCGAAGATAAGATCAATAAGGTATACGTATAGCATTCAAAAATGTCTACTCCCTATTTCGAAAAGTTCCCGTTTGAAATATATTTTAACACATGTTTGTATTGCAATAACATCTTTATAACATCTCTTTGACTCAAATATTTAATTTCTTCCAATTGGCAATGTCCTGATCCGTGCTAACGTAGCTTTTCATAAATTTGTGGTTTCAAAACAAAACAAAACCGGGTCCTATACTGAGACAAAACAGGGTCCTTGTGTAATAAACAACATTGACGAAACAGGGTCCTTCCATTTTGACATGACCCATTTCTTTCGTTCCATGCACAGAAATGCAAATATTGAGGTGCTCATAGTGACTAGCCATGCAATCTCTGTGTTAATATCTTTCTTTCCGTACTTTTCTTTCCGTAAAATGTGCACAATTTAAAAAGAAATTAAACAAATTCGTAGCAAGATTCACTCAATTCACCATTTTCATGTGCCTTTTTACTTATTTCTCCATTAATCTAGAACGGTTGTAGAAAATATTACATCACACAATCGAAAATAGTTATATGTGTATGTTTATTCTTCAATATCATTAAAAAACAAATAAATAAACAGAATTTCTACCTTTTCTCTGTCTGTTGATTGTCCGTCACCGTACCGGACATTAGATACTATCGAGTCCAAACATTTTTTGCCGGGGTAGTTTAGACACAGTGTACATGTATAATTGAAGACCTCGTGTATTTTCGATACTTGATTTTGACAGAGAAAAAAACAGTACTAATTAAAAAAAATATCGTAAGGGGTTCCGCAGAACCCTGTGTCTTGCTTGCGATTGCTGCTGTCAGTGTAAAAGTGAAATGTTGACTTAAAAAAATGAGTCCATTTATTAGTAAAATACAGAATTTAAAAAAAAAATCAAACTTTTTCTTTAGATACTATTTTTTGGTCTTGAAGATTAGATTCTGTCCAAGTTTTTTTTTAACAATCCATGAAGGTTTACAAATTTTTCATGTCAAAATTTTTTTAATCCCAGACTGTCTGTAAATGTTTCTGTAAAAAGTCTATCAGAAAAGAACTGAAAATGAAAAAAAATATATTTTCAAAAGTTTGCTTCAGACATAATCTCTTTATCATAAACAAATCTTCTGTCAAAGTTTCTTAAAATTCTATGAAGGTTTGACAAATAATTATTAAAGTGTTACAAACTTTAACCCCAGACTGTATCTTCTTATTAACTGTAAAACAAACTAAGTTCATTTATCTGTAAAATAAGGAAAAAGGAAGTAAACTATTCCAAAACAACACCATTTTACGTTTAACAATAGTTTCCAGAGGGAATCTTCCGAGTTCCCCATAAACCATATAGTTTGGTACTGCTTCTTAATTTCAAAATGGGTTTGCAAAATTGAAGGTGTACCTCTGAAGCATAATAATACAGGACTAGGTAATGAGTCAAAAAGTTTTAGCTGCAAAGAAAAATTAACAGTAATGTGCTTACACGCAACATTGACTCTTCAGGTAAATTTAAAACCGAATTATTCAAAAAAATTAAACTGAATTCAAAAACCCAAGCTAGAATCTAAACATTCTGAATTTGGAAATCATAAACTCGATATCCTTTTGCTCAACTTCTTTTTCTAATTATGAAATTAACAGAGTCAATATTATTTCAGATCCGTCTGTCTTGTCGATGTGGTGCTAACTATGCTTTATAAGAATCAAATTGTCTAATAATATGAACTGGTTACCAATGAACTCTCCTCTAAATTTGAATATCTTACCCTCCGGTGATTCGTCACTAGCTAATGACGAGAATGAAATAATTTAAAAAAACGTATTTGAAGTAAGATATAAAACAGTCACAGAGGTGTTAATTGTATATTCTAATATGACGTTCTTCAAACGCTTTGAGTACACACCCGTGGTAAAATGTGAATATATTAATATGTCAACGTTATGGATTGTTTGGGCTGTTCCAATCTTACTGCCACGTTCTTTGCTTTTTATGAATGAGTTACTGAGGTCAGACGGTGTAAATGACGCCATTGAACGATGACGTAACAATATAATAGATATAAGAAGATGTGGTATGAGTGCCAATGAGACAACTCTCCAACCACGTCACAATTCATAAAAGTTAACCATTATAGGTCAAAGTACGGTAAGCATTCTACGGGAAAATGCACGAATTTGAAACTGAAAGTCGTCAAAACATGAAAACATAAACAAACGATATTAAGATTTTGTTGAAAGCCTATTTTCTTAAATAAAAGTAAGATAATCGTCCAAACCTGTCTTAGTAAGTTATTGTAAATCATTTAAGCATGTCACTTATTCAGTTTTCTTCGTATTTTACGTCAATACTGTAGTGTATTCAATTACGGGAAGACCAAACATTTCCCTTCACCTAGAGCGCTTCGAAACAAAAGAATTGCTGTCTTTGTCCTCTTAGAATAGAAATAATTCATGGGACTTGAATTTATATTGATTTTACCACGGGTTGGTCCTTTATGCTAAATATTTTACCTTGAGCGATAGCGGGGGGTAAAATATCAGCATAAAGGGTCAACCCATGGCAAAATCAATACAAATTCAAGCCCCCATGAATTATTTCTTAAATATAGCACACCAAAGTACATATACATATAAACATATATAAATAATAAGTTAGTATACTTTTGTCATCCAACGCCGCGAAATGATTCGATGCTATCAAAAACAAGAACAGGTGGACGAAATTGTGACTTCGATATATATTCCATATTGGTAGCATTTTAATACGTTTTCTCTTTATGAATTGGATTTTGAATAAAAAAGCATATTCACCTGGAGAAAATTGATATTCATCGCGCTGAACGTAACGCGTTTTTACATGTAACGCTATGGTAAAATGTTTGATATGCAATTGGTTTTGGTAAATATTTGACATTAAATACATTGTTTTCTCTCGGAAATTAAAAATAAAACAATAATTGTCTTTTGTTTCGGTAAATATGTGGTTTACATGTAATTGACTTTTGTGCCTCAGTGAATATCAGTTTTTCAAAAGTCTATAAAACCGCATATTTCCCTCATCAAAAGACAGTAATTGTGTAATATCGAAGTCACAATTATCTGTACATTGAGTTCGTATCTGACCAATGGTTTGATAAATGGTTGACCATTAGTTGACGAAATAGTCGAAGTGTGATTTCCTGGCAATTATTTTTCGGAATATGATCTCTGAGGATAATCAGAAAAACAATTTGAAATGCTACCACTTCACCCAATTAGTTATCGTATTTATCCACTTTCGATATTTGAATTTTTAAATAATAAAATGTTATATAAGCATTTACATTGAATATAGAACCATCTGGGTAATAATATCATAAATGAAGGGGTAGTGTGGTAGAATATATATTAAAAGAAAACTATTTCCTGTTATAAGGATGTTCGCTCCTCTTGTTTTTTTTTTGAATTTTTGTCAGATATTCGGAATCCTCTGGTTTACTCTATGTAGTGCTATTAAAAGTTTTGGCCGCTAATCCCGACTTTTCTTTTCATAATTTTGTTACATATAGTTTAAAAAGCTTAAGGGGAGGGTTTGGTGCCATGTAACTAGTTAAATCCTGCCACATTCTGAATGTGCCCGTCCCAAGTCAGGAGCCTGTAATTCAGTGGTTGTTGTCATTTGCAGGGTAACATATTTGTTTTTCGTTCATTATTTGGTACATAAAAATAGTTGTTACTTGACTATGCGGTATGGGCTTTGTTCATTGTTGAAGCCCGTACGGTAACTTATAGTTGTTAATTTCTGTGTCATTTGGTCTCTTGTGGAAAATTGTATCATTGGAAATCATTCCACATCTTCTTATTTTTATATTATTTGAAAGTCTTATAAAACACTTGGTTTTTTTTATAATTTTTAAAAGAATAAAGTTGCCAAAAATGTTAATTGTATGAAAAATCTAGAGAGAATAATTTCCCGCCAATTTTTCAATGGCTTACACATCGAAAACAAGGACACGAACCCTTCATTTTTTCTACTTTTTCAGTTCCGTTATTTATAAACTATCCATTTATAACAGTCCTTAAAAAAAGCTTTTCTCTTGTAACAACCTTCATTCTGTATTAAAAGAACTTCACTCCGAAATACAAGTCTCATGTACGTCAACCCATGATAATGTATGCCTTTGAAAAACCATTTAAAAGAAATGAAACATACGGTTAAAATATGAAGATTACAAAGACTCATAATTAAAGTGCAAAGCTACACGACAACGCCGCTGCTGAATTTATTAAATATGTTACACATGAACATTCAACAAACACATATGTATATATACACAAATATATACTTCACACAACATAATACCAAAAAGAAAAACAAACCTCCAGTCTATCAATTTTATCTTATTATTAATAAAAAGGGGAACTAATTAGATAAATTAAAATTTACCCAGAATTTAGAACCGATCGCTTTGGCGCTGTCGTGCTGAATGACCGAAACCCCAGTTTCGGAGGGAAACTGACCGTACGATAGGTACGACACCTAGATACATCATAAAAAAGACAAAAGAAAATAATTTCACTCTAATTCACTACGTTCAACCGTATGAAATTATATGTGTTTTTTTTTTTTAACAGAGAGCGATGCTACATATGTTTACGTTTATCATTCATTCCGATTAAAATCAGTTACGATAACGATTTGATAATAATTTTTTAAAGTTGTTATACAAGAAAATCAAATATCTGTATATGCAGCGCAATTCGGTTATCAAGACACTTTTCTCTATAGTAATCGTCATTTGGTAAGCCATAGACCAAAAGTAAACGAGTTTTGTTTCCATTCAAACTCAACAGAAGGGCTTTAAAAACCGTCTAATGTAAACTTTGTAAGAGAGAGAGAGAGAGAGAGAGAGATAGATACATGCAACTTATATTTATGATTTTGTGAAAAGTGCAATTACACAATATATGAAATGTAGCAACTATAAATAAGTATAGCTTTCATCAAATACAAAACAAATTCAGTTGAAAATCTTAAAGCATATAATTTGTACGAATTATTTCATTATGACACATAAATGTGGCAAAATGAATCATGCAGCTATGTTTATCGTTATCACAGTGCAAAATGTGCAAATTCGAGCATAAAAGAGATATGATTGAAGGCGCATTACTCAAGCGTTGATTTTGCGGAAAAAAAATATTAACGAAGCCTTCGCCTTGTTTGTTTTTCTTAGAAATACCATGCGGATTGTAACAATTAATACTAGTAGTTAAATTCAAACCATTACCCCGCCCCCATTTCAATCAAGGGTGACTTGGGAATATAAATATGGTCACTTTGGTATTCTTTTGACCGGGAGTGAAACTTTTACCAAAAAGAGGCATTCGTTTGGCTATGCGGGATCTATAAATACGCAGCCACGACGGTCGGAATGGGGACTTTAAATCTGATGCCTCGTGTAGAAATAGTTTTAAGAATTATGCACGTTAAGAACCCTTGCAAAAACTTGTTTGGGAGTCCGTGGGTGACATGTTGCAAGCCAAAGATTCTGTCTCTATCCAATATAAACTCATTTTCCAGTGGCAGTCCAAATTTCTTGACCATCACCCAGGACTTAATTACTGTATGTATTGTTAACTTGTTCTCGTTTTAATATGCGTAATATATTCACCATTGGACATTAAGAAACAACAATCAATCAATCAAACCATTACATAAAGAAACAATTACATTGAAAATATTGAAATTCTATCATGTGTCATTTTTCAAAGATTTAACTATTAATTGGAAATGGTCCGTTATTTGGGAACTTTATTAAACGTTTAGTAAAACTCACATTGGAGCATGAGAGTAAAGATGACGAAGTTTACTTTCGTAAGACTGTCAACTGTTTAATATGTCGACATTTTAAGGCTAATTCTTTCATCGGTTGAATCAAATATTAAGCAAATTTGTTGGTGATATAGGTTTCGCCATTGCCAGGAACATCAGAGGCGAAGAATAAGTGGGAGATGACTTGCATCCGAAAAAACTTCATATTTCCCTTTGTTGTCACTATGCCAACAAAGTCATTCGCTCAACAAAACCAGGATAATGTTCCATTTCACTTCTATACACATGAGTTATTGAATCATGTAATACGATTTGTAACAAAAAAGCACAAATGAGAAACATACATGTCTGCATTGCAGATTGACCCCAACATGAAGGATGTGAGAGAGAATCTCTCAATAGAATTTGATTAAGATTTAAAAAAAAACATTGGCATCGGTTGATATCAACCGTATTGTGTGCGACCTTTTAGATGGCGTTCGTGATGTTGACTTTTTTGTACGATTAATTTTTATCCAGCATTTCCTTGCAATTGTATTCAGAGATGATAATAAAAAGATAAAATTGAGAACAAAGTTCTGATAGATTTTAAATGAAACCAAATAATATTTTCAAACTTTTTATGATAGAAAAAACTATGTTATTTTTTGTTTATTTTTGTTTACCCACAAACTGCTTTTGATATTATACATAATATTCTTATTACTATGGAAGTGTGTAAACATAATGATTCGAAGTAAATCTTTCAATTAAACATTCAAAAGTTCTGTAATGGAATTTATGTAAATTCATTAGATTTTGTTCTGTATCCTTTTGTTTATGCTACAGAATAAACTTCTTAAATGGTTTATAAGCTAACTTTAAAGAGAATTATTATTGCAAATTCTTCTTGTTAAACATATTTGTACAGAACAGGAACAAATGAAATATCAAAAAGGAGATAATAAAACTTATAGTTTTCACAGCAGTAAATATAAAGATAAGAAGATGCGGTATGATTGCCAATGAGACAACTCTCTACCAGAGACTAAATAACACAGAAGTTAACGACTAAAGGTCACAGTACGGCCTTCAACAAATATGTTTTCTCTTAAAATTGATCGTTCTAATCAATTAAAATATGAAGGAAATATAAATTAGTATACAAGATTTGTGAGATTAACAAATTATAAATGGACTGAGTTAAAAATATGTTACACCTCAACGGACAGATTATTTGAAATATTTTGAAAATATGGTGTATTTTAAACAATTCACTCAGAAATTATTATAAGCCTAACGTTTAGTTTCTTCAATGTTCTTGTCAAGCTTTAGTACATCTTTTACCATTCATTTCCGCTGTTCTAAGAATGATTGCACATTTTTTTTAAAGATTGTATGGAATATTTTACGGAGACTCTTATATTATCGCCTTCCAGTTTTATTCAGATTCCAACCACTTGAATTTAACGTTAACCCTCTGGGTATGTAAACCATTTTGATAGACGCATACAAGTCATATCGGCCCGGAGGTGACCCTTAATATTGTGTAGTTATGATTAAAAACGTTCTGCCTCGTAGCCCTGTCGTATGTTTTTTGTTTCATAGATATAAGAAGATGTGGTATGAGTGCAAATTAGACAACTCTCCATTCAAGTCACAATTTGTAAAAGTAAACCATTATAGGTCAAAGTAAGGCCTTCAACACAGAGACTTGGCTCACCCCGAACAGCAAGTATAAAGTGCTCCAAAAATGACTAGTTTAAAACCATTCAAACAGGAAAACCAACGGTCTAATCTTTATAAAAAACGAGAAACGTAAAACATTTATGAACCACATCAACAAACGACAACCACTGAACACCAGGTTCCTGACTTTCATGTCAGGAACACACCCCTGTTAATGTAAATTGACTTGTCAAACGCCGTTCGATGAGTTAGAAGTGTTTGATACTACTGAGAAATTGGAGATGGACATAGAGAAAACTGAAATCGCCGCGTTTGTCATAGATATTAGTTTGAAGTCCTCCAATAATATACAGGCTTTAAGGTTGCACTTCTGTAAATATAGACAAATATCTCTTTGCGGCTAAAGCTGTGCCACTTTTACTATGAAGTTTCGTAAAACAATATATCCTAAAACGGAAAGTTGATATGCATCACTTTTTTTATTCAAAGGTCAAAACATAGGGCTGTGCGGCATATTTTCAACATTTATATGCCTCGAACTTATAAGAGTTTAAACTTATACTAAAATTCTGTACTGCCCCTACCTTCACTTTGGGTATTCCTTAGAATTAATTTTTCACCGCTACCATGTTTTTTTATACTGGTAACATTCCGAAGTTATTTCTCTATTAGATGAAACATTGAGATCATATCTGGGAACCAGTACCTAAACAAAACAAAAAATCTATGAATATTATATATCTCTCCAAAAGAAGCGTGGCTTGTGAAACAGCTGTATTTACAAAGTGCAACCTTAAGACAAGAATTTAATCAAAGACAACATATTATATTTGTTTTCTGATAAAAGAGAATTAAGCAAAATGTAAAACCTGTACCTACGTCCATTACACATATATTGTCAAAAGAGTAACAAAATAAAACCAAAAACCGAAACGTTCAAAAAATAGAATACAGACTAGAAACGGGGAATGTGTCAAAGAGACAACAACCAGACTAAAGAGCAGAAACAAGTACAGGGTCACCAATGTGTCTTCAACGCAAAGAGTTTAAAACCTGGGGGAACTCATGCGCTCCGAAAAGGTCAAACTTTCTATTCTACTTACTAGTACACATGTTACAATCAAAAACCTGGTAATAAATTGTTCAAATAAGGCCTTTGAAAATAGTGGAATTAATTATTTTTGGAGTGTCAAAAATTCTTTGGAAGTACTTGATAAATTGCATGCGTATATTGGTGATATCGAATCTGTACAAAGTTTTGATTTTTCTACCCTATATACCACTTTGCCTCATAATCTTATTTAGAGAAAATTCGCACACCTAATTAAATGGCTATGGGCATTTAAAAAAAAAGAATGGGAATATATATGTTCAAACTCTTTTAAGTAATTGTTTAGTAACAACAAACAAAAGAACTATGTCAATTGGATCTGCTTTGATACCTTAACTGCCCTTGAATTTTTACTTGATAACATTTTTGTTCGCTATGGAGATTACGTATATCGTCAAGTTATCGGAATTCCAATGGGGAATAACTGTGCAACACTTACTGCGGACCTGTTTCTGTACTGTTATGAGCTACAATTTATGATTAAAATCAGCAAAGACCCATCGAAACAACATCTATTTCACAAACTTAATAACACTTTTAGAAATTTTGATGATATATTGGCTCTCAATAATGACGACTTCAGTATGTACACTAAAGAGACTTATCCTGCTGAACTGACGTTAAATAAAGCTAACACTAACAATGAACACTGCCCGTTCCTGGATCTTGATATCTATATCTTTAACGGGAAGCTTAATACCAAAATGTATGATAAAAGAGATGATTTTTTTTCATTTCCTATTTTTAATTATCCATTTATCAGATAGTGACATTCCCTGATCACCATCTTATGGTGTTTATATATCTCAATTTGTTCGATTTGCTAGTGTATGTTACAACGTATTTGATTTTAACGAAAGAAATCTCTGTATTATTGAAAAATAATTATACCAGGGTTCTGGGGTTTTCGATATCACAAACTAGTCAAAACAGTTACTAAATTTTATCATCGGTACAAGGACATCATTCGTAAATATAAATCAACATGCAGACATCTTATACCGTTCAGGTATTTCACATCCAATCTTTTATGGTAATATTTTATGCAAAGCACAAAAATGTCAGCATTCACCTCAAAAGCTAACCAAAGTTGAAACCTTTAAACAGACTTAATCAGAAGGGATATCGTCACGATACTGTTGTCAGGTCATTAAAGATGGCATATTTTGGTATTAAATAATATTGATTCACTCGTAGGGTCTTTGCATCGGAAATAAACACATTTATTCTAAAACCAGTAGTTGGCATGCTACGGGTTATGTTCTTCTCATATATTTTATGATAGTATAATACTAAACTCCTAACGGGAGGGTTTGTGCTCATACAAGCATGTCTGCCACTACTGTAAAGGTTCACACGCAAGATTTCACTGCACTAAATACAAACCACAGCAAAATGCACAACAGAACAAACAAATGTCAAATAAAAAACAAAATACCAACGCCAGTAAACGCTAAGTTGCTGGAGGAGGAATTGCAGGGTTATGATATCGATTTAAGTAATATGTTAGTTCAAGGTTTCAAATTTGGGTTTTCACTTAATTTTCAAGGTACACTAAGAAACAAAACATGCAAAAACCATAAATCAGCTACAGAAAAAATCCAGATGCAGTGTATCTTAAATTGGCAAAAGAAAGTCTAAGTGGTCGCATTGCTAGGCCTTTTAAAGAACCTCCATCTCCATTGTTTGTTTGTTCACCACTAGGTTTGGTTCCAAAGTCAGATGGGAAATTTCGGTTAATTCATGATTTGTCATTTCCAAAAGATGATTCAATTAACTTAGGTATTCCTATGGAATATTCTGCTGTTTCATATGATACTATTGATAATGTTGTTCAGTTGGTCAAATCATATGGTCAATCCTGTAGAATGGCTTAGACCGATGTTGAAAATGCATTTCGCATTATTCCAATAAAGAAATCTGACTACAATCATTTAGGTTTTAGCTGGAATGGGTTTTTCTATTATGATAAATGCCTTCCAATGGGTGCAAGTAGTGCTCCGAAAACGTTTGAGACTTAAAGTGTAGCATTACAGTGGATAATGCAGTCAAAATATAAGGCAGGTGGCATGTCACATATTTTGGATGATTTTTTATTTGTTGGTCCCTCTCAGTCACAAAAATGTAACCATGATTTACAAACTTTCATTCTGTTATGTAATCGACTGGGAATTCCCATTAAAAAGGAAAAAAAAAACGGTCTTGCCTACAACTGTCATAACCATTTATGGTATAGAGGTAGATTCTAATATAATGGAATGTAGGCTACCACAAGAAAAAATTGAAAAAAATTGAAGCAAAATTGCATGTATATTCAAGAAGGAAGAAAGTGACTCTAAGGCAGTTACAATCCTTAATTGGTCTCCTTAATTTTGCTTGTACAGTGGTTTGTCCAGGTCGTGCATTCTTGAGAAGACTTATTGACCTTACCTTAGGAGTCTCTCATCCTTGTCATTACATTAGACTCACTAAGGAGTCCAAAGCTGATATTGGTATTTGGAAATCATTTATTGATAATTTTAATGGGAAATAAATTTTCTATGCTGATAAATGGCTTTCTTCTGATAGTTTATCATTGTATACTGATGCAGCTGGATCTTTAGGTTTTGCAGGTGTTATGGGATATAAGTGGTTTGCAATGGCTTGGCTAGGTCATCTGGAAAACCATCAAATAGCAACAAACGAAATGTTTCCTATCGTGCTTGCACTTGAAATATGGAGTGAAAACTTTCAAAACACTAAAGTGTTGTTTTTGTCTGACAACATGGCAGTTGTCCAGATCATCAACACACAAACATGCAAGGATAAAATCTTAATGAAACTTGTGCGTCGTTTGGTTGCTGTTGCCTTAAAATACAACATTCTATTTAAAGCTAAACACATTCCTGGTAAAACTAATGTTATAGCTGATAGCCTTTCCCTTTTTACAATTTCAGAAAGCATTGATAGCAGCACCATGGTTAGAGCAAAGTCCAATACTGGTTCCCCAACATTTGTTGGAGATTTGACTGATGAAGCCAAACATTTATTATGCCCAGCCTTGACTCCCTCTACAAAAGCTTCATACCAAAAAACATGGCAAAAGTTAATTGAATTTCTTGGTCACCAAAAGATCTCTCTGCCACTGCAGCTAGCTAATGTTGCTAACTTTATTGGCCATGTATCTGCACACTTTGTGACTGAACAGATGAAAATGTTAATTACTTTTATATGTCTGAATCCTACTCAATACAAGGGACATAGCTTTCGTATAGGTGCAGCAACTAATGCTGCCAACCTAGGCTATTCTGAGCAATTAATTCAAAAGCTGGGTCCTTGGAATTCAAATGCACTGCAGAGATATATAAGAATTGAATCTATTCGCATGTAATATGTTGATGTTCAGAGGGAAAACACTAACTCATAATTATAAGGTGATGTCAGGATGTGCCTGGTCACCATTCTGATTGTTTTTCATAATTAGTCATTATTTGATTAAATCATTAAAGGTATGAACATTGTTAGAAACTGGTATTGACTTTGAGGTCAGGATTTGCCTGCTCAAAATTCTACATGACTTTGTATATACGTTATAAATTTTTATTCTTCCATTATATTTTACCAAAACAAGAAATAAGGTATTAAAGACCTGTGAGTTATCAATATTTTATCATGTTCATATATTGATATATTATATTTTATGTATGTATTTCTAATCTGATACTACTGATGTTTTTTGTTTTGCTAACATTTTCTACTTTATGGTTTTGAAATTAAAAGCTCATTGAATGGCTGGCGGCTCAAAAGTGTTACTATTAATGTTCATTGTCCTCATGTGAACATACCTTCAAGGCTTATTAAGCCTAATTACAGATATTAAATATGTCTGCTAAGTGATTCTGTTATACAGACTGTTGAGGCCAGGATTTGCCTGCTCATTAACAAATAGTTACTTTTATAGTGATATGTGTAGTACTTTTTATAGTATATCTGAAGTACTTTTAGAGTTATATGTGTCAATGATATTGACTGAATCTTTAAAAAAGTTAAAATAATATTTCATAACCCAAGACACACATTGGATGGCGTGGGCTCATTCAGCTTTAAGTAAAACCTGTATTTCGCTTTGGCCATTTTTGTACGCCACCTTTTTTTAGGCTGGCTTTTTATCAGGGGAGTTAAATCAGAGGCATTTAAATGTTACCCTTTGTAAGATTATCTCCTCTGTCGTTTTTAATAAATGACATTTTGATTGGAATCTTTCTCCTTGTTACTAATTCGCCTCCCAAAAAACCGAGCAAGGTGTGTCCTGACATAAGTGTTCATGCACTCAGATATTTAGTCATAGGGTTGTTTCTGTATTCGGTATCCTCAGCGTTGATATACATCTATTACGCTGATCACATTAGACATAAAATCTAAGTTATTTTATAAATTCATTTATGTCTATGTGGACAACTTCTATTTGAATTAAACTGTCAATTTGAACTGAGTGTAAATGGCATAATTAATTAATCTGTATTTTAACCAACCAATCAGATAACAGATATATTCTGAGGTAAATATTTATCTGCGACAAGAAAGATTGCAAATTTTCTCTGGACAATTTTTGATCCCACCCCTACCCCAATAACTTGAAACCTTGTACATTTAAATATGATGTGGGTTTTGTGATTTTAATTTTCATGATTTTTGCCATTATGTTGTTAATGGCTTTTCATGATATGCTACTTTTTGTAAGTGGCCTTTTTATGATACGCCACCTTTTTGTAAGTGACCTTTTATTGACACGCCACCTTTTGTAAGTGGCCTTTTTTGTACGCCACCTTTTTTGTAGGCTGGCTTTTTATCAGGGGAGTTAAATCATGGGAATTTAAAAGTTACCCTTTGTAAGATTATCTCCTCTGTTGTTGTAAATAATTTTGATCGTCGTTTTTAATAAATGACATTTTGATTGGAATCTTTCTCCTTGTTACTAATTCACCTCCAAAAAACCGAGCAAGGTGTGTCCTGACATAAGTGTTCATGCACTCAAATATTTAGTCATAGGGTGGTTTCTGTATTCGGTATCCTCAGCTTTGATATACATCTATTACGCTGATCACATTTGACATAAATATATTTTATGATAGTATAATACTAAACTTCTAACGGGAGGGTTTGTACTTGATTTTTATATGATGAAGACATAATCTTTCAATCAGTTTAATTGAAGTCTGGAGCTGGCATGTTAGTAACTACTAGTAGCCCTTTGTTAATTTATGTTTCATTGTCATTTTGCTTAGTTTCTTTTGTTACCTATTCTGATATCGGACTCAGACTTCTTTTAAACTGAGTTTTACGGTGGGTATTGCTGTGTGTTTGTTTATTCTACATTGACTAGAGGTATAGGGGGAGGGTTGAGATCTCACAAAACATGTTTAACCCCGCCGCATTTTTGCGCCTGTCCCAGGTCCGAAGCCTCTGGCCTTTATTAATCTATTATGTTTTTTAATTTTAGTACATTTATTTGTTTTGGAGTTTAGTGTGACGTCAATTTTCACTGAACTAGTACACATTTTTGTTTAGGGGCCAGCTGAACTCGCCTCCGGGTGCGGGTTTTTTTCACTGTGTTGAAGACCCGTTGGTGGCCTTCAACTGTTTTCTGCTTTGGTTGGGTTGTTGTCTCTTTGACACATTCCTCATTTCCATTCTCAATTTGATTTTAACATTTCATCACCATCAACATGATCAAGTGACAAACGCTCTTTTCAAAATCTGTTATCATATATAATAATGAATCGGCAACTGTCTCTTGTCACCTAAAAACTCATGAACCATTCATACTTGTAAATTCTCTAACCCTCAAACTTGACTGAATGAAATAAAATGTTAATACCTTAGCTTGTTTATCTGGACCATTATTTTTCCTTATATTGATGAGAATTGTACCTGCAGTATAGTATTTCAAACTACAGAAAGAGTGTGTCAGATATTGATTGCTTGCTGTTTTTAATAAACCAATAATAAGGGAAGAAATGTTCAGATTCTTTTTATAGGGAAGACAATGTTAACAAAAATATTTATATGTTAAAACTGTAGTACATCAAGATTAAACTATATGTTAAGGTACGATTGACTTGTGTCCTCTTTGTTATTACATACAAAACCACCAATCCTTTCAGATATAATATATTCGAGAGTTCATTTCTCTATTGTAGCACTCAAAACCAAATATTGAAATAATAATAAAAAAAAAGAACTAGAAGAACATATAAAACACAGAGGGAAGACATTACATTCAAATGACAAAAACACATTATTCACATCAAGCACCATTCAAATATCGCAAAGTATAAGTATTTGTAGCAGTAACAGTAGTATAAAAAGTAGTTAGTAAACGTTTTGGTATGCTTCTAGCATATCTTACAAGTGTTAAATATTAGAATATTTTAATAAAAATTTGGTAGGAGTTAAAAATTAGTATATCTCTCTTAACTACTAATTACATTGTAAACGCCGTACAAATGTAAAAGACCTGCAATAAGGATCTCAACTAGAATTATGCTTACGATACCTAGAAAAGGTACACAACTATGGTCTGTTTTACCTTTTTTCTCGGTTAACCAAAGCCGGAAGCACCTTTACCTACTGTCCATATTCATTTCCGTGACAATCAATTTTTCGTTAATTTAAGAATATTATCATCATGTATAATATGTTTATATAAATCAGAAAGTGTTTCATTATTAAACATAACATCCAGTTACATCTTCAAAGGTAAGTTTGCATGTATGATTACGATTGAGTGCACTGAATGGCGACAACTAAACTATAACATAAATCAGCTTATTACAGTTATGCTTTGGAGGAAAAATAATTAGTTTACACAGTAACGTGTTTGTGACGTAAAACGAAAAATAATTTTCCAAAACTTGGTACGAAACTTGTTCTTCTCACTTTATAAGAGTGTGAATAGGGCTGACGTTCGCATTTTGATTTTCATTCTAAAGTCATATTTTAAAACGCCTATTTATAAAATAAATTAATTAAAAAAAAGAAAATTGTCAACGGGATGTTCTCTTTCGAAATATGATTGATTGATGAATTGATTCAATATTTGATCATTGACTAAATTTGTTTTTTTTAAACGACAAAAAACATTATATAGATTTTTCACTGGTTAATAGTAGATTATCTAGAAATTTGTTTTGATTTTATAACTGTAAGGTTGATGCAACATATAAATAAGAAGTATATTCATAGAACGCGGTATCTCGCCAAGCTTTTAATTTGACAGATCAATACAGAGGTTTGTTTTACAATTATCCCTTACTAGGATTTTTTATCAATATAGCTAGTTTTGCGACATTAATCATAACAATACGATTTCCAAATCGGCTGTAAATTTTTAGTTCTTGAAAGGTATCGAGCAAATAAATTAGCTCAAAATTTTATCTAACCGATAATTGAAAAACAATATTAAACACGATAAAAAAACACGTAATCAAAACACCAGTTTAGAAATTCAAACAACATATAACACTCTTTATCGCTTAATTTGTCATTAATATTTTTGTTTTGAATAGTTTTATATACATATATTTGGTAAAATGCATTTTAGAAAGGCAATATCTATTATTTGCTCCAAATTTGACAGGAACAAACGATAATGATTCGTACACTTGCGTCCAGTTTCTAACATAAGAAAAAAGTAATTTTCAAATTACTATTAAAACCATAGTTCATTGTTATGCCATTCTCTGCGCCAACAAAAATTATAATGTTATTGTAAAAGTATTAAGTATCATCAATATTTCCAGACGAATAAACGTATACTGTCAGAAAATATACAGTGTTTTTGTAACCCAAATTTTCCTTTTTGTCAGTTATGTATCATATTTATAATTTTCTGGGCATGCACTGTCAACGTATATTTGGTTCGCCTAACAGAAGTTCCACTGGAAACTTTGTTATTAAAAAAATCACTATATCTGTTCCTGTTGGAACAAATCTCAGTGCCTTCAAGAATATATTGACCTATTAGCTTATGACACTTTAAATGTGTGGATTTGAACGTTCCTGATAAAGATAAATCAATAAATCGCTCCGTACGCACCAAGTTTATGAAGTGCTATTCTTATGTATTGCATATAGATTTAACAATTACATTTCTATTTCAAAATTGACCAACTGGCATGATTTGTGCCACATGTGGAGCAGGATCTGCTTACCCTTCCGGAGCACCTGAGATCACCACCAGTTTATGGTTTGGTTCGTGTTGCTTAGTCTTTAGTTTTCTATGTTGTATCATCTGTACTATTATTTGTCTGTTTGTCTTTTTGTTTTTGGCCATGGCGTTGTCAGTTTGTTTTCGATCTATGAGTTTGACTGTCCCTCTGGTATCTTTCTTTTCTCTTTTGATTGATTTATTTTAGTTGTAAAATATAAATCAAATGAGTTAGTACATGTACTAACGCTGAGATTGTAATTTGCTCTTTAGGTTTTAAAATTATCTATTCTCTTTCGTTCGTTTTGTTAAGTGTCACTAACTTTCTGTCTAGTGTATATGACAATAAATATTCACAGACTCGTGAGAATTTGAATTGCCATCACTCGGTTATATTATAAAAGTTTAATGCTTTTGAATGCAATTAAAATTCTCATTTAAATGTAAGAACTCTTGGACATATGTATAACTAAGGGACAATAGGCAGAAAACAGGAAGGTTGGTCTCATATCTTGACTATTGCCATCAAATAATTTACGATGATGGACAAATGAAAACCTTAACCTTTGAAGAACAGTCTTCTTATTGTCATTCTCTTATTCTTGAGGAGAAAGATAAAATTTACCCCACCCTATGGTATTTACGTTGTTCTAGTTGCTACGACACATCAGGGTTTGTTTTCAGTAGAGTGATTTAACTAGCTAAGAGAGACTTACTTCGAAAAGGCCGGGAAGAACAACTACTTTAATTACATCTTCAAATGCTCAGTTTAATTTTTGACAGTTTGTAAACCTTACTAGTATCACTTTAACCCTATTAAAACCAAATTATTGTCCATCAAGTTTCATCTGACATTATTATTTTTCTGATTTTAGCCCTCGACACTTATTTTATTATTGATTTTGATTTAAAGCCCTTACACTATTTACGTATTATTGGTTTTGATATTAGGCTCTGACACTGTCTACATAGTATTATTGATTTTAATTTAAGCTTTGACACTTTCTGCATATTATTATTGATTTTCATTTTATGCTTTGGAATTTTCTACATATTATTATTGATTTTAATTTTAAACTTTGTAATTTCTACATATCATTATTGATTTTAATTTAAGCTTTGACACTTTCTGCATATTATTATTGATTTTCATTTTACGCTTTGGAATTTTCTACATATTAGTATTGATTTTAATTTTAAACTTTGTAATTTCTACATATCATTATTGATTTTAATTTTAAGCTTTGGTATTTTCTACAAATTATTATTCGTTTTGATTTTAAGATTTGACATTTTCTACATATTATTAATTCTTATTTTAAGCCTTGACACTTTCTATTAGATGAGCATTGAATAAAAATGCAGCGTTCGTGTGCTCCTACTAGTTGGCATTCCGATGTTAATCCGTCTGTACATGGACTTATGATAAATTAAGTCAAGATCAGTACTATACGAGAGAGTGATCGATTCATTTCCATGCGATGATAGAAACGACACATTTGGTTGTACTTTTTAAGATAATAAAAGTAAATGAAGAATATATAAAAATGAGACAGCAATACAGTGACAAACAACCTGAAAACTAGAGGACAAGATACAGTCTGTAATAAAAGCAGTTTTCTATATAGTATAATGTCAAACACTTGATCGTCAGCGGACACTTTAAAAAGAACACTAGTAAATAAAACTTGACATGCTAAGTGAAAGTAAACAGTAGTTTACCTGGCTCCACGTGTGGTGCAGGATCTGCTTACCTGGAGCAACTGAAATACCACCGGGTTTTGGTGGGGTTTGTGTTGCGCAGTCTCTTTTTTATGTTGTGTTTTGAATACTGTTGTTAGTTTTTTGTTCGTTTTTCGTTTGTTGCCATGGTATTGTCAGATTGTCAACGAATTATGAGTTTAAATATCCCTTTGGTTTCTTTCGCTTACATTTTACCGATACTCTAAATGTTAGACTTGGGAATATGACAAAATCGGTAATAGTTACACGACTTTTCTGGTAAGATGTAAAACCGCGAACACACGTCGCTTGTGATTATTGATACAGCATATCATGATTAGTATTTAAATGTTCACTGAACTTAAAGCACTGTATTTTGTTTTATAAATTCATTCTTATGTATTGCGTTCATTTTCAGATATTGTGCATTCTCAACGTTTGTGTCCATGTAATAAGATTTATGATCCAGTGTGTTCCACACGTCGTGTGACATTCGCTAATGAATGTGTACTTAAATGCGCGTAAGTATATATTAAACATATCTCAGAGTTGTGGATTACGTTATACTAAAAAAAAGTTGAAAAAAAATTTCTTGTTACGAACATTAATATGTGCAGGAGCTTTTATTGAATTATTAACTAATAGTTTATCTCTTTTGTTATATCAAGTCATTCTCCGTTTATATTTAAAACAACGTATCACATACAATTCCAAGTAAACTAATGTGTTATTGTATGAATATATTTGTTCGTTAATGTTGCAATGTAATGTATAATATAATCACTGTGATGAACTAGTGTCTTGTTATCATAAACTTTTATAAGGACAAGTCTGCATCTATTTAAAATCGATAAGTTATGTTTCTATACATATTGAGGGAAATGCAGGGAAGACTAGACCATGAGAGACATCGAAGTCAATTGATCACATATTATCATTCTCATTTCAGCAAGCAAGTTAAAGCTTGCAATCGTAAATGTCCATGTTAGTCTTAACAACTAGTAGTAAACAATAGTAAGTTATATTATACATGTTATACAGTAGTCTGCTTTAGAAATTTAGTAAAGAATATAAATAAAAATCGATAAAAGGTATCGAACACCTATGTTAAATACAAATTCAAATTTTATATTGTAATACTCGAACGAGAAAGAGAGATAAACGTCATAATTATAAAAATAAGAAAACGCGGTAGGATTGACAATGAGACAACTCTCCACAAGGGACCAAAATGACACAGAAATTAGCATCTATAGGTCACTGTACGGCCTTCAACAGTGAGCAAAAACCTATACTGCATAGTCAGCTATAAAAGGCCCCGAAATGACAAATGTACAATCCTACAAACGAGAAAAATAACGGCTTAATTTATGTACAAAATAATGAACGAAATAATTTATTAAAGAGAACAATACGATAAAGCCACTTGTCTATCCACTTACATTTGAAAATAACGGTTTGTAATGGTTTATTTTTAATGTAGAATCCTCTAGCTGAGAGACATCTATTTATTCTGTAAGATATATGTAAGCGTGTAAGTGAATTTAGCCATCCATGTTTCCTTCATGCGTACAGTTAAGAAAATTGAAACTGCAACATTGAACAAATTTCTCACTTAAACATCTTCTGACTAATATTTCGAGATGAGAATTACAATAAAAGACAATTTCCTCCATGGCGTCTTTTACAAAGATGTGTGTGTGTGTCCTTTGAAAACAAGGTTGCTGCTATATTTTACTATTTAAAAATGAAATACTGTAAAAGAGAGGCGAAAGATACCAGAGGGACATTCAAACTCATAAGTTGAAAATAAACTGACAACACCATCGTTAAAAAAAAGACAAACAGACAAATATAAAAATATAAAAATAAGAAAACGCGGTAGGATTGCCAATGAGACAACTCTCCACAAGGGACCAAAATGACACAGAAATTAGCATCTATTGGTCACCGTACGGCCTTCAACAGTGAGCAAAAACCTATACTGCATAGTCAGCTATAAAAGGCCCCGAATTGACAAAGGTACAATCCTACAAACGAGAAAACTAACGGCTTAATTTATGTACAAAATAATGAACGAAATAATCGATACCTTTTATATTGCATATTTTGGCGTTAATATTGATTCACTTATAGGGTCTTTGCATCGGAACTAAACACATTTATTTAAAAACCAGTTGTTGGCATGACACGGGTTATGTTCTTCTCATATATGTTATGATGGTATGATACTAAACCCCTAACGGGAAGGATTGTGCCTGATATTCATATGATGAAGACATAATCTTTCAATCAGTTTAATTGAAGTCTGGAGCTGGCATGTCAGTTGACTGCTAGTAGTCTGTTGTTATTTATGTATTATTGTCATTTTGTTTATTTTCTTTTGTTACATCTTCTGACATCAGACTCGGACTTCTCTTGAACTGAATTTTAATGTGTGTATTGTTATGCGTTTACTTTTCTACATTGGCTAGAGGTATAGGGGGAGGGTTGAGATCTCATAAACATGTTTAACCCCGCCGCATTTTTGCGCCTGTCCCAATTCAGGAGCCTCTAGCCTTTGTTAGACTTGTATTATTTTTAATTTTAGTTTCTTGTGTACAATTTGGAGTTTAGTATGGCGTTCATTATCACTGAACTAGTATATATATTTGTTTTGGGGCCAGCTTAAGGACGCCTCCGGGTGCGGGAATTTCTCGCTGCATTGAAGACCTGTTGGTGACCTTCTGCTGTTGTGTGTTCTATGGTGGGTTGTTGTCTCTTTGACACATTCCCCATTTCCATTCTCAATTTTAAACAATAGTACACAAAACACAACATAGAAAACTAAAGAATGAGCAACACTAACCCCACCAAAAACTGAGGGTGATCTCATGTGCTCCGGAAGAGTAAGCACGCTCTGCTCCACATGTGGCACCCATCATGTTGCTCATGTTAGTACAAACCCGATAATAAGTCTAATTCGGTAGGTCACATTCGGGCAAAAGGAGACGGGATTGTAGTTACGACATTAGGAACATATCCCATGATCACCTTTGTAGAGACTAAATTACAATAATATGTTAAAATTTGGAAAAGTATGGATTATTCTTTTGTTGAATTGAAATTGGCATTCAGCAACTGAGAAAACTCCTAGATCTGAACTGTGTGTCGTTAATCGTGAATCTTTTTTAGATGTTTTGTGCATTGTACCGATCTGATGTGTTAAACGCTATCAAACTGATATTAACAGTTTGTTCTGACGTTGTACAATTGCCTTACTGTCTTCGGTAATGGACGCTCAGAAATATGTTTAACGCGACCCGATTCTTTATACAGAATTGAGAATTGAAACCTGTCTGAAGCCAAGAGCCTGTTACCAAATGGTTGTTGTTGTTTGCTCTCTACCATTATTGTTAATCATTAATTGTCTTATTTGAATTGGTTCTCATGTTGTCATTCTGTGGCCTTTTATAGCTGACTACGTATACATAGTACGGTTTTGCTCATTGTGGACGCTCTACAATGCCTTGTAATTGTACAAATCTATTTCCGTTGGTTTCTAGTAGATAGTTGTTTCATTGCATACACGATTGATATACACGAGAAATACCATGGGGGTAAAATCAAAGATCCAACCAGTGCGTCCTAAAGATGTGGATAAAGGCAATTGGCTACACCATCTGAATGTAACGTGTTGTAGTTCAGGGAAAATTTACTAGGTGTAAAATATGTAAAATTTGAGTATGTATGGCTTTATATATATTTATTTAAACCCTTGATGACGCGTAACATGCGTAATGTGTTTATCTAATTTGAGCCTATTCTTTTACTGATTTGTCTGAATTTTTCTAATCTTCAAGTACAATAATGCAGTCAATCATTTGCCATTTTTTATAAATATAATAATGTTATATAATATTCTTTTTTCAGCACACAGTGATTTTGGAATAAAGAATAAAAAAGAATCAGATGCTAATTTTACTAACGCTATTATTTAAGGGTAATATTATGAGATAATTATCATCTTTAGATTTCTCTGCCAAAGTTCTCTGCAAATTTTGGCTATAGCTGTACAGTCTTCAATTTCGTATATATTAACTGATGTTTATTATATATCTTTGGTTTATCTAAAAAAGTAATTTGAATACAACAATGCGGCAAGCTCTATCACTACTGGTATGCTTTAAAGTACTGAATAATATTGAAACTCAGCTGTCAGTGATTAGATGTGTTTTACAAATACATCTTGTGTACTTATATATACGCATGGTTACTTTGAGTAGATTTTACCAACTATTTGATGAATTATATAAAATTGTTTTACTTCCATTAACAACAAACATTCTATTTTTCTTAAAATGTGTGTGTTAAAAACTTTGTTTATTCTTCTTTATTTAGCAAAAATATAAAGTTTCGTTCAGAAGCGGGAGTTTTATCTAGTTATAAAACCAGGTTTAACCCACGATTTTCTTCGGAAAATGCCTGCACCAAGTCAGGAATATAACAGTTGTTTTTCACTTGTTCCGTTGATTGGAGATATATATTTTCTTTAATTAAGCAGCAACGTCATATTTTTCTAAACTATATTATTGTCTATGCTTGCATTATCTGAATACCGAAATCCATTGTTCCATACCAAAATTAATCGATAATTCACACAATAAAAAGTAACGAGAAGCCAGGAACATTCACTAGAAGCGTAACAGATTAATAATACCTTAAAAGAAAAGGAGCTAATAACTTACTACTGATATAATTCTCATTTAATTTGTTTTACATTTGTCATTTCGGGGCCTTTTATAGATGACTATGCGGAATGGGCTTTGATCACTGTTGAAGGACGTACGTTGACCTATAGTTGTAAATTTCTATGTCATTTGGTCTTTGGTGGAGATTTGTCTACTTGGTAATCATACCACATCTACATATTTGTATATGCATGCAACAAATTACAATCTAGGCATAGTAGTACCAAAAAAGTAATGATCATAACATTTTTTTTACTGCCAAATCTGTAAAATGGTGGAGATACAACACTTTTACAATATTCTGATGTCTAACTATATAGATAAGCTACATTATAAGTCAATTTATTATTCCTGGTACATATTGCTCGAATATAGAACTACATATTAATGTACAAAAATCAAAGGTATTAGTATCTAATTCTATTGGTAAAACACATTTAAATGAGTTTTTATTTATAAAAATAATGTCATACAGACCGTCTCAAAATATTGTTACTTGGGAAAAATGTTAAAGTGCAATAGCAACTTGAATTTAGTTGTATCCTTACTTATGGAAAAAGCTAGAAAAGCATGTTTTAAGATTAAGAAAACAATTGGATTTTATAAAAGTTAATCGATTCATTAGTAAGTCCGATCTTGCTATATCATAGTGAGGATTGGGGCGTTTTTGATAATTCAGGTAACAATTCCGTTTTGGAAAAAATTCATATGAAGTTCATTGCAAAGCAATTAATACTGCTTGTATAGCTGAACTTGGCAGGCTGTCATTGTGGTAAACAATCTCATTTTCTTGTATTAAATTTTTTGAACATATTTTAAGGTCTGAAAACACCCTTGTATCTAAAAAAAATCTGGCCACTGAAAACATAATCCCTGGATAAAGAAACTTTAACCCTAACTGGGAGAAAATTTTCTATTAAACAATATCTACCAAGTATGAAACAACGAGTGATTGATCAGTGCACGGAGGATCAATCATAAAAAATTTACAATTAATCCAAACTAGAATTTTATCAAAAATTTCATAATTCAAATCGGTGTAGTTCTTATGTTAATATTCTAAGGAACAAATAAAATAGGTCATCTCTGTGTAAAATAAGGTTGAGTGCACACAATCTTGCCATAGAAAAGGGCGACATTTAGGTTTACCCACCAATGAACAAGTTTGCAATGTATGTAAATTGGGTGAAGTAGAAGATGAAAATCACTTTTTACTGAAGTGTGAAAAATAATCTAACTTCAGAATAAGCTTTAAAACTATTAAATTAGATATACTTCCTACACGTGTATGGATAAACAAGTATAGTTCAAACAAAAACTCGTAGAAAGTATACATCTCGTGTAATAGTTGTATAATGAGACGCAATGTCGTCAAGTTATTGTTATTAAAGGATATCCTCAGCTTACCCTTTTATTTTTAAAGGATATATAACTGATGTTTATCTAAAATATGAAACCTACCTGTTTGTAATAGTAAAAGTTCAATGATAAGTTAATATTAATATTAAAAGATTTCCGAACAAAGAGGGATGTTTATATCCCCGAGCCTGAAGTGCAATGTGATTGGTACATCCGTTTTGCGAGGAGGTCTTTTAATGTCAATATTATCTTATCATTGAACTTTTACTAACTTACAAACCGTCAAAAATGTATGAAAAGTACACATAAAAGCACTTGCTGAAGCCTAATTCCCTTGAAATTGACGAGTCTAAATATTTTCAATTTTTAAAAACTGAATTTTTATGCTGATCTGTATTACGATACTCTATTTCTAGTAAAACATTATTAACATGTTGTAGTATATTTACGTTCACCCTATTTATGATAATTATTTAAGTTCGAAATTCAAGTAAATCACCATAGTTTTAAGCAATAATTTGATAGTCTTTTTTATCGTGCTGATGTTGATTGTATAAAGATTCCATTCATTTTTTTTCAAAAATAGACTTAACTTGTTAACCCTGCTAAAAATGAAAACATTACTGTAATTGCCCTTTCATTTTGTTCTTCAATATATGAATAGTATGGTCAACATGCTTAAATTTTATCTTTGTTTGAATTTGAAAGCGTAGATTTTTCATTGCTGCCAAGGAGAAAAATATACTTAACATAAGATATTAATTATTTAAGAACAATCGATGTTAAATGAAGAAAACAAAAGCTTTTAACCGTTCACTATGAATTGCAAGCTACTCAGTTTTTATTTGTTACCTTAATTTGTTTGTTCCTAATCCCTTTACGAGATTTGAACAGCGGTAAACTGATGTCACCTTAATTTGAAATTACATCTTCAGTCATTACTATATATGATTAAGCAAGGGTTTGCTAATGTGCTAATTTTGAAAAGATATCCAGCAGTAGAAATTTATATAATTGTAGGTGCACGTTGTCTAACTAAATACAGTAATGTATAAAATTAGATTAAATTATCTTATCATGTCTAACTCCTTCTTAAACAAGACGAGTAGTAGCACTATATATAGGTCCTTGATTTAATAAAATGAATGATTTAACCCTTGCAAACGTGAGCAACTGATTTCAAGTAGGCTATGGATGAGAATGTAAGGAGTCTTGCTTCACAAGTGGCAATTGTTGGTAAGGGAAATCAGTTGCTTAGGCATCATGCAATAGCGAATTTGTCAAAGTATCCGGACTGGTAAAAATAGACTTATAATTCTTGATTATGTTTTTTTTTTATTTATTTATCTGAAAGAATGATATACATTCTGATAATTCAGAAACAATATATTTAAGATTTTTGTGCTTGTTTCATTTCAGTATATAAAAAAACCCCAAAAAACCAAACACGCCATATTGTTTGAATATAATCTACACGCAAAGAGAATCGAAGTATTCGAAAGGGACATTCAAACTCATAAGTCGAAAATAAATTGACAACGTCATCGATAAAAAGAAAAAAATACAAACAAGAAAAACAACAGTACACAAAACAACATAGAAATCAAAAGACTAAGCAACACGAACCCAACCAAAAACTGGGGGTGGTCTCAGGTGTTCTGGAAGGGTAAGCAGACCCTGCTCCACATGTGTGGCTCATATAGGTCAAACCCGGTGATATGACTACGTTGGTATGTCCCATATGGGAGAAGAGGAGGAGATTGTAGTAACGACAATTGGAACATATCCGTCGTCATCTGTGAAACAGATATTCCGTAACGATCAACCAACTCGTAATGGAGTCCTAAAAATCTATGAAGGGATGATTTCGACTTCACCACTTGGAACCATTGGTTTAATATCTTCCTTGTGAGCAGCAACCCTCTGTCAAGGAAATTCTGATAGAAAACACAAGCCCTTGAATAACGTATCAACTTGGAGATATATACTCCGTATGCCGGAGCTGCCGGAATGTTGCTACATAGAAAAGGAATTGATTGAGGAAAACGATTGATTGTTGAAAAACACGTCCTCCAAACATAACAAATATGTTGTCAATAATGACAGCAAGCATCTTGATAATGTCAGTTTCAGAGATTTTGTTTTTTGAATCAGAGTAATTATTAACAAAGTACAATTTATCCCTCCCTAAGACAGGAAACTTGTATCTACGTAATGATTTTTGTGTATGAAACTAAAGCATGACCAACTCTTTCAATTTGTCTTTTAATAGGGAATGGGGAACACGTGTGTAAAGTGTAGAAAAGTCAAATGTTTTAATACTGTTGCAAGATGAAAGAGTCATAGATTGTATGTACTCTAAAAGATCTTTGGAAGTATTTAGTATCCACATCTGATTTACGCCAACTCTAGAATAGGTAGTTTCACAATAACTTTGAAGACCCCGGCTTTGATTGCTGATAAAATAGATGTTGATGATTTAGAAAGAGATTTCGTAGAGCACTTGGAAAACCCACCAGTATAATGTTGTTTTAAAGGACACTTATGTTCCTTGCAAACGTATGTAGACACTAAAATGAAGCGGAAATTATGGTATGGTACATATGATAACAACAATAAACAATCTGTACCGTTTATTTTTTCAATGGTAATTTTTTTCTACGTGATGTAAGTCTTTTTGAGGTTTTAAGTATGAAATATATACTCAAAAATACTTCATATAATAAGCTCGTGATCAAACGTTTGGAAAGTAATACTTAGTTAACACGAAAAAGCATCGACAAAAAGTGTGTAGTAGAGTATTCAACATAGTTTTAGATAAGCTTGACCTTAGTTTTATTACAATTATTTATTTCAAAAACTGAACTTGAAGATACAGATTAGATACATTGCCCTATCAAGTTGTGGTTCACTTGATTTCCGCACCAAACATTTAAAACAAATCTTCGTTTTGTCATAATGTGTTGTTCCACTAAAACCACGTTGAAGAGAGGCGAAAAAACGTAAAGGGGTGTTCAAACTCAAAAGTCAAAAAGGTAAAAATTGTTAAAAACGACATAAAGATGAACGACAGTATACAATAAAGGCAATACAAATAAATATGGTAAGATGTGATCAAACAAAAAAGTAAAATTTAGAATAAGGCTCAAACATATTGTCACTTTTGTTGTAAATATTTTTATAAAGTTTCTGGTGTAAAATTGAAAAATCTTAATCGGGAAATGGAAAGTAGAGTAAGTTCCTGTGGGCGAATTTTATCAGTCTATTAAAAGAATTTTTGAATATGTAACGAAAACATATCATCAACATAAGTGTTGTCATGGTTGTTTAATTCAACAATTCAATTTAGAATTATCTTTTCACAGAAAGGCCATAAACTATGACGCATGACATTAATACATTGATAGGTCTGCTATTAAAGAGGCACAATTGGTTTCGACCAAATCAATACCTACAGCATGTTGATAAACTTTATTGCTGAAACGTTCATTTATATTGTCAAGGAGAACATTTATTGCTTTAATCTTCTCATCACACTTCTATTAAGTATATCGAGCATATTTACCATTTTCTTTACCGTTTTTTCCCCTGATTTTTAGCAAATGAATTAGCAATCAGAATGTCCAAAAGACCCTTTAATTAAAGAATTAATTGTTTGTATGATACGATTGGTAATAAGCGTAGTGTAGAGAGTCGAATAGTCATAATAGTCGAGCAAATTGAAAGGACCATAAAAAGCATGTAATTAATCTGAATCATTCATAGAAAGTTTTACGCTCCAAACATGATTTATTCCATTTTTAATTTTTTGTAAAGGTTAAGGGTAAATATTTTGATAAAACTTGTGGAATTAGTTTAAAGCACTGACAAATTAGTTCCAGAACACTTACTATAAGCCGATATGGAACGATATCGGGTTGGTTCAATCAGTTAAACCACAAAATGACAGCTAAGGGACTGATATAAATTTTGAGAAAGTGATTTCTTTAAAGATGATGTTTTTCTAAATATTTTGTTTAGTCTCCTGTATATAGTTGTCACATTGGCAATCATACAACAGCTTTCTATTTTTATAGTTGGAACGCCAGCTGTGTATCGGGACGATTACATTAAAATTAAAAAAAAATATAGGTTTTCTTTTTTTCTTTTTTGCTATATTGTAATAATTAAATAGTTTTTGTCAAAAACATATCAAATCTAAAAGAAATATCTTGCAAGTACAAAATATCGTGTCACGGGATATTTTCAAATTAATTCTTAATTGTCTAAACAGATGGAAATTGACCATTGTGTTAAATGACACAAAAGATTTGCATCAGTTCAAAATACTTGAAAGTCATGAGAAAAGTTTATTACTGTTAATTCAATTTGTAACACGGTTATAAATCTTACGTCCATAATAGTACTATTGATAACTCACATCCGATATATTTTTGGAATTTTGTATATTTTATAAATTTGAATATATAATCCCTACTTTTAGTTTTCATTATCCTTATCCATCCAATTCATGGTCAAGATCGGGGAAAAACGTTAAAGAGGTTTAACCACACCACATTTTGCGACTTAAACATTCAGGCAAACTCGAGCACTCGTTGTTCTTTGTTGTATAGTAGGAGTTTGTCCTCTGTCGAGCCCGTTGTTGGTGGTTGATTTGGTTTGTTCAGGAACATATATATATATGTTAGATATACTGTTCCTAGGTTTGTTTTATCTTCAAACATTTCTGCTGATTACTGCTATCGTTTTATACATTATTCATAAGGACACATTTTTTGAACATTTGGAATTTTTGAATTCAACAACTTAAATTGGATGTATATTATAATCTACAGTACATTTAGTTTGTTCAATGATTGCTTCTGGTATGGTCTGAAAAAGATGGAAATTATAGATGTGTATATGACTAAAAGGAGATAAGGGGGAATAGGTCAACACAATGAAACAGGAATCAACGTCATGAACAACCAACAGATATCTGGAGCGTCATTATTTGCAGTAGGCAGGTGTTTATTGAATATAATTAGTTCCAAATGATTCTAGATGAAGTCCATATAAATAAATGCAACAAAAACTATCAGAGATTCCGATGAGCACCAACATTTGTAATAAACCAAACATTAGAATATGTCATACAGAAACTCACTAACGAGGTTCATATGAATTTCTTATACACATTTCCCTTGAAGCCCAATGCCCCTTTCCAATCGAAAAAGAAGCTATAGCTCTACATGTTGCTTCACACACTATTTTTCATTGAATATTTAAAAGCTTTACCAGACAGTCACACTGAATCATTAGACATGTTTGAACTGCATATCAATATGTACTTGTTTGTTTTTTTAAATAGTCGGACATCCCCATATTGTCATCATGTACATTATTCAAGATAATCGTTGGTTGTGAATATCTCTACAGTCAATCGTCGAAAAAAAAACCGCTTAAATGAATTATGATAATACATAATAATAAAAAGTTATTCAATTAAAGATTTTAATGCAATTCTCTGGCAAGGAAGCATAACAATTTCTATCATTTAGCAGTTTATATATATTTATGTCCTTTTTGTATTACTTCATTACATGATTTGTCACTGTGTTGGCTGCAAATGTCCCAGAATCCTCGCCAGCTGAAGCTTAAAATGTAATATAAGAATTAAAACATCATAAACTTTGCATTTCATAAATAATATCAATTAGCGTTACTGTATCTTTTTTAAATAGTATGCGATTGTTTATTGGATTGGTTTTTTCTTGCAAGTGGGCGGTTTAGCTATCTACAAAACCAGGTTTGTCCCACCATTTTCTTCGGACATTGCCTATACCAAGTCAGGAATATGACATTTGTTTTTATCACTCGTTCCGTTGATAAATCAGGTTTGAATATGTCAGTTTTTAATGGTTTTCCCCCTCTTTGAATTTACCTAGAACTTCTATATTTTTGTTATTACTTTTTGTCTGCATAATAGTTATGATATTCACTATACCTTTAGATATCATGGTTATATTTACACAAACACTCTTCATCAATTACTGGTTTTGTATCTTTAAACACAAGACAATTGTAATCAGATTGTATATTGTAAAATTAATTGCCCTGGAGTACCTTATACATTCATCATATCAAAATCAGTCGGGTCCAGGACCAATCTAGTATATCTTTGTAATAAATTCCATGTTCTATGTAGATGTATCTAGAGCTATCTAGAATTAGTTTACAAAATGTATGTAAAAAGCTTTTTTTTATGGAATACCTTTCCACTATTTATTTTATGTACTTTTAAAGAAATTTACACGTGCTTGTAATTTGAATAGTGTGTATTCTTAGAAAAGAATCACATAGCTGCGTCTTTGTCCTTTATTATATAAAAGGTTATTCTTTTGGTGCATGAAAACCCGTTAATGTTATAACATAACGCTAGATTCTGAACACCAATTTTACAAAGTTAATTACAAACCTGTCATTTCACAGCCGTTGCAATAACATTTAGAATTTTCGCAATAACCAACCGCGCCGTTACACTTAAATCCTACACAACAACCTTCACATCCAATGCTGTTTGGGCGAGTTTTACAAAATTTGTTTGTACAAACTTGCTGAAATGATTCTTGCATACCTGTAAAAACAAATGCTACATGAAATATATTCATTTTCTGTTAATACGAATCCGGAATCGTACTATTGAACGGTAAGGGAAAGGGGATTAACTTGCATAATGTTTTAATTCATCATTCTAATTGTAAGTTTAGAGAAAATTGTAATATATAACCATTTACATTAAACATAGGTTAAGAACTTCATATAAAAAATTCATCCTTTATTTAATGTTTAAACGCATATGTTCCATCTGTTCACATCAAAGTTAACATAAAGGAGAACACAATTGAAATAATTGTCTATATAATCAATAAATTTCGAGACTTACAGGTAAAGAATATTTCATTATGCTCACAAGCTGCATTTGTTACATTTACTAATATTCTATTATATTATATTAGTGACAAGTTAACCAGATGAAAGTGAAATGTTACCTAAAGCTAGGAGAACAATACCAAATACAAATGCTGTGCTATTCATTCTGAAGATTATACCTAAAGCATAAAGAAAAATATTGTATATAAATGTATACAAACAAGATATCGATAAAGATTAATAATAAATAACAACAAAGGACGTCTCTTCAATGAAACCTCTAGACAGAAACCAGTTGTTGGCATGATACGGGTTATGTTCTTTTCATATATTTTATGATGGTATGATACTAAACCCCTAACGGGAGAGATTGTGCTTGATTTTCATATGACGAAGACATAATCTTTCAATCAGTTTAATTGAGGTCTGGAGCTGGTATGTCAGTAAGTGCTAGTAGTCAATTGTTAATTTATGTATCATTGTCATTTTGCTTAGTTTCTTTTGTTACCTTTACTGACTCGGACTTCTTTTAAACTGAATTTAACTGTGCGTATTGTTGTGTGTTTGATTTTTCTACATTGGCTAGCGGTATAAGGGGAGGGTTGAGATCTCACTAAACATGTTTAACACCGCCGCCTGTTCCAAGTCAGGAGCCTCTGGCCTTTGTTAGTCTTGTATAACTTTTGAATTTAGTTTATTTATCATTTTGGAGTTTAGTATGACGTCAATTTTCACTGAACTAGTACTCATTTTTGTTTAAGGGCCAGCTGAAGCCCGCCTCCGGGTGCGGGATTTTTTTTCGCTGTGCTGAAGACCCATTGGTGGCCTTCGACTGTTTTCTGCTATTTGGTCGGGTTGTTGTCTCTTTGACATTCCCCTTTTCCATTCTCAATTTGCAAATACAGAAACCAATTTAGTTTCCTTAGAAAATACCTACCTTGCAGAAATATATGCACACTGCACACCACTAGAAATTGTCAACTTTGTTTTTTCTTCAAGTAAACACAACGCTTATCACTTGCAGTAAAGTGAATTTGTATTCTAATGACAACTATATATCGATGTAAAGATTTAAATAAAAACATTATTCATAAAACAAAAACAAAAAAGAATGAACCATTTGCAACTGCACTTTAGATAACAAGAGAACATATTGGATGGAGAGTTGTCTCATTGGCACTCATACCACATCTTATTTATATCTCAGATGAAAATGAGTCTGCAAATATATTGATTGGAGCATAAAGGTATTAATGAATTGTTGAAGATTAAACCTTACATCCCATGTATTGCTTTCAATTTTCCTTGGTTAACTTTGCAGTATTATTGAAGAATGGTTCAGCACCAACTGCATATGGGATGTACATTTCTTTGGTTATCTGATTGCAGATTGCAGAACTAATTGATTGAGGATTACTACTTACGGAGAAGCTAACGAATAAACAATTATTAAATGTAAAGCTTAATTTGTAAACCTTTTAGATATATGTCTATTTTTTAAAGTTTGCACATCATTTGTTTTAACTTTCAATCAAATGAAATATCTGGGAATGTATATCATTGTAACAAACTTGAAATTGATGAGTAATGCATCTGTAGAAAGCATTTGCAGGAAATGACATTCTACAGAAGTACTTCTCGGATCAGACAGTTCAGCTCGCACCTGCAGGTTCCGCAGACTATTAAGTGCCTAAAAGCTATCATGAGTGGCTCGGGGAAAATCTTGGATAGTTTGGAATTTTTTACATCTTTTTTCCAATGCTCATGAATGACAAGCTGTTTTTGAGAGATAGTTGGTAAGTAATTAAGAACACATGGAGTGTATCTATGATGAGTTTATTTTATGTGTTCTTACTTACCACCCAACTTTCAATACCAGCCTTGATATCATTCATGGTCATTAAAAAACAGTTGAAAAGAATTCCAAACGTTCTTTCCTGGAATAGAAGTGTCATTTTTTGTAAAAATTGTTCACCTTTAACGTTAGTAATCAAGTTTTATCAAATTTTCAGTTGCAAATTTCCCGTTGTGTCGATCAACAACCTTTAAATATTCTAAAAAATGTGTGTACGTCTTTTTGGCAAACATGATGCTTACTGTTTACACTTAACCCAGACGTTGCAATGTTGGATTATTTAAAATTCTAACCAATGAAACAAAGTGATCAAAAGGAACTAGGGTACAATACATGTTTGCCATAAGACAACTATCCATCAGGGTACAAATGACGTGGATGTCAGAAAAAATAAGACCATTCAAATAAGAAAACAAAAGGTCTAATTCATGCTAAGAAAAAAATAAAAGAAAAGCAAATATGACTGAGAAATATTAATGACATCCACTAGAAATAATGTTCGCGGTTTTAGATTTTTATATATTCAAATGACCTGTTCTGTTACCGAATCTATCTTATTTCTGATAGTTACATTTTTACTAAGTGTAGATTCACTTGCCGGAGAATGCTTGCATAGCAAGATATGCTACGTCGTCTATGTACCCCATCTCGCTTCTTTTTGAGTTAATTCAATTTCCAAAGTTCTGGATTGTTTCTTTGTTTCCTCTTTTAAATCGATTCACGAGATTTGAACATCGGTAAATTCTTTTGCATTTATTTAGTTATAAATCAAAACAATACAAATGGTGGTACTGATAAAAAAATCTTTAAAACAAACTACTTAACAACCATAAGGTGACACAATAATTTTCACTCATTATGATGGTTTAAGGGATAATTTCAGCTTCCCAGTTGTGAATTTTCCATTTCTATATAGCAATATTTCAGCTCCGCCTGCATCTATAATATCTATCTCTTAGTTGTTACGGTATTCCACGGCTTTTGTTTCTTATCAGGATTGCCTTGATAGAGGGTTGCTGCTCACAAGGAAACTCTTAAACCATGAGTTCCAAGTGGTGAAGTTGAAGTCATCCCTTCGAAATTTTTAAGGACCCATATGTGATCTACAAAATTAGACTGATCCCTGGGTTTGTACTTACATCAGCGACACGACGGGTGCCATAACTGGAACAGGATCTGCGTACACTTCTGGATCACACCCGGATTTTAGTTTGGTTCGTGTTGCTAAGTCTTCTGTTTTTTATGTTGTCTTTTATGTTATACTGTTGTCTGTATATTGCTAATTTTCTTTTGTTTCCATGGGGTTGTCAGTTAATTTTTGACTCATGAGTTTGAATGTCCATTTGATATCTTTTGCCTTTTGTTTAAGAGTCGGGTCTCCAATACACATATATCAGAGGTTATTACACACTGATACTACAGATGTTGAATTTACATTAAAGAAATAAGTTTACTATCACTAATATACAGTAAAAAAGAAAGGTCCTTCGTGGTCATATACCTCTCCAACTGTTTCAGATTTATACATCTTTGGCTTTCAAGTATTTTTTTTTGCGCGTGTCAAAAATAAGAAAAATATAGAAAGGCGCTCCGGACGCACGAAATTTATAAATTGTTGCAAATAATGTCTATATGCCAAAATACACATCTCTTGAATACCCGTGTAATAATGCAGACATATAGCTTATATCAATTGTATTGCTTTTCAAACTTGAAGTACAAAAAGGGACACAAGTTTCCAATATGTTTAAGTTTAATACTACTTTATCTTCATTAAATTAACACTTCTTGATATAAAAGGTGATACATTAATGAGATTAGTGTTACTTGAGTTAAATTTAACAAATTAGAAACTTTCTTTCTTATTGATATTGAAAAGTTCATTGTATGCATTGTGATAATCAAATGTATTAATATTGTAAAGAAGAAATATGAACAAGTAGGTGTAAATGCTGTACAAATTTTACAAATCTATAATTACCTATGCTTTAGGAATAATGAGAAGATTAGTATATTAGTGGCGTCAGAAACTACCTGATATTCAAATCGTTCAGATGTATAAAGATGATACAATTAAAGGTATAATTCAAACCTGAGGGAATCTCATGAACTCCAAAAATATCTAGACCGGTAAACGTTAAAGTCGCAACAACACTTACAGACCAAACAGCCTATTCAGTTCTACCAGTGATTTTCCTTCAAGCTTTGTGTGAAGGTATTTCATGATTTTGGAAACAAAATATGATGATAAAATAAGGAGTCACTAACTTCATTTTGTCACTATAGTAACCTCAGTCTTGTATTTTCCCGAATATTAATATTATATTTGCTTGTTATTTAAAATTGTTAAAAATCCCATTATATCAAACCTACAAGCATAATTCTTGTCTCACGTTGAACAGTAGATTTGTATCTATCAAGTAAAGATTCTATAGTTTAAGATTCTTGTTGTTTTGATCTTTAAAATCATGATTATTTTCATTCCCGCCAAAAAAAAAAAAAAAAAAAAACCAAACACGTAAGAATGAAAAGTGTTTCTAGTAATAAAAAGTATCTACCAGTGATTTCTTCATAAAAGTTTCAAGAAGGAAAGTGCTTTGTGTACCAAATGAAATAAAAACGACCTTTCAAAAAAGTTATTGTTCATGTTTTTTTTTCTTATTTGTTTTAAAGAAAAGAGTTGTCTTTTTCAGGACATTGAATCTGACGTCAAAGTACAAGTTTACCGCACTATTCGCAAATATCGCAAATTGGAAGTTTGAAACTCACATTCAAATCTTCAATAATAACAAACCTCTTCATCTGCTTTATTTCCAGGTAATACAAGTGATCACATGTATGTATCAGGATCTCATGCAGCTGCCTCATACAATTAGCCTTCGGAAACACTGTCCGTTGGAATGGAAACTTGATCGAAATAACCTTAAGAAGGATAGTTTGTTTTTGCCCGTCCCCCTCTCTCATTGGCGACATTGTTACTATGTTCTTTTGTAAATAAAGCGTTGCACATATTTTATATATCCAAGGGTAATACCAAAAGAAAACTATTTTCTTTTTATTCTTTAAAAGTTTTTACAAATATCTTAAAGAAATCAAGGCTTGAGAGCAAATATAATGCAATTTCCAATATAATTTATATGTCCAAGGGGCATAACTCTTTTAAAAATGTTTGATCAGCACTGGTTTTTGAATTTGTCCGAGATATGGCTGGTATAAACCTATGATATAAGTTTTGTAAAAATCTGGCAAGAATTGCACACGAGATCTAGAGCGCTTATAAGACTAGGCAGACAGATAAACGGACGGATGGACGAGTCGTGCAGGAAACAAAAAGTTAAAATGAAAGATGACACTGGCTATCTTAAGGACTATTAGACTATAGATGTGTGTTTTTTTCTCTTGTCAGTTTCAGAATTTCATCCCCTCCCCCAGCGCACTTTTTAGTCTTCTCCTTTGCCACTGTTGTGTTGACATACGACAGAATCACGGACGGACTACATTATACAATAATATGTCCCGACTAAGACGAGCGTATAAAAATATTCCATCAAGGTTGTTGATTCATATTCTCTGAATTTTTTAAATGTAAGGAACTTGAAATTATAGGTATATAGTTACGTATTTAATTTAAAACGTTACATGCATTTAGCCGATTATAATATACGATCTATGGTATTACTCTTTTACAGATATTGTTTAAATGAGACAGTATATCCTATAGAAAATACAAATAAGCCTAAAAATACATCTAGTTTAGAATTGAACAATCTTCGTTTAAACTCTTAGTAATAAATTTTCATTGCAAACAGTATAAATTATTATGAATCTAAATCGCCCTTTTCGGAAATTAAAACAATGACATCGACGTATACAATAGCTGGCACCACTGAAAATCGAAACTTGTTTTCATTCTTTCCGGTCATTGTAGCTTCTTGAAAGTGAGAAATTTAATGTTGGATTTTATTCTCGGAGCATTGGTTTTTCTATTAATTTGAATTAATAACATTTTAATTTTATACACCTTATCTTTTTATCTTAATTATCGTTCAAGTAATGATTTCTTAAAAAAATTGCCTCAAGCTTAAGTAAGAGCAGGCGAAATCTTTATCATCCCCCCTTTTTAAGACACTTTTTAAATGAAGCAAATGACAAAAGACAATGAAACTTTTTTTATTATTTTTGTAGCAAAAAGATTTTGTCAAGTGAGCAATATTAATAAAATTGAACTTCAGTACAAATTCGGACATTACTTAATTATTGGGAATCATTCAGAGAATGAGGAAAACTGAAAATGCACATGGTGCCAGTAGAACTACTAGAATCATTTGTAATCGGTATAAGCTTTTAAAAGCTCAATTTTGAAAATCACATGCAGAAGTTCAAGTTCTCAGCGTGAGTCATTAGAATTTACCTGTGAACACACGTAATTCGAAATTTGAATTTGAATGTTTAATGTCATGCAAGACTACAGACCATGTAGTATCTTTTGTGTTCTATTTTGTTGAATTTTTGCTAGCTATTAGCGCGGCGCTCAATCTCACTTTTCTTGCAAAACGTATTTTGACGCTTCCCTCAGTTTTAGTCTATAACCCGGATTTGTTTTTTCTCAATCGATTTATTAATTTCGAACAGCGGTGTACTACTTTTGCCTTCATTCATATTGTAATCGTGAAAAACGCAAAATACGACATTTTAATTTGACGCCTTTTTTCGTTGTAGAAACAACGTCACAGAGCTCTTATGTCACAACCTAGTTGCGCTAATTGATGCGCATAAATAATAGGCTGTTTGGTCTTTAATAAGATAAAATGAAATAAGATAAAAATAGCTCATATGACAATACGATCGCCAAGAACAGATAACTAAATCAATCAGGTAAATGTTAACACAATTTGTAATCACAAAATTACAGATCAGCAAAAGTACAATATATATATCTGCCGCCTTTAGTTTAGAAAACAAAACGTTTTTTTAAATGTTTTTAATTATATGTTTGGAGATTAAAATGAAAATTTTGTGAATTTGTTATTTATCTATTTCTTATATAAATGCTTATGTTTAACATCACAGAATCATTAAAGTTAGTTAACTTACCTCTATAGTGATCCTAATGATGATATAAAATTGGGCTTCGAGTCTTCTTCTTTATGTAGTCTTGCAGTGTGAAATGGCACATTTCTTTTCTGTTTTTTTGGGAGTTTTTGTTTTGCTTTATCCTGCTATTTTCTTCTCAAAATAGAATGTTTCCTTGATCCTGTATATAAAATTATTAAATTCTTAATCTTTAACACTTTTTACCTCATGTATGTTTAATTTTGTAATTAAATATATAACGTGTTCAGAATATTTTGGTTATACTTACTGAAATTAGTACGCTCTTTATCCAAGGGAATTTCCCTGGAATTCATTGTATGCCTTATTATGTAATAAACGTGTATATATTTTCCCCCTATTTGTAAAAAGAAATAGAAAGAAAATGTTATCATTGAATATGTTTTTGGTGTCTATGGCTTTATCTTTATCTGTGCCTATTATCATCGTGCACATGAGTCAATATATGCTGAACAAGGCACCATCAATTTCAACAAATCAATAAGCACAACCCATAATCTGATTAGTCTCAAATTGTCGAAGTGCCAAGATACAAAACAGATTCGGAACATCAAGAAAAATATGTTACTTACATTTAGCGATAAAACCAAATATTTGTCTTATTGATGAAAGAAGAACAATCGTCTTAGCGTCTCGTGTTTGTCATCAACTCCTATCTGCTTAAAATATAATATAAAATCATATTCCGGACAAAAATGCAAGAGGAATATAATGGCAAGTGTGAGATGTATATATTCGTATCGAAGCAGTCTAAAATGATTTGTTATTCACCCATAAACACCAAAACATGTCCGATATATTTAACCCTAAGTGAATAATATGAAGATAAGAAGATATGGTAAGGTTGCCAATGAAAAAACTATCCACTAGACATGCTAGAGGCCAAATGACGTTACATTAAACGTCAACTAAAAATTTCAAATGTATCAGTAACAAATCAAGTCTTGCTTCTCTACTGCCATTAATTTTAACTGTTTCGGTTCTTATAAATCCTTGTCTTCAAAAATTCGGCATCGAGCGTTCCTTATAAGGTAAAATGCTTCGAATGCTTGACATTTATTAAAATGTTGTATTTATTTTTTAATTTATATAAACTGTTGTAAAAGAGAAGCAAAAAGATACACAAGGGTTATTCAAACTCAAAAGTTGACAACAAACTGACAATGCAATGGCAAGGCAAAAACGTAAAACGGTAAAAAAATAAACAACAGTTCACAAAACTAAACATAGTAAACGAAAGACTGAGCAACTCGAATCCTATCAAAATCGAATTTTTTGCTTTGTTTTGTAATTGACCAAACACAATTTATGAACTGTTAGATTAGGTATATCATATATGACTGCATAGACATGTGCACAAGTTGATATTCTTATTTGGTGTTCATTAAAATTTAGACCATATATACTACAATCAATTCATACATGTAGTGCGTTTGTATTTAGCCGTCCGTTAACTCCTATATAAGTTTTCACTTCTGTTCTTTAGTTCCGACCATCCCACTCATGACAATTTCGTTGCTTTTTCTTCAGGACTACTGGAATTCGACATCAAGCTTCATCTGACATCAGAATAGTACAAAAAGACCATCTGATTTCATTTTGAAAGGCTTTAACATTATCAATAACACGTTATTATTTCTTTTGTAATTGATGACAAAATATCATGAACTTATTAATGAAAAAAAATATTCATTTTTGCAGAGACATGTGTAAACTTTACCATAATTATGTTTAGTTCACTAAAATGGTGCCAGGAGCACTAAAAATCAATACATACATGAAATGCCTTGTTTACATTCGTTTTTTTGAAAACCCCATAACAACGGCGATGATAAGTGGCTTATTTACGGAATTGAATGTACTTTGTGTAGATTACTTTATGTTGATGAAACTGGACAAACTTTGCATAAAAGGATGAATCAACACCGGTCTGATAATAAAGATCCGCAATTCAGGGTTCTTTATAAATATTTTAATCAACCGGACCATCATCCGTCTTTATCTATGAAAGATCGCATCATCGAGAAAATTTATCACCACACCAATAACCCTATAATAAGTACTCCTTTCCGAAAAGATAAAGAACATTTCTGGATAAGGAAACTAGGTACTGCAATGCCATATGGTTGCCATTATAACATCAAAGGAGTAGGTAATTTGTCAAGTCCCACCTGCAGTGATGTAAATGAAATGAGCTTATGGAATACAACTTTCACATGTTTAAGACACAAACGTAGTCATGGGCAAAAACATTACCATCGGCCTAATGTAAAAAAGTCTTCCAAATCTAGATCGCCCTCTAGACGCTTTGATTACCTTCTTTCACATCTTTATCATCCGTTAGTGTTACATTACATTAGAACTATTCTATTTTCACTGCCAGTTAATATTCTAAAATGTTTGAGAGATTATGCACTTGACAAAGGAGGCATAAATACATTTTCTCCAATATATAGGCTGGTCAATATTATTTGTGATGTAGCTCTTTTGCCTCTTTTTAAACCAGTAATCGGAACCTTTACATGAGGGAAAGAGGAAATTCCTTTCTATCTAGTTTACTAATAAAGGAATTGATGCAATCAACATCAGCAACGTTCTACATCACAAGGAGGTAACATCTAAAATTCCACTTTATTTTCAAAATCTGTCTGTTCCTATTGAATCCTACAGTTACACCAAAGCCATGGCACCTACAATATCTAACTATAAGCAAGCATTGCAGTACTTTGACTTAAAACAATATCTAAAAAACCCTCTTACATGTGACTGTTCCCACTCGCCTAATATTTACAGCCCCTCTGGTCATGTTATCACTGGGGATCTTAACATAATTCAACATGAACATCTCCAAAAGGTGATATCTCATTGCCCTAAGTTTAGAGAACCCCAACACATCAATTGGAACCATAACTTCAAAATAATTATGGATTCCATTGAGGACTACGTTAGAGCATGGGATAAACGAGAAGAATCTGAACTATACACTTTGTCAGAATGGGTCAAAACAATCAGGTCTCTGATAAAACGTCGCATTCATAAGTTGAAAAACTGTGTGAATGATCAATCAAAGTCCGTTTTCAGAGACATAAAGGCTGTGGAATGTCTATCATCTCTTCACGATAAGTATGTTGTTGTTCCTGCGGACAAAGATTCAAATAATATTGCATTTGTATGTAGATCGTACTACTACGAGTGTCTTGTAAAAAAATTAAGAATAAAAGAGCACTCAGGTAATCCCACATACAAAAACATATCAACTGACAAGGACGAGATTTTGGCGAATCATAAGTCCTTCATGGCTTCAATGAACATTACATTGAACAGCAAATCGGAGGACTTACCTTGTTTGTATTGGAGACTTAAGCTTCACAAACTTCCGTACAAACAACGGCTCATCTGGATTTTTGACGAAAGAATTGTCCATTAGATTGACAAAGATACTGTCCGCAGTGAAAGAAAGTCTTCAAAAATACTGTGAAACTGTTTACTCGCGTATTGGTATAAACAATACGTGGATTCTAAAAAACTTTAAAGAACTTCTGGATAATTTTAAATCTTGATCTTTCTCTGAAATCTCTTTTGATTTTCAACCATGTAAACCCCCGTTCCCCATGAGAAATTGCAAAATCGTCTTAAAGAAATAATCAACAATGCTTTTAAATGCTGCAATACAAGTAAAAGGTTTAGCTAGCAAAAAAAACCAGGTTTAATCCACCATTTTCTACATAAGAAAATGCCTGTACCAAGTCAGAAATATGACAGTTGTTATCCATTCGTTTGATGTGTTTGAGCTTTTGATTTTGCCATTTGTTAACGGACTTTCCGTTTTGAATTTTCCTCGGAGTTTGGTTTTGGTATTTTACTTTTTTTCAACATACAAATGGTAGCATACGATATAAATTTATTACTTTGGAATACCATACGGCATATTTTGTTAATAGTGAACAAAAAAGTAAAACATGCTACACAGAGGAACAAGTGATCAGTATGCTGGAGTTCCTTATTTACAACATATTTGTTGAATTTGGAGGTAGACTTTTTCAACAAATTGTCGGCATTCCTATGGGAACGAACTGGGCGCCTCTCCTTGTCGACCTCTTCTTATTTTCATATGAGTCGGAGTTCCTTCAGACACTTGTCAAAAACAAGAAGATGAAAGAAGCTAGATCATTTAATTTCTCATTCAGATATATTGATGATGTTTCTTCCATTAACAATCAAAATTTTTCTGATTTTCTATTAATATATTCTCAAGAACTAGAAATGAAAGAAACAACAGTCACGGCTTCATCTGCATCATTTTTAGAATTATACATCGAGTTTGACATAAGCGGTCTTCTCAGTACCAGAATCTATGACAAAAAAGACGATTTTAATTTCCCCCACCTTAGTAGCAATATACAAACTTCATCTGCGTATGGGATATACATTTACAAACTCATTCGGTATTCAATAGCTTGCAGGTGCTACTCAGACTTTGTAAAACATCACCAGTGTCTGGGCAGAAAGTCTGGAATATGACAGTTGTTATCCATTCGTTTGATGTGTTTGAGTATTTGATTTTGCTATTTGCTTAGGGACTTTTCCTTCAGAATTTTCCTCGGAGTTCGGTATTTTTGTTATTTTAATTTTTATTTCTGTTTTTCCATTCCTGCATCTGACCCGTGAAATGTTCTTTGAATATGTCTTAGATACGGATCTACATATTATAGAATTTGATATCAAACTTCATAAGAACATATCATGCATAATTACATTTCCGATTTCCGTCATATATTTCTCAAAGCTACGTATCAGAATTTTCTGAAATTAGGTATCAAGCTTTATGTAAGCATGTTATACTATGTGATCTGTCCTCGCATCCATTTGTCAATAACTTTAAGTCTATAGGATACTAACCGCGGGTGCACCATATGTTAGCACTTGCAAATTGTACGTCTTGTTGATTACATGAAAATATTGACAAATGTTCTATATGACAAATATAGTTTGTACGTAACACGAATTTATATATCTACGCACTTAGAAATGTTCTGGTTGCCTATCGATTATATCGAGTGAAAAATCATAGAAGTCGTCTGCCCGATTAATTCCCATATCAGTAGCAGCCGACGTTTTCTGAATAATGCGGTAAATCTGAAATTTGTATTTTCTTTGATGTCATTTACGTTCAAAATACATCAAGAAGTACATTTTTAAACATGATGCATAAAGAACAAGACTTTGTTTGATTGATTGATTTATTATTATTATTATTATCGTTTTCACGTTTTCATTATGCTACATAAATTCATTTATTTTTACGTGCCTTATAAATATCTTACATATCCGCCCGGTGTTCATTACATAAGTCGAAGCATAAACTCACTTTTCATGTTCATGTTGTCAATTATGTTGACAATATTACGGATCCGTACAAGGTAAACATGCAAAGAACTTCTGATAAAAATAACGGGAAATCCTGTATAATATTCATCTGGTTTTTCCTCTTTTCTTTTCTATAAACTTATTAGCCAATAGATATAAATTTGCCTGCTATACAGATTCCTTTCCTTCACAATTCATCTTCTTTGAATTAATTTATTGTTGTGGGTGTATATATATATATGTGTGTGATGTTGAATTCTATCTGACCATTAATTTCTGTGATATTTAACGGTTAGACTGCATATTTATTAATATTAGTAATTCGTATATTTTATCTAGTTTTTTTTTAGAAAATCTAAAAACCGATATACTTTGTGACGTCATGTAATGAATTTCATGATATTGTACACAAAAAACATAAACAATAATTAAGATAACTACAAATATGTTGTTATTGTCCAAGAGACAATATGATATCTATAAAATTCCAACACAATTTAATGATCGAAAATAGAGAATATAATACACTGACGATTTTGATACGAATATGGTCGGAAATTAATAATATAACAATATTAATATACATTTGTATGATGTCAATACAGGATTTATCGACCCAAAGAAGTATATTGACCTTGGACTTCGTCCTCAGTCAATATACTTCATTCAGGTCAGTACATCCTTGTATCGACCTCATACAAAGGCTTTAATTGTATATTATTGGTTTTACTTGATGAAGGTTAATCGTTTGGAAACACAATGAGCTCATACATTATTTTTATATCAACGTGGTTGGAAACGAAAAGTAAAGAGCTCATACCCTTACATGTTTTTAAATGAAAAGTAAAGAACTGAAATACAAGAATGTTTGTATAGGAACAGCACGAAATTATTATTAAAAACAATATAGATGACTTCTTTAAAAATTTTATCGTGATCTGCCGCAATGTTCGTCGTTTGGTCTTCTCACAGTGGTCAGATGTTTGACGTTTGGGTTGTCGGCGCTATCTGTGCTTCTAAAAATTGTTTTTTCTAGATCACAAAGAGAGTTAGAGACGATGAAAATAGATACGTTCGGTTGTAAGCAATGTTTAGTTCATATAAATGATATATCTTATTAATATGTAAATGCTAGTCATATAACGTGATCTGGTGATATCCTGGAAGGTCCCTGTGGTACATGCACATGGTCCTAGCATAAATTGCCACCGCTAAGAATTTAAAGAAAGATATTGAATTCTCGATGTAAACTCATCATTCGGAATGTGGTCGCTGTTAATATCTTGTTTTGAAATTAACCTTGATCCTTTCTTTTCGTTAACGATAAAAGATCAATTGCTGACATCGAATTAGCTGATCTTCAATATTCAGATGTTTTCAACCTTTTTGAATTTTACATCGTAGTGTTCGAGTCCTAAACATTCCTTAAAAGAACCTAGAGTTTCAGAATGAAATCTGTTCATAAATAACTGCAGTTAAGGAACATGTAGTTTAGGGTATGAATAAAAATGACAAAATTATTTAACAGTTGGCCAAAATATAGTTTATGTCACACTATTTCAAGAAATATGATATAACTTCCATCCATTGTTTGTAAGCTTCAAGACGTGCCAATTCTCGAATTACATATATAGATTGTATAAAAGAAACACACAAATATGTGAACTGAAAGAAAACTTGAAAACAGAGTTTTTAAAACATATTTAAGAAAATAGTTTCCATCATCTTGTTTCAAAATCTAAAGAAAAGAAAAGAGTCGCCAAGACTTTCTTCTTGAAATGTTATTAAGATGTGATTTAAATTGTTCGAGCTTATTTCGCGAATATTAAGGGCTAATTGATTAGATCACAAACTACTGCTGCATCATCTGTTGATATCAGATAGATGATTGTTGAGAAAACCTAAGACAATATACTACAGGGGTTCACGTTTTGGTGTATTGATTAAAAATGAAGTTGACACAAAGGCGGCATATGTGGAGCAGGATCTGCGTATTTGGCACAGATCTCTAGATTTTCTTTTGGAATGCAAAAAGGGGCGGGGGTGCTCAGTATGAAATTTCTATGCAATGCTTTGTTTTTTTTTCTTTTCTTGTCTATTGTTTTTCGTCATGGTGCAAGAGGTTATTCTACGACTTCTGAATATTGATGGTCCCTTTGATATCTTTCGTTTTTTTTTTTACATTAAATGAGTTTTAACTATTTTGGCAATCTAGTGGTGGGGCGTCGTGGTTTAAAGAAGTTCGGTAAACAAAACAATTTAAATCAGCTTATTCATTAATGTCAGGATAATTTTGATTAATGTTAATGAAACTGGTCAGTAGCGAATGGAGAGCTCTTAAAAAGTAGCAAGGAATGCCAATTATCAAGAAAACTTTAAAAAAAAGAAGCCAAAAAAAAAAAAAAAAAAAAAAGAACTGTAAGCAGCAAACATCAACAGTAAGATAAAATCTACAAATAAGTTGTTAAATTGTCAAACAGACGCGATAGGTGACATGCAAAACTCATAGGTCGAAGAGAAACTGACAACGCCATTGCCAAATAAATAATTAAGATAAAATAAAAATACACATAGAAAATAAAAATTTATTGACACAAATTCCAACAACACATCGGGGAGATTATTAAGTGTTCCGAAAGGGTAAGCAGAACCTGCCCCATATCTTCAATTAACTCCTTGTGTGAGTATATGCTCTTATTAATGGTGTTTATTAACTTTTATCCGTTTAAATAATTGTTTAACAACTATATAAAAATGTTGATAGAGAGCAACTGTAAACTCAAAAATGATCAGCAGACCAATCTCTTTAAATAAGTAACATGATCGAAAATTTCTCTTAAACATTGTTATTATTTAACTTCTTAGTTTTATATTTGTATTTCTATTTCAGGAACATGAATTTTCTTGTAGCGACCTTAGCAATTGACAATGAAATATATGGTGATGATGGGTTTGGTACTGTTGATGACTACAAGTAGTAATTTATAATTATTTGTCCTTCATTTCAGTGTTTTCAAAAATTTCCTGATTAATAATCGATTGTGTGTACTAGTTCAAATCCATTCGTTTTATTTCATCTGTTGTGCCTCACTTAGAAATGCAACTGTCCTCAAACCATATTATAAAGAATTCCAGCAGGTTTACACAAAAAACAAATGATGTGATTACCATGAGCACATCACGGGTTTCTGAAAAAAGTACGACCAAATCCGAAATTTCTCAGTAGTTGTGTTGTATGTCTGTGATGTAGCTTAGTAGTCAACATTTCTGTCTTAACATACATTATCATTGATATGATTATAATAATAAACAAACTGTTAACAAAACTTTTGTAATTTTCGAAATATCCGGGAATAAATTGGCTTAGCAGTATTTGGCAAAACCTTTCCGAATGTTGGGTTCTCAATGCTCTTCAACTTCATTCTTTATTTGGCGTTTTTAACTTGCTTGGTTCAAGCGGCACTGATGACTCTTTTGTAGACAAAACGCACGTCTCGCGTAAACAAATGCAAACTTTGTTATGAGTTTTATGAATGTTTACATTGTTTTGGTTGCTGGATCCGAATTATTGTCTCATTAACCTGTTATGTCTGTTTGGGTTGCTCACCCAATTCTGTCGATATAATGGAACAATAAACGAATGTCATACACAGGGATGTTAAGGTAGCTGTAAAACCAGGTTTAACTAACCAATTTCTTCAGAAAATACTGTACAAAGTCAGGAATATGACAGTTGTTTTCCATTCGTTCCGTTGGTTGATAAAGACTTACGTTTAATAATTCAGATTTTATGAACTTCCCCCTTTTTGAATTTACCTAGGAGTTCGGTATTTTTGTTATAATTTTTTAATTTTGTATCGTTTTCCTTTTTAGATAGTGTGTTTTCTCGTTGTATTTGCCCTGCGGTTTATAGTCCAGTTTGTTCCACAACTGGTAGGACCTCTGGTAATACATGTAGACTGCATTGCTCGCAAGTGTATTTTACAAAACAGACACTTTATCATTTACATAATAAAAACAATTCGGGGTTTCGTTAAATTATCGTGTGTATGTTATTGGCTTGTTAGAAACATGCAAAGCAATATGGTATGCTGATGTACTCAATATACAACTTCTATATATCAATATGACATGCACACAACATTATGAACTATATATAAGATTTTCAGATGAATCAATCACAATTACTAAACTATTTGATACATTGTAGAATTTTTTTATTTGGTTCATAAGTTTCTATTTTACGTTAAGTCACACATCCCACTTAACGTTTACTTCATGTTTAACATAGCTTACTTTTTTACGACATCCACTTATCGCATAACAATTCAGTATATACATTTCAAAATACTTATTAAATTGTATTTCCTGGATACTTATAGATATGATATTATTACTGAGGTGGTCAAGAATGGATTTGGCACAGAAAATTAGTGAAAAGAAAATGTTTAGAAATTATTTTTGTATCAAAAATCAACAGATTGTATTTCTAATATACTAATGACAACAAGACTCCTTAAATTGAATGAAAAAAAAATTTGCGTTCTGTCATGGACTAAAACTGGTCCAAGATAGACGTCGCAGGCAAGTGATCTTATACTATGAAACATATTTCAGCAAATAAGTTTTGGCTTACCATGTGAAATGCCCGTGTCCTAATTCTTAACAAGTAAGAAAGAAACTTAAGTAAGAATAATACAGAAGTAAGTTTTCAGAATTGAAAAGAATCTTATAGATAAATTATAGATACAAGATACCAAGCTATATTTGTTATAATAGGACTCAACATTCAGAATAACAAAGAATGATACTAGAACCAAACAAATAAGATAACAACGAAATTATTGTGCAGATGAACAAGAAACGACATTGTCAAACAATGCACTCTTTAAAGTAATATTATGGTCAGTGTAAACTAACATCAAAATCGGCAGAGATATCTTAGTTTGAATTTGAAATTGATGAATCTGTATGATGTATTATTGGTAGGTCCTGGTAGGATATTGGAAACGTTAGAAATATATTTAAGTTCTATTGAGATTTGTTTTTCTAATCCGTTAAAGATATCAGTAAATGTATATTTGAATTGTGTCTTTCATATTTCTTTAATACTTTTCTAGCAATATTTGAAATCGAAATTTCAAGTTATGGAAAACATTTTTCCATTTGATTGATTGTTGGTTGCTTAACGTCCAGTGGCAAATATTTCATGCATATTCAGGACGAGAACAAATTAACAATAAATACAATAGGTAGGTTCTGTAATAGGGGCGTCCGGGATTAAGGTCGTAGAAATTTAGACTGCCACGGAAAATGAGGGCAAATTGGATAGGGACAGAAATTTAGCCTTGCAACAGGTCACCTACGGATCCCTCAAAGAGTTGTTGCAAGGTTTCTTAACGTGCAAAGAGCATGGCACTCTCTTTACACGAGGCATCGGATTTAACGTCCCCATTCTGACCGGACGTGGCTGCAAATTTGTACATCCCGCACAGCCAAACGGACGCCCCACTTTAGCAAGGGTTTTACTGGAGGAGGACCAATGGTGACCATACTTCTAATCCCCTGTCTCCATTTGAAAATCTTTTCAATAATATTCAGAAATGTACAACAGCTTTATCGAAAAAGGTTATTTTGCACAAGATGTTGTTTTTTTCAAAGCAAAATTCCTGATTATTTTCGGCACAAGGATACCATGAAATGATTATACTTGTTAAGGTATCATTACAGTATAACTCATGTTACTTTAGGATGATTGCATTTAAATAGGAAAAAAGTAACAAGAACAAGTGGCTGATAATAGTGTACGCTAGACGCACTTTTTGTTTATAAAAGACTCGAGAGTGACACTCGCACGAAAAAAGTTTTAAGGCCAACTCAAACGACATTGAGACAAATGATGTACTACATCAAAGTACGGGTGACCGAAAAGAATTTTCAAAAGATTTGGATAACACCATTTGTATCTGAATATTTCTTAAAACCATATTAGGAAGAAAATTAACAAATATACCATTCCTTCTCTAAAATTAGCATGGTTGGCTTATTAGTTATTTAATGCTTTTGAGGTTCATTAGAAAGAGCATTAATATTACGGTGTATAATAATCTTTATGTCAGGTGCTAAATCATCTTTGAATATTTGCTATTTATAAAGATAACAAACATAGATCCAGACATTTTATCATAATAGGACATGGTACATGTATTAGAACTCCGAGTCAACGTTTATCTATAATCAAAACAAAAGTCTACTAGGTGGAAGAGTGATACTGGTTATTTAATAAAATATGAACTTACCACAAATATTCAACTGTTAGCACGTTTTTAATCTCCTTATTTGTAATTTGAGTTACGGGGTGTTTATGCAGTCTCATTGGATGTTCTATTTTTGGCATTTTAAACAAATATACTGTTTTGCTACCTTAAATGTAAAATAAAGACATTTGCAAAAAGGTTAAGGACAGTATATATAGCATTTCTTATTCATAATTAGTCAGACTTCATAATTAAATATCATTATCCATTAAATTCATTAAGGTTGGAAGAGTGAAAATAATTTCTATATTACAATTCAAGGGGCGAAATAACGGTTTTCATCATGAATTTTCCTTTTAATATTCATAAATTATTATTTAAAAAATACATATAAAGCAGAGTTATAAACATGTCAGTTTGAAAACAAATTGTCAAATATATCAGTGTTTCAAAAAATTGATGTTTTAGAAAGTGTTTTTGTCGATCAAACACATAAAATGAGAAAGAAGGCAACAAAGAGACAATCAAAAATCATAAATCAAAGAAAAGCCGAGATAACAATAAAAAAAAAACCCAAAACGACGCAAATGTGTTACGGGGAGACAATAAGAGGGTCGTCGACTAGAAGGAAATTATGTTTTACACTATGTATTTGGTTTTCAGTTTGACTTACCGACATAGCTAGATAATACAATTAATTATCTAATTACTAACACTATTTTATATTAATAAGTATTGTAATTTTAATTGTTATTAAATACATGTTATATCAGTATTAAAAACCTAATCTTGAACTCTATCCTATTTTTTGGAATTTTTTAGAAATTTACCTGTGACGTCACTTTTGTGCGTCGATCTATTCGGCTGACATACAATGCGTTGTTCGGCTGTGCTGTATTTATGTGCTGATCTAGGTTGTTTTACGTATTCGTTTTTATTCTGTAGTCAGTCACCACTTCGATGTTAATAGATATAGGAAGATGTGGTATGAGTGCTAACATGTATATCAATTATATGGTCATTTTTATATTTTATAAATTTACTGTTTGCAAAAATATGAATTATTCTAAATACTAAATATTTTCCTATCACAGGCAGATAACCTAACCGTATTTGGCACACCTTTTTGGAATTTTGGGTCATCAATGCTCTTCATCTTTAGGCCTGGCACCTTTGATAACTATTAGCTTGTCGTAATGTTCTATTGTATTGTTTATTTGTGTGTTTCTCTGTCCTGTATGTTCTTCCATTTATTTGTATTGTAGACGTGTCATGTAATGTTGTCATTTTAGTGTTATATTTAACATTGTCATTTAAGTGGGAGGTTTGGCTAGCCACAAAACCAGGTTCAACACACCATTTTGTCTTAAAATGTCCTGTACCAAGTCAGGAAAATGGCTATTGTTATCTTATAGTTCGTTTCTGTGTATGTTGCATTTTAGTGTTTCTGTTGTGTCTTTGTTTTCCTCTTATATTGGATGTGTTTCCCTCAGTTATAGTTTGCAACCCGGATTTGTTTTTTCTTAATTGATTTATGAAATTTGAAAAGCTGTATACTACTGTTGCCTTTATTTACTACGAATAATACCAGTTGACCATAGTTTCTATGCACGGTTGTGATCCATTTTTCAAGAGGTAAACACACTTTATTTCCAATATGAGAACTCTTCATTTCTATATTTAACTGTGACCATGTTATCCTTCTGATTTTTTAAGTTTAAATTGAGCTGTAAGCAACCATTATTGAGTCAACCAATCAAACATTGTTATTTTATTAAAATTATTTTATTTAACTTTCTATTGCAGCACCAAGTGAAATTTGAAAAAAAATACCACATATATTTAACTAATAAACAAAGGCTAAAACATGTCATATTATAGTTTTATTATTTGCAAAGAATATTATTTGGAGGTATAACTATTAGAAAGATATGATTTATATATATAAATGTGTGTATGACAATAGTACGGCAGACATTCTCCGTTAGATTATATAAAGTTCGTCGGAAATTTTGCCCAACAAGTAAGATCTGCATTTGCGATTGCAAAGTTTTGTCTTTCCTTCAGCGGGATCTGAACTTATCATATGACATCGTGGTACTTCAGCCTGTACTGTTTCCCAAGCCCTAAATCAATCGTCTAGCTAAGCTATGTAATTGTTGGCCGATTCCTTTCCTCGTCGGCATAATACAAGGTTGTAACATAGTACGTTATGCATGGTTGTATATGCTTCTTCATCTGAATGCATTGTAGATCAGATGTTTGTGTAAGTTGCAATTAATCATTATAATCACTTACCATTTAGTCTCATCGATATATTTCCTTTTTAATATGTCGAATGATTTGACAACTTTACAACAGTCTTTCGCCGTCTGATATCTAAGGTTTTTCAGGGCTGATACCACAAGTGGAATATAGTTCGTCTTTAATTTACCCAAAATAGTTAAATGTGTCAATTTGCGAAAGCATACGTTTGTTCTTCCTTAATCGAGATTAGAACACATACTTCATTAACATCGAGGCAAGTCCACTGTGTCCACTGTGTCCAACTCCCTTAATTGCCTCATAGACAATATACATATATAGCTTTCGTAATCACAAATTTGCAGATCTTGCATTGCTGGCCATATAATTGACAAAGTATATGAGAGGGAGGGTTTGGCGCCAGCAAAAAAGTTAAACCTGCCACATTTTGTATGGGCCTGTCCATAGTCATAAGCCTGTAATTCAGTGTTTTAGTTTTGTACATACACCAGGCAGTTAGTTTTCACGTTTGAATTGTTTTATTTTTGTCATTTCGATTCCTTTTATAGCTTACGGTGCAGTATGGGCTGTGCTAATTTGTCAAGTCATAAGGTTACTAATTTCTGCTTTATAGGTCTATAGTGGAGAGTTGACGCTCAATAGTTAGTGCTTTTGTATATTTTGTAACTTGATGAACTTTAATTCGATATTTGTTTTTAAATGATAGCGAACATTCAATCTTTTTAAATTACCCTTCTGCCAATTTGTTAAAATTTTGTTTGTTTACATAACTTTACATATATGCGTTAATAAAATCTTGATTTGAAATAGTTTTTGCTTTATTCAATTTTGATAAAGGATAAAGTTACATCAAGGAAATCTCAATGTAATTTAAGCAGATTCTACCTGCAATTATTTGTTTGCTACAAAATATTATTCGTTGACCGATCTTAGCGCTTAAATTTAATTTTCCATACACTAGAAACCAATAAAAATGTGAAATGAGCAGTTTTTTAATTCGACTGTACTGATATGAATCGACCATTCTGAATTAGTCTAAATTTTACTTAATATAACTCGACTCTAGTCTGAACTATACTAATTTTATTGAAGACATTTACCCAAAGAAACTTACTTTTGATAAATCTACCACAGACAGCAATAATTGTTCTTTTCTTGATTTGGATATTTTAGTTTCGCACCGGAAACTCTTTACAACAATTTACAACAATAGAGACGATTTTTTGTTCCAAATTGTTAATTTTCCCTTTTTGAACCCCTTCTTACGGTATGTATGTTGCACTAGGTGTTTTCTATCTATAGTTGCGTTTTATATTTCAATGAATGCAGTTGATGTCAAGCTGAAAAATCATTAAGTCAGAGATATCGTTACCACAAATTAATTAAAACTGTTACAAATTATTTCATGGATACAAAGATTTAGTTCTTCTTAAAAAGAGTAAAGTTAGCCTCATATGAATGAAGGAAAAGTTCGGCATGAAATGGAGCAGAGTTCATGTGGAAATGGTGATTGTTTGTTGAAAAACGCGTTCTACGTCAGGAACTTGTAATTTACGGGTTGTTGTTTGTTGCTGTCTTTCATATTTGCTTTCTCTTATTGTGCTATAATAAATCAGATCGATGATTTTCTCGTTTCAATGGTTTAACATTATGTCATGTCGGGTTTATTAGAGATTTCCAATAAAATGACATTACTCGACATAACCAACCTATCTGACCGTATCTCGGCCTATTGCAGTGAAGGACGTTGGAGGGGAGCATACACTGCACGATTTTTTGGCTCGCTGAATACAATACTTGGTTGTAATAGATGCTACTTAGAAATTAGCATAAACTACTATTTTAATTTTTTACATATGTTTTTATTAAATTTGGGAAGATTTTTTATACAACAACCTTTAAAGGGAATATTTAGGTTAGTGACGGTAATCAAATGCACCGACCATTACTTCGTCATTTCACTTGACCCATATATTTATCTCCTAACCGCTGAATACTTAAAGCTACTAAATCAAAATTAAGTTTAAAAAAATATGAATAATGGAATCTGAGGCGAGATCATATTCTAATTTTTGATTTAAAAGTTATAAGATTAAACAAGAGTTTTAAACACGCCGGAAAGTAAACGGTGTGCACGACTTGCTTCTTTTTTTTTTTTGCATACTTCAATATTTTATTTCAATATACTTTTGCCAAAGGTAAAATTCAGATCTCTGATGCATTTTTCTGATAGCGCTTTGTCACCTTTCCGAAGAATTTTATCAAATCGAATTTATGAGGACGCTTCTTCAAGAAAAAATATGATTACACTTTACTGAATCAGTCTTTTTCATATCTTGTCTTTAATTATAATGAAACATGGATTATAAGAAGAGCCCGTACAAAAGTATGCGTAATTTAACGTCATTGCTCTTAAATTCTTTTTCTAAACTGTATGGCGTTTAACTTATACAAATACGTATGAAAAACGGACATGGACGGAATATTTGCTTGAAGTTTTGTTAAGTAGGATGATAATTTAAGTTTTATGTTCAAAATATAAAACGTTTGAAATTATGTACCAAATTAGAGTTTAACAGGATTAATTGGTGCACTGACCATGGCATGGCAATATGATTATGTATGAGCACGGTATCTAAAGGCCACACATTTTGTTGCAAATGTTAAAATAATACTCGTACATTTATATGTATCTTCCATATATTCATATTTGTTTCTTTTGTCGCGCACTTGCCTCCACAGTATTAAACCCCTCAAAGGTGATTGGGGGAATAGAAATATGGTCACTATATTGGTCTTGTTCCGATCGGTAGTTTAACCATTGCAGTGGGGAGTTTGTTTGATTGTGCAAGATGTACAAGTACGCAGTCACGTCCGGTCAAAGGAAGAACGTTTAATCACTTGCATCTAGCTGAGAGAATGCCAAGCTCTCTGCACGTTTTATTATGCATGAAATATTTGCCACTGGACGTTAATCAATCAATTATTAATCAATCGATAGTAGCGTAACTTTTATTTCTGAATCTTGGCAGTCAAAGCCTCGCTTGGTTAAAAGACGTCAATGCCAATAGGGAGTGGAAGGTTAATTGAAAATACGAATCGGAAAAAGGTGTAGGTGATCATACTCTTTATTGGTCACACACTGGCAAAATGGTCCTGTCTATGAAAAATCCAGATATCTGCAACTTCATCCTGAAATAAAATTTCTAGTGAGCATTAAATCAATATATTTCAATGAAACTGCTGATTAAGGTTTAATTCTCAGCATTCAGGTCCTGATAAAAACAAAAAATAATTGACAGAATTATATGTATGGGCTCCTCTATAATGCTTTTGTATAGATTTAGGGACATTAAGTTAAAGATACACTATGTCTTTTAACTTTATACGTTTATATTTTGTCAAAATGTATGGATGATAATAACGGGGTAAACTATGAAGTCTTGCTAATATATTCCAAGGTAGAAGAATACTACATAAAATGTAGGAATGCCAAGTGTCTGTTGAAAACTTTGTCCACCAAAAGTAACAACTTCATTTAAAAAAGAAAATAAAGCGTCATATCAGTTGCACAGTTATGACCTCTTGTTAGAATTAGTTTTGTGCGAAGTAAGCTTTGTCTTTTACTTTAAAAAATATATTTGCATCTACATTGTTCATTTTATGAAGGAAAGTTTTCAAGACGTTAATAATGAGGAATGAGAGTAAAGAATAAAGCAGTCAACGTTTTGAACAGTCGTCACTCAGTATACTTTATACTATGATCCACATGTTATACAATTCTCTTTATCTCTCTTGTTTTATTGTCAAAAATTTGGTGAGACGGTTGCCTCAATGCGTCAATCAAAGCTTTACCACTGCTCGAGTGCGGGAAGTCTTGGGCGCGATCCTCGCCCGTTGTAAATCAAGGATTGGCTGCCTATCTGCCAAGTACGCAATATTCATGATTTAGAGCACAGATTGGTCGATCCGGTGTCAAAATTATTTGTCCCGGTAGGGTGAACGTCTTCCTGCGGTATAATATAAAGTCTGGTCAATATTCATCTTCTCGTCCTGAATATGGATATGTAAAATACATATGCAACGAACCTTAAATATATGGCCTTACATCCTTTTAATACTTGTATTTTTGTTCCACTTTTAACGTCTTCTATACCCCCTCCCCCTTTCAAAATCCTGGATCAATATCTGGTAACGATATCTTATTTTATTATGTTGTTCAATGTTAATTATTTATTCAGTACAATGAATTCGTTGAACCCCCTTTAATTGTTTATCAATGAAATGAATAAAATACTATTATACTGTATTTGGACTCCGAAATAACATTCCCGTTAAACAAATGAGTACAGAACAATCCCTAATCGAAATACCTTAGTTCTAAAAAACAGCGTATATAGAGATATTTTTATAAATACATTTTGTAATATGTGCGTTCTAATGTACTGTATCTAATTAACATAATCAGCGCGAGCGAGCGGAGTGAGAAAGATTGAAATGAAAGTGTGAATGATTGTGTTAAATTTTGTTATGCCCGAAAGGGCCTTGTGATTACTAAATAAAGAATTTGAATTTGAAAAAAAAAAAAAAAAAAATGAAATATACTTTTGTTCAGAAATTAAACGGAAGCGATTGTTTTAACTCAATTTTCTCCTTTTATAGAGAGACAGATTCTGACAAACATGTGTTTTGATATTTCTGAAACTGTCAGAAAAATATCCTTCTAAATATTTTCCCCGCAACAAATATAATATAAAGAATATTATATAGAAGAACTATAAAGAAAGACGGAAAAAAGTATAATAGGGCGTTCACCTGGAAAGTATATTAAAAAATAATTGTCATATTCAAAACCATGAAAGATAACTCAAATTGCACGTATGATAGGTATGGGTTACGTGTGTTTATACGTGATCTTATGTCAGTGAAAATAAAGGCGGGAATCTAGAAAATCACGTGAAAAACAAAAATGCTAGATTTCTATCATTTTTTGTCATTATAAAATTATATTATATGGACGAATATTCCAGTGTGTGATTTTGAAAGTCTTGGGAATATTTTGTTTGAACTTGAGCAACGTATTTAATCAAATTCAATGGTTGGCAATAACCAGTCCCATTAGGTCCGTACGTCGGGTTACGTACGTATGTCATTTTATTGGAAATCTCTATTATAGCTTACTCTACGGTATGGATTTTTCCCTAATTAATGACGGCCATATAGTGACCTATAAATGTTTTACATTGATTTCATTTAGCTCCTTGTTTATAGTTGTTTCATTGGCAATCTTGCTACATCTTCTTTTTTTTATAATAGGAACGTCTGTTTATTATGAAGTTTATATACAAATTAAGATTTATTTTATTATAGTTTTGTTTCACCATTCTATTTATCAATTTTGTTGCTATTTTTGTCACAATAACTTGAAAAAAAATATCCTGCAAGTACAATATATCTATATATTTTTTAAAAATTTGATAAACAACACGCAATTTGTGTATCAGTTTAAATGCGTGAATATTTTGAGAAAAATCTTTCTAATTATACTTGCTACTTGATTACTCTTACGTTAATAAGTGTTCTTTTGATCACTAACATCGGGTGTAAGTTTAAAATTAATAGAAAAACAAAGGATATGTGGAATCCATCCATGACACCAAATCAGTAGATGTACAGAAAAACACACAAAAAGCAAAGAAACAGCGCTGTTATTGTTCTTCATCTCAAAGTCACAATGAGGCTTTCAACAAGGAGCGAAAAAACGTTTCACCTCACTGCAAGTTTAAGACGGCCCCTAGCACCGGTCTGCAATTCTTCTGCGGAATTATTTGCAAAATGATTCGAATAGACTTTAATTTGTTAGATATAACATCACCAAATCGGGTCCGGACAAAAAAAAACAAAATAGTTTCTAAGCATAGGTGTAAATATTAAACTATGTAGAATATGTTATAGTAATTAAGGTATCAAATGAAAGGTGAAGGACTAGTGATCCTTGTATAACATATATTGACTGATAATTTTGAATAATACAAAAATGTGTGTATTAATTCTAAAAACATTTTCTTAATTTTATAACTTTGAATTTTTAATGATTTTTATACTTTTACATTTTCCATATCCCCATTCATCAGATTCATGGTCAAGAGCGACAAAAAAAAACTCCGTAAAAAATGGTTTAACCACACCACATGTTGCGCCTTTTATCAGTAAAGAAATCTTGACCATGTGTGTTGTTCATTATTGTATGCCCTCTGAAATGAGTCTAGTGTTTGCGGTTGATGTAGTCTGTTGTATCTTCTTACAATTTTTGCTGATTTCTGGTATCTTCTTTATACATTATTCTCTCGGGAACTTTTAAGGAACATCTTTTGAAAATACTAAACAATTTAGTTTCGATGTATATTGTAATCAACAGCACATTTAGTTCAATGTTTGCTTCTGTTATGGTCCGAAATTGACGGAAATTCTAGATGTATATATGACTAAAAGGATAGGTGTGGAATACGTCAACAAGACGACCCAAGTCACAAATACACAAATAACCAGAAAACATCTGGCGCATGTGAAGGGCAACGTACTTTCATTGGCAGTAAACAGTTGTCTAAATAGTTCATAGTCCATAGAGACTATCAATAACTTCAGCAAAATCAGCACCAAAATCTCCAATAACAAAATTCATTACAATATATCAGATAACAACCCCTGACTAGGTTCATAAGAATTCCTTGATACACATTTTTTTGGCAGCCCGACAACCTAATATGAACCTGGTCAGGGGTTGTTATATGAAAAATATTTAATGATTTTTGTTATATAAAGACATGAAGATATTTCTGTTGCTTTACTTAACGGAATTATTCTATTGGTAAATATTTTTCATTGAATGTTTAAACAAATCATTTAATCATTAGATATGTAAGAATGTCATGAAGTATTTATTTTGACATTACCTGCATACATAAATCTCTACTTTTTCAATAGTCGGACATCATCATATTGTCATCATGTACATCAGACAAGAGAAATGCTGGGGGTGACTATCCCTTCAGCCAATCGTCGAACAAAAACCACTTTAATGAATTATTATAATACATGAAATGACGTTTTTCATGCAATTTTTTGGCAATGAAAATCTACAATTCTTATCATTATCTAATATGTATATGTCATTGTTGTTTTACATACTAATCCGACTTCTCGAAAAGCTCGAAACAGTACCAATTACCGCCTGAAATTAATAATAAATAACAATAAAAACTTCCATAAATAATATAAATAATCGCTGCTGTATTTTTTCTTTTTCTAAGTGATTGCTTCTTGAATTATTTTTCTGCCTACCAGCTATTAAATTCACCTGACGATTAACATTTTTTTTTGAAATAGACCAAAAATGTCCTAAAGTGATTATAAGAATTAAATACAAGACCAAAAAAATATTCCAAAGTTGCAAAGACCAGGTTTCAACGGACAAAAACACAAAATTTAAAAAACAAATAACTTAAGTTAAAAGACAGAAATTCTAGCAACATATTTCGAAATGGTTGTTCAATGCAAAGTAAGAAATGTGTGCTCTTTTGACACACATTGATTGTCTAAGTGCAATTGCAGTCATGCTATTTTTACCTTTTCGTCCGTTTATGTCTGTTTAAATCGACACTACATAAGTTTTACGGTCACCACCACGAAATAGTTAACCGATAGGATGTGTGTGTGTGTGTGTGTGTGTGTGAGTGTGTGTGTGTGTGTGTGTGTGTCTGGACTCACTAACTAAAATGTTTTTGCAGTTGTAAATCTTTAGAAAGAAGTATAGTCGTCTAAATCTGTGATTTTACCGATATTTTCCTATTTTCGATTGTGACATTTTGATTGGTTGTTGATTGGCATGGCAGGTCATGCGTACGTAGCAAGAGACGATTACCCTGTCGACACACCGAATCTCTCTCCTTTTTGATTTTATGTGATTTCCTAGGATTTTGTTTGTTCATTAGCATGTTTAGTTTGTCTCTTCTTAATCGATTTTAACATTACTACTGTCGTCTTAATTTAAAGCTAGATTTTCAGAATATACTAAACGTCTGATTGTGATAAGGATCTTTTTAGATCAGGAAACCTTTTGACTTTTAAAAAAAAATCGCTGATCTGTTTTGATTTTCTAATTAAACTTTCCATTTCTGTGTATGTGCACTGCTTTTATCAAATGTACAGATGAGGAAGGATATGTTCCAGTTGTCGTAACCATACTCCAGTCCCTTTTTCTCGAATGTGACATCACCGAATTAAACTGTTCATCTATTGTGTACGTACATGAGCAACACTGCGGGTGTCACATGCCAAGCAGGATATGCTTACCCTACTGAATACCTGATAACCCTCTATTTTTGGTGGGGTTCGAGTTACTCAATCTTTAGATTTCTATGTTATTTCTATGTTATGTTTTTGAAGAACGTTGTTTATCGTTTAGTCTTATGACGTGGTTTGTCATGAAGTTTTTATTTTGTCTTCGACTTATGAGTTTAAGTATCCCTGTGGTATCTTCCGCCTCTTTTTTAAAATCTTACAACTGAAAGAGATTGTGATGCTTTCCATGATGCAGAAAAAGGTTATAGACTGTAAAGATGCCACCAAATAGAGTATGCTCTTTTGTGGATGTTGAATAAGGTGGATCATAACTATATATTTCCTCACAAATAATTTTCTTATACTTCGTCAATATAGATTTTACCATGTTTTTTTTTCAAAAATATAATAGAAAGTATGGGTCTCCGTGCTATTTTCCAGGCACCAAATCTCGCAAAATTGCCTAATTTTGCATAGATTATTCATGAACAAACACTTTTTGTGAATAAAAAGAATCTAGGAGATAGATATTTGATATCATATTTGAGAAGTTTGTTTTTATAATATGCTCTAAGAAAATATAAAGAAAGAATAGTGTAACCGAACTTGTTTTTTTGATACCAGTAGAAAATGAAAATTTCATTAACATTTCTTTATAGCCTTTATACTATTTAAGAATTATCTTCCATTATATGGGTAATTTGAAAAATTGAATATAACTGCCTAGATTATTCAATAAATCATTATGTTTTCCTTATTTAAATATTAATTTAATCTTGAATATTAATTGTCAAACGGTCTCAAAAATTCTAGATTTAAGCAAAGCACTAGACTCATTGTGTACTGCTATTTTACAATCCAAAATGGCGATATTCAGTGAATCTACCTTAAGTTATAAACAACTTAAACTGTATCAAAATACTGTAACGATAATGTTTTAAACGTACAATAAGATATTCGACTGTTTTGGCGTATTGTTTTACAATTAATACCTAAATGAGAAACCATGAAACAGTCCTGAAAACGAGTTCATAAAATTTAATTTGGATACTTGTTTGTATAGTCAGATATCACCATATTGTCCTCGTGAACATTAGACAAGAAAATCGTTGAGTGCGAATATTTTTACAGCCAACCACCGAAAATAACCGCCTTAATGAATTATGATAATGCATGAAAATGAGAAATCATTTTTAAATGCAATTCTCTGGCAATGGAAATTTACGATTTTTATCTTTTTCTAATGTTTGTAGGACTCGGAGATGCAATTGTGACGGTGAAGTGCGATGATCACGCTGAAGTGCATTGGTCTGCGCCAAAGTCCAATGTCTCTTTCGCTGATGTACAATGGTCTATATGACGTGTGATGGCTCCTTTTAAATCTACACATGTCCAATTATTTTGAGTTAGTTTAATATTTTCTCAAGTTGCAGTAAACAACATTTACGGTGGTTTATATTATTCCATTTTCAATTCACAGTAGCAGTAGATTTTACGATTATTTTGTTTCGCTCTAACTAATCAAGTAGTATTTGCATTTCAAACAACTATCATGTGTTTCATTTATTACAAGTAGTACTCGTTTTAAAGAAAAATAACCTTTGTATGTAGTGTCCATAGTGGTCAATTTCAGAACGATTGTATGAACGACTGTATTCTATTCGTCTAAGCTATTTACAAAGTACACTATAACATGACAGTTAAGACTGGAAATGTTTTAAATTTAAAATCTAGTTCTAACAAACAAATGACTTCTACATCGAAATGTGAACATGCAAAAGATAAAACAGAACACTCATATTTTTTTCAATCCATCGCACTATTGAATATTCCTCGGAGTTCAGTATTTTTGTGATTTTACTTTTTTCAGCGTTACCACCAACGCACCTCAGAGTTACCTCCAACGCACTTCAGCGTCCAAACATCACACTTCAGCGTAACAATATATATATATATGTCCTTTTATCATTACATATTTATCGAATTTCTCGCAGAGCTGGAAGCAGTACCAAATCCACCTCTTGATGTTGATACTAAATAACATATTATAGGGAACATGTTTACTAAGTTTCAAGTTAATTACACTTCAACTTCATCATAAACTTTAAACTCAAACGGGACGGACGGACGGACGGACGAACGAACAAACGAACGAACGGACGCACAACCTAAAACATGATGCCCCTAGATGGGGCATAAAAATCAACACTTTCAGAATGTAGAAAGTAAATTAATACAATGTACTTTTATTTTTTGAAGTATTCCCAAAATGATCTGTGAAATGAACATTAGTTTTTAGCATTACCTTTGCTCAACACTGAGGCAAGATAAAGGTAACTTAATTTGCATACTCTACTTATAATCAAATATTTATAATTCAATAGTTGGCTGAATTTGCAAGATAAATAGGTTAAGAAGAGCACTTTAGACCTTTCTATTGTTGACCACTATAAGTCATTTTAAAACGTTGTTGTGTTGCTGTCTCATTGATAAACTGGTATTGACCAGTGATTTACTCCCATTTTCAACAGTTGAAAGTCAAAACTTTAAGAACTGTATAGAAAATCTTACCTCAAAAATGTATAATTCCAAGTCAGAAACATCTCTCATCTAAAATCATCCGCATATGGCTTAAGACATTAGTTTTCAGATGATACTTAATTGCAGCAGATAAACCTGTATCTGAGTTTAAAATCATTTATTGTAAAGAACATTTAAAATAAATATGATTCCTAATTAAAGATTAAGTTAGATATACACGAGAAATCCCGTTTGGTAAAACCCAAGATCTAGCCAGTGGGTCTTCAAAAGGCGGATAAAGACATAGGGCTACTACATCTGAATACAACGTGTTGCCATAAAGGGAAGTTTCATTACGTGTAACATATGCACAAATGGAGTATGAAAGGCTTTATATATATCAAGTTTAACCCTTGATGACGCGTAATGTGTATATCTATTTTGATCCTATTCTTTTACTAGATAGGCGAAAGATACCAATTGGACATTCAAACTCATAGGTAGACAATAAACTGCCTTGACTAAAAAAAAAAGACAAACAGACAAACAACAGTACACAAAAAACAACATAGGACACTAAAGACAGTGCAACACGAACCCCACCAAAATCTGGGGTTATCTCAGATGCTTCGGAAGGGTAAGCAGATCCTGCTCCACATGTGACACTCATCGTATTGCTCATATTAGTTCATACCTGATAATAAGTATAATTCGGTAGGTCACATTCGGGGAAAAGGGGACGGGATTGTAGTAACTACAATTGGAACATATCTGTTGTCATCTGTGAAACGGATATTCCATAACGGTCAACCAACTCGTGATGAAGTCCGTAAAATTTACGAAGGAATGATTTAAACTTCACCACTTGGAACTCTTGGTTTAATAGCTTCCTTGTGAGCAGCAAACCTCTATCAAGAAAATCATGATCGGAAATACAAGCTCTTGAATATCGTATCAAATTTGAGATATAGTTCCGTTTGCAGGCGCTGCTGGAATGTTGCTACATAACAATTAATTACTAATTGGTCTGGATTTTCTAAACTTGAAGCACAATAATCCAGGCCATCATTTGTCTTCTTTTATAAATAAAATCATTTTATATTTCTTTTCAGCACAAAGTGATTTTGAACAAGAAAGAATAAAAAGAAGGGAATATTATGACTTATCATCTTTAATGTTATAGGACAAAGTTTTGGCTATACCTGTTCAATCATCGATTTTGTATATCTATCTAATATATAAATTGTATATATATCTTTGGTTTTTCTGAGAAGATTTATCCAGAAAAAGGATTTAAATGCAACAACAGTACACAAAAACAACATAGGAAACTAAAGACAGTGCAACACGAACCCAACCAAAAACAGGGGTGATCTCAGATGCTCCGGAAGGGTAAGCAGATCCTGCTTCACATGTAACACTCGTCGTATTGCTCATATTAGTTCATACCCGGTAATAAGTATAATTCGTTAGGTCACATTCGGGGAAAAGGGGACGGGATTGTAGTTACGACAATTGGAACATATCCGTTGTCATCGGATAAACGGATATTCCATAACGGTCAACCAACTCGTGATGAAGTCCGTAAAATTTCCGAAGGAATGATTTAAACTTCACCACTTGGAACTCTTGGTTTAATAGCTTCCTTGTTAACAGAAAACCTCTATCAAGAAAATCATGATCGGAAATACAAGCCCTTGAATATCGTTTCACATGTGAGATATAATTCCGTTTGCAGGCGCTGCTGGAATGTTGCTACATAAAAATTAATCACTAATTGGTCTGGATTTTCTAAACTGGAAGCACAATAATCCAGGCCATCATTTGTCATCTTTTATTAATAAAATCATTTTTTATTTCTTTTCAACACAAAGTGATTTTGAACAAGAAAGAATAAAAAGAAGGGAATATTATGACTTATCATCTTTAAAGTTATAAGCCAAGGATTTGGCTATACCTGTTCAATCTTCGATCAATCTAGTATATAAATTGTATATATATCTTTGGTTTTTCTGAGAAGATTTATCTAGAAAATGGATTTAAATGCAACAATGTAGCTGGTTATATTCTGATTTTCTTCCACTGGTTTGATATCACAACTGGTATGTTTGAAAGTACTGAATAATAATAAAACTCAATTGTCAGTGCTTATGTGTGTTTAACAAATACGTCTGGCATAGCTATACATAATCCTTCGTAATTTCGAATAGATTTTAAAAACAATGTGATGACGTATTTGAAATTGTTTTAATTTCGTTAAAAACAAACATTTCTTTATACTAATATGTGTTTGTTAACGTCTGTACACAAAAGAATACACAGAAACTATGAGTTAGAAATCCAACACTTACGGGTTCCTTTCCAGGTTTTGGCCATAGTTTTTGTCGCTTTTGTTGTATCAATTTACAACGTTTGTATTGTATTATTGATATACAAATAGTTTGGACTTATCTCATCATATTGTGCATCTGGTGCTGTACTGATTAATGTTATTGTTACTGAAAATCAGTGAGTGTTTTTGGAATCTGTATCAATAGTAAAAATTCTTGAGCTACTACGGACACCTGTCGGTCGTGTGACGTGAAATAAACAACTGGCTCATATGATTTGTTTTACCCTTAAACAAGGCTGATGTGAGATTCTGAAATGGCAAGATGAAGGTCTCATAATAACAGATACAATACACAATTTCAAATATAATCAAAAATGATATTGAAAAAGAAATGATAACAAACACAACTAACAAAAAACCCATTATACAGCAGAAGCATTACGAGCACCAATGAAAGAAAACATCGTGTAAACCTAGGTACTTTGGAAAAAGCAGATCAACCGACGATATATGGCATTAGTGTTGATCATAAAAAAGTAAAGAGCAGGTGATCAGTCACATTTGATGATAGGAGGAGGTAATTTAACTATATATTGAACATATGCGTTATTTTCGAAAAAATTAAATCCCACAAGTATCAGACTTCATTGTTTCAAATCTCTCTCGTTGCCAGTTACCGTGGAATCATTTATTTTCATGGTTTCAAATATTCGTTGATTGAGGATAGATTGCAATATTCGCAGTTTTATCAAAGTTATAACACAAGCCTACAGAAAATTTATATTTCGCTTTATGCTTAGATTCGATGTTCTTCTATACTCATGTAATCCACGCAAATTGGTACCTTACGTATAATAATGAATTAACAGTATCAGAAATAGATAAGATAACAAGTGCAAATTATTTCTAAATACTCCGTTATTGACAGATAATACATCAATTATTTAACAGTAGTCATTATAAAAATGTTGAGCTAAATTTTACGATTTGAAAATAAAGACACGACTTCAATGAAGCAAACGAAAACCATTAGTCAAATGAAAAATCCAACACCATGGTCAAATGAAAACATCCAACACCATGGTCAACAACACCATGGTCAAAAATTAATAAGACGAAAAGACAAACTACAATAACAAAACATTACATAGAAAAAGAAATATGGAAGAACGCGATCCCAACAAAATCGTGGGATGAACCACGTATGGCAGTGTTTTTTACAACAAAAATAGCGTAAAGATTACAAAAGACACAAAGTATAGATACCTGTGTTCACAATTGATTTTGATATACCCGTGATCAATTGTTGTATGAGTATTATAATGATGTTACTTTCATTTTCTTAAATGTTGGGAAATTCAATGTAAAGTAAATGATAACCTTAATATTTGACAGTTATGTTGGAAAAACATTCATAGACACGAAGATCACTTTTATGTTCACCTGTATTTTCAATAATCGAACATCTGAATAAATCAGCCCCTTTTTTGAAGACTATAATACAAACGTTTTGTTTATTAATTCATTTCTTGTGTTTCTATTGGAAAAAGATTAAGGACAGAACACAACATACAAAAACTGATCTCAGATGCTCCTAAACATGCTAAATTAATAAAATAAATAGTGTTTCTTTAATTGGGTCGGACTTATATGAAACAAGAGATGTTGGATATAAGTCAAGGAGACAGCCATCTGACAACAAAAGAAGCAAAAGGAAATATATAATTCAACAGAATCAAGTGTCTGATCTTATTGTCAGTCTATTAATAGAAATTTAGTCCATTTAAAGCCTAAACAAAAGAAAGAAAGAAAAAAAAACATTGAACAAACCACAACATAGAAAACTAAAGACTTAGGAAGACGAACTCCACCAAAACCCCGGAATGACATGAGATGCTTCTGAACGACAACGGTATACAAAACACAATATTTCTGTATTAATTAGATTTCTATCAATGAACATTTTGACAATTTAACCTAAAGTCAATATCTCAAATAGTTCAGCCGTCATTTATATATGGGTTATTGTTGTGTAAGAATTGAATCGAAGTAAGATGTGGTAATTAAGGCAACTATCTACCAAAGACCAATGTAAATAGTGCTCATGTAAGCAATTATAGGTTGCCGTAAGGTTGTAAAAAGAGAACAAAAAACCCAACCGTTTAGTAAGTTACAAAAAGCCCCTAAATGACAAAATGTAAAACAATTCAAACAAGAAAGCCTGATTAAAATTCAAACAATAAAACAAAGGTTAACATGATAGACATCCACCATCGACACTTACTGAAGTATATGCTCCCGACTAAAAACAGACACGTACAGAATGTGGCGCTGTAAAACAGGTTTACAAGCACAAAACCATCCCCTTACCTGAACAGCCATAGAGCAGTAAAAACATAAGAACAAACTATAGAACTCAGTCGAAAAAAGTTTGGCAAAGATCAACACAAGGAGAAAAAAAAAACAAAGCGACGATTTCAGATTACCTACAGTTATTTGAAATTTGTTCAAAGCCAATTACCACAAATAAATAAACCATGCTTCCCACTTTATAAATTACAGTACAGATCCATTGGATTTAGTTTAAAGATGTCATAAATAGTCTGAGTAAAACATGCCCTTGTGCAATGCCAAAACACAATTATAAACAAAATATATGATCATAAGTGTTCCTAAATGTCTAAAAACAAATATCTAACTAGTTATGCTTTGATTTATCAATAACAAAACCATTCTAGTACTGTTAAAACAATAGACAAAGATCTTTCAGTGTTAAATATGTAGCCTTTTAAATAAGTTTTCAAAGGATCGATAAGTTGACATGAATCTTATATAAATTTGTGGGCCCTTTAAACAACATCTCCGTAAAAATTCGAATGTGATTACCGGTTTGAATGCAATAAAGGTACAACAAAAATTCCAAACCAAATCTTTGTATCTATAACAAATTTTGTTAAAGCTTTAATTAACTTGTGGTAACGAAATCTCTTACTTAATCATTTACCAGTGACACACAGATAACGTTCATTCAAATCTACAATGCCAATACAGACAAGAGCACGTCGAAAGAGTATTTAAATACAGTAAGATGAGATCAGAGAAATATCATTGTCCAAGAAAAGGAAACTCAAGAACAGGGAACGAACTATCGTCACTGTTGTCGTAAATGTTTGAACGAAACTAAAATTGAAGAATGGAAAGATATTGCTGTTGATATTATATTTGTATAATGCAAATATAAAAATAAGAAGATGAGGTATTATTGCCAACGCGACAACTCTCCACAAGAGACAAAAAGGCACAGAAATAAACAACAATAAGTCATCGTACGGCTTTCAACAATGGGTAAAACCCATATCGTATAGTCAGCTATAAAAGGCCTCGAAATGACAAATGTAAAACAATTTAAACGAGAAAGATAACAGTCTGATTTATGTACAAAATAAAGAACGAAGAACAAATATGATATACAGCAACAAACGACAACCACTGAATTACAGGCTCCTGACTTGGGGCAGGCACATACAGAATGTGGCGGGGTTAAACTAGTTTGAAGGCGCCAACTCTCCCCCTAACCTGGGACAGTGGTGCAACAGTACAACTTAAGAACAACTAATTAACCAAAATCATGCATCTAAGACTAAAAGTTCGTTTAGGTGAATTTCAGCAGTCTTTTTACAGTATGTTTGATTATGTTACGAAAAGATATCATCAACGTAACATTAAGGGTTATTTAGTTGATCAATTAGATAAAATTTATAGTTATCTTTACAGAGATAGGCCATAAACTGTGACTTATAACAATACAATGATAAGTCTGATATTAAAGGGGTATAATTGGTGCCCAAAGCCATACCTACAACATGTCGAATAACTTTATTTCCGAAACGTTCAAATATGTTGTCAAGGAGAAATTGAAATGCTGTAATCTTCTCATCACAATTCCAGTATGTATATTTAGCATGATTACCATATTTTTTGCCGGTTTTATATGAGTTGCAGCAAATAAATTAGCAATCATAATTTTCAAAAGATCATGTAATTATACAATATTTTGGTTTTTTGTCATACGATTACTTGGAAGCGTAGTGCAGAGAGTCGAAAAGCCATAACTTTCGACAGAATTGAAAGGACAATTTAAAGCACAAAATTTATCTGAAACACTCCTAACATGATTATTTTCGTTATTTTCATATGCTCTTTTACACAAGTTAATGATAAGTTCTTGCATAAAAGAAACGGAAGTAGTAAAAATCACTGAACGATTAGTTGCAGTACACATACTAGAAGTCGATATAAAAATATAGTCAGCAACGTAAGTTTTAAACCACAAAACGACAGCTAACGGACTGAAATAAATTTTCTGAAAATGCACACTTTTAACATAGTGTTTCCTAAATATTTCATTTGGTCTCTTAAATATAGTTGTCTTATTTGCAATCATACCACATCTTTCTATTTTCATAATTCGAACGCCTATGCATTGAAACCATTATATATATATTTTTTTTATTTTTATTTTATTTTTAATATCATTGCTGATGGTTTTGTCAAAAATCTGAAAGAACTATCTTGCGAGTACAAAATGTCAAAACACTCGACGTTTATTCAAATTAATTTTTAAATTGTCTCAACACATCGAAATTTACTTTATGTTAAATGACACGAAATTGTTGCATCAGTTCAATTGATTGAATGTATTGAGAAAAATCACTACAAACTGCTCGGAGTCTGAAAAGACCATATTTTGTGCTCGACTAGTGATGTCGAGCACAGATTTAACTCGACCAGACTCGACATTATCTTAACTGTACTTAACTGTACTTAA